>NC_139048.1:5000-605000 GCF_965140915.1 Aythya marila
AACCCTAACCACTAACACTAACCCTAACCCTAGTTCCCGAGAACTACATTTCCCGGTATGCTCTGGGCACCCAACATGGCCTCCCGGAAGTCCAGAGTCCGAGAATTTCATTTCCCGGTGTGCTCTGGGCACCCAACATGGCCTCCCGGAAGTCCAGAGTCCGAGAACTTCATTTCCCGGTGTGCTCTGGGCACCCAACATGGCCTCCCGGAAGTCCAGAGTCCGAGAACTTCATTTCCCGGTGTGCTCTGGGCACCCAACATGGCCTCCCGGAAGTCCAGAGTCCGAGAACTTCATTTCCCGGTATGCTCTGGGAACCAAACATGGCCTCCCGGAAGTTCAGAGTCCAAAAACTACACCTCCCACCATGCTTTGGGCACTCAACATGGCCTCCCGGAAGTCCAGAGTCCGAGAACTACATCTCCCGGCATACTCTGGGTAAATAACATGGCCTCCCGGAAGCCCGGTGCCGGAAAACTACGCCTACCAGCATTCCCCAGGCAGCTGGCTTGACCAATCACAGGCCGAGTGTTCGAGAAATACATTTACCGGCACTCACTGTAACCCAAGCACTTACCGGCCTTTCAAAAAAGCCTCAACCCGTAACACTAAAAAACTTTGAAACCCCTACAGGCATAACCCAAGCTATTTACCACACTAAACCCCTGAAGTACTATGCCTAAAAGCCCTAACCCAAACACTTAAGACGCTCAAAACCCAAACCCAAAACATTAGGATTCTCAAAGCCCTAAACAACAAAATTAGAACGCTTGAAGCCTTAACCCCAAAATTAAGATGCACAAAACCCAAAGCCACCCCAAAACAGTAGGATGCTCAAAACCGTAACTCTAAACATTAGGACGCTCAAAACACAAACCAAAACCCAAAACTTTAGGACGCTCTAAGCACAAACTGAAAACATGAAGACACACAAAACTTTAACCCAAAAATTAGGATGCTTAAAACCCAAAGCCCTAACACAAAACATTAGGATGCTCAACACCATAACCCAAAAAACTAGGATGCTCAAAACCCTAACCCTGGAGAACCTAACCTGAAAAAAAAAAAAAAAAAAAAAAAAAAAAAGGATCTTAACACACTAACCCTAAGTAACTGACCAAAAATAAAACCCTAGGACCCTAACCCTAAAAAACATAGCAACACTCCATCCCAAAAAAAAACAAAAACAAAAAACAAAAAAACCTCTAAAACACTAAAACACTAACCCTGAAACCATTAAAACCCTGTTAAAACTCCAACCCAGTTATACACCAGTTACCTCCCTTAAGGGATATAGAGGAGCTCTCTCAGATACGGCAGTACTACTTCTCGTGCATGCAGCCGGTGGTCGGTCTCATTCTCGTGCTGATGGTGTTGAAAGCTGGAGCAATGGTGGTACTGCTGGAGATACCACAGCCACCGGAGGTGGATTGTTAGGATATGGAGATGGTAGGTTATCCAACGGCTCCCGTTTATTATCTTTTCCTTTTTCCTGTTCTTGTTCTTCTTCAAATTTCTTATCTGCTTTTAGTGTAAATATTGAGGCTGGAAAAGGACATGAAGTCCTCCTGATCCATAATCCTGCATAATCACTTTCTTCCCAGCAAAAAGGTTCCCTCGAATTAACATGTGTATTTAAGGCCTGACAAATACAGTCTTCAAAGGATCCAAAAGCAGGCTGAAAGATATGTGGTGTTAAAGGCTCCTTTGGCCATTCTATCACACAATACTGGACCGTTTTTTATTTACTTTTTCCTTTTCTGGGGCCCCTCTCATTCCAATTTCTAACCGTTATTCCTAATGGACTTTCTGGTGGTATGTCTGGTAATTTGCTCCCTTTCTTCTGGTCCCTGGTCTTCGATTTTGTCTGACCCATCTGGAATGTTACTGTGGCAATTCCCACAGCCCTTGGTTACCTTAATAAGAGTGTCTTACGGAGGATTTAAGATCTATCACCCACCCACAAATCCTATAGGAATCCCTTCGTTCCTTCACTGGCCAAGTCCCTAGCAGGAGATTGGAACCGTGGTTAGAAGACCTCCACAATCGCTTCAGAACTGAATTCCGTCTCAGTCACACTCTTACACACACAGGCAACCGAAACCCACCCAACAGAACAGTATACGCTTTAAACGCTTATGACTCCATTGTCTTCATTCAGATCTTCACACGCAGAATTACGGACAAAATATAGTGCTGCAGCCAGCAAGGGAACTGAAAAAAAATCAAAACCTTTGCTTACCTTTATTCAGGTTCAAGATGCCATTAGTCCCGACCTGACTTGAACAGCAGCCACCAAATGGTGGGGCGCCTCTCCTAGATAAAGTAAGAATTCAGGAACCAAAGCCCTCCCGGACAAGCCCCCAGTTGTCATACATGACTGGGTCCCAAATTGGATTGCAATTAAATTTTACAATTTATTAAATGAATAGAGGTAAACAAGCAGTTGTGCGCAAACAGATATACTGTGACAGCTGCCCTTCAGCACGTGCCCAGAGGCAGACTGGATGTCTTTGCCTAAACAGTCCGGACAATGTATTAGTACACCCATGCACTGCCACGTTAGCTGTCATCACTAACTGCCAGGCAGGACAGCTCCAGACCAAACACATACACACACAGGCACGCCACAAACACTAAAACAAAACACACAACACAAGGCACAAGAAAAAGTGAGCCCCAGAGGGAAGCCCTATGGCAACAGCAAGTCAGAACAGGTGCTCTGCAGCAGACCCCAGGAGAGACTCAACAATCAGTCGTATCGCACCCGAAGGCTGCCGCACACTCTGAGAAACCAAACCTACCAGTCCTGAGCAGCTCCCCACCTCCTCCTGCCAACCACGCTCAGCGCACACACTATTTGCCCCTAAAAAAAACAAAACCTTAGAACATACACACACGAAAAAAAAAAATCTGAGATCCATAAATGCCAAAAAGACGTGCACGCACAGCAGCCCCTGCAGAGGTAATCACAGACATACCCTTTGCAGAGGAAAGAGCAGACTCTGATAGAACCCTGCTCAGGCTCTTGGTAACGCTGCATCTAAACTGCCAAGCCACATGTAGCATGAAATGAAGCTGGTTTTAGTCCCCTGGAAAATTACACAAGTAGGTTTGTACATCTAGAGATTAAAATATAGCTCAAAAAACAGAAGCGTATCCCACCATCGCAAAGAACAGTGAGCCAGCAACCTCTACTAAATATCCCTCTGTTAAGTGAATTCCAAGGACTTAGAAATCCAGAAATCCATAGACTCCAGCCTGCCTAGAGAACCCTGCAGCTGACTGAAGGAAAACAAAGCACTTACCCCAAAGAGCAGCCCAGGCAGAAGGAGCTCTCTGATGCCATGCCTGGGGCTCATATACCATTTGGCCCTGCCCAGCACCCAAACCCAATCACATTGTAAAGGGGAGGGACAAAGCACAAGGAAGTAGGAGCAGAGCAGGAGCAGCAGATTTTCATTTTCTTTTTTTTTTTTTTTTTTTTTTTAAAATCTGCTTTACCTGAACAACATGCAGAGGACAAGAGACCTGGGGTGTTTCTAGAAGCAACAATCCCCATGCTTTTGCTGCAGCTTTTAATATTAAAAGGACAACACAACCAGTCAAGTAACTGGAACTTTTTCAAATGGAATTACGTCAAACAGGTTCATCATCACTTGCAAAAACAGAGAACCAGCATTCACTAGCATGCCAGAGCTAATACCCACCTCCTGCACAACGCTCACTACTACTAATGCAACATATCATTGTGCAATACCTCTCTGTTCCTGGTTCCTTTAACTCACCTGCTCAGTAGCTCCAACTGAGAAATGTGCCCGGTCAGCACCACGCTGAAATGTGCCCGAACAGACTTATTCTTCAGTGATGAAGAAGGTGACCCTGCTCAGGCTCTTGGCAGTACTGCACTTATGTGGTCAAGAAACCGTACCCCACGGTTTCCCAAAAACAACGTACCTGGCAACCCCTCATAAACATACCTCAAATATGTGAATTCCATGCACATAAAGCCTAGAAGGCTTTATGGTCTAAAGACTCGACAGACAGCAAACACACAGGCAAAAGCTCCAGAAATATAACAAACCGCCCCTAACCCTGAGAAAGGCCACTGCTTATATGCCCAATGCTGCCATTTTCAGATACATGCTCACACAGGGAGCCTCCATGATACATTTCTCCTAAACCCTGCTCCATCACTTTGCCACCAAGGTTGTGACTTTGATAAGATTTGACATATAGGCAAAGACTCACAAAAAGCCCTGTAATTCTGCAAAAATCATAAGGAACCCAGAAACACAAAGCAAACACACAAAATAACATCGCCATACTATCCGTAAAACTGCTGTAATAACTACTCACCTGAGGAAGAGCTGCGTGCAATACAGGCACCTACTACTTAGATTGCTTTACTATGACATATCCTACCAGTTGCCACCTCGAAAAGATATGCGTACCGGTTTCTACTTGAAAATGCATCAGTCCATAGACTCTGACCCACCTAAAGAACCCTGCAACTGACTGAAGGAAAAACAAAGCACTTACCCCAAAGAGCAGCCCAGGCAGAAGCAGCTCTCTGATGGCACACCTGCAACTCAGTTACTATTAGGTCCCACCTGGAACCTGAAGCCAATCACATGGGAAAGTGCAGGGGGAAAGCACAAAAAAAGCAGAAAGAAGAGGAACAGCAGCTGTGGTTTCATTACCTTATTTATATGGCTTAGCTCAACAGCATGCAGAGTGCAGACATGAGAACTGGGGTGTTTCTAGAAGCTACAATCTGTTGTCGACGGAAGGAAGACACAGACGCTCAATATGAGTGAACAGTGAACTTCAACTTTAATGGATAGCTCAGTCGCCTTTTATCTAGTTTGAACATAATCAACTCATACATATTGCAAAAACTAAGCTCAGGATTGGCTAACACTTTCCTATCTTGTCAGTTAGTTCCTCCCTCTTTTAGCTACCGTCCCGCCTTAGGGACTTTCCCAACCACACAAGGGCATCGTGTCCTTGGGCCTGATTGGTTCTCAACCGGCTGCACACGTGCCCAGGCTCATATGAGTTGAGTACGGTACCTCCCCTAGCCCATGACCTCCTAACTGCTCAACATCCACGTGTCCTACCTCACTTAACCATTCCTCCACAATTCCCCCATTTTTATTTTGTGCTACAAATACCTTCTCTGTGAGTTGCTCTAGTTTCTTAGTTAGGCAGTTAAAGGTTACATATGCAGCAATTATAATCAATATAATTATAAGTAGAAAGCAAAGTCCCTCTTTAACTAACAAAACCCATCCACCCATGTTCCCAAAAACAGATTTAAGCCAACCTTCAAACCAACTATCTTGTACTACAATTTTTTGTGTATGATCCCTTAACCATTTCAACTGGTCGTGAATTGACTGACCATGGTCGGAAAGATTAAAGCAACACATTCCTTCTACATCTTCACACCCATGTCCCTGAGCCAAGAACAAGAAATCAATACCGGCCCTATTTTGCAGCACAGCGTGCCTTAGGCTTTCCGTGTCTTGCGACATTTCAGAAAGAACTTGTGTGGTTACATTTGACTGTTTAACAGCCCAACAAGCAAGCTTATTTATGCTAGCCAAAGCGTGTGCAGTTCCTACAGTCAGAAAAAGATCCATTAAGCAGAGTAATACGGGCAGAGTATGGTGCTAACATTTCACTCAGTTCCTTTGGATCCCCTATCGGGACCCCAAACAAGCATGTTCTGAAAGGGTACATAACATAACACAACTATACAACTTAACCCTAATAACACTACAATTACTGTAAGCACTTAATGGTAACACAATTAATGGTAAGTAACACAACTTAGTAGTAACACACTTAAACCTAATCACTTGATGGTGATCAAAGGCTGTTCTTGATAGTCGTCGAGGTGTCACAGCCCACGTCATTGTCAGAATGATTATCAGGAACCTCTTCCTGGTCGTCTTCGGCGTGTGCAGATTCTAAAGCTGCTTCAGTCCACTTTGCAGTGATCCACTGGGTACCTGTTTCTGGCACCACTTCAAAATCTCTATAACATTTTGTAACATTTTTGCAAGTAACTCTTTAACCACATTTATCACAATACTACATGCAATGATGATTGACACCACAGTGAACAAAATCCTTAATCCCTCTTTGACTAATCCCAGTAACCATCTATGCATTGTTTCAAACAAATCAGTGAACCATTGATTGAAAGGATTGATACCATATTGACTCTTTCTCATGTGCTCTTTCAAGAAAGTAATGGATTTGTGAATTGACTCATTACGATCAAAAAGTTTTAAACAGTACGTTCCCTTAAGTTTCTCCAAGTGGCTACTTCGCACAATGACTCCATACTTGTGAAACATGATTTTGCTCGACCAGTACTAATTTCCTATGATTTCAGCCTGCACTATGGCAATAAATGCGCTCTCACTAACACAGTACACAGCACACTCACACACCCAGAGGCCTCTGGCACGTCTCACTCTCAATCATACCACAACCTCAATCATACCACACGAATATAATTTAGAATGATAAGCAAACAAACAAGTATTGCCTCTCATTGTGTTCCTCGTGAAGTGACTTGCAACACTTTGTTTTAAAACCTTACCCTTACACAAATACTTTCAACACAAAATACCTGGACATTTAAGAATAACACATACAATTATTAACACTCCAGTTAGTAGCCCTTTTTCATTGCAAGGTAAACCTCTTATAAAAAGAATGCCAGAGAGAAGCAGTACAGCCGCCGCTGCTTCCATGGTTACATCAGACAGGCTGCAGGGTCCTGATGTCCGTCCCTCTGCTCTGTGCCGACTCGCCACACGGTGAGGGTCAGCTGCCGTTCGATTCCGCGGAACTCCGAGCGCAGCACTGCTCGTGGCGGTGACTGAGGGGGGGGGAGGCTCCCACTGCCCCGTAGCCCCCTGAGGCAGCGTTATCGTTCTCACTGAAGGCGGCAGTGGGCAATCCCCAGCTCCAACACTTCCCGGCAATCCCAGTCGCTCTGTAGCAGCAGTAGCGACTCTCTGCTCAGCCTGATGTATAACTAAGGCGTTAGTGACTGCTCTCCAAGGCTTCAATAATTTTTTAGCAGCCTTATTTTCATTAATAACTTCATCAAACAATTTGTCCCCAAATTTACGCCACTCTGTTTGTTGAAAAACTGTATCAGGATTGATAAAACAACCCTGCATTACTCCATATGCTAATAATCCTGGTAAATCCTTTTTGCAGTCTATATCTGAAGTGATCCGCTTTTCTAAAAAGCATTCGAGCAAAGCATACGCCGCTTGTCTCTCCATACCTTTATATACGTTGGTTGCAGCCTTTGCAAAGACCTCGGCGGCGCTTCTCCGGCGGGACCCTTTATAGGCTCATCCCGGGTGCGGGGACTCCCTTCCACCTTCCGAGCTGTGGGTGCGGGGACTCCAAGTTTTCGTCCCTTTCACCTTTCAGACCTCGGCGACGCGTGACCGGCGGGATCCTCTCCCGGGTGCGGGGACTCCACGTCCCTTTCACCTTCCCGACGCGGGTGAGGGGATTCTTGTCCCTTCCACCTCCTGGGCTGCGTTGCAGGACCGGTTCCTCCCTTATTCCGTCCAACCGTGGCCCAGGATCACCGCCAGCAGTGTCCAAATCCCGTTCAGATCGGTCCCTGTTCGGGCGCTATTTGTTGTCGACAGAAGGAAGACACAGACGCTCAATATGAGTGAACAGTGAACTTCAACTTTAATGGATAGCTCAGTCCTTTTATCTAGTTCGAACATAATCAACTCATACATATTGCAAAAACTAAGCTCAGGATTGGCTAACACTTTCCTATCTTGTCAGTTAGTTCCTCCCTCTTTTAGCTACCATCCCGCCTTAGGGACTTTCCCAACCACACAAGGGCATCGTGTCCTTGGGCCTGATTGGTTCTCAACCGGCTGCGCACGTGCCCAGGCTCATATGAGTTGAGTACGGTACCCCCCCTAGCCCATGACCTCCTAACTGCTCAACATCCACGTGTCCTACCTCACTTAACCATTCCTCCACAACAATCCCCATGCTTTTGCTACAGCTTTGAATATTAAAAGGACAAAATGACCAAGCAAGTAGCTGAATTTTTTTTTTCATCTGGAATTAGCTCAAGCTTTTATTTACATAGAAAGAAAAGTCTAGGAGCAGAACTGATTACATGCCAAAGAAGAATTCAATTCCATTCCACTCACAGGAAAAATCACTTACTTCAGTAAGCTGAGAACCAAAAGGCTATGCTGATGTGTTAAAACACATTACAGGACGCTGGGTCCAGGCCCTCCGCTGCACCCACTTAAAATCCATCCCTACACTCCCCAAGGTACAACCCCAACCCAAACACAGACGCAGCATTTCAGCTTCAACACAGTTTTGGGAACTGGTAGAAAGGACACCTCATCCTCAGCAAGGTGTGCTCAGGCTACACAGGACAGGGCTTTGGGCACCTCTTTGCCTACCAAAGAAGACAGCCATCAGCACCTGCTTTGTTCAGATTCTAAAGACTAACATCACAGCCCACATTGCCTGGGACACCTGATAAACAGAACAGAAAGCAGCCATACCGTTTTCAAGCCATCCCTGCATGTGTCGCTCCTTGATGATCTGCAACCTCTTCTCAAATCCTCAACTGCTTCTGTGAAGAGCCTGCCATGGCACCTGCAAAGCAAGATGGATACCCTTCGCAGTCACCTTGTGCTACTTGGCAGTTCTGCTCCAATCCAGCTCACAAACAGCCTGCCCTTCTCGTGCTGCTCTTCAGAGTGCAGCTTAGCCCCTCTGAGCCTGTGCGACACACCTGTGAAACAAAAAGAAAAGCATAGGCCTAAGCAGCATCCAAAGCCACAGCACAGCTAGGACAGTTACTCTCATCTGCTCCCTTACCTCGGCCCCCTCACCTGCCCTCGAGGCAGATGCTTCCATCTGCTCTCTTAAGCCAGCTACAACACACCTCTGAAATATAAACAGGATTTTTACTGTATTTTGTGTAGTTAAGTAACTGCAGTGATAACTACACCCCTAAAGTACCTGCTACATCTGTTCATCGCTCACCTTGCCGAAAGCAGCTATGCTCAAGTCCCACGTTGTACACTGTGTTGAAGCTTTAACAAATGAAAACAGTCACAATATAATCATTCAGCGGCCAGCATTAGAACCCATCCCTCAACAACAGCAGGGACCCCATTTACAAATTATCGTTTCAATACAGCAGCCCCCTTACCTCAGCACCTCAGAAGTAGATCAAGCCTGTCACTGAGCTGCCTACCCAGTGCTGAACAGTTCCAGAAGGAGCTCTTTCCTGTGACAGGTTCTAAAGGTTTACACTCTACTGGGGACAGGAAAGAAATAAGAATAAACATTTCAAAACTCCGTATCTGTAACCTTTCAAGATTCAACAGACCTCCTCAAGCACACCGTTCAAGCACTTATGCGAGCAGCTGCTCACAAGCAGATATACTCTCCCACCTCCACATCTGCCAAACACCACAGAGATGACTGTGCCAGCGGCCCTTCAGTACGTGCCCAGGGGCAGACCGGATGCCTTTGCCAAAACAGTCCAGACAATGTATTAGTACACCCATGCACTGCCACATTAATCACTAACTGCCAGGCAGGACAGCTCCAGACCAAACACATACACACACAGGCACACCACAAACACTACGAACAAAACACACAACACAAGGCGCAAGAAAAGGTGACCCCCCAGAGGGAAGCTCTATGGCAACAGCAAGTCAGAATAGGTGCTCTGCACCAGACCCAAGGAGAGACTCAAATGTCACGACACGCGACTGGAAGCAACTGCCAGAACTGGGATGATGGAGGCCTAAAAAGCCTGCCTTCAAGACAACAGACCAGAAGGATGGGGACTGAAAACCCCATAAGACGACGCTTAGGAATTCAATTCCCAACAGGAGCTCCTGATGCAGCCCAGATGACTTCTGCAAGAGTGAGGATGGAAACAGACGCGATCTCAAACAGAATATGATGCACAAGACCTGAAACAGACCTGCTCTTTAAGCAGTGACTGCAACACAAGAAGTGCTCAGATCAGAGTCATGATGACAAAACATGCATTGAGGCCCTTCAGCACCGCTACCAAGTCGCCTGTCTAGTCAGTCCAGTGTAAAAAGCTAGGAGGATATCAAGACCCGAGAAGCACAGAACAGACATCGCAGAAGCAACACAAGACAGACAAACAGAAGGAAACTGTCCTGCCTGGCGCACGCACTCACTCTAGAAAATAATCCCGCTTCTTCTATTAGCCTGGTGACCCAGCCGCAAGCAGCCTGAACGTGACCCAGCCTGAGCCACCCTCACCGTGGAACCAAGTCTAGTCAGCCAGCTGGCTCCATGCTGCTCTGACTCCCACCTCCCATTAGTCACCCCAGATACACAAATACCAGGTGCCTCCCAACTTAGCTCTCAGATTGCTGCATGGTAAAGTCCCTCCGCTTCAAGAAACGCACAGGCACTGATTGTCATCTTAGTCAATTGCCAGGCTCATCATCAGCTGCAAAAACAGAGTACCAGCATTCACTAGGACGCCGGCCCCATTGCTCACCTTCTCCGCAATGCTGACCACTACTGATGCAACATACAATTGTGCTCACGTGTTCCTCTCCGAGTCCAAGCTCCAACAGTGCAGCCAGTGTCATCCACACCACCTGGGAAAACAAAGGGATTAAATGATCGTCGCAATCACAAGAAGTCAGCCAATGGTGTTTTTTTTTTTTTGTTAATGTTTTTTTGTGTGTGTGTGTTTCCTGTATTTATTTATTTTTTAGTCTGCTTTAGCTCAACAGCATGCAGAGTGCAGACAAGAGAACTGGGGTGTATCTAGAAGCAACAATCCCCACACTTTTGCTGCAGCTTTGAATATTAAAAGGACAATACGACCCAGCAAGTAACTGGAACTTTCTTAACTGGAATTAGCTCAAACTGTTATTTACATTGAAAGAAAAATCTAGGAGCAGAACACATTATACACCAACAAAATTAATTCCATTTCATCCCCAGAAAAAAATCACATACTCTCATCCCCTCCTGTACCTCAGCCGCTTGCCTGCCCCACGTGGCACATGCTTCCATCTGTTCCCTTTACTCACTTATAGCACCTCTAAAAGGCAAACTGGAATTTTACTCTACTGGATGTAGGAAAATAACTGCAGTGACAACCGCACCCCAAAAACAACAGTTACCTCTGCTCATCACGCAACAGAGTCACTGCAGAGGCAGCTCGGGTCAAGATGTCCTGCACTGTGTACTGCACACTGCATTTCAGCCTCAACAAAGGAGAAAGACAGGCAGAAGATAAACATTCAGCTGACAGCAGTAGCACCCATCCCTCAACAACAAAAGGGACCCCGTCTTTAGTTTTAACCTTTCAAAACAGCAGGCCACTTGCCTCTGTACCTGCAAATTAGGTCCAAGCTTGAAAGGAGCGGCCAGCATCACCCACACCACCTAGGAACACAGAAGGACAAAATGACCACTCTTCTTGCGAGCACACACCTGCCACACTGCTCCTCTATCCCAAACAACCTCACCTCGGACCCTCACAGGGAAACACCTGAGCGTCTTCCCTTCGCTTCAGATAAGGGATGACCAGGCTGACAACACTCACCTTCCCTCAGAGCTTCGTGACACGAGGATTTCCCTTCCCTGTCCACAACTGCACAAAGCACCTGCAGACACAAGAGAAACGCACACTCTGAGGTACCTCAGAGCTACAGCGTACCTGCTGCAATACCTCTCTCTTCCCAGCTCCAGTACTTCAGCTGCTCACCAGCTCTGAGATTCTTCACTCACAGCGCCACAGCAAACTCTGCCTGGGCCACACAACACACACTACACAAGCTACAATGGCTAAGACACACAAGCTGGAACATTGCCGCCCAACAATCAGTCGCATCGCATAGGAAGGCTGCCGCACACTCTGAGAAACCAAACCTACCAGTCCTGAGCAGCTCCCTACCTCCTCCTGCCAACCACGCTCAGCGCACACACTATTTGCCCCTCAAAAAAACAAAACCTTAGAACATACACACACGAAAAAAAAAAACACCTGAGATCCATAAATGCCAAGAAGACGTGCACGCACAGCGGCCCCGGCAGAGGTAATCACAGACTTACCCTTTGCAGAGGAAAGAGCAGACTCTGATACAACCCTGCTCAGGCTCTTGGTAACGCTGCATCTACACTGCCAAGCCACATGTAGCATGAAATGAAGCTGGCTTTACTTCTCTGGAAAATTACACAAGTAGGTTTATACATCTAGAGATTAAAATATAACTCAAAAACAGAAAAGCATCCCACCATCAAAAAAAAAAAAAAAAAAAAAAAGAGCCAGCAACCTCTACTAAATATCCCTCTGTTAAGTGAATTCCAAGGACTTAGAAATCCAGAAATCCATAGACTCCAGCCTGCCTAGAGAACCCTGCAACTGACTGAAGGAAAACAAAACACTTACCCCAAAGAGCAGCCCAGGCAGAAGGAGCTCTCTGATGTCATGCCTGGGGCTCATATACCATTTGGCCCCGCCCAATATCCAAACCCTATCACCTGGAAAAGGGGAGGGACAAAGCACAAGGAAGTAGGAGCAGAGCAGGAGGAGCAGTAGCTGTTTTTTTTTGTTTTGTTTTGTTTATGTTTTTTTTTTAAATCTGGTTTACCTGAATATCATGCAGAGAACAGACAAGAGACCTGGGGTGTTTCTAGAAGCAACAATCCCCATGCTTTTGCTACAGCTTTTAATATTGAAATAACAACACGACCAGTCAAGTAACTGGAACTTTTTCAAATGGAATTACGTCAAACACGTTCATTATCACTTGCAAAAACAGAGAGCCGGCATTCACTAGCATGCCAGAGTGTTGTCGACAGAAGGAAGACAGGGACACTCAATGAGTGATCAGCAAGCTTCGATTTATTGGATAGCTCAGACGCATTTTATTCCTTAACATATAATTAGCTCATACATATTACAGAAGTTAAGCTCATGATTGGTCCCCCTACGTCCTTATCTTATCAGCTTCTTCCTCATCCTTTCGACCGAAATAACACAGTTGGTACTTTCCCAAACCGCCAACGGATATTGTGTCCTTGCGTGTGATTGGCTCAAACAAGTTGTGTGCGATGTTTGTCCAACTTGTGAAGATTCAGCTGTTTTATGTCTACGTGACCTATCTCAGTTAACCATCCCTCTACAATTCCCCTGTTTTTATTTTGGACTACTAATACCTTTTCTGTGACTTGTTCAAGCTTCTTAGTTAAGCAACCAAAAATTATTCGCGCAGCTATTTTTATCAATATAACTATAAGCAGAAAGCGAAATCCCTCTTTGATTAGACTCACTAACCAGTTAGACAGACCCCCAAAGATGGACTGCAACGAATTGTCAAGCCAACTAGGTTGTACTGTAATTTTCTTTGTGTGCTCCATCAACCATTTCAACTGGTCATGAATCGATCGACCATGATCTGAAAGATTGAAACAACACATTCCTTCAAAATCTTCACATCCATGTCCTTGCGCTAAAAGCAAAAAATCAATTGCAGCCCTATTTTGTAACACAACATGCCTAAAACTATCCATATCTTGTGCCATTTCAGTAATAATTTCAGTTGTTACATTTGATTGCTTAACAGCCCAACAAGCAAGCTTATTAATGCTAGCCAAAGCATGTGCAGTTCCCACTGCTGGAACTAATGAAGCAAATATTCTCTCAGCAGCGCCCCATAATTCTACACCATCGTCACAGTCAGAACCTAAAGTCTTAAGAGCTCGTTTGGATCTCTGCGACAAGCTCTGGTTCCGGAGACTGTGCAGTCCGGGGTGAACAATGTGAGTCACCCTAGATAACATGGACCCCCAAACGCGTTGGCAGGTATTCCTTGCCATGCACGATCCCCGCAAATCAAAGACATGCCAGGTGGCAGAGCCTTTGCAGTGTCATTATTCCACATCGGATTGTTATTAGATTTTGCTTCAGCTCCCAAAGCCCCCAGTCCTTGACTCCATACTTGTGAAATATGATTTTGCTCAACCGATCGCAACTAGTCCTGCTAGTTGCTTACAATCGACTCCCCGTTTTTCTAAAAAGCACTGTAATGAATCTAGGGCTACTTCGTCCTTCATTTTCCTATGATTTTTTTGCCGGCACTAATTTCCTATGATTTCAGCCTGCACTATGGCAACCTGCACTATGGCAATAAGCACACTCTCACTAACACAGTACATAGCACACTCGCACACACACAGCACAATTGCACACCCAGAGGCCTCTGGCACATCTCAATCTCAATCATACCACAACCTCAATCATACCACAAGAATATAATTTAGAATGATAAGCAAACAATACGTGCGGCCAATATAATTTAGAATGATAAGCAAACAAACAAGTATTGTCTCTCATTGTGTTCCTCGTGAAGTGACTTGCAACACTTTGTTTTAAAACCTTACCCTTACACAAATACTTTCAACACAAAATACCTGGACATTTAAGAATAACACGTACAATTATTAACACTCCAGTTAGTATCCCTCCAGCAGCTGAAAACATACTGTTTGTCTGCAGCTTCAGGAGATCTTTGCTCCTGTGGTGAGCAGCTGAGAGTGGAGTCCCCTCCGAGCAAAAACGCTCAGGGTGCACCTAGGGGCGTCCACGCCGCAGCCGATCCCCGCAGCCGAGCAGTGTCTCCTCAAGTCTGCCAGTGGTCATTTGGCAGTGTAATCTGCATCTCTGCACTCCTGCCCCGCAATAGAGCTAAGTCGTCATTACTAATCCATAGAATGTGGCAACCCCACGGAATCTTATCCAGAAACGTAGTTATAACACCGATCTGGGGACGAATAGTCTTTTTTGCATTGCAAGATAAACCTCTTATAAAATGAATGCCAGAGAGAAGCAGCACAGCCGCCGCTGCTTCCATGGTTACGTCAGACAGTCTGCAGGGTCCTGATGTCCACCCCTCTGCTCTGTGCCGACTCGCCACACAGTGGGGGTCCGCTGTCGTTGTCCACTGATGCCTCTGGTCTACTGTAGCAACCCGATCTCGGATGTCCCGCATCGCACCGCGATTACTTCAATTTCTCAAGTCCCTCCGCAATTCCTTTTTCCGCGTCCCTCCGCAATTCCTTTTTACAGTCTATACCCTGCGTGCTCCGCTTTTCTAAAAAGCACTTGAACAGATCATACGTCGCTTGCCTCTCCATACCTTTGTTTACGTCAGCACTGTTGCAGCCTTTGCAAGACCTCGGCGACGCGTGGCCGGCAGGACCCTCTATAGCTGCTCCCGGGTGCGAGGATTTCGCATTTTCGTCCCTTCCACCTCCTGAGCTGCATTGCAGGACCTGTTTCCTTCCCTTATTCCGTCGATCCGTGGCTCGCAGGTTCACCGCCAGCGGGGTCCGTGTTCGGGCGCCATTTGTTGTCGACGGAAGGAAGACAAGGACACTCAATATGAGTGATCAGCAAGCTTCGATTTATTGGATAGCTCAGACGCATTTTATTCCTTAACATATAATTAGCTCATACATATTACAAAAGTTAAGCTCATGATTGGTCCCCCTACGTCCTTATCTTATCAGCTTCTTCCTCATCCTTTTGACCGAAATAACACAGTTGGTACTTTCCCAAACCGCCAACGGATATTGTGTCCTTGTGTCTGATTGGCTCAGACAAGTTGTGTGCGATGTTTGTTCAACTCGTGAAGATTCAGCTGTTTTATGTCTATGTGACCTATCTCAGAGAACCATCCCTCTACACCAGAGCTAATACCCACCTCCTGCACAATGCTCGCTACTACTAATGCAACATACAGTTGTGCAATACCTCTCTGTTCCCAGCTCCTTTATCTCACCTGCTCAGTAGCTCCAACTGAGAAATGGGCCCGGGCGGCGCCGCGCCGAAATGGGCCCGGGCGGCGCCGCGCCGAAATGGGCCCGGGCGGCGCCGCGCCGAAATGGGCCCGGGCGGCGCCGCGCCGAAATGGGCCCGGGCGGCGCCGCGCCGAAATGGGCCCGGGCGGCGCCGCGCCGAAATGGGCCCGGGCGGCGCCGCGCCGAAATGGGCCCGGGCGGCGCCGCGCCGAAATGGGCCCGGGCGGCGCCGCGCCGAAATGGGCCCGGGCGGCGCCGCGCCGAAATGGGCCCGGGCGGCGCCGCGCCGAAATGGGCCCGGGCGGCGCCGCGCCGAAATGGGCCCAAACAGACTTATTTTTAAGTGATGAAGAAGGTGACCCTGCTCAGTCTCTTGGCAGTACTGCACTTACGCGGTCAAGAAACCGTACCCCACGGTTTCCCAAAAACAACGTACCTGGCAACCCCGCATAAACATACCTCAAATATGTGAATTCCATGCACATAAAGCCTAGAAGGCTTTATGGTCTAAAGACTCGACAGACAGCAAACACACAGGCAAAAGCTCCAGAAATATAACAAACTGTCCCTAAACCTGAAAAAGACTACCCCTTACATGCTCCCACAGGGAGCCTCCATCATACATTTCTCCTAAACCCTGCTCCATCACTTTGCCACCAAGGTTGTGACTTTGATAAGATTTGACATATAGGCAAAGACTCACAAAAAGCCCCGTAATTCTGCAAAAAATCATAAGGGCCCCAGAACCACAAAGCAAACACACAAAATAACATCGCCATACTATCCGTAAAACTGCTGTAATAACTACTCACCTGAGGAAGAGCTGCGTGCAATACAGGCACCTACTACTAGATTGCTTTACAATGACAGATCCTGCCAGTTACCACCTCAAAAAGACATGCATACTGGTTTCTACTTGAAAATGCATCAGTCCATAGACTCTGACCCACCTAAAGAACCCTGCAACTGACTGAAGGAAAAACAAAGCACTTACCCCAAAGAGCAGCCCAGGGGGAAGGAGCTCTCTGATGGCACACCTGCAACTCAGTTACCATTAGGTCCCACCTGGAACCTGAAGCCAATCACCTGGGAAAACGCAGGGGGAAAGCACAAAAAAAAGCAGAAAGAGGAGGAGCAGCAGCTGTGGTTTTATTAACTTACTTATAAGGCTTAGCTCAACAGGAGGCAGAGAGCAGACAGGAGAACTGGGGTGTTTCTAGAAGCAACAATCCCCATGCTTTCGCTGCAGCTTTGAATGTTGGAAGGACATTACCACCAAGCAAGTAACTGAAGCTTTTCCTGCTGGAATTAACTCAAACTTTTATTTATGTAGAAAGAAAAATCTAGGAGCAGAACAGATTACATGCCAAAAGAAGAATTCAATTCCATTCCACTCACAGGAAAACTCACTTACTTCAGCAGGCTATCTGGGAACTAAAAGGCTATGCTGATGGGTCAAAACACACTACAGGACACTAGGGCCGGGCCCTCCGCTGCACCCATTTAAAACCCATCCCTACACTCACCAAGGTGCAACCCCAACCCAAACACAGACACAGCATTTCAGCCTCAACACAGTTTTCGGAACTGCTGGAAAGCAGGCTTCATACTCAGCGAGGCGTGCTCAGGCTACACAGGACAGGGCTTCGGGCACCTCTTTGCCTACCACAGATGATCGACATCAGGAACTGCCACACCAGACAACCTTTTTCTTACACAACACCTTTCTCGGGAACCACGCAGCATTCCAGTGACCTGCTTTCCTCCTACTCTAAAGGCTATCTCAGCCCACCTTGTCTGTGGCACCTCATAAACAGGAGACAAAGCAACCGCAGCAGCAAAAGCCACAGCACCCTTGGGACAGTTACTCTCATCCCCTTATGTACCTCAGCCGCTTGCCTGCCCCCCATGGGAAGAAGAGAAAGCCACCGCAGCGCTTGGAAACCATCCCTGCACGTGCCGCTCCTTGACGCTCTCTGGCCCTATCTCACATCCTCAGCCAATTCTGTGGAGAGCCTGCCACAGCACCTGCAAAGCAAGATGGATACCCTTCGCAGTCACCTTGTGCTACTTGGCAGTTCTGCTCCAATCCAGCTTATGACCAGCTCCTCTTCTTACACAGCTCTTCAGAGTGCAGTTTGCTCCTTTGAGCCTGTGCGAGACACCTGTGAAACAAAAAGAAAAGCATAGGCCGAGGCAGCATCCAAAGCCACAGCACAGCTAGGACAGTTGCTCTCATCTGCTGCCTTACCTCTGCCCACTTACCTGCCCCTGAGGCAGATGATTCCATTTAACCTCTTCAAACAGCTACACCACCTCTAAAAGACAAAGAGGGGATGCTTACACTAACAGTGAGACCTGCAACACAACAACTGCTGCATCTGTTCCTCACTCACCTTGCCAGAGGCAGCTCTGGGTGTGATGTCCCAGGCTGTACACTGCGTTTCAGCTTTATCAAATGAAAACTGTCACAAGATAATCATTCAGCTGCCAGTAGTAGTACCCATCCCTCAACAACACAAGGGACCCCGTTTACAACATTATCGTTTCAAAAGTGTGGACAACTTGCCTCAGCACCTCAGAAGTAGACCAAGCCAGTACACTGAGCTGCCGAATGAGAGCTTGACAATTCCGAAAGGCGTTCTTTCCTTTGGCTGGTTCCTCCTGACGTTTATCTAAGGCTTGCAAAAAAAAAAAAAAAAAGAAAAAGAAAAAGAAAAAAGTCCACATCTGCAAGCTTTGACGATTCAACAACAGAACTCTCCTCCAGAACTATTCAAGCACTACGCGAGCAGCTGCTCTCAAGCAGCTCAATTCTCCTCCCCCAACATCTGCCAAACACCACAGAGATGACTGTGCCAGCTGCCCTTCAGTACATGCCCAGAGGCAGACCGGATGTCTTTGCCAAAACAGTCCCAACAATGTATTAGTACACCCATGCACTGCAACGTTATCTGTCATCACTAACTGCCAGGCAGGACAGCTCCAGACCAAATACATACACACACAGGCACGCCACAAACACTACGAACAAAACACACAACACGAGGCGCAAGAAAAGGTGACCCCCAGAGGAAAGCCCTATGGCAACAGCAAGTCAGAATAGGTGCTCTGTATCAGACCATAAGAGAGACTCAAATGTCACAATATGCGACTGCAAGCAACTGCAAGAACTGGGATGACGGAGGCCTAAAAAACCTGCCTTCAAGACAAGAGACCAGAAGGATGGGGACTGAAAACCCCATAAGACGACGCTTAGGAAATCAATTCCCAAGCAAGAGCTATTGATACGGCCCAGATGACTTCTGCAAGAGCAAGAATGGAAACAGATGTGATCTCAAACAGAATATGACGCACAAGACCTGAAAGAGATCTGCACTCCAAGCAGTGACTGCAAGACAAGAAGTGCTCACATCAGCCCTACGATGATGAAACAAGCATTTAGGACCTTTGGTGTGGCTACCAAGTTGCCCGTCTTGTCTGCCCAGTGGAAGAAGGCAATGCGGATCTCAAGACATGAGGAGCGTGTAACAGATGTTGATCATATCAGGAAACGTTTGATACAAAAAACTATTACACGCACAGAAGCGATTCCTTTAAGCTCCCATTGCAAGACAAGAGGTGCTCAGCTCCCAATTGAATGAACATCAGCAATATTCCGAGGAGGTCAAATGTTGAATACCCTCAGGATGGCTTCCCCAGGGCCAGCCAAGCACCAAGAGCAACAGTACAGTACAGCACACACAACACAGAACACAGATGACAAGCTGGGACTGCCCTGCCTTGCACGTGCTCACGCTGTATGTGACAGAACTTCCCACACATAATCTCTCTGCCTGACCTGATCAATCCTGAAAGGCCCTATCCAAAGCAATGACTTAAAAGCACAGACCCTCGCCCTACGGGTGCATTCACAACCCCAACTCAAACAAAGCACTTTCCCCCCAACTTAGCTTGGGAATGCTGGGAGGCAGGTTTCATCCTCACCAAGGAACACAAAGGCTAGCCAGGACACTGCTTCAGGCACAAGGCTCTTCTTCACCTGCAGAAATAAAGTACCATTAGGCACCAGCACACAGGCCAAACTTCTTCCAGTGAAACACCCTCCTCAGAAACAAAACAGTAGACAACTGACCTGCTCTGCTACTGAAATCAGATAGACAACCTTTAGACAACTCCCCACCTCCCTCTGCCAACCACTCCCCAACATACAGTATTTCTCCCTCAACTTAGTTCTCAGGGCCCAAAATCCTTCCTCAGTGTGAACCACAGAGGCCAGCTAGGATGTTCCCAGGACCTTCTTCGTAACAGGAAAAGAGGAGTCACCCAGAGGTGCACCAATAGACTGCTACACCAAAAACAATACCCGTTTTCCAACTTTTCTCCACTCACCTTCCCGATCCAGGCTTCAAGCTTCCATTCAGTGTGCCGAGCCAAAGTCACGGCTTAGTCCAAGGAGAAAGAACAGACAAATGTGACAATCCACAAAACAGTCTATACCCACTCCTTTCCTCCCCTACTGCAACAGCCAAGAAGCCCCAGAGCCACGTGCTCCAACCCAGTACCACCGCTATGCTCACCTAACATCCCAAGGAGATGCATTGCGCTCCCAGCTCCTCTTGTGCTCCGAGCATCTCCAGCATTTCAGGAACTAGAACCGCTGATGTCTGGCACATCTCAGAAACGTGGCAGGAGATGTACTCTGCTGTCGCAAGGCACTTGCGAAGCCAGCCCGACATGTGAAGCAGACTAACACAGTCCACCGAACAATTCAGGGCCCCCACTGCTGTCCACTCACCCTCATGCTTCGTTCAAGTTCCCGTGCCTATGCCCTGAGCTACAAGAAACAAAGAGAGAAGGTCACAACCACAATGGACAAGCAAACAGTGCAGGTCCTTGCAGAGAACTCAAACACAGAGACAAGAGCTAGACAAATAAAAAAAACACCCTGAAGTCCAAAAATGCCAGATGGCCATGCATAGCAGCCCCGGCAGGGGTAATCACAGACAATCTTTGCAGACGAAAAAGGTAACCCTACTTAGTCTCTTGGTAATACTGCACCAATGTGGTCAAACCTCTTGTAGTATGTAATGAAGCTGGTTTTAGTCCCCTGGAAAATTACACAAGTGGGTTGATTCATCTAGAGATTAAAACATAGCTCAAAACCAGGAGCAAATCCCAGCACCCCAAAAAAAAAGTGAGCCAGCAGCTTCTACTAAATATCCCTCTATTAAGTGAATTCCAAGGACTTAGAAATCCAGAAACCCATAGACTCCAGCCTGCCTAGAGAACCCTGCAACTGACTGAAGGAAAATCAAAACACTTACCCTAAAGAGCAGCCCAGGCAGAATTAACTCTTATGGCATACTTGGGGCTCATATACCTTTTGGTCCCGCCCAGCACACAAACCAAATCACCTGGAAAAGGGGAGGGACAAAGCAAAAGGAAGTAGAAAGAGAGCAGGAGCAGCAGCAGCTGGTTTTTATTTTTTTGTTTGCTTTTTTTAAGATCTGCTTTACGTGAACAACATGCAGAGTGCAAACAAGAGAACTGGGGTGTTTCTAGAAGCAATAATCCCCATGCTGTTGCTGCAGCTTTGAATATTAAAAGGACAATACGACCCAGCAAGTACCTGGAACTTTTTTAACTGGAATTAGCTCAAACTTTTATTTACACAGAAAGACAAATCTAGGAGCAGAACAGATTATACACCAACAAAATTAATTCAATTTCACCCCCACGAAAAAATCACATACTCTCATCCCCTCCTGTACCTCAGCCGCTTGCCTACCCCACGTGGCACACGCTTCCATCTGTTCTCTTTACCTACTTATAGCACCGCTAAAAGGCAAACTGGAATTTTACTCTATTGGATGTAGGAAAATAACTGCAGTGACAACCGCACCCCAAAAACAACAGTTACGTCTGCTCATCACGCACCAGAGTCACTGCAGAGGCAGCTCGGGTCAAGATGTCCTGCACTGTGCACTGCGTTTCACCCTGAACAAAGGAAAAACACAGGCAGAAGATAAACATTCAGCTGACAGCAGTAGCACCCATCCCTCAACAACAAAAGGGACCCCGTCTTTAGTTTTATCCTTTCAAAACAGCAGGCCACTTGCCTCTGTACCTGCAAATTAGGTCCAAGCTTGAAAGGAGCGGCCAGCATCACCCATGCCACCTGGGAAAACAAAAGGACACAATGACCACTGTGCTTGCAAGCACACACCTGCCACACTGCTCCTCTATCCCAAACAGCCTCACCTCAGACCCTCACAGGGAAACACCTGAGCGTCTTCCCTTCGCTTCAGATAAGGGATGACCAGGCTGACAACACTCACCTTCCCTCAGAGCTTCGTGACATGAGCATTTCCCTTCCCTGTCCACGACTGCACAAAGCACCTGTAGGGAAAAGAGAAACGCACACTTTGAGGCACCTCACAGCCACAGCGTACCTGCTGCAATACATCTCTCTTCCCAGCTCCGGTACTTCAGCTGCTCAACAGCTCTAACTCAGATTCTTCGCTCACAGAGCCACAGCAAACTCTGCCCAGGCCACACAACACACACTACACAAGCTACAATGGCTAAGACACACAAGCTGGAACGTTCCCACCCAACAATCAGTCGCATCTCACAGGAAGGCTGCCGCACACCCCAAGAAACCAAAACTACCAGTCCTGAGCAGCTCCCTACCTCCTACTGCCAACCACGCTCAGCACACACACTATTTACCCCTCAAAAAAAAAATTTAGAATACACACTCACAAAAAAAAAAAGAGATCCATAAAGGCAAAAGAGACATGCACGCACAGCAGCCCCAACAGGGGTAATCACAGACATACCCTTTGCAGGGGAAAGAACAGACTCTGAAACAACCCTGCTCAGGCTCTTGGTAATGCTGCATCTATACTGCCAAGCCACATGTAGCATGAAATGAAGCTGGTTTTACTCCTCTGGAAAATTACACAAGTAGCTTTACACATCTAGAGATCAAAATAAAGCTCAAAAACAGAAAAGTATCCCACCATCCAAAAAAAAAAAAAAAAGTGAGCCACCAACCTCTACTAAATACCCCTCTATTAAGTGAATTCCAAGCACTTAAAAATCCTGAAATCCATAGACTCCAGCCTGCCTAGAGAACCCTACAACTGACTGAAAGAAAAACAAAATACTTGACCCAAAGAACAGCCCAGGCAGAAGGAGCTCTCTGATGCCATGCCTGGGGCTCATATACCTTTTAGCCCCGCCCAATATCCAAACCCAATCACCTGGAAAATGGGAGGGACAAAGCACAAGGAAGTAGGAGCAGAGCAGGAACAGCAGCAGCAGGTTTTCATTTCTTGTGTGGTTTTTTTCATTTGTTTGTTTGTTTTGTTGGTTTTTTATTTTAAATCTGCTTTACCTGAACAACATGCAGAGAGCAGACAAGAGACCTGGGGTGTTTCTAGAAGCAACAATCCCCACGCTTTTGCTGCAGCTTTTAATATTGAAAGGACAACACAACCAGTCAAGTAACTGAAACTTTTTCAAATGGAATTACGTCAAACACGTTCATTATCACTTGCAAAAACAGAGAACCAGCATTCACTAGCATGCCAGTCCTGATACCCACCTCCTGCACAACGCTCACTACTACTGATACAACACACAGTTGTGCAATACCTCTCTGTTCCCAGCTCCTTTCCCTCACCTGCTCAGTAGCTCCAACTAAGAAATGGGCCCGGGCGGCGCCGCGCCGAAATGGGCCCGGGCGGCGCCGCGCCGAAATGGGCCCGGGCGGCGCCGCGCCGAAATGGGCCCGGGCGGCGCCGCGCCGAAATGGGCCCGGGCGGCGCCGCGCCGAAATGGGCCCGGGCGGCGCCGCGCCGAAATGGGCCCGGGCGGCGCCGCGCCGAAATGGGCCCGGGCGGCGCCGCGCCGAAATGGGCCCGGGCGGCGCCGCGCCGAAATGGGCCCGGGCGGCGCCGCGCCGAAATGGGCCCGGGCGGCGCCGCGCCGAAATGGGCCCGGGCGGCGCCGCGCCGAAATGGGCCCGGGCGGCGCCGCGCCGAAATGGGCCCGGGCGGCGCCGCGCCGAAATGGGCCCGGGCGGCGCCGCGCCGAAATGGGCCCGGGCGGCGCCGCGCCGAAATGGGCCCGGGCGGCGCCGCGCCGAAATGGGCCCGGGCGGCGCCGCGCCGAAATGGGCCCGGGCGGCGCCGCGCCGAAATGGGCCCGGGCGGCGCCGCGCCGAAATGGGCCCGGGCGGCGCCGCGCCGAAATGGGCCCGGGCGGCGCCGCGCCGAAATGGGCCCGGGCGGCGCCGCGCCGAAATGGGCCCGGGCGGCGCCGCGCCGAAATGGGCCCGGGCGGCGCCGCGCCGAAATGGGCCCGGGCGGCGCCGCGCCGAAATGGGCCCGGGCGGCGCCGCGCCGAAATGGGCCCGGGCGGCGCCGCGCCGAAATGGGCCCGGGCGGCGCCGCGCCGAAATGGGCCCCAACAGACTTATTCTCTAGAGATGAAGGAGGTGACCCTGCTCACTCTCTAAGCACTACTACACTTATGTGGTCAAGGAACCCTACCCCACGGTTTCCCAAAAACAACGTACCTTTTCTTTTTCTTATCTTTTATTTACATAGAAAGAAAAATCTAGGAGCAGAACTGATTATACGCCAAAAAAAGAAAAAAATCAATTCCGTTCCACTCACAGGAAAAATCACTTACTTCAGTAGGCTGAGACCCAAAAGGCTATGCTCATGGGTCAAAACACACTACAGGACACTGGGGCCAGGCCCTCCGCTGCACCCACTTAAAACCCATCCCTACACTCACCAAGGTACAACCCCAAACCAAACACAGACGCAGCATTTCAGATTCAACGCAGTTTTGGGAACTGCTGGAAAGCAAGCTTCATCCTCAGCGAGGAGTGCTCAGGCTACACAGGACAGGGCTTTGGGCACCTCTTTGCCTACCAAGAAAGACTGCCATCAGCACCTGATTTGTTCTGACTCTGAAGGCTAACATCACAGCCCACATTGCCTGGGACACCTGATAAACAGAACAGAAAGCAGCCATACCGTTTTCAAGCCATCCCTGCACGTGTCACGCCTTGATGATCTGCAACCTCTTCTCAAATCCTCAACCACTTCTGTGGAGAGCCTGCCATGGCACCTGCAAAGCAAGATGGATACCCTTCGCTGTCACCTTGTGCTACTTGGCAGTTCTGCTCCAATCCAGCAAACAGCCCGCCCTTCTCATGCTGCTCTTCAGAGTGCAGCTTGGCCCCTCTGAGCCTGTGCGAGAAACCTGTGAAACAAAGAAAAGCATAGGCTGAAGCAGCATCCAAAGCCACAGCACAGCTAGGACAGTTACTCTCATCTGCTCCCTTACCTCGGCCCCCTCACCTGCCCTCAAGGAAGATGCTTCCATCTGCTCTCTTAAGCCAGCTACAACACCCCTGAAATATAAACAGGATTTTTACTGTATTTTGTGTAGTTAAGTAACTGCAGTGACAACTGCACCACTAAAGTACCTGCTACATCTGTTCATTGCTCACCTTGCCGAAAGCAGCTATGCTCAAGTCCCACGTTGTACACTGTGTTTCAGCTTTAACAAATGAAAACAGTCACAATAGAATCATTCAGCTGCCAGCATTAGCACCCATCCCTCAACAACAAAAGGGACCCCGTTTACAATGTTATCATTACAAAACAGCAGCCCCGTTGCCTCAGCACCTCAGAAGTACATCAAGCCAGTCACCGAGCTGCCCACCGAGTGCTGAACAGTTCCAGAAGGAGCTCTTTCCTGTGACAGGTTCCTCCAAAGGTTTACACTCTACTGGTGACAGGATAGAAATAAAAATAAAAATTTCAAAACTCCGTATCTGTAAGCTTTCAAGATTCAACAGACCTCCTCAACCACAGCGTTCAAGCACTATGCGAGAAGCTGCTCACAAACAGATATACTCTCCCAAATCCACATCTGCCAACCACCAGAAATGACTATACCAGCTGCCCTTCAGTACGTGCCCAGAGCCTGACCGGATGTCTTTGCCAAAACAGTCCAGACAATGTATTAGTACACCCATTCACTGCAACGTTAGCTGTCATCACTAACTGCCAGGCAGGACAGCTCCAGACCAAACACATACACACACAGGCACGCCACAAACACTACAAACAAAACACACAACACGAGGCGCAAGAAAAAGTGACCCCCCAGAGGGAAGCCCTATGGCAACAGCAAGTCAGAACAGGTGCTCTGCAGCAGACCCCAGGAGAGACTCAAGTGTCACGACACACGACTGGAAGCAACTGCCAGAACTGGGATGATGGAGGCCTAAAAAGCCTGCCTTTAAGACAAGACACCAGAAGGATGGGGGGTGAAAACCCCCTAAGAAGACGCTTAGGAATGCAATTCCCAAGCAAGAGCTCCTCATGCGACCCAGATGACTTCTGCAAGAGTGAGGATGGAAACAGACGCGATCTCAAACCAAATACGATGCACAAGACCTGAAACAGATCTGCTCTTTAAGCAGCGACTGCAAGAAGAGAAGTGCTCAGATCAGAGTCATGATGACAAAACAAGCATTGAGGCTCTTCAGCACCGCTACCAAGTCGCCTGTCTAGTCAGTCCAGTCTAAAAAGCTAGGAAGATATCGAGACCGAAGAAGCACAGAACAGACGCTGCAGAAGCAACACAAGACAGATGAACAGAAGGAAACTGTCCTGCCTGGTGCACACATTCACGCTACAAAATAATCCCGCTTCTTCTATTAGCCTGGTGACCCAGCCACAAGCAGCCTGAACGTGACCAGGCCTGAGCCACCCTCACAGTGGCACCAAGTCTATTCAGCCAGCTGGTTCCATGCTGCTCTGGCTCCCAGCTCCCATTAGCCACCCCAGATACGCAAATACTAGGTGACCCCCAACTTAGCTCTCAGGTTTCTGCATGGTAAATTCCCTCCGCCTCAAGAAATGCACAGGCACTGATTGTCATCTTAGGCAATTGCCAGGCTCATCATCAGCTGCAAAAACAGAGTAACAGCATTCACTAACACGCCAGCCATGATGCCCACCTGCTCCACAATGCTGACTAGTACTGATGCAACATACAATTGTGCTCACCTCTTCCTCTCTGAATCCAAGCTCCAACAGTGCAGCCAGTATCATCCACACCACCTGGGAAAACAAAGGGATTAAATGATCGTCGCAATCACAACAAATCACCCAATGGTGGTTTTTTGTTGTTGTTGTTTGTGTGTGTTTCTTGTTTTTTTGTGTTTTTTTTTTTTTTTTTTTTTTTTTTGAAATCTGCTTTAGCTCAAAAGCATTCAGACTGCAGACAAGAGAACTGGGGTGTTTCTAGAAGCAACAATCCCCATGCTTATGCTGCAGCTTTGAATATTAAAAGGACAATACAACCCAGCAAGTAACTGGAAATTGCTTAACTGGAAATAGCTCAAACTTTTTTTTTTTTTAACGTAGAAAGAAAAATCTAGGTGCAGAACAGATTATACGCCAAAACAATCAAACACCAAACAATCTTCCCTTCGCTTCGGATAAGGGATGAACACACTGACAACACAAACCTTCCCTCAGAGCTTCGTGACATGAGGATTTACCTTCCCTGGCCATGACTGCACAAAGCACTTGCAAAGACAGGAGAAAAGCACACTCTGAGGCACCTCACAGCCACAGCGTACCTGCTTGTGGTGGTTTTACCGTGCTGGGCAGCTAAACCCCACAACTGCTCTCTCACTCCCCCTCTTTTAGATGAGGAGGGGGAGAACTAAAGCAAAGAACAACTCACAGGTTGAGATAAGGATAATTTAATTAAAAGGGAAATAATAATAATAATTAAAGATTATTATGAGCTAAACAATTTAAAGGAAAATAAAAAGGCAAAGGGGAAAAGAAAGGGGGAAAGGGAAAAAATAAAAAAAGGAAGGAAAACAAACAAATAAAATAAATGAAGGCTATATGGAAGCGCAAAGGAAAGAAATTACTCTCTACTTCCCACAAATGAGCGATGATTGACCACGTCCTTGAAGCAGGGCCTCAACGCACGTAGCTGGTGTTCGAGAGGAGGACCGATGTTTTCTCAACAAGAGCCCACCCCTCCCCTCCTCTTCCTGTCTCCACTTTTATCGCTGAGTATGACATTACACGGTATGGAATATCCCTTTGGTTGGTTTAGGTCAGCAGCCCTAGTGATGTTTGTCTCCTCACTTTTTGCCCACCCCCTAGGAGGGTTAGAGAAAGGCCCCATACTGTGCCACTGCAGCTCAGCAGTAGACACAACACTGGTGTGATAACACTGCTGTTCCAGCTACAAGTGCAGAGTAAGGCACTGTATGGGCTGCTGCCAGGAAAGTTAATATTCCAGCCAGACACAGTACACTGCTGCAATACCTCTCTCTTCCCAGCTCCGGTACTTCAGCTGCTCAACAGCTCTAACTCAGATTCTTCGCTCACAGCGCCACAGCAAACTCTGCCCGGGACACACAACACACACTACACAAGCTACATTGCTTAACACACACAAGCTAGAACGTTCCCGCCCAACAATCAGTCACATCGCACAGGAAGGATGCTGCATATTCCTAGAAACCAAACCTACCAGTCCTGAGCAGCTCCCCACCTCCTCCTGCCAACCACGCTCAGCACACACACTATTTGCCCCTCACAAAAAAAAAAGTTAGAACATACACACACACACAAAAAAAAAAAACACAATTGAGCTCCACAAATGCCGAAAAGACATGCACACACAGCAGCCCCGGCAGGGGTAATCACAGACTTACCCTTCGCAGATGAAAGAGGAGATTCTGATACAACCCTACTCAGCCTCTTGGTAATGCTGCACCTACGCTGTCAAGCCACACGTACCATACAATCAAGCTGGTTTTAATCCTCTGGAGAATTACAGAAGTAGGTTAACACATCTAGAGATTAAAATATAGATCAAAAACAGAAAAATATCCCACCATCGCAAAAAACAGTGAACCAACAGCCTCTACTAAATTAAGTGAATTCCAAGCACTTAAAATCCAGAAATCCATAGACTCCAGCCTGCCTAGAGAACCCTGCAACTGACTGAAGGAAAACAAAACACTTACCCCAAAGAGCAGCCCAGGCAGAAGGAGCTCTCTGATGCCATGCCTGGGGATCACATACCTTTTGGCCCCGCCCAATATCCAAACCCAATCACCTGGAAAATGGGAGGGACAAAGCACAAGGAAGTAGGAGCAGAGCAGGAACAGCAGCAGCAGGTTTTCATTTCTTGTGTGGTTTTTTTTCGTTTGTTTGTTTTGTTGTTTTTTTTTTTTTTTTTTTTTTTTTTTTAAGTCTGCTTTACCTGAACAACATGCAGAGAGCAGACAAGAGACCTGGGGTGTTTCTAGAAGCAACAATCCCCATGCTTTTGCTGCAGCTTTTAATATTGAAAGGACAACACCAGTCAAGTAACTGGAACTTTTTCAAATGGAATAACGTCAAACACGTTCATTATCACTTGCAAAAACAGAGAACCAGCATTCACTAGCATGCCAGTCCTGATACCCACCTCCTGCACAACGCTCACTACTACTGATGCAACACACAGTTGTGCAATACCTCTCTGTTCCCAGCTCCTTTCCCTCACCTGCTCAGTAGCTCCAACTAAGAAATGGGCCCGGGCGGCGCCGCGCCGAAATGGGCCCGGGCGGCGCCGCGCCGAAATGGGCCCGGGCGGCGCCGCGCCGAAATGGGCCCGGGCGGCGCCGCGCCGAAATGGGCCCGGGCGGCGCCGCGCCGAAATGGGCCCGGGCGGCGCCGCGCCGAAATGGGCCCGGGCGGCGCCGCGCCGAAATGGGCCCGGGCGGCGCCGCGCCGAAATGGGCCCGGGCGGCGCCGCGCCGAAATGGGCCCGGGCGGCGCCGCGCCGAAATGGGCCCGGGCGGCGCCGCGCCGAAATGGGCCCGGGCGGCGCCGCGCCGAAATGGGCCCGGGCGGCGCCGCGCCGAAATGGGCCCGGGCGGCGCCGCGCCGAAATGGGCCCGGGCGGCGCCGCGCCGAAATGGGCCCGGGCGGCGCCGCGCCGAAATGGGCCCGGGCGGCGCCGCGCCGAAATGGGCCCGGGCGGCGCCGCGCCGAAATGGGCCCGGGCGGCGCCGCGCCGAAATGGGCCCGGGCGGCGCCGCGCCGAAATGGGCCCGGGCGGCGCCGCGCCGAAATGGGCCCGGGCGGCGCCGCGCCGAAATGGGCCCGGGCGGCGCCGCGCCGAAATGGGCCCGGGCGGCGCCGCGCCGAAATGGGCCCGGGCGGCGCCGCGCCGAAATGGGCCCGGGCGGCGCCGCGCCGAAATGGGCCCGGGCGGCGCCGCGCCGAAATGGGCCCGGGCGGCGCCGCGCCGAAATGGGCCCGGGCGGCGCCGCGCCGAAATGGGCCCGGGCGGCGCCGCGCCGAAATGGGCCCGGGCGGCGCCGCGCCGAAATGGGCCCGGGCGGCGCCGCGCCGAAATGGGCCCGGGCGGCGCCGCGCCGAAATGGGCCCCAACAGACTTATGCTTTAGAGATCTAGAAGGTGAGCCAGCTCACTCTCTAGGCACTACTGCACTTATGCGGTCAAGAGGCATTACCCCACTGTTTCCCAAGAACAACTACCTGGAAACCCCTCATAAACATACTTCTAATATGTCAATTCAAGGACATCAGGACTAGAGGGCTGCAAGGTCTAAGGACTCAACAGACAGCAAACACACAGGCAAAAGCTCCAGAAATTTAACCAACTGTCCCTAAACCTGAAAAAGACTACCCCTTACATGCCCACTGCTGCCATTTCCAGATACATGCTCCCACAGGGAGCCTCCATCATACATTTCTCCTAAACCCTGCTCCATCACTTCAACAGCAAGGTTTTGCCTTTGATAATATTTGACATACAGGCAAAGACTCTCTAAAAGCCCCGTAATTCTGCAAAAATCATAAGGGACCCAGAACCACAAAGCAAACACACAAAGTAACACCCCTATACTATCCATAAAACTGCTATAACAACTACTCACCTGAGGAAGAGCTGCAGGGAATACAGGCACCTCCTACTAGATTGCTTTACTATGACAGATCCTACTAGCTGCCACCTCAAAAAGATGTGAGTACCAGTTTCTACTTGAAAATGCATCAGTTCATAAACTCTGACCCACCTAAAGAACCCTGCAAACAACTGAAGGAAAAACAAAGCACTTACCCCAAAGAGCAGCCCAGGCAGAAGGAGCTCTCTGATGGCACACCTGCAACTCAGTTACCATTAGGTACCACTTAGAACCTGAAGCCAATCACCTGGGAAAATGCAGGGGGAAAGCACAAAAAAAGCAGAAAGAAGAGGAGCAGCAGCTGTGGTGTTTTTAACTTCTTTATATGGCTTAGCTCAACAGCATGCAGAGTGCAGACAGGAGAACTGGGGTCTTTCTAGAAGCAACAATCCCCATGCTTTTGCTGCAGCTTTGAATATTCAAAGGACAAAACAACAAAGCAAGTAACTGATTTTTTTTTCCATCTGGAATTAGCTCCATCTTTTATTTACGTAGAAAGAAAAAACTAGGAGCAGAATAGATTACACGCCAATAAACAAAAAAAAAAAATCCTTTCCACTCGCAGGAAAAATCACTTAATTGAGTAGGCTGAGAACCAAAAGGCTATGCTGATGTGTTAAAACACACTACAGGACACAGGGGCCAAGCCCTCCGCTGCACTGAATTAAAACCCATCCCTACACTTACCAAGGTACAACCCCAACCCAAACACAGACGCAGCATTTCAGCCTCAACACAGTTTTCAGAACTGCTGGAAAGCAAGCTTCATCCTCAGCGAGGAGTGTTCAGGCTGCACAGGACAGGGCTTCAGGCACCTCTTTGCCTACCAAGGAAGACTGCCATCAGCACCTGCTTTGTTCCAATTCTAAACACTAACATCACAGCCCACATTGCCTGGGACACCTGATAAACAGAACAGAAAGCAGCCATACCGTTTTCAAGCCATCCCTGCACGTGTCACGCCTTGATGATCTGCAACCTCTTCTCAAATCCTCAACCACTTCTGTGGAGAGCCTGCCATGGCACCTGCAAAGCAACATGGATACCCTTCGCTGTCACCTTGTGCTACTTGGCAGTTCTGCTCCAATCCAGCAAACAGCCCGCCCTTCTCATGCTGCTCTTCAGAGTGCAGCTTGGCCCCTCTGAGCCTGTGCGAGAAACCTGTGAAACAAAGAAAAGCATAGGCTGAAGCAGCATCCAAAGCCACAGCACAGCTAGGACAGTTACTCTCATCTGCTCCCTTACCTCGGCCCCCTCACCTGCCCTCAAGGAAGATGCTTCCATCTGCTCTCTTAAGCCAGCTACAACACCCCTGAAATATAAACAGGATTTTTACTGTATTTTGTGTAGTTAAGTAACTGCAGTGACAGCTGCACCACTAAAGTACCTGCTACATCTGTTCATTGCTCACCTTGCCGAAAGCAGCTCTGGTCAAGTCCCGCATTGTACACTGTGTTGAAGCTTTAACAAATGAAAACAGTCACAATAGAATCATTCAGCTGCCAGCATTAGCACCCATCCCTCAACAACAAAAGGGACCCCATTTACAATGTTATCATTTCAAAACAGCAGCCCCCTTGCCTCAGCACCTCAGAAGTACATCAAGCCAGTCACCGAGCTGCCCACCGAGTGCTGAACAGTTCCAGAAGGAGCTCTTTCCTGTGACAGGTTCCTCCAAAGGTTTACACTCTACTGGTGACAGGATAGAAATAAAAATAAAAATTTCAAAACTCCATATCTGTAAGCTTTCAAGATTTCACAGACCTCCTCAACCACACTGTTCAAGCACTATGCGAGCAGCTGCTCGCAACCAGATCAACTCTCCCCACCCTCATCTGTCAAACACCACTGACATGACTGTGCCAGCTGCCCTTCAGTACGTGCTCAGAGGCAGACCATATGTCTTTGCCAAAACAGTCCCAACAATGTATTAGTACACCCATGCACTGCCACGTTAGCTGTCATCACTAACTGCCAGGCAGGACAGCTCCAGACCAAACACAGGCACACCACAAACACTACGAACAAAACACACAACACGAGGCGCAAGAAAAAGTGACCCCCAAAGGGAAGTCAGAACAGCAAGTGAGAACAGGTGCTCTGCATCAGACCCAAGGAGAGACTCAAATGTCATGACGTGACTGGAAGCAACTGCCAGAACTGGGATGATGGAGACCTAAAAGCCTGCCTTCAAGACAAGAGACCAGAAGGATGGGGACTGAAAACCCCGTAGGAAGACACTTGGGACATCAATTCCTAAGCAGGAACTCCTGATGTGGCCCAGATAACTTCAGCAAGAGTCAGGATGGAAACAGATGTGATCTGAAACCAAATATGATGCACACGGCCTGAAACAGATCTGCTCTTTAAGCAGTGACTGCAAGACAAGAAGTGCTCGCATCAGCCTTACGATGACAAAACAAGCATTTAGGACCTTTGGTGTGGCTACCATGTTGCACGTCTTGTCTGCCCAGTGGAAGGCAATGCAGATATCAAGACATGAGGAGAATGTAACATATGATGATCATATCAGAAAACATTTGATATAAAAATATTACACGCACAGAAGTGATCCCTTTAAGCTCCCACTGCAAGGCAAGAGGTACTCAGCTCCCAGTTCAACATCAGCAATATTCTGAGGAGGTCACATGTTCAACACCATCAGGATGGCTTCTCCAGGGCCTGCCGAGCACCAAGAGCAACAGCACAGACAACACAGATGACAAGCTGGGACTGCCCTGCCTGGCACATGTTCATGCTGTACACGACAGAACTCCCCACACATAATCTTTCTGCCTGACCTTATCGATCCTGAAAGGCCCCATCCAAAGCAATGACTTAAAAGCACAGACCCTCGCCCTACGGGTCCATTCACAACCCCAACTCAAACATAGCACTTGCCACCCTACTTAGCTTGGGAATGCTGGGAGGCAGGTTCCATGCTCACCAAGGAACACAAAGCCTAGCCAGGACATTGCTTCAGGCACAAGGCTCTTCTTCACCTGCAGAAATAAAGTACCGTCAGGCACCAGCACACCAGCCGAATTTCTTCCAGTGAAACGACCTCCTCAGAAACAAAGTAGTAGTCAACTGACCTGCTCCTCTACTGAAATCAGACAGACACCCTCTAGACAAATCCCTGTCTCCCCCTGCCAACCACTCCCCAACACACAATATTTGCCCCTGGACTTAATTCTCAGGGCTCAGAAACCATCCTCAATGTGGACCGCAGAGGCCAGCTAGGATGTTCCCAGGACCTTCTTCGTAACAGGAAAAGAGGAGTCACCCAGAGGTGCACCAATAGACTGCTACACTAAAAACAATACCCGTTTTCCAACTTTTCTCCACTCACCTTCCCAATCCAGGCATCAAGCTTCCATTCACTGTGCTGAGCCAAGTTCACAGGGCTTAGTCCAAGGAGAAAAAACAGACAAAACGTGACAATCCACAAAACAGTCTATACCCACTCCTCTTCTTTCCTCCTGTAAAACAAGAGCCCAGAAGCCCCAGAGCCACGTGCTCCAACCCAGTACCACCGCTATGCTCACCTAACATCCCAAGGAGATGCATCGCACTTCCAGCTCCTCTTGTGCTCCGAGCAGCTCCAGCGTTTCAGGAGCCACTGACGTCTGGCACGTCTCAGAAACATGGCAGGAGACGTACTCTGCTGTCGCAAGGTGCTTGCAAAGCTGGCGCAACAGGTGAAGTAGTCCACAGAACAACTCAGGGCCCCCACTGCTGTCCACTCATCCTCATGCTTCATTCAAGTTTCCGTGCCTATGCCCTGGGCTACAAGAAATGAAGAGAGAAGGCCATGTCCACAATGGACACGCAAACAGTGCAGCTCCTTGCAGAAAACTCAAATACAGAGACCAGAGCCAGACAAATAAAAAAACCACCCTGAAGTCCACAAATGCTGAAAGGCTATGAATGCACAGGAGCCCCAACAGAGGTAGCCACAGACTTACCCTTTGCAGATGAAAAAGCTGAACCTGCTCAGTCTCTTGGTAATACTGCAACTACGTGGTTGAGCCTCTTGTAGCATGTGATCAAGCTGGTTTTAGTCCTCAGGAGAGTTACACAAGTGGGTTGATTCATCTACAGATTAAAATACAGCTCAAAAACAAGAGTGTATCCCACCATCCCAAAAAACAGTGAGCCAGCAACCTTCACTAAATATTCCTCTATTAAGTGAATTCCAAGCACTTAAAATCCAGAAATCCATAGACTTCAGCCTGCCTAAACAACCCTGCAACTGACTGACAGAAAAACAAAGCACTTACTCCAAGGAGCAGCCCAGGCAGAATGAGCTCTCTGATGCCATGCCTGGGGCTCATATACCTTTTGGCCCCACCCAGCACCCAAACCCAATCACATGGTAAAGGGAAGGGGCAAAGCACAAGAAGGTAGGAAGAGAGCAGGCACAGCAACAGCTGTGATTTTTTTTTTTGCTGTTGTTTCTTTCTTTTCTGTTTGTTTCTTTTCTAAAATCTGCTTTAGCTCAGAAGCATGCAGAGAGCAGGCAAGAGATCTGGGGTGTTTCTAGAAGCAAAACTCCCTGTGCTTTTGCTACAGCTTTTAATATTGAACTGACAGTATCACCAAGCAAGTAACTGAAACTTTCTGAACTGGAATTAGTTTAAGCACGCTCATTCCCATCTGTAAACACAGAACCAGCATTCACTAGCATGCTAGCCCATACATTTCTCCTAAACCCTGCTCCATCACTTTACCACCAACGTTTTGACTTTGATAATATTTGACATACAGGCAAAGACTCTCTAAAAGCCCCGTAATTCTGCAAAAATCATAAGGGACCCAGAACCACAAAGCAAACACACAAAGTAACATCACCATACTATCTGTAAAACTGCTATAATAACTACTCACTTGAGGAAGAGCTGCATGCAATACAGGTAACTACTACTAGATTTCTTTACTATGACAGATCCTACCAGTTACCACCTCAAAAAGATGTGAGTACCGGTTTCTACTTGAAAACGCATCAGTCCATAGACTCTGACACACCTAAAGAACCCTGCAACTGACTGAAGGAAAAACAAAGCACCTACCCAAAAGAGTAACCCAGGCTGAAGGAGCTCTCTGATGGCATACCTGCAATTGAGTTACCATTTGGTCCCACCTGGAAACGGAAGACAATCACCTGGGAAAGTACAAAAAAAAAAAAAAAAAAAAAAAAAAAAAAAACAGAAAGATGAGGAGCAGTAGATATGGTTTCTTTAATTATTTATATGGCTTAGCTCAACAGCATGCAGAGTGCAGACAAGAGAACTGGGGTTTTTCTAGAAGCAGACTAACACAGTCCACCAAAAAACTCAGAGTCCCCACAGACATCCACTCTCCCTCGTGCCTCATTCAAGTTTCCGTGCCTATGCCCTGAGCAACAAGAAACAAATAGAGAAGGCCACATCCACAATGGACACGCAAACAGTGCAGCTCCTTGCAGAAAACTCAAATACAGAGACCAGAGCTAGAAAAAAAAATAAATAAATAAACAAACACCCTGAAGTCAACAAAAGCCAAAAGGCCATGAATGCACAGGAGCCCCAACAGAGGTAGCCACAGACTTACCCTTTGCAGATGAAAAAGCTGAACCTGCTCAGTCTCTTGGTAATACTGCAACTACGTGGTTGAGCCTCTTGTAGCATGTGATCAAGCTGGTTTTAGTCCTCAGGAGAGTTACACAAGTGGGTTGATTCATCTACAGATTAAAATACAGCTCAAAAACAAGAGTGTATCCCACCATCCCAAAAAACAGTGAGCCAGCAACCTTCACTAAATATTCCTCTATTAAGTGAATTCCAAGCACTTAAAATCCAGAAATCCATAGACTTCAGCCTGCCTAAACAACCCTGCAACTGACTGACAGAAAAACAAAGCACTTACTCCAAGGAGCAGCCCAGGCAGAATGAGCTCTCTGATGCCATGCCTGGGGCTCATATACCTTTTGGCCCCACCCAGCACCCAAACCCAGTCACGTGGTAAAGGGGAGGGGCAAAGCACAAGAAAGTAGGAAGAGAGCAGGAACAGCAGCAGCTGTGATGTTTTTTTGTTTGTTTCTTTCTTTTCTATTTTTTTTTAATCTGCTTTAGCTCAAAAACATGCAGAGAGCAGACAAAGCAAAAATCCCTGTGCTTTTGCTGCAGCTTTTAATATTGAACTGACAGTATCACCAAGCAAGTAACTGAAACTTTCTGAACTGGAATTAGTTTAAGCACGCTCATTCCCATCTGTAAACACAGAACCAGCATTCACTAGCCCTAACCGTAACCCCAACCCTCACCCTAAACCCTAACCCTAGCCCCAGCCCTAGCCCCTAACCCCAACCCTAGTTTCTGAGAACTACATTTCCCGGCATGCTCCGGGCACCCAACATGGCCTCCCGGAAGTCCGAAGTCCGAGAACTACATTTCCCGGTATGCTCTGGGCACACAACATGGCCTCCCGGAAGTCCGGAGTCCGAGAACCACATTTCCCGGTATGCTCTGGGCACACAACATGGCCTCCCGGAAGTTCGGAGTCCGAGAACTACATTTCCCGGTATGCTCTGGGCACCCAACATGGCCTCCCGGAAGTCCGGAGTCCGAGAACTACATTTCCCGGTATGCTCTGGGCACACAACATGGCCTCCCGGAAGTCCGGAGTCCGAGAACTTCATTTCCCTGTATGCTCTGGGAACCCAACATGGCCTCCCGGAAGTCCAGAGTCCGAGAACTACGTTTCCCGGTCTGCTCTGGGAACCCAACATGGCCTCCCGGAAGTCCAGAGTCCGAGAACTACATTTCCCGGTATGCTCTGGGCACCCAACATGGCCTCCCGGAAGTCCGGAGTCCGAGAACTACATTTCCCGGTATGCTCTGGGCACCCAACATGGCCTCCCGGAAGTCCGGAGTCCGAGAACTACATTTCCCGGTATGCTCTGGGCACCCAACATGGCCTCCCGGAAGTCCGGAGTCCGAGAACTACGTTTCCCGGTATGCTCTGGGCACCCAACATGGCCTCCCGGAAGTCCGGAGTCCGAGAACTACATTTCCCGGTACGCTCTGGGCATTCAACATGGCCTCCCGGAAGTCCGGAGTCCGAGAACTTCATTTCCCGGTATGCTCTGGGCACCCAACATGGCCTCCCGGAAGCCTGGTGCCGGAAAACTACTACTACTAGCATTCCCTGGAGAGCCGGCATGGCCAATCAAGAGAACCTTAGCCCTTACCGCCCTTACACAAAAGAGCCTGAAGCCCTAACCCTAAAAATCCTCGAAACTACTACAGACCTAACCCAACCTATTTACCACACTAAACCCCTGAAGACCTATGCCTAAAACCCCTAACCCAATAAATTTACACGCTCAAATCCCAAACCTACAAAATTAAGACACTCAAATCCCAAACCCAAAAAAATAGGACACTCAAAACCCAAACCCAAAAAATGAGGATGCTCCAAACCCTAACCCAAAACATTAGGACACTCAACACCCAAACCCAACCCAAAACATTAAGACGCTCAAAACCCTAACCCAAAAAAATTAGGACACTCAAAACCCTAACCCTGGAGCACCTAACCTGAAAAAAATAAATAAATAAATAAAGATCTTAAAACCCTAACCCTAAATAACTGTCCAAAAATAAAACCCTAAGACCCTAACCCTAAAAAGTCTTTCAACACTACAACACAAAAAACTCTAAAACCCTAACATGCTAATCCTGAAACCCTTACAACCCTAACCCCCAAATCCCTAAAAACCTAACTGTTAAAACTCCAACCCTAAAAACCTTAAAATCCTACACATAAACCCTGAGAATGCTTACCCTGAAACCCAACCCTAGAAAAACCTATCCCTGAAACCTTAAAACCGTGAATCAATCTGTAGCCAGTAACATAGGCTCAGGAGAGGATCTCAGTACAGTAGCATTTTTATTCGAGATTACAATGGCGAGCGTCCCGCAAGCAGGAGGGTGCCTACTAATTCCATACACAGTTTATATACTTTTTTTTTTTTTCCTCCCAAGGACTGGGACCGTCCCGTTTCCCCATTAACTGTGCAATCCAGGTTCATACTCTATCTGGCGCTTCACAGAAAATACACACCTGCTGGCCTGTTACAAGTCACATTTCTTTTGAGGCTTTTACTCTTTGAGGTGGTAACGTTTCTTACACCGTGATTTCCACCTAATGGCGGTAAGGATTCTGGTTGTCTGCATTTTACAAGGTTGTCTGTTGTAATAAATGACTAAGTCCCAAACAGGATTACAATCAAAGTTTACAATTTATTAAATGAATAGAGGTAAGCAAACAGCACTGGGTGCACCAGGAGTCTCTGCTCCACCAAGACGCACATGAGTTACAACAGGCAGATGGTTTTTATGCTCCTAGGCTAATACATATTCATTACTGCTTCTAGAAAAGGCAGGGTTATTATAATTAGTTCCTGGAATCCAAACCCGCCCACTGGTGCATGCTTTATCAGTCTCTGGTGGTCCCTCTGGGGGTCTCTCGTACTGAAGGCTCATAGTCTTCCTCCCAGGCTTTTTCCTTGTCCTTCTCCTTTGTCCATCTTGGCTGGATGTCAGAGACTTGTGCAGTGCCCCATGCAATAGTCGTAACAGTTAGCAGTTATTCTGAAATCCCTTTGTTCTCTTATCCCCTATTGACCCGAATTGCTGGACCATTCCTTTGCAAGATGAGAAGAGGTAAAGGGAGCAGGAGGAACAGGAGCCCTGTTTTTGGTCTGGCTTATTTCAACAGGGTGCAGCACAAGCAACCAGGCTGTATCTCTTCAAAGACTTGCCTTAGCATTGGTGAAGGAAACTTACCGGGCTGACAACCCTCTCACCTTTTTGCACCACTCTACAACATGGGGACTTCACCTCTCCAAGGCTGCATGAGGGAAGGGCAGAAACAAGAAAAAAAGCACATCCTGAGGCACCTCATAACCACAGCCTACCTACTGCACTACTTATCTCTCTCTTCCCAGCTGCTTTACCTCTGCTGCTCTCCATCTCCAAACCACATTCTTTTTAACTGCCATGCAGAGTGGTAGTCCTCCGGGCGCCATAGAGCAGCACCATATTTTTATTTTTTTTATTAGTATTTTTTAATTTCAAAACAGCAGTCTGCTTCCCTCTGGAGATGGGCAGTAGGTCCAGCCAGTCACCAAGTTGCCAACACAGAGCTTCACAGTTCCAGAAGGCGCTCTTTCCTTTGACTGATTCCTTCTAAATGTTATCTACCACTGGCAAAAGCAATAAACAGACTGCAAACATGCACTGCCATCTTTGACAAACTTTATGTTTTTAATTTTATTATTTCAAAAGAGCAGTCCACTTGCACCTACACTTGTGAAGTAGATCAAACCAGTCACTAAGTTGCCAAACAAGAACTTGACAGTTCCAGACAGCGCTGTTTCCTTTGACCAGTTCCTCCTAATGTTTACCTACTGCTGGAAAAAAAGCAAAAAGACTCTGTGCCAGCTGCCCTTGAGTACTTGCCCAGAGCTTGAGTATTCGCCCACAGACAGACCAGATGCCTGTTCCAAAACAGTCAGCACAATGTATTATTGCACTGATGGAACACCACTTTAGCTACCATCACTAATTGCCAGGCAGGACAGCTCCAGGCCAAACACACACATAAAGAGACACGCTACAAACATCATGAATGAAATATGGGAAAAGAATTACTTATGCTATAAGAATTACTCACCTGAAGAAGAGCTGCATGCAATAAAGGTACGTACTACTATATAGATTAATTTACTTTAAATGATCCTACTAATTGTCACCTTAAATAGATGTACTTATCTCTTTTAACTTGGAAACACATCAACCCGTAGACTTTGACCCACCACCAGGCAGGGACTAGCAATACTAAGTAGAGGAGAAGACAAGTTTTGTGAGCCTGAAGTGTGTACAACCATAGTAGAGACGGCTCCTGAGAGGATGGGGAAACAAAGGGAAAGCTGCTTACCTCTGAGAAGTCATCCATGATCTTTGTGCCACAAACATTTGTCTTGAATGCTCAGCGCACGAGTTTAGGGGTCCCCATCCGTTGAAGGCTTACCTCGGGGAAGTCCTACATGGCTCCACCTGCATTACTGATTTTTTCTGCCAGCAGGCAGTGGCAGAAAATCCTGAGAAACGGCAGACATCTTCCCAAACCATTTTCTCAGTAATGGAAGCAGCGCGAACTGCACTGAAAAACAGCAGGAAAACACACCCCACGTTGTCTCAGGTAGGAAATAACTGCCCTGAGCAACATGCCCTTCCCAGGGTGAACCCAATGTACCCAAGGCCTTAGGGGGAAGGCAGAAAAGGAACCCAAGACTCTTAGTGCATCTCCTGAGGATCGCAATTTCCATTTACTCCATGTCTTCTGGTCTCACAGGATAAGGCAGAGGTATAATTAATTCCTTCTCCATCTCTGAAAAGAGCTTTTCTCATATCTGTGATAAAGAAGAAAAATGTTATGATTGTGGGAGTCATTCCACAAAGCCACATGCGGTGAATTCACTATTACAGATAAGATAATTTTTAATCAAAACACCTCAGCCACAACGTTACCACTGCAAACGTAGCACTGCACAAAAATTCAACTCAAGATAAAGGAAAAGGCAAGCTAAGAAGACGAAGTTGACCAAAAGCATCTGCAACAACCATCTGGTAGATGGTTGTCCACAGCCACCGGGTTTCATGCTCGTCTTTACTGATGAATGAATCCTGGAAGAACAGAAAAGATACACAACATGTCCACAACAACTTCTGAGGAGACTACTGAACAGAAAAAAAAAAATAGAAACAGCAAGCGACTAGTACGTCAGTTTTGTTAACAGAGTAACATTAACATACTAGAAATTTCCACATTCTACGTAGCCCCAAGGTGGTGCTGGGTACATCCACTGATATTATTGAGGCAGCACAATGTCAGAGATAGTTAACAGACAAGGTACACCCGAGGTGCACCCAGTTTGGATCAGCTTGCATATGAGTCTGCTGATACATCAGTACTGTTCTTCCAGAAGCAGACAGACTATTATTCACTCCTCGGTGGAGCTGAGGCTCTGTAAGGCTTTGCTTTTTTTCCTTCCCTCACTCCCCCTCTATTTCCAAGCTTAAACTTACACCCAGCAGCAACCTGCACCTCCCGGCGCACACAGCCCCGCCCCAGCCTGGGGAAAGACCGGCCGCGCAGCCCGGAGCCCACGTGGCCGCCCGGTACCACAGAACTACAGCTCCCAGCATGCCTCGGGGCAGAGCAGTCCACCCAACCCAGAGGGCCATCGGCCAAGCGCACACAACCGCACCTCCTCCTGCTGCCCTCTCTATACCCCCCTCCTCCCCCCCAGCCAATCACAGAGCGGCTTCCCTCTGGGAAAGCCTGAGGACCACAACTCCCAGCGTGCTGCGGGGCAAGACATTCCTAGCCGCCCGCCGCTGCGGACACCCCGGAGCCAGCCGGGCAGCCCCATCACACGGTCCGCGCCACCCCCGCCTGGGCTTGCCTTGCCCCGGCCTCCCCAACGCCCTCCCCTGCCCTGGGGGGTCCAGCCGGTAATCCCCAGTCCCCCCGCACATTTGCGCTACCGCAAGCGACCCCGGCCACGCTCGCCCATTGCTGCGCTCCGCCTGCACAGAGCAGCCCCCCCCGGGCCAGGGAGCAAAGACAACGCAGGGCTGCCCCCCCGGTCCCGCAATAGGCAGCCCCCCACCCCACCCAGCAGGGCTGCCCCCACACTCCGAGGGGCCAGTGGCTGACAGACATGGGGACAACCCCTCCCCCCCCCCCCCCCCCCCCAGCCCCTGCCCTCTCCACACCCACCCAGCTGCGGAACCTAGACCCACGGACACACAGCAACTCCCCTTCCCCTGGCGGGCAATGCATCAGGCGGTGTCCTTCTGCCTGTCCATCCGTCCCTGCTTGAGAAATGGATGCTGGAAGTGGGCTTCTCACTATCGCTGCTGCTTTGGGTAGTTGTGGAGTAATTGCCTTAACCTTTTCCTCATTAATGGAAACAGTTAACCCGACCAAAGTTAGAACAAACTGTGTGGATTCTCCCCTCTGAAGACAGGCCAAGAGAGCTGGAGTTGTTCACCATGGAGAAGAAAAAGCTCCAGGGAGAGCCGATTGCCGCCTTTCAGTGCCTAAAGGCAGCTTATAAAAAAAGTTGTAGAGCAACTTTTTGCTCAGACAGATAATGACAGGGCAAGGGAGTTTTTAAACTAAGAGGGGAGTTAGATTAAATGTCACGAGAACAGGGGAAAGGATAGAGGAAGACAGACGCAGAGAAGGGCAGAGGAATCAAAAAAGACCAAGAGACAAGTGGGACAGAGGAAGGAGTAACAGCGGTAGCTGGACAGAGGAATTGCAGGGAATGCTACTGCAGGCGTACAAACCTGGGTGCAGTGCTTTTGTCACTGATGGGCAGTACCAGTTGTGGTTGCAATGGTGTGCAGGTTCAGCGCAAGCAGTTGTCACAAAGTCTCAGGAGAGCATCGAAGCACAAGAGGAGTGTGGGGCATAATGGGTTTCTCAGGGTTCCAGAGTAGAGTGCAATGGTCCGAAATGGGTGAGTGGCTACCCAGCAGACACCCAGATGCCTAGACAAGCCCTGTGTGCCACTACGTGGAGGACCATACACGTGCCAGCAGTCAACAAAGCGTGCAGAGGCAAGTTAGCAGCAAGAAACGGATGCACAGCAGAAGATGTCCCTGTGCAGCCTGCACCCATCCCTCTCCCTGCCCTGCCAGCATTTGCAGCGTGGCACCATTCCACTCCCTCCCCACCCACCTTGACACTCCCACGACCCTGACCTATGGAAGGCTGCACTGAGCCCCTGGCTGCAGCATGCACACGTGAGGTCACTTCTTCCAGTATGCAAAAGGAAGCGTTTATTCAGGGTTTCTTTTAAACTTCAAAGTAGTGCTGCATCTGGATGACTGGTTTGGAGGGATTACATTTCATATAAAACCCACGAGAAATAAACGTCTGGTAGAAATAGGTAACAAAATTCACGCTGTATACAGTTGTGCTATTTATCTACAGTTGTCAAAAATACAAAGAAATTAGATAAAAAAGGTTACTTGGTCAAAACATTAATGAAATATACGTTCCAAATGCATAGAAATCGCAGAGCAGTCAAACAGACAGTAAATGTCTTAAAGCTTTAGAGCTTTCAAGAGCTGCCATGATCACACAACCAAAGAAAAGCTACCAAGTTTGTTCACCAAGACAGATGTTCAAAGTAAAGACAGGGAGAAAAACTTACACTCTACCACCAGGCATCCTTGCTGGCAGGGAGCAAGGGGAGGAAAAGAATGCAGCAGATGTTTAAACTTCTCCTTATGGTATCCGTACGTTTTGAAGAAACCTCTCTGGCAAAAGCAAGGTCAGTTTGCAGATACTATCTAAGGAAACAGCAGCAGACAGCAACAAATAATGTGTGTCACAGATAGGATCACTTCATATTCATTGTACTGCACAATGACCAAGAACGATGCTCCCGGAGAGGAAAAACAAATCTCTCCCCACAGGGAGCACCCTGAAGCCCGAATGTCTTCAAAAAACATTTTACCCCTGCATTTTCTCACAATATTCTCAGTTGGTATTTCTCTGAGGGAGAGGTAGGCTCTCATGGAGATACTTCATGCTCCCATGCTCTGAGAAGTCAGAAACAACATGATTGTCCCCTCTCAGTAACCACTTTGTAGTTAAGAGTCCTTCAATTCCCACTGGTCCACGTGCATGGATACGAGAAGTACTAATTCCAACTTCAGCACCTGTAGAAAACACACAAGGTAAAGGTAGTTGATCCTCGGAAGATATTCAACTTTGTAGTATACAGCTCTGCATCTTTATGTAGAAACAGTCATTCAGTGTGACCTCCCTTCCTTCGCTCCTCACCAAGTGTCAGAAGTGATTTTTATCTGTTCTGATTAGAGGAACTTAACTATTATAAATTGCAGTGTTTATACTTTTGTCTGTTACAGCTTCACTTTTAGAGAGAAAAGTGAGCCAGAAAGGTACGCATGTCTTACATATATCAGGCATTTGTTTGAGGGTTCACCCTTTGAACCATAAGAACTAAATTACATTAGTCAAGATCACAATCTTACGTCCTTTCCCGCCCCCCTTCTTAAAGAGACCACTGCATGATCTTATAAAAACCTAATTAGAATTTTTTAGCATGCAGAGCACTGCATGGTCAAGCCTGCTACAGAGATTTCTAGTAGTTTCTACCTCAGGAATTAATGTTTCCCTTGTCTTCTGCAATTCCTAGTGCGTGCACCTGTTTACTTAGGTAACTGATACTCAGTTTTGTTCCAGTCTTTCCTTCCTCCCACACTGCCAAGTGAGCAAACGGCTTTGTGGTGCTTAGTTGCCTGCACACCACAGGCACTTACCGAGTCCAAATCTATATCCATCAGAGAATCGGGTACTGGCATTCCAGAAAACACAAGCACTGTCCACATGCTGGAGGAAGAACTCCGCTGTTGTCTCTGAAAAAGAAGCAGAGCAGAAAATAGGATACAGTACATACAGCATGATCGTGCAGTCCAACAGGCATAGCCTCATACCCTGAACAGATACAATAGCAGAACTTTTCACCTGCAATGTTATCAGACAGCATTTAACAGCCTGGATTAAAACATGCTCACGCACACCTTCTTCAGAGTACATTTAGCACATAGACACTACCGTAAATATTACAAGGAGCTTGCAAAAACAAGAAGAAAGTTAAAAGATGCCTAATTCTTACTACAGTCTAGACCTCGCAAACAGGGATAGTCTTATGACCGGGGAGAAGTGACAGCAGCCCCAAGCTACAATTTGCAGTCAGACGGTTAAACTACAAGTTCAGCTGTAAGCTGCAAGTCAGTCACCCAGATCAATGGGACGAATGCTAAAGATGAGCTCTATCTCCAGTACACACCCAATTAAATCACTGGTGCACCAGGTAGTGGCTTACACTATCAAAAGCAAACTTTTCGGTGCTACTCATTTAAGTTCTGCAGAAGGTGCAGAAATAGATGCCTGCTTGAATCTCACACTGATGAGCCACAAATCAAAATGACCTTACTGTAGCTGACTCTCAGAAGTTTTAGGCTTGTATCGAGAGTCATCCTTTGGCTGGGAGCAGCTCGAGCTACGTTTTGAAGTGGCAGAGTGTTCAAACCTCATGTGGAGGAGTGGAAGAAGCACAGAGCAGCACATAGGAACAGAAGTTCGCAGCATCAAAGGAGAAAGAAACTGGGAACTGAGATACATGCAGCTTTTACGCTACAGGTGCGGAACGGGGAAATAAAGGACTGGGAGAGATGGGGAAAAACGCTTGTGGTCCTTGTTTGCAAGACTTAAAAGTGACGTGGGAAGACAAAGCGTATATAGTCTGATCCTTCCCACTATCCATATTCCCTCTATAGAAGCTCACCTCTTCTTCCTTCAGAGGCCTAAAGGCATCTCCATGATTCAGGAGACGTTTCTGCAAAACTGTCTGATGTGGTAAGTCTGTACAATACAAGAACACAAAGCAGCCTGCCTGACAAGAGCATGTGTTGACTTGTCGTTGGCCAGTTGCTCAAACACATGCCTTCACCTCATGGAATAAGGGCACACAACATGTTTTCCTTGAATTAAACACAACTATAGATAGATGTAGCTCCTAGGGTTCCGGTTGATTATGCTTACTACAGAACCAAGATAAAAGAAACTACTGCAATGTAAGTAGTTATGCTAATAACAAGATCCCACAGTGAAACCAAAGCAGAAGCTTAAGGAAACAGATTAGGTCACAAACCATTCTCTGTGATGATAACATCCGTGTGAGAACTTCCATACTTGTGGATATGTTCAACAGCCTCTTGTACACTGTCCACAACCTCAATGCAGCACTCCAGATCCCCATATTCAGTGCGGAGAGATTTCACTTCTGAGGGGCTGAATGTCAAGTAAGAGGCAAACTTTGGGCCAGCATGAATCTTCACCTGCAATACCAGAAGTATTTTGTGCTGTAGATTTTACCAATGCATAACAGGTGAAAAGTGCAGCTTGTTGTTCTGGGTATAGCCAGGATGGAGTTATTTTTTTTCATAGTAGTCCTTACACTGCTATATATTGGATTTGCGCCCTAAACGAACCACTATTTTGGCTGTTGCTAAACAGTGCTCACTCGGTTTCAAGGCTTTCTCTTTTTCCCCCACAGTGAGAAGGTCAAGGGTGTGCTAAAAGTTAGGAGAGGACATAACCACAACTGATTCAAACTGACGAAAGGGATAGTCTGTGCCATATAATGTCATAGTCAACAATAAAAAATGAGGGGAGGGGACTTTCGAGGAAGGTAGACATTGCTCAGGACATTGCTGGACACTGATCTATTTGTGGCAGGTGGTGAGTGACTGTATTTTCATCACTTGTTTTGTTTTTCCCTTTCTTCTTCCTCTTTCATTTGCTAATTAAAATATATTTGTTTCAAACCACGAGCTTTCTTGCTCTTTCTCCTCCCACTTGAGAGCAGAAGGGAAAAGTGAACAATGCATTGGCTGATGCTTAGCTGCTGGTCTGGGGTTAACCCACATTTGTGAGACTTGCGACAGGAACCGAGGGAATGACATAGAGCTGTGGCAGGGGAGGGTCAGGCTGGATGTTAGGGAAAGGTTCTGCACCAAGAGGTGGCTGAGCACTGGAACAGGCTTCCAGGACAGTGGTCACGGCACTGAGCCTGCTGGAATTCAAGGAGTGTTTGGGCAACGCTCTCAGATGTATAGTCTGATTTCTGGGTGGTCCTGTGTGGAGCTAGGGGTTGAACTTGGTAATCCTCATGGGTCCCTTGTAACTCAGGATAATCTATGATACTTCAGACTTGCTGATTAGAATCCCTACCTTTGAAGGCTTTCAGGAAAGGTGCCTGTAAGCTGGCATTTTCTTCTGCAACTATATATTTGGTTGATAAACCCTGACATGAATTTACGTGTTTACTGTTCTGAAGTCAGATTAGACAACAGTAACATCAAGTCCTCCCCCCTGTATTAAGGGGCGGGAGCTGTTGGGTGCTTGTGGAAATCCACCAGTCGTCACATAAAATCCATAAATTAACCCTTCACTTCCCCCCAAAAAAACAAACAACAAAAAAAACATATCTCTCTTAGTATGACCTTTTTAACATCACCAAAACATGACCTGTCTATTTTACCATGTTTTCCTGCATGAATCACTGCTTGTATACACTATTTGCCAAGTGTAAATGCTATCTGAAAAATATGTGTTTTAAGTGCAAATTAAAGTACTTCACAAATATTTCTCTCCTGATGCATCTCTGCTACAAAACATTACGCATGTCAAAGCGATTATGTAGGATAGTGGCCTTTCACTGTTCCTGTGGAACAGTGGAAGGGGAAAATAATGGGCAGGAAAATGGGTGGGAATAAAGGCAAGTGAGGCAAAACGTTTAAACAATGTGGATGAAGCAGATTTGAGAAGGAGAAATATAAAATGGGAAATGACTGAGGTAAGAAGGTAAGTTAATAGATTTAATAAGAATGGTCTTAGGGTCTGGGAGGTTGCCAGCCACTAAGTCAGAATTGAGAATAGTAGAGAAAGGGTTGTGGATATGCTCTTCCAAGGCAGAGAATGATTTTTTGCCACGTGAAAGGAATTAGTAGTATCTCAGCAATGGCATGCAGCCACCCCGAAGAAGCTGCTTTCAGATTCTTTCTATGGAAAAGCTTGGGGTTGCATGGAGAAGCCGAGAAAGCTCTCCGAAAGTTCATTTATGTGTACAAAGAGACATGTGGGTAATGTTAAGTGTTATGTTATCATACAACTACATAGGGCTATATCAGCAAGACCAAAGGCTCCTAAAATGAAAAAAAAAAAAAAAGTAAATAAAACAAAAAACAACACAAGTATACATGACTAACCTGTTCTACTCTCAACATGTCTATGATCTGATCAAACAACGGGGTTCTCAGCAAGTCTCGATGAATTAAGAGTGTTTCCAGAGCATTACAGGCAGCAGGATATTCACACTTTGAGTCTCTGACTGAGGTTTAAGAGTAAATAATTGGTTACATAACATTTATGACAAAGACTTGAAGAGCATGTGAATTATTATTATGTATGGTTATTATTATAACCATACCACATATTCCAAATGTGAAGTTCAGTTACACTCATGATATCCAAATCACCCTCTCACAGCTTACTTATTCGTGTGACCTTCTCAACGCTGGCATCTGTGTCCACATACACATGACAGATCCCTTCACTGTGTCCCATCACTGGAATTCCCTTAGCAGCTTTCTGGATATTCCTGACTAGCTGGGATGAACCACGTGGAATGATTAGATCTATCAGCTTATCCAAACGGCAGAGATCTTCTACTTCCTCTCTTGTATTCACCTGCGAAAGTTGTGACACAAACAGTCAATGGCCTGAATTCTCAAGCTCTGCCTGTGCTTTTTATACATGCCACAGCAAAAAAGTTGTTGATTTAATTCTAGACACTTACTAGTTGCACTGCATCTTTGACTCCATGAATGGAGAGTGCTTCTTGTGTCAGATGGTGAAGGATTTGATTGCTATATGCAGCCTCTTTCCCTCCTTTTAGTAGCAAGCCATTTCCACTAGCTATGGCCAAAGCAGACACCTGTCAGAATGGAATTAAAAAAAAAAAAAAAAAAAAGAAGAAAAAAATAAGAGAAAAAGTGATCTGACTCTTCTGTGAGAATAACATCTGCAAAACAGAGTAAGAACAGGATTTTGAATTCTGCTGACTTTCTCAATATTAATATATAGCACCAAGAAATTTTTCCAAGTCAGAATATGTAACTCCAGAAATGAAGTATCTTAACATTTCAGGAACAAACTTGAACTTCAGGGTACTACTGGCAAAGGGAGATTGCAGTGACTAAGTCGACAGAAACCCTGAACATAGGCTCTGGCACAAATTCGGTAGCTGTAAAAAACTACTTCAGATGCAAGAACTCTTATCCTCAGTCATTCCAGCCAGAAGTAGCTAATAAGCTCTTCCTATGAAGAACATTTTTGTTGTGCTGTCTAGAACAGTAGCCTTTTATTTTATCGCATCGATTTCACGTTTATAACCAGAAGGTGTCCTTACCCATGGCGGGGGCTAGGTGGGGGGGGGAGTAGATGACCTTTAAGTTCCCTTCCAGCCCAAACCATTCTATGATTCTGTGACACCTCCCACTAGATCAGATTGCTCAAAGCCCCATCCAGCCTGGCCTTAAACACTTCCAGGGATGGGGCATCCACAACTTCCCCAGGCAGCCTTTTCCAGTGCCTCACCACCTTCATAGTAAAGAATTTCTTCCTTTTATCTAATCTTAATCTATCCTTTTTCAGTTTAAAGCCATTACTCCTTGTCCTGTCACTACACTCCCTGACAAAAGTCCCTCCCCAGCTTTCCTAAAGCCCACTTTAGGTACTAGAGGGCCACTCTGAGGTCTCCTCAGAGCCCTCTCTTCTCTAGGCTAAGCAACCCCAGTTCTCTCAGCCTGTCTTCATAGCAGAGGTGCTCCAGCCCTCATCACCTTAGTGGCCCTCCTCTGGACATGCTCTAACAGATTTATTTCTTATGTTGGAGCCCCCAGAGCTGAATGCAGCACTGCAGGTGGGGCCTCACCAGGAGTGGAGTAGAGAGTGAGAATCACCTCCCTGGACCTTCTGGTCATACTTCTTTTGATGTGATATATCAAAATGGATACAGCTGGCTTTCTGGTCTACAACTGCACATCGCTGGCTCATGGCCATCAATGCTCCCAAGTCCTTCTCTGCAGGGCTGCTCTCAATCCACTCATCAGCCAGCCTGCATTCATTCTTGGGAGTGCCTTGATGAGTGTTGAACCTTGCACTTAGCCTTCTTAAACTTCGTGAGGTTCTCACGGGCCAACCTCTTAAGCATGTCAAGGTCAACTCAGACGAACTCCTTTTCCCTACTAGTGTCCTCTGGGTAAAAACAGTCACCATGTTTGATATTCTACCTCATCCTGCTCTCTGCAATTTGAAAAGAATACTGAAAAAATAAGGAATACTTCGGAAAGATGACTAAATGACAATGATCTAGGAACCTTGCCGTACCCAAATACTGTGCGTCTTTAACATATAAAACTAGACATTAAAATGCAATTTGATTGTATCTTGTTAAGAATCTGCCTCTCCAAAGATCAGCATCACAAAGGAAAGCTGCAGACAAGCTTATTTAAATTAAAAAATCCAATCTGTAATGGGTTTTCAAAACAGTTTGTTCCCTTTAAATAATAATAGAGCATGGCTATACTGCAGAACGATCGGATTTCTTGAAATCTATAGGAAGCAGTCTGTGAAATATGATCTCAGAACTTCGTCTTGTAAGTATTAGAGGCAAACATGCTATTTGTATATGCTCATTAGAAGCTAAACTGTTAGTCTGCAGTTGTTTCACCTTTACTGCAACTCAAGACCAAACTCTGAGCACTGACACAATTCTGTGTATGCTATCTCCAGCTGGCTATCAGGCACACACAACTCTGTGGAGAAGTCAAATTTCCTCTGTAATTGCTTACCCAAACCAGTACAAGATGCAATAGTAAACTATGGAGGAAGCAACCTCTCCTCTGCACTCAGAGTCCATCCTACTATCAGCTACAGCATGGGACAGAAACCATATTATTCAGATGCAAAAGTATCAAATATGATCCTCTGAAGTTGCATCGGAGAACTTGAGGAAAAAAAAAAGATAATGAAAAAGGTCAGGGGGTGGGAAGCCAGTAAGAATCAGCCTGACAAAAGGTTTACAAATGAGATAAAGAAGAAGAGGAGAAGGGGAGAGATTGGCTATGCAAGGCAAGAGACCCAGGAGGCAAAGGCTGGAGTCTAGGAAGGCAGACTAGAATTTGACAAGGAAACATACTGGTTTTCTATGAAGAACAGAGCTAGCAGCAAGGAAGTAATAATGGCAGACAAGGGAGACTAGTGCCTTTTCCTTTCACATGAACTTTACCTACAGCATACTCCCCTTCAGTATGAAACGAGGACCAACACTCACGAATTCATTTATAAAATATGAAGCTGTCCTTTGGCAGTCTCTTTTTAAGTGCCCATACCCATCCCTTGCTCCTCAAACACTTGCTCATATGTTAGAGAAATGCTCAATCAGTCTTGCTAAAAATAGTATCAATAAGAGCCTAGACTCATCTCTCTACAAGTGAATAAAAGCTATCATTCTGCCTCTGTGCAAACATGCAGTATCAGTATGGGACAGACCACTCAAAGCCTAGAACTTCTACTTTCTGTGCTCATTTTTTTAGCATATATTCTCATCAGTTGCAATTTGTTATTAACAATCTTTATTAAACGTTTGATGTTTAATCATAGCCTGCAATTCAGTTGTATTCGGCATGGAAAGGAAAGTGCTCATTGGTAGGAACCTCGTACGCTGCAAGTTAGGAAGGGAACCTATGTTATAAGACACATGCAGAAACCACACCACCTGAATGTAAGCTAACTCCTTCTCTATGTTGGCTATCAAAAACCAACCCTGAATAACTTTCAGCATTGCAGAAGCAAGTCCCAAGAATGTGTCTGTAGAAAAAAAAAATTGGGATGACAACAAAATTCATTTCAGAGGAATACAAGCAAAAGTCTTTTGAGGCAAGACTTCTTGCAGCCTTCCAATAACTCACCAATAGAAATACACTTTTGTTATCAAAGATCTCTCTGCCCTCCTCACATACCTGTGGAAGACAGTCAGGACGGGACTCAAAAATCACGAGAAGGACCCCAATAGGCACTGTCACCTGCTCCAACTCTAGATCCTTTGCTATTCGTGTTCTCCGAATTATGCGGCCGACGCTGTCCTGTGAAGATGCTGCAATCTGACGTAGCCCAATAGCCAAGCTGTTCAGCTTTGATGTAGACAGACTCAGACGTTTCAACAAAGGAAGTGCCAATCTTCCTAGAAGAAAGAAAAAGTTGTGCTCAAGATAGATTTATCTGCCTGGTTTCAAGATAAAAGTGACCTAATGGTCAAACTAGGAAAAAATTCATCTGTTTCCCACACCATAGCAAGAAACCTACCTAAGATGAACAATGTAAAGCATTTAGTTTATTAGCTACAATAAAACTGCTCAAATTTGACAATGATTTCACCTACCATCACATATACACCTAACATGATATGAATGATTTGCATATGAAGTAACATCCGCAAAGACAAAGTCTGTCCTATTTCTAGTACTGTTACACAGCCGTGTACCTGAATTTCTTACAAATTTCTACTCTTACAATATTCCTGGAAGGGAAATAATTGCCTCTTTCTATTTCACAGATAGAAATCCCAAAGAGCAGAGGAACACATAGCATTTCAGATTAGGCAAGAGCTGCCAGAGTTTTCTAGTCTGAACACATTCACGTAGGAAGTTTACTCAGAAATATCCCTCCAGGCAGTCTCATCAGTAGAAAATTGTTGCCATATGTCTTTTACTGAACGTTGCAATTTGTAATGTGCCAGTTCCACACATTTTCTAACCCAGGACCAGCTTCTTGGTGCACCACTCTAACACAAAAGAAAGGATTTATTCTATGCTGCCTGAACTGTACTTTCCTCAGTCAGAAGGTAATATGGTTCTTTCTGGAAAGCATCATTTTTAGGTAACAACCTTCCCCACAGGGGCCAAACATTACGTTAACCAGCCCAGGAGAACATTCATGCTATTTCATGCATGACAATAATAGGGAAGATACTTCCTATATTTAATTTCTAAAGTAAGCCTCCTTTGGCAAAAGGAAACACTATTTTTTTTTTTATTATTATTTTTATAAACAGTGCTGTGGGTTGCTGTTTTCAAAAGGCCTCTCTATCTTCTCTGATAAAGACATCTCATGTAATTATGGAAGCTGCAGCTGTTTACACTGACAAGCTCTCAAAGTCCTGGGTTCACTTTTCAACTGTGACATATCCATAATATCCAATTGCAGGTGACAGAATATTCTAGTTCTGCTCATTTTCTTTGAGGCCCAGATAAGCTCATGACAACAGGAGTACCATGAAAGGACCCGTAGTATTACCTTTATTTTCAGCTTCTTCTAAGTCCTTTTTGTTTGCCAAGAGAATTTCTTCTCTCTGATCAGTTAATAAGTCAGCAAGACGATAAATAATCTCCGCTCTCTGAAAGATAAAAGTTTCTGAATTGCATTCTTATATGAAGTCCATGGTGTTTGACATCTGGTTCACTTTAGCTCATTTCTGACACATTTTCTCACTGTCTTGACTACCTGAATACTTGGAGCCAGGTGATTTTTTCCAGGACCCATTTGTGTTATGAATCTGTATTTTAAAACTTGCCACATGTTCACAACCTTAAAGAGTGAAGACATACTGTTCTCTCACCTGCTCAGGCTGCAGAGCTGCCAGGGTCCTGCCACCAGCTCGAGACATTTCACCCTGCTGCTCTACTGTAGGGCCTGCCAAAACAAACAAACAAACACACACAACCACAAGACATGCAGACAAAGGTTACAGCCCATGTGGAAGGAAATGAACGCTAACCTTTCGTCTTCCAACCCCTTACTCAAAGCAGGAAAACAGCTATGGTTTTAATAGACATATAAAAGAAATTTACTGTATGCCAGAATAGGAAAATCTGTATCAGATACCAAGATGCTGCCATGGTCCCCGAGCACAGCCCTTTTCGAGGCATCGCAGAGATTCAGTAAGATCATTCATGTGACAGGGGACAAACAAGTATACAGCTTGTATCAAAAAGACTTGACAAAGAGCAAAAGAATACAAGGACGGCTAAATCTTAGGGCGTAGGAGGCTACTGAAAACAGGGAGGCATCTTTTGAAAAAGGGTAATTATATAACTACTGAAAAGAGAAAAGATTGCAAAACAATCTTTTGTACATTGTGTACATTGAAGGGCTCCTACAGAAGAAAGGTTTTTTTCTTGGCATGGATATCAAAGAATCTGTCTCAAACTGAAATGATACAGAACAAGTTTTGAAACAGAAACAGAAGCAACAAGTCAAAAGGCTCACGCAGCATTTCACTAAGGAGTTCTCAAGGAGCTCATGGATAAGCTATGTTTTCATTTTTACACTCTATTGAAATTGTCTGTAGATGACTTGATGATTTGAAATGCGATTAATATGCCTGGACTATTTAAGAAGTGTCCTACAGAAACTGCCAGAGCAGGAATTCCCATGTTAAGGAAAATAACAGGAGGTATAGTGGGAAGTGTAAGAAAAGAACTAGCGGACACTTGATTAATAAGACTTAATTAAGGAGTGTTCAAAGAGCTTTTTAAAGCGAGGCCATATTTTATAGAGTGTATTTTCTTGTTCTTTGAAAGAAAGTGACACGTGTAAGGAGGTAAGAGTTTATTTTACAAAAACTTACCTGAATATTTAAAGTGTGTTTTGGAAGATAGAAGACAAAGAAAGAATGGGAGTAACCACATTCCATGGTAGAGAAAGGGTCACAGTAAAGTTTCACATTTACTTTTGCTGTTCGCCATATTTGTAACTGTCTGACAAATGGGATTACAAGATGAAAAGCTTTATAACTGATGCAAAATTTATTGCAGTAGGACAAAGTGAAAAGCGTTGATATCACCCTTTTTCCTGGAAAGGAACTTTTCAGAAAAGGAGCTAAGTTTCCTGGTGGACACCAACCTGAACACAAAATAGCAGTGTGCCTTTGCTGCAAAAGCAGCAAAGTACCCTAGGTGGCATTAGGCAAAGTATTGCCAGCAGGTCAAGAAATGTGATCCTCCCCCTCTACCCAGGTGTGAGGCCACACCTGGAGTGCCGGGTCTGGGCCTCCCAGTACAAGAGAGACCTGGACACACTGGAAAGAGTCCAATGGAGGGGCATGAGGATGATAAGGAACTGAAGCACCTTTCCTATGAGGACAGGCTAGGAGAGTTGGGACTGTTTGGCCTGGAGAAGAGAAGGCTTGGAGGGGATCTCACTGATGTCTGTAAATACATGAAGGGCAGGTGGAAAGAAGACAAAGCTAGACTTTTCTAACTGGTATCCAACGAACAAAAAAGAGGCAACAGACACAGACTGAAACATAGGAGGCTCCCCTCCTGTGGTGTCCTGAACATCAGTAAATACCTTTTCATTGTGAGAGTGCCTGAGCGCTAGCATAGGTTGCCCAGGGAGGTCGTGGAGTCACAGTCTTTGTGAGGTTTCAAAAGCTGTGTGGACGTGGTCCTGGAAAACCAGCTCTGGGTGGCTCTGCTTGAGCAGGGCTGTTGGACCAAGTGACCTCTGGAGGTCCTTCCAACCTCAACCAGCCTGTGATTCCTTTGCAGCCACTATGCAACAAAATAGCAAGTACAATTCAAAGCAGATAAACATGAAGCAATGCAGAAGCAAAAGGGGAAACCAGGCCTCAATACTGCACATAATCCTATGAAAACATCAATGCTCATCAGCGTCGAACAGCAACTTACCTGTTCAAGCTTTTGGAAAAGGCCTAGGAAAGGTAACAAAAATCATCACCAATCTAATCAAAACTCAAAGTTAGCCTTGCTATCTCATAAACTGAAGGTTCATTTGCCTCTTGGATGCTACACAAAATTTTATTTTTGCCCATCTTAAAAAGGTCACAGTAGAATAAAAACAGTTTCAGCCAAGAGAAACAGAGATCGTGAAACTTTTGGAACAGTTTCTGTAGAAAAGGACTACGAAAAAAACCTTTTTCATGTGAAAAAGAGATGATGAGGGAAAAGACAATGTCTCATATCATAGAAGTTGAACAGAGATCGATCACCCATGTTGTCTTTCCATACAGAAGGTGGGGGCATCAAAAGCTAGCAGGAAGCAAATTTCAACACTCCTCCTGCCCACAAACACACACAAAATAAGGGAAGCAGTTCTTCACGTAGTGCTAGCTCCAGAGTTTACACACAATACCTAGTTAAGGCTCGTGACTGCTGTGACCCATGGATGCAAAGTGTTTATATGGGTTCAAAGGATATGGCCAATTTTTACAAGAAATCCATTAAGCATTTTTATACTCCAAGGCATTTGCTTGTCTTAAAGTGCAAGTCACAAGTAGCACTCTATACTCATTCTGTTCTGCTAGGATCACAGATCTTTGGTCTGACTTTCTGCGGCTGTTGTTACATTGTCACAGCAACACAGAGGCAGGAAAACATTCCTACACACAGTAGCAAAAGACTGAGTCATAAAAAGAACTTATGATAAAAAATAAAACTACACAGTATCTTAGTTCAGCGGTACAGTCTATATGCACACTTTCACCCTGAATTCGTCAATAATAGATGATAACCTCTAAGACTAAAAATAATACAAATTCTACTTAGTACTTTGAATGCAAGTCTGATGCAGCAAGTCATCAGCTGGGAGGAACCCAAGCAGAGGATTCAAGATGTTCTATTCCAACATTAAAAATTAATTTGTCAAGCAGAGCATAGTTTCCCATTTGTTGAATAGGCAGGCCTAGCCAAATTTCAACCCTAGACTCTCAAGAAGTCTCTACAGCTACCAATGTACATGTTACTTCTGTACTCACCTGCAGGTTTTACCTCTGAAAAAAAAGTTCCAACTTTCTTCCCTTCCACAATATCTGTGATGACATGACCCGAGATCTTTGGGTGCGTTCCATTTGCAATCACTACAGAGGTGCCTCCTTGGAGGGCCCACAGAGCTGCTTTCACCTACAATGAAGGACAGAGCTAGCTCCCGAAAATGCACTTGTTATCTGAATCCCATTTTCAACAAGAATTTTTGCTCCACTTTGATCGCTTATGTTGGAAAAGACCCTTAAGTCCAACCATCAACCTAATGCTACCACTAAATCATATCCCTAAGTGCTATGTCCACCTGTCTCTTAAATACTTTTAAGGATGGGGACTCTACCACTTTCCTGGGCAGCATGTTCTAATGTCTAACCACCCCTTCCATGAAGAGATGCTTCCTGATATCCAACCTAAACCTCCCCGGCACAACTCGAGGCCATTCCCTCACACCCTATCACTTGTCACTTTAGAAAAGAGACCAACACCTTGCTAAAACCTCCTTTCAGTAGCTGTAGAGGTCAGTGTGGCCTCCCCACTGCCGCCTTCTTTCCAGACTTAAATCCCAGTTCCCTTAGCTGTTCCTCACGTCATTTTCTAGTTCCTTCACCAGCTTTGCTGCTCTTCTCTGAGTGTATTCCCAGAAACTCAGTATCTTTATTCTAGTGAGGTGTACTGGGTCTGGCTGGGATGGAGTTAACTTTCCCTGCAGCAGCCCATACAATGCTGTGCCCTGCACTTGTAGCTAGAACAGCACTGGTATCACACCGGTGTCGTGTCTGCTGCTGAGCAATACTGGCACAGCATCAGGACTCCCTCTAACACCTCCCAGAGCTAGCAAGCTGGGGTGGCCAAAAGACAAGGAACATCACCAGGGCAGCTGACCTACACCAACCAAAGGGATATTCCATACCATCTGATGTCACACTCAGCAATACAAGGTGGAAAAAAGAAAAAGAGGGGAGGGGAGGGGAGGGGTGGGCTCTCGTTGTGAAAACATCTGTCCTCCAGAACAACAGCTAAGTGTGTTGAGGCCCTGCTTCAAGGACGTGGTCAAGCATCGCTCATTTGTGGGAAGCAGAGAGTAATTTCTTTCCTCTGCACTTCCACACAGCCTTTGCTTGTTGTTTTTATTTTTTTCCCCTTTTCCCCTTTCTCTTTTTTTTTTCCTTTTAGTCAAACTAATTAATTAATAATATTTTTGCCTTTAATTAAATTATCCTTATCTCGACCCGTGAATTGTTTCTTTCCTTTTCTTCTTCCCCTCCTCTTCTGAGGAGGGGGAGTGAGAGAGTGGTTGTGGTGGAGTTCAGCTGCCTAGCAAGGTAAAACCATCACATGAGGGGGACCAACACCAAGCACAGTACTCAAGGTGTGGTCTCACCGCTGCCAAGTACAGACGGACCATCACTTCCATTGTACTGCTGGCTGTGCTATTTCTGATACAAGCCAGGATGTTATTGGCCATCTTGGCCTCCTGGGCATACTGCTAGCTCCTGTTCAACAAGATGTTGACCAACACAACACCCCCAAGTCCTTTTCTGCCAGGCAACTTTCTGGAACGCTGCTTGTGACCAGCTGCCAACTGGATTGAACTCCAGAGACCTTTTGAGCACAGACATACAACCACCAGTGCTGGTGAATACAGTTGTTCCTCCCTAGGGGTAGGGCTTGGCATTTCCCTCTACTGAACTTCTAAAGGTTCCTGCCTGCCCCTATCTGCAGCCTGTCAAGGTTCCTCTGAATAGCAACACAATTATCTGCTCTATCAGCCACTCCTCTCAATCTTGTATTATCAAGTCCCCTTTCCACATCTGCCTTTTCCTCTCAATAAGAAAATAAGTGTTCTAAATTTCTACCTTGGCTTCCATGCCTCCCATTCCCACCCGGGATTTGGTTCCAAATGTCACAGATTGTTGGTCTCCTGGGTAGAATATGTCAATGAGCTTTGCATCATCAGATCCTGGAGGGCTGTCAAAGAGTCCTGAAATGAATAATAAAAAACTGTTAATGTTACATATCTTCTGTTCCAAAGCTCACCAGTGAAAAATAAATAAAGCCTTTGAGGCTAAAAAGCTGTATTCCACTTTACAGGATACAAAACTTCCACTGAACCCTCCTTTTGTGGAACTGAAAGGATGAAACACTACCATGCAGGCTCAAGATGTGTAACTTTGCCAAAATTGTAGCTAGTACGAGGCAACAGAATATCCACATGCCAAATAGTATCACATAAGCTGGGAAGTACTGACATTTCAGTAAGGTTAGAGAGAAAACCAGGAAGAATTTGCAGCTTTTATATGGTTCAGAATCAGGGCTTACACACAAGAGTGCACAACGGAACAAACGATAGTCCTCTTCACCTAAAATCTCAGATGATACTCCTGAATGCTGTGTTGTACACTGATAAACTGGGCAACCTAGAAATACATATAAAGGCTAACTATTGAGTTCTGCAAAGAAAGGACGCAAGACTATAGACACACACATTAATTTTAAATAAATATAGTAATTTTATTTAACTATGCTCTGAGTTGAGTGATACTTCTGTTTACCTAACATGTAAACCCTAAACTCTACCACCAAACTTCCCAGAAGTTCTATGTGAACAAACATGTCACAGATTAAAGTGCACAAGTGAAGAGTACCTGAGCTCTTCCTTGATAGCTTGAGAAGGAAAGGACACTTCTTTCCATAAACAAGATACCGCATCAAATGAATAAGCTGTGAGGAAATGGGAGTGGTTTTCTGTTTGTTTGTTTTTTTAATAAGTTGTTTGGACTATCGTTTTTGTTATTTTTTTTCTGAGGCAGTCATTTCAACTAGAATCAACCATGAAATCCAACTGAAACAGCTGGAAGAAACTGTGGTTATGAAAAGCCAACCTCCTTACTTCTCAGGGCCTACAATATGGACCAAAGTCCAGAAGCCACTGAAGGAAACATGTCTGGAGATGATAAAAAGACTATACGATTTTGTTTATGTCCTGGTGTGAAACTGTACCTACTACCTTCCTCTTTCTAGAAAAGCACCTTCAACATCAACAGGTTACAGACTTCATGGCAGCACAGCTCACAAGACTAGACCAGTATCAGCCGCATGTCTGGGAGAAAGAAAAGCTAGCAAGCTCCAGGCATCTGGAAAGCAATATCCAGGACATGTAAAGTACCCATAAATCACTGAAAGACAGAATCCACTGCCAGAAGCAGCAAACAATTGTAGAACAGTGTTTGGCTTATATGCAGGGAAAGACTATGTATTTAGAGTCAGGAGTATTACTCATGACCATATACAATTCTGAGAAGCTAGCAGAAGTACCATAGCACCCACACAGGGCATGCCTTCCAATCCTTTTACCGGCTTTGTTGCCCTCCTCTGTACACTTCCAGGGATCTTAACATTCTTTTTATATTGTAGAGCCCAGAATCACACACAATATTGAAGGAGAGGCTTCGCCAAATACAGTGGGAGAATCACCTCTTTTGACCAGCTGGCTATGCTGTGTTTAATATATCCCAAAATGCTAGACAGTATCTGTGATTCTGAATCTTTTAGCTATCTTCCCAGGGCCCTGAAGTTTATTTTGATTGAACACAGACTTCTTGCTGCAACTTTGTTGGTACCCACATGAAAGAGCAGGAGTAGGTAATAATCTGAAGTTTGAACTAAGCTCGTAAGCTCATTAGCAATGCCCCTGATCCAAGCCCCAGGGAGGTAGAAAAGTTCTCTAAAAAGATGGTCTGGTCTGCAGATGGGAGCCTCTGTTCCCTTCAGAAGGCAGTCAACTATGACTATAACTTGGCACTATTTCTTCACAACACTGGCCTTGATCCTGCACTTGCTACAAGGAGCTGGTTGATCTGACCTTGGTGGAACTTGCACAGAAACCCCTTCTTCCATCTTTTCACATCCATTGTCTAACAATACCCAGAGCCTCATACTTGTTTTGTAATGGAAGCTGATTGTGCAAGCAGTGGCTCCTCTTATAGCTCCATGGAGTAACTTGCTTCGACTCCTTGGTGTCCCCCTCTAGCTGCTGCCTTTATCCCAATGTGGATCAGATACTGGACCCACATCAGCAGTGGTTTTTCTAAATTGGTATGTGTGTTCCAGAGAGGGAGAGCATAGATCCATTGATCTATGACCTTCTTTGGCTCCCATTTGCTTCTCAGCCTCCCTAGCTCCTCCTGAAGCTTGGCCACCAGGCAGAGCAGTTCATGGGGCACACCTCCCTCAGGCATGCTGGCTATTACCCGTCATTTCAGAGAGTAGTCCCAGGCACACCCTACAGCCTAAAAGCTGGGTGGTTGAATGAACTAACTGAAGCTCTGAGTAGTTGCATTAGTCCTAGCGAGTGCCAGAGGAACAAAAGCAGAGGACATGTTTTTCTGCTGGGTGATAAAGAAATGTCTCACAAACCTTCTACATCTGAGAGAACAATCAGGAGATCAGTCTTCATTTCAACAGCCAGTCGTGCTGCCAGACTGTCATTATCCTTCACACTAATCACCTGCAATGAATACACACAGGTCAAGAATACTGAATAGTGGGAAGAACTGGGAAATCTGGCTACAACATACAAAAGCAAGCTACCTCAGCACTACCAAATCCTTATGAACTGCTTTGGTTCTACTCACTAAAAACTCTTAGAAGATGATTTTTTCATGAAAGTAAGTAGTCTTTTGGAAAACAGTCAAACGGTATCAAAACAACAGGCAGTCAGAGCAGTACCCACGTTCTCCACCTTGGGTGCCCAATTAAAGAACAAGAGGTACTAACTGACCATGCTATAAGCACAGGTGTTCACAGAATCACAGAACTGTACGGGTTGGAAGGGACCTCAGGAGATCATTGGGTACAATCCCCCTGCCAAAGAAGGTTCCCTAGAGCAGGTTGCCCAGAGAGGCGTCCAGACGGGCCTTGAATATCTCCAGAGAAGGAGATTCTGCAACCACCCTGGCCAGCCTGTTCCAGTGCTCTGAAACATGATGATCTGCAGAAGTTCCTTTCAACCTCAAATATTCTGTGAAAACCAAACCAGGCATACTTGCTTTTGGCAGAACAGGTAATATCTGGCCTTCTTCTAACCCACAACAATGTATCATGCTAGAAGCAGACAGACAGGTCAGCAGAGTTTTCTGGTCCCTCTGTCCACATTACTAATTGCGTGTGTTTGTTTCCCTGCTGCAGGCTCCAGAGGTCCCCAATTACAGTGTTAGTAAACTACAAATTAGTGCCGTACAATCTACAAGCAGAATCCACCCCCTTGCAATACTTTACCCACATTTACCCCCTGCAGATCACTGTTCGGCTCTGGAGGTGGAACAACAGCATCATTAGTATTAATTATAGGGACAATATTCATTCTTAAAAGTTCATGTAATGTTCCATTTAAGTTCCGACGCTTCTGTTCGTCATGGAAATCCAGGTTGGTGACTAAAATCTAAAAGGAGGAGAAAGACTTAATATATACTTAGCCTATCACTTATCCTGAGAAAAATATAAACATACATAGTAATGTAATGGACCATTCAAGCCCTTTGGGTCACCAAGAAACCATAAGCCAATTTTAAAAGATTGAGAATGCAAATGAGAAATATTCTTTCCACAACATTTTCAGATTTGCATGACAACTTCTACTGGAGCCTATAATGGCCTTTTTCAAGCAAACAGATCAGAGGCTTCAGGAATCAGCTTGGAAAAAAATAAAAAATAAAATTAAAACATAGGCAGAACACAGATGTCGATGATAATCATTAAAAGCCATTTTTATTTTTTACTTTGCCACTGGACGTTTGAGAACTAGGTAAATAATTCCATTATGCAGATGTTACAACATTTGGAATCAATGTGTGCACTGACTTTTTGGTAGAAATGAAATTATCTCTTAAATCAAAGGAATGATAGCTGTCTATAGACTTGACCAAGATTATAATCCAGTGCAGTCTATGGTAATTTTAGCTATACTGTAAACATTTTAGTGGTATCAGTTACACTGTATTATGGGGAGGAATTCCTGCAAGTGAGACTTTATACTAGGCTCTTAAATTCATTAAGTATCTAAACAAATAGGGCCTTACAGTTGATGTGATGCTGTGTTCTCAGTGTATTTAAGGTAAGTAAAGACTACTGAGAAAGAACAGAATAATTCAGTTTGAAGGGACCTTCAAAGATCATCGAGTCCAACTGATCATCAAGTTCTCACCATTTCAGGGCTACACAAAAGCTAAAGCATCTTATTAAGGGCATTGACAGGCATGGGACATCAACCACTTTGCCAGGCACCCTGTTTCAGTGATTGACCACCCTCATGGTAAAGACATTTTTCCAGTTTGAACCTCCCCATCACAGCTTTCTGCCATTCCAGAACTATGGAGTGCTTCCCGACTTCCTGTATCATCCCAGTAAAGACTGTAGCATTTAAACACGGAGAAAAAAGCAAACCACAGAATATCCTGAGCTGGAAGGGACCCATGAGTATCATTGAATCCAACTCCTACGACAATCCAACGACAGCTCCTCCCAACTTAATGCCATTTGCAAACTTACTAAATATGCATTTGAGTCCTGCATCCAGATAATTAAAAAAAAAAAAAAAAAAGGGAGAACTGGCCCTGAAATGGAGCTCTGTGGAACCCCACTACTGACTGGTCATCAGCCTGATGTAGCCCAATTTACTGTAATCCTTTGAGCCCAAACTGTCAGCCAATTGCTCACCCACTGTATTTATCTAGCTGTATGCTGGACATTTTGTCCAGAAGGATACTATAAGAAACAGTATCATAAGCTCTGCTGAAATCCAGAACTGGCCCTTGGTCAGCTAGGCGAGTAACCTTGTCATAAAAGAAAATTATTGTCTGACACATCTGGTGGCCTTCTTTGATGTGGTTACAGCGTTGTTGGATAGGGGAAGAGCAAATGATATCTTTTACTTGGACTTGTGCAAAGCGTTTGGCATTTGACACTGTTCTCCATGACATCCGTGACTCTGAATTGGAAAACACGTTTATTTGACGGATGGACCACTTGGTGGGTAAGGAATTGGCCGGATGGTCACACTCAAAGAGTTGCGGTCAACGGCCCAATGTCCAGGTGGAAATCGGTAATGCCTGGTGTTCCTCAGGGTCAGTACTGGGACTGGCACCGTTTAATGTCTTTGTGACACAGACAGTGGGATTGAGTGCACCCTCAGCAAATTTGCTGATGACACCAAGCTGTGTGGTACAGTTGACACACTGGAGGGAAAGGATGCCATCCAGAGGGACCTTGACAGGCTTGAGAGGTGGGCCTGTGCAAACCTCATGAGGTTCAACACGGCCAAGTGCAAGGTTTTGCATCTGGACTGGGGCAATCCCAAGCACAAATACAGGCCGGGCAGAGAATGGAATGAAAACAGCCCTGAGGAGAAGTGCTTTGGGGTGATTGTTGACAAGAAGCTCAACATGAGCCAGCAATGTGCACTTACAGCCCAGAAAGCCAGGCATATCCTGGGCTGCATCAAAAGAAGTGTGGCCAGCAGGTGAAAGCAGGTGATTCTTCCCCTCTGCTCTGCTCTTGTGAGACCTCACCTAGAGTATTGTGTTGAGCTCTGGTGACCCCAGCACAAGAAGGACATGGACCTATCAGGGCAAGTCCAGAGCAGAGCCACAAGGTTGATCAAGAAGGAGCTGGAGCACCTCTCCTATGAAGGCTGGCTGAAGGAGTTAGGGTTGTTCAGCCAGGAGAAGAGAAGGCTCCAGGAAGACTTTACAGACTGTTACTTAAAGGGTGCTACAGGAAAGCTGGGAAGGGACTCTTGTCAGGGAGTGTAGTGATAGCACAAGCGGTACAGCTTTAAACTAAAAGAGTGTAGATTTAGATAAAAGGAAGAAGTTCTTTATTATGAGGGTGTTGAGGCACCAGCATAGGCTGCCAAGAGAGGCTGTGGACGCCCCATCCCTGGAAGTGTTTAAGGCCAGGTTAGATGGGGCTTTGGGCAACCTGACCTAGTGGAGGGTGGCCCTGCCCATGGCAGAGGATTGGAATTAGTTGATCTTTAAGGTCCCTTCCAAACCAAACCATTCTATGATTATGTTAGATGAACAGGACTTTCCTCTCACGAACCCATGCCGGCTAACAACGCTATCACTAAGTGAAGTAGCAAGTCAGCCTAGGAAAGAAGGAATCCCTTACTTGAGCTGCACAGATGCTGTACTGCGTAAACATGGCTTCATACAGAGCCATTAGTCCACTCTGGCCAGCTGCTGCACAGGCTCGGGCCTCTAAGACTGGAATAGCCTACAAAGATAAAGAATATCTGTTAGACAGTGACTTGAATATGTTCTACCCAACACTCAAGGAAAAGTGGGACTGCCACCAACCACTCACCATATCTTTTAGCTGACTCTGGCCTGAATGAAGTGCTTGCCTCACACTCTGAGAAAGCAAAATCTCATGACGCAACCGCTGCTTTCCAAAAGCTACAGCACCACTGGTAACAATCATCATCTCTCGGCCCTGATTCTGCAGCATTGACACCTGTAAGTACATAGAACAAAATTATGATGTAGAGTAAGACCATTGCTAGCCTGACAGTTCTGGGTACTACAGCTATTACATGCTCACCAATTCCTGCTGACAAAAATATTCTGCTTATTCATGGATGCACAAAGCAAGACAACCACCCTCCTGTACACCTTCCTAACTGCTTAGGAACTATGTAGAAGACTGCATGCAATCCATAGCTTCTGCTAAACTTTCTTTTCACACTACCAGTTTTTATGACAATCATGCTTGAACCTTCACAATACATGTTACATAGCAACATTTCGATAACTCTTGGCCCTCTACCTCCATTGCCATAGATAATGAAAGATAAAGTACAGAAAAGCCATATCCCCAACTTTCTTATCTACCATCCATTCCAAGAGCTTTTATTTTACTGTAGAGCTAACTCTGACAGTACAGCTTTTTACTGCTTCATCCAAACACGTATCTGGCCAAGTTACTTTCATAGTCCTAAAGCTAAATGTCTTACAAGAATATAATGTGTTATGCGAACCTCACTTCCCATAGAAGACATATCCAATCCCCCCAAAATCTTCATTTCATTTTGCAGGACCAATCTGTTTGTTGATCCCATCAGCTTTTCCTACAAGTAATGAAGTTTCAAGATTTTTACTGGAAGAAGTCTGCAAATGCTCAAGTAATCAAGAAGTTTTTATTCTTTCTACAGAATTCATATACTTCAGTGCCATATTCCCACAAGATTCAACCAGTGCCTGAGTCATGTCTTATCTGTTGCATTAAAAAAAAAAAAAAAACAGCTCACTGTCAGAGTATCTCCTTCTGTGCTGAGTCTGGCTGAGACAGAGTTAACTTCCTTCACAGAAGCCCACATGAAACTGTTTTGGATTTGGGGACTAAAACAGTGTTGATAACACACCGATGTTTTGGCTATTGCTGAATAGTGCTTCCAGAGCATCAAAGCTTTCTTTTTCCCTACTCTGCCTCATGCCAGCAAATAGGCTAGGGTGGGCAAGAAATTCAGATGAGACACAGCTGGCACATTGACGTGAACCTGCCAAAGGGATATTCCATACAATATAACATCATCCTCATAAATAAAAGTAGGGTAACAAAAGATGAAAGAGCAGACGGTGAGGGAGGTAAGAAGATGACTTTCCAAGCAGCCATTGTGCCAGGACTACCTGGATGTCAGTCAGCTTGCGGGAGTCAACCCACCATACTTGTTTATTTACTGAGTTACAAGGTGTACACTACCACAGCACAAGGGGATGAAAAAGAGAAAGGCCAATACGTTTCTTTAAAAAGTTGTAACCGTTTTATGATTATTTTTTTCCTACAATCTTCTCTGCCATTCAACAGTCTCCAGGTGTCTCAAGTTAAAACCATTCCATTTCAGTTACAAAATTACCTGCTCCACTATAGATGCCAGCCTCCCAAGGGCCAAGCCACACTCATCTCCTCGAGTCACGACAGCACTACCCAGCTTCACTACAATCCGCTTTGCATGCTTCAGCTCACTGCGGTGTGCAAATGATTTGCCATGTGCACGGCTGAGTGGCATGGTGATAAATGGGATATTGCTCCAATAACGGATGGATTCATTCCTTAATCTTTGATTATGGCGAAGGATATCTGCAGTTAAAGAAAGAAGAAGAAAAAAAACAGTTTTTAAGCATTTCATTCAGACTTCCGAGTCCCTTAAGTCATGTAACACTTCCTCTTTTTCCAAGGCTATAGCCCACAATACACACTTCTCAGTGACTGGGAATGAGAAGCCAGCTTTGAGGTCACTGAAATAAAGTGAGAATGAATAATTTCTGAGCAGCACTAACTTTTGCTAAGGTATATAAAGCAATATCCCATACATTAGAGCTTTGACTCTGGGCATCTAGAAAAGCAAACTGAAGGACACTGTAAAAGAGCCCATACAGCTCACAACAAAACAATAAATGTGGTAGCTTTAAAAACACTCTCCTTTGCCATGCCTCATTAGATTCAACTAGAGAGTTTTCATCCACTGCAGAAAGCTAGGAAAGAAAAGAAATACATCTCACAGTCTGTAAGTCAGACCCTTTCTCACATTGCTCAGCTGGGGGCAGCGGAAGGGGGATGATGGACGTAAGAAGTCACCTTTCCACAGGATAAACAGGCATTGGAGGGAGCAGAACCAGTCATAGCACTACTGGGGTAAGATACAACAAGTGTAAGACTTGCACCTCATTTAAAACAACGTGCAAGGGAGTATTTCTCAGCAAAATCTGTGTTTTCAAAAAGCTGTCCAAGGACTGTAAGACAAACCAGTCTACTATCATCAGCACAGCACATTAGGCAGAATAGTGACTGTTAAGGTACAAATCACAAGCAACAGTCTGGATAATTTCTAATTGACAAAGATGTTGACCCAAACACACAAAATACCAAGGTAAGCTGAAGGCATGAAAGCAGAATGGAAGCACTTCAATATACTTTGTAAAAAGTTTTGCAGAGCCAGTGAACTGTCTCTGAAGAGGGAGTGGTACAGATAAGATTATCTGCAAAGTGTGTGTAAAGGCATAAGGAGGAGTATGATAAGCAACATTACTTTAAAAATATTTTTTATGACATTGCCTTATTCTCCACCTATTTTTTGCACATTATTATTCAGAAATTACATTAAACCAGTTCAACTGTTAGGCAGTCTCAAATATTGCTACAGTAAAAGAAAAAAAAAAAATCTGACATTGTTACAAAAAAAAAAAAAAAAAAAAACAAACAAACAAACAAAAAAAAAAAAAAAAACAAAAAAAAAAAGTGGACCCAGAGTATAGCATAAATAGCCAAAAGTGCATCATAGTCAAAAGATGGCACACATTCAGTCCTAAGCAATATAAATTTTTTTATATTGTTACTTCTGCTGGAGTTAAGACAGATATAACACAGTGCTACAGAAAAGAGAAGCCTGGCATTTAACAATGTTTTACATAATAAACCTATTTTGTTCATTATACACAAGAAAGAAGCTTAAATAATCCTAACTGAGGGCTATGCCAACATGCCACATTTTTATAGGAAGCAGAAAACAGAATTTGGAGATTAATTTCATTTGCCACTCATTTTCACGAAGGAATAGTTGTGAATATGAATAAAGACTGTAATATACGTATATGGAAGAATAGGTAAAAGAGTTCAATTTAACTATTCTTTCAGTATTATACATTACTATGTAGTATTTGTCTATCCCACATGGTATGACCAGAAAGTAAGAACAATTTTAGTGTTTTCAGTTTTCTCAGCAAGAGCTCCAAGGTTTAGAAGCTTAAAAGAAGGCAGCTGTTGGGAGATAACCAGTATTTGAAGATAAATCACGTTTTTCAGAGACAAGGAGAAAGGCAGTAGTTCTGAAATGAGCAGATTTCATTCATCTTTCATTAAGTCCTAATTGCTAACCTGGCTCTATCACTGTGCAAACACGCTTTTAAAATTTATTTTGCACTACAGTGAGAAGTGAAATCAGCTCTAATGTTATACATGTATATGCAAAACATTTCTGATGATGTAAATCCACTGATTTGTTTCATATTCAATTAGGGCGAAGTTGATATAGCCATCCTGACAACATTTTGGACTAAGCAGTTCCTAAGCATTCATTTTTTTCACATCCAGTACCTTATCAACCATTTCAATTCCTTAAAAAAGGGAAAACAAGCAAGACTTAAGTATGTGGCACTGCAGATCCTTTTTTGTGACCTGCATGAGGCTTGTTTCCCAGGAGTAAAGATGCAGAATTTCAAAATACACACAAGCTGAACAGGATCACAACAGAAATATTGGAGAACAAGGGAAACCTGTAATAAATTCTCACTTCAGCCTTGGAATGCAACTGATGAAGTAACTAGAGTTGCTCCAATACTGAATACTGACTATTGTCAATGCTAAGGAATAGTTTTCACAACATTAACTATGACTAGTTTACTGATTTTGGAAAATGTGTTATATTTAGAGATGCTACAAATGCGGAAGTCAACAGAGCTATATCTCGAAGAAAGAAAAAAAAAAGATTTTTAATGATTTAATAATCCATATGAATATGCACAAAAGAGAACTGTTAACCTAATGAGAAATGAAAATCTTGCATGCATTGGTAACAAACAGTTAACATTTTTATTCCATAATTTTCCAGATACTGTCTTGATCCAGTAGAGTCAGTCTATCCCTGCCTTCACTCTAGTTGATTAGGGGTCTGAAATAGAGAATGGCCCTCTCAAGTCAGATTTTCATAACAGAACAGGGAACAACAATAAACATGTCGTATTCTTAACCACTATCTACAGGGCACCTATGTATTTATACTCAGGCTTCCTGCAAGTTTCCTTGCATGTTTCTACTTTTACCTAATCCAAAGAAATTTTAGCTTTACACCTTGCAATACTTGCCTTATTCAAGACATCTGCGGACTGAAAATGTGGATAGGGAGCAGGTATCATCAGACCATGTTTTCTATGAACAGATCAGGTTATTTTAAAATATCCTTATATTTTAAAATAAAATAAATGCTTTTACAATGGGATTATTTACTTGAAATATGTCGGAATGAGAAATACAACCTCTGAAGACACCCAGCTCCATAATACTCAGTTAAGGAAGAAAGTAACAGTAAGAGAGTACAGCTTCAATTGCAGCTCACTCCAGAGGTTGTAAGTTTTGAATTATGTTAATGAGGTGATTTAACTTCCAACACAGAAAAAGCATAGACACGCCCAGACACATACTGACTAACATTATTAGAAACGTGTGCTTTCTCTCATACATACAGAAACGGGAAATGGCTGCGATGGCATGCGGCGGCAACACAAAGCACCATCCAGGGGAACGGACAAGAGGGCTCAGAGCAGCTCGACACAACATTTTGAGATGCCTTCTGCAAATCAAGGATATCTGCAAGTTAAAAGGAAGGGTGGGGGGGAAGGAAACTGGTTAAATATCAGTGAATTTCCATCTGTATTTCTCTCCTCCCCAACCAACCCCCCCCCCCAGAACTCTTCCTTGTCCTGTACAGTCTTAATGCAATTTCCCTGTGCAAGAGACAGCCCATTCTCCTCAGTCTCATACTGTGACTTAGAAGATCTGAATGCTCCTGTTCCATACCTGCTGGCAGAAGATTATTATTAAAGATGAAGAACAAAACAGAGTTCCCCAAGAAGGGAATAGACTATTAGTGAATGTACCTACAATGGAAAAAACGTTGTAACTTTGTCCATGAAGCCTGGAGGAAAAAAACTGGACACAAGTTGGATCATCTGTACACCTCACTACAGAGCATCTACTCAGAGCATATAATTCTCATGAATCACAGCCCTATTCAGTGTAGAAGATATGCTGGTTCATTTTTCACTGATCACTACCAAATGGCAAGATATTAACCCTGACTACAAGTAAGGACACTGATTTGCAAGGTATTTGGCATTAGTTTCCCTTGACTGAACTTTTAAGTTCTCAGGATACTCTTAACACTAAAGCCACTGGAGCAAGTACCCAGTAACTGAGGGATACACAATAAGCAGTTTCCTATTACAGGTCTAAGTTGAAGTAATGCACCTAGTATCACAAAGAAAACAAAGGTAATGAATATGAATCCAGTTCTCCTGGATTGTGCCTTAGCCATGACACTTCTCCTTCCCCTTTTATAAAATTTTGCTTCCTTCACTTGCTTTCAATCCATCCCTCCACACCACTGGACCAGACAGGGCAAACAACATTGCACAAGCTGTGGTAGGGGGAGGGTATTGAATAGAAAACAAAAAGACCTCATAGCAACTGTAACAGCAGTTTTCTGATATACTTACCTTGACAAATACAGTGCCTGGCAGTTCTGGCCTACACATAAGCAAACATTATGAACACTTGAAGTTGCTTAATTACCCTGCATCAGTTTATCGTTACTATGCTTCATTACAATCCTTACCAAAGTATACACCTCTACATAAGACAAGGCATGCACCAGCAGGTAATGATTCTTTTTTTTGGCTAGTAAAGATCAGATAGCATGGCATTGTAACTACATTAACCTATTACACCTCTCCAGTTCTGTATTTCACCTGAAACAGCAGCCTTGACCACTGGAAGGATGAGGCAGACAAAGGACACAGAGCAGATGACAGAGCTGAGCAAGTAGTCAAAGATTCCTTCTCATAACAGGGCAAATTTAAAGGAGGTGGTAAAGGGTACTGACCAGACATTCCCTGCTTGAACCCTCCAGAGATCCTCTGTCACTTACCAGTTATTTCAGGCATGTGCCTCTGGGAGGTACAATTTCTACTGTCCAAATATCTGTCTGACCGTCCTACCTGGAAGTTCACCCTGCCATCCATCCAGTGTCAGCCATTGTCTTCCCAGTAGGCTCTTCATTTCACCTCTAGGGGATGCTCATTGTCCAACAGCTCCTGAAAACATGGACTGGCAAAGGGCAGCTCTTTTATCCGCCACTAAACCACGTCCCAAAGCACCACTAGACGTCTCTGAAACACCTCTGGGGATGGCCACTCCAGCACCTCCCTGGGCAGCCTGTTCCAATGCCCAACCACCCCTTCCGTGAAGAGATTCGTACCAATATCTGTCCTAAACCTTCCCAGCACAACTTGAGGCCATTTTCTGTGTCCTATCATTTGTCAGCTGAGAAAAGAGACCAACACTCACCTCTCTACAACCTCCTTTCAGGGTAGGAGGGTCTCCCCTTAGCCTCCTTTTCTCCAGACTAAACACCCCCAGTTCCCTCAGGTTGCAGAACTACTCCTTTCTCTCCCCACACTGAGTCAGGGATTTAGAATTTATTTCAATGCTCACTTTCCATTCCGACATCATTTACAGTATTTCCATACCAGGATTGTTTTACTGAATACAGTAAGAAACAACAACAAAAAGCTAAAAATTAAAAATAAAACTACCACCAACAGAAAACAACAACAAAACATCCCACACCACAACCTCAAAAATTCTGCCTTAGAGGGTAGGGGGGGGTCCAATAAAAAGAAATGCAAAATGCATTGTTTAGGTACAAAACTAGCATCAACTTTAAATCTTTTTGTCATTGCTAAGAAAACCTAATCTCACCAAACTAGTCTCCAAAACAGTCTTTTAAAAATACCACTCTCATCGTACCTTCAAGCCAATAAAAGTTATCCTTATATCATCTCTCATAGATAGCATTACTATTGGCTAGTTTTTATGAAATTAGTAATTTCTAAGGAGCTATTAAGTACCCCAACACACTTGGATTCTGTTCCAGATCAGTGTAAAGACACTTAAGTCACCTTCCCAGGAAGTCTGAAGTGGAATGAAGGTCTCAAATCCTAGAATTGGTGCTTTTAACAACAACAATCTATGACACTGGATTTTTTTTTTTTTCAGTTTGTTAGCTAAAAGCCCATGGGATGTCCACACCCATTTAATGCAAGTAGATAAAATAAGTTTAAATAAACTTTTCACACTTTTATATATAAAGACCCATATCTCAATTAAGTGTTCAGGACATTCCACATATGAAAAAAAAAAAAGTCCTATAGAAAGAGTTATCCCGTACTACATTTAAGCAACAAAGCAGAGGTAAATCAAGTTCCCAGGAAAAAACACACGATTTTAATGAAGCAATTCTCTACCATAACACAAGAAAAAGTCCTCTGTAACATTTGTGACTTTTTGTTATGTAAACAACTCTGTTAATTTACAAACTAAAACTTTTGTAAGAAAAAAAAAAATCTGCATCTCTTAGTCTATCTCAAAAACAAGAAACCTTCCCAGAGGGAAGCCATTTCAGGAGAATGAACTAAAATAAAGAAAAGCTTCAAATACAGTGTCTTTAGAACAGTTCACAAATAGCTCTGACCAGAACTTTACACACATAAAATTTATACACAGAGTTTACAGAAGTTAATACACAGAGAGAACATATATCATGCAATTCTTTTCTACCAAGAATCCATTCCAGCTGGACAGTGTGGTCACGACAGTCTGTAGCCATTGCCACGTACAGCTGAATAAAAACCTGTCATGACCAGTAAAATCTGCTCTAATACTTTCAGCCTGAAGTACTGCAGAAGCTAATGTCCACACAATTTCAGTACTGCTCCCTTTTGTTCAATCTCGTATATAAACAGGCTAAGCAACACAGACAGCACTGTATGGCAACAGCACTGGAGATGGCACTAGAACCTCCAGCAGCCTGCCTGCAGAGAGGGCAAGCTGAGGAATGGAGCAATCCACACTACAGGCAAGCAGCAGATCCTGCTCAAGCACAGGCAGGATTTTAGCTTAGCAAAACACAACAGCAGGCAAATTACTTGCTGCACAGTTATCAGTGACACCTACAGGTGCCAGCCCTTGTCTGAACACTTAGATCCACCTGGATCACCATACCTGTCCCCTGCTGCTGAAGCCGTGACACTGCCCAAGAGAAGCAGCAGCCGCAGGGTGCCAGGAAGCAGACAAGACCGAGCTCCGCGCAGGCCGCGGAAGGCAGAGGCGGCCGGCCTAGCGCAGCCAATCCCCAGCAGCACGAGCCACATCAGCACGGCACCGACAGGCTGAAGGCCGGCTGCCAGCTGACGTAACCTCCGCGACTGCGGCTTCATCCCTCCCAGCAAGAGTGCACACCTTCCCATCCCGCTGTCCCAGCAGATGATGTAATTCTACTCCACGTTGCAGCACAAAATCCAGGGCTTTACAGTTACAGCATTAACAACTGTTTTCTGTCTAGTCCCAGACCAGTCCAGACAGCCCTACCCATGGCACGGGCCGCCCAGGCAACTCCCCATCCAGCTTCCCTTGACCTCAATTCTCCCTGTTCTCAGATGTTTGCACTCTGATGCAGACAGGAGATGAAAGTGTCTATGTAGCCAAACGTTTGAGAGTGGATTCACCTCCATCAGCCCCTACCTCCTATGTTTTCTCCACTGAGTCCCAAACCTCTTCACTAGGGCTAGAGTGTTGGCTTTGCTCTTCATTTACCTCCCACGCCCTATTTGCATTCATTTCTGAATTAACCAAGAAAGCACTTGTCGCCACATTTCGCAAAAAACATAAATGCTACAGTTTCTCATCTTGAAAGGCATTACAAAATTCACAGCAGTTCTTCAGTTCAACTCAGATACTGGTTATACTTGCCTCCTGTCTGCATTTATTTTACCACCGTCATATTCCTATTTTCCTACTGCAATAAACAAATTCCACCAGCACCAATTCTCATGTCGTTACAAGACAGTAAGTGGTGGGAGTTTCCCTGTTTTTGTATTTTGTTGTTTGTTTGTCTGTTTAAATTCTCAACACATCGTCCTCTAGAATCAGGAAAGAAACTCACCTGAAAGTCTTACATCCATGGAGAAAATTTCAAACCCTGAACAATATTAGAGGGATAGGGAAGCTCACAACAACCTCTATGTCACAAGAATTTATAGAAGACCAAACTCACAATTGGTTGAGATTAAGATTCCACTGTCTCTACAGAAAGGAAAAGAAACTGCCCCCCCTCAACCCCAAAATAAATATATGGACACCACTTTGTTAGAAGGCTATCTGAAGATTTCCACATTGCTGGAAGTGGAATTTGGTTTCATCATAGCACACATATGCCCTGCTTCACCTTCTCCCCGCTACAGTTATTAGCAAAGGTAAAGAATCCTGATGTGTACAAATGTAGAATACAGACAGCACCAGAATGATGGTGATTCAGACACAAGTGAAGAGGCAGAACGGCAATTAATGAGGCCAATAGCATAACATAGGAAAAAAAAAAAAAAAAAAAAAGCTGCTAAGCCTTCAATTTTATTTTTAAACACATAACAAGAAACAGGAATGCCCTTATTTTAGATTGATCTGTCCACTTTTTAGCACATGCAACTCCTTTGAACCGTGCTTCTAAATAAAAAGCAAAAGGTTCCCCGCAACACCTTCAGCTACTGAAGAGCTGCTTTTGCTCTTCACACACTGAAATAAAGGAAGAATCGGTATGAGAAAATAAACAAAAACCTTTCCTTTACCAAACAAAACTGAGTGCTTTTACAGAAGGATGCTTGTTAACAGCAAAGAATCCTAGATTTCCTGCCTGATGAGCAGTAATTTACTTCAGTGTACAACAAACACATAAGGAAGTCAGCAATGAAAAACTGGTTTCAGATAGTTAAGGGTAGTGAACACTGAGAAATCTCAAGCAGAGCCTCATCTTCAAAAAAAAGGCCAAAGAACCATCCTGGTGGCAGTAACAGTATGCGTAGGCCAGCATGCTACAGTCCACCTTCAGTCCTAGGTACAATTGCTACAATTATAGGTAGGTATATCTCTAAACAAAAGGTTTGCATTTTTCTCTAATTGAACAAAAACAAGCAAAACCAAGAAAGAATAGGTGTTTTAATCCAGATTACTACATGAGGACACAGGTAAATTTATTCAAGTGCTGGTCATCACTATGAAACCTAGAGACAGGGTCAGTTAGCATCTTTCATTTATTTCCCTCCTCTTAGCATCACCACTCTACTCTTGCCTGGATCAAATCTGGCTACTTTCCTCTAAAACCTGTTCTCAAAACCAAACAGTGAAACATCAGATTCCACCTGCTGTTAAAGATAAAGACAACAGAGCTAAAATCTCAGTCCTGTATCAGTTTCCCTACAGCCATCAAATCATCAAATCAAAGCTGTACAAGCATCAAAAGTCGTTCAGGAAAGCAATGGAGATGGAATAAAGATTTTATTATAGCTCTGGCTAATATACTGACACTAGTGTCCTGAATGACAAGATGAAAATTCAGTACCTGGACACACATTCATATTCACGAGTAAATGTAGCCAGAGAAACAGAAGGATAGAAAGAAAAGAAATTTGAAAAATGTAAACTGAAGTCTACAGTCTTGTTCAATATTCCCGGACAAAGACTGATATCTACATTTAGTACCCTATCAGCTCCTCCACCACGTATTATAGAAGCTTTAGATGCAGTTTTGCACCCTTCTAAATTATTTATTCATACCCTCTGTATCCAAGGCCCCATTGTGGAACCTCTTCAACAACTGCCTTACAGCGGTCTTTAAGCCAGAAAACCATAGCATCCTGAGAAGAAAGACAAGGAAAAATCACCAGCTGTATGATTTATTTATAGGTCCTTGTCCTGTCACTTCTCCATGAAGAGTATCACTTAAAACAGCATTTATCAGTATCCTGATGGCATTCCCTCCAGTTCCTTATTTTTAAGCCTTTACCTACCTCTCTTTTTTTATTCTCTGTCCTCACAATGATGTGTTTACTTATTCTTTTGTGGTTGGGGAGAATAAAGAAGGTGTTTGGTTTCTACCAAGGATAAGCCAACACCCAATCCTAATGGGGAAAAACTTACCCCCAAAAAATTGGTATGACAGCAGTTTCCATCAGATGCCCAAATAAAGTATATGGGTGTGACAAGAAAACAATTAAAACTACCTAAACACTCCCCTGGTCTCTATCTTTGTGTGACTGGGGCTATCCACCTTCTCCACACCACTTAGTATCTTACAGACTTGTAACACGCACCTTCTCATTCCTGCACGTGAATTGTGGCTGCAGTGCTCAAGTTGCTCCTAAACAGTTCTGTCACCAGAATTGTCAGTTTTGCCACCCCTCCTTCTCAAAGCTACAGCTCCCATCCCACTCCTTCAACCAGTGTTCAGCTTTATCACTAATGTTCTGGTCAGAGACCAACCAACGCACCTGACTACACAATCACATGAGCAGTAGCACCAGCAGAAGAGAAACACAGCAATTCCTGAGACTGTACTGCCACTAATAAAGCTGTTTACGATGCTCTTGCTGTTCTTAAACAAAAGCTATTTCATACCTATGATCATGTGCACTGCTTTTCCTTGACCTCCCCCACTAACCTCAAACAAGTACAGCATGTTAGGCAGAAAAACGAGCCCAGAACAGCACACGATGCTCAGAGTTGGTTGGAGCATGTATTTATAGTGGCATGATACATATGGTCATGATACATCAAATGATATATCAAACGATATAAATGAATACATCAAATGATATATTCATTTTGCACTTCATTCCTTGCCTGGTAATTTCTAACATTCTATTTGCTTTTTGACTGCCACTAACACCTCAAACTGATGTTTCAGAGTATCATCTACAGTGACTCTCAGCGGTTTTCTTCCCTGGATACTGTAGAAAATTGTGAAAATACTATCGCTTTCATATTCCTACCAATACAACAGCAAGAAGAGCACCTGAAAAATTACCTGAAAAAGCCTGGGAGATGATCACTCTGCTACTTTCAACAACCCTGGCAAAGAGTAGTTTAGAAGAGGAAAGCAGTACAGCACACAAACTAATAAATCCATACAGAACTTGAAGGAAAAAACTTTCACCAACACAAACACAGAAAAGGTAATGCCCTTTCTAAAGTGCCTAAATATAAATACTTTACTACAAAACAGAAAGAAGAAAATGTTAACCCTTTATAAGATGCTTTTCAATGTTGTCAAGAGCAAATCTGACAAGAGAAAGAAGGCAGAGACTTTGAAGTACCCAGTGTTTTTAAGGGTATAGAGGCAACACAGGTACAAACATTTAAGGAAGCATTTTAGTTATTTGTCATTTCAGAAAATAAAACTGTCCTTGACTTCATAGTACAGAGACAGTTGCTGAGGGTTTTGGGAAATCTGTGTAAGTTTTGGTCATCAAGTCTCCTTTATCTGCAGTTTTATTACTTCTTTCAGAGAGCTATCAGGTTTCTTCTTACAAAAACTGATCCTGTGAAGAAATGCTATGCAACCAACACAGGCTTATCACCAAGTGTTAAGACAAAACATAGGTAAGAACTCCTATGTCTCACGCAAGTGTCAGGAGGGTTTAAATGTTTTCTTTGGGCATGGAGAAATGTTCTCGGTAGGCATAAGAGACTGGCAAAGAAAGAGAAAGCCTCACAGTGCTACAGCTCTGCTTTTGCAAAATTCCAGAAGAACGAAGTCAGTACAGTTCTTATTGGTGCTACTTATTGGTTCTACTGCTTGCAGAGATCCAAACAGCAGCTTCACTCTGCCAATGACTCCACGTAGCAGCACTGCTCTGTGGCCATCAAGAAAATGTAAAACAAAGCCTACACGCTTGTCTCAAGAAAACCTGAGACCGGGAGGATGGGGCGCCTCCAGACGCAGGCAGCACATCGCACACCCCACGGGGCGTACCTCAACCGCCGCAAGGCTTGGCTCGCTGCGGAGCAACGAGGGCTCCTGGGAGAGCAGCGAGCCACGGCAGCGGCTCCTGACCCCAAGCCGCAGAGCAGGGACCGAGCGGGGCCCAGCGCCGGCCGCACGCCCTCCGGGTCCCCGCGGCGCTCAAGCGGAGGCGGTGCGGCCACACGCCCCGCCCCGCCCCCCGCCCCGCGCCCCGCCCCCCGTCCGGCTCCGGCACCGGCCGCACCTCGCGACCGCGGCTTCCCGCCGGCAGCGCGGCCACCGCGGAGCGCGCGCCGGGCGGCCCAGCCCGGCCAGGCCAGCAGCGCGCGCCTCGCCTCACCGCACCGCTTGCGGCCCCGCCAGCCGCCCCCGAGCTCGAGCTCCACACGCACCTGGCCGGGCTCCTGCCGCCGGCGGCGCGCTCCGGCCGGGGGGAGGCGCTCGGGCGGGAGAGCGCTCTGCGGAGCGGGCCGGCGGCAGGAGGCGCGCTCCGGGACAGCCGGGGCCGAGCGGGACGGCGGCTGAGCACCGGCGGCTCCGCCAGCGGCGCTTCCCGCCTCCCTCCGAGCTCGGCCGAGCTGCTGCTGCTGAGGGCGGGGGCGGCGCTTCGGCGGAGCGCGGCGGGGCCCCGTCCCCGCACCACCCCCTGGCGCACCGGCGGCTCCTCCCCGGGCTGCGCCCCCCGCCGGGCCGCGGCCGCAGGCGCGAGGAGGTGCGTCCTGGGGACTCCTCGCGCGTTGACCGAGTCTTCCCGCTGCAGACACCGCGCCGCCTTCGAGCGCGAGCGCTGCGGAAACGGCCCCCCGCGCCTCCCGCTTGGCCCCCGGGGCGCGGCGATAGCGAGGCTGCGTGAGACAGGGCCCGGAGCTGCGCCAGAGAGACCCGGCGGTCGGGGCCGTGCCGGTCGGTCTCGGCGGTCCGGGCACGCTTCGGGTGCGAGGTGCCGCCGGCAGCGCCGTTTGTAACACGGCGGGTGGGGCGCCCCTTGGCGCTCGGACACGATCTTTTGAGGAAGCCCGAAAGCGTGTTGGAGGATCACGTTTATTTATTTTTGATAATAATTCTAAAAGTGCGTGAATAGGCAGTGGCTTAGTAGAAAAGTAAGTTGAGCCTGATGAAAAAGGCAAGCACAGGAAACGGCACGTGGGACACCTCTCCTTTTGCTACAAGCCCTACAGTAGCAAACGGTGGCTAAAATTTGGCCACATTTAACGGAGTCATTTCCTTTGCGCCTGAAGAAATCAGAAGCACGCTATGGAGCTGTCAGTAATTTTAACATGCCTCCTTTAGTTTTTCTACATTTGCTTTAGTTTTTCTGTATTTTCTTACATTATAGAAAGAGGGATTGCAGAATATGTATTTGGATTCTTACCATATCTGTTTGCCTGAAAAAAAAAAATCTGTGATAAAAGCAAGGAGCTGTCCATAAGAATATTCGGAGTACCACAAGAATAAAAACATTCACCAATATTGACTCCCACTGTGGCAACAATAAAACAACCCCATAGAGAAATCTTAATCAAAAGCGGGAGGGGAGCCTAATTCACATAGCTACTGACAATATATTTTATTAACTTTTGGCAATTCCACTTCTAGTTTGTAGTCCAACATTGCATACTTCACTTGGACAGTGTAAAAACAGACTTACAGCCTCAAAACATGACACACTGGAGAGGTGGATGCAGATAGAATACTAACAGGAGAGGAATTACACAGCATTGTTTCAGTCCTTTGACACAGATGTGAGGTATGTTCATCTGATTCGTGTCAGTATGGAACAATGCTAGGGCCGCATGGTATGATGAATGTGACCTTCTGTCTTACCTACCCTTGTATAACGACAAGTCTAAGAAAAACAGAGTGGTTAATGTATATAATTCTTGTATCTTGCAAAGGAATGTTTTAGCAATTTGTGTCAATAGAGAGCTTGAAGGGAAATGTATTTGTAGACTTTTCCTTGGAGTCTCTGATATCTGGGGGGGGGGGGTTCAGAATAACTGCTAACTATTATGACTATTGCATGGGACACTATGCAAGTCTTTGCTATCTGGCCAGGAGATTAAGGAGACGGGGAGAGCTGAAAAACAACTAAAAGACAAAGCTTGCAGGGGACGCTGCACAAGTCTCTGACATACAGCCAAGTCGGACAAAGGAGAAGGACAAGAGGGAGGAAGACTATGAGCCTTCAGCACGAGAGACCCCCAGAGGGACCACCAGAGACTGATACGCATGCTCCAGTAGGAGGGTTTGGATTCCGGAAACTAATTATAATAACCCTGTTTTTTTTTAGAAGTAGTAATGAATATGTATCAGCCTAGGAACATAAAAATCAGCTGCTTGATGTAACTGGTGTGCGTCCTGGTGGAGCAGAGACTCCCGGCGCACCCAGCGCTGTTTGCTTACCTCTATTCCTTTAATAAATTGTAAACTTTGATTATAGTCCTATTTTGAAAACTGAGCCATTTATTACACAGAGTATATAACACACCAGTCAAGCGCCCATGGAAAACAGCATATTTACATGCCTCTTTGGCATCCCCCACTGAGCGATTTCTGCAGCAGTTTCAGCTGGGGCTTTACAAAAAATATGCCAAACAAGAAACCCTATTCTACATATCTGGCATAAGAGTCTCCTGATTATTTTATGAACGTTGCCTTGCGTGACACTGTCATACTGCTCCCTGATACTCAACTGGTAGAGGTCATTTAAGTTCAGACAGTAGGGGGAAATACAAACACAACAAGGTAGACACCAACATAAACTGTCATAGGAAATTGTGGACTCTAAACCCTACAACTATGTGGTATGGAACATCTACAATTGAGCGTACCTTAAAGCAGGCTTGACCAAGTTATGAACAATGCTATTTCCAGCTCTATTTTCTGTCATAACGGTATTTCAGAGGAAGCAAAAATGTGCTAGAGAAAGTGACATATTAGAGGCTAGGAATATGAAAGAATTGTAATAGTAAGGTGACACATTATTACAGCACTTAGCTGTCTTTGCAGCTTGTAGAATAAAAAAAGTCCCTGTAATCACCTAATTGGATTATTGCAGTAAGCCAGAAAAAAAGCTGCCATATTCACCATGTTCTTTTAATTAAAGCTGTGTCCTGACACAGCAGCGTGATGACTCGCAAGTTTCTCCAACTGACTCTTTCTTCAATTAAGTTACTCTCACCCATAAATTAACTTTGTGGATTGAAAAATACTAGGGGCATAAGAGGACATGATCTACTCTTCAAATGTGTGCGGCTAAAAGCTTTCCAAAGACCTAGAAGAGGCTTCTCAACCGTACCTATCTAATATAAAAGCTCATTGCTGTACTGGTACTATCACCAACCCCATCTAACACTAGAACATACGTAGCCTGCTTCAGAATCAGGAGCAATGGAAGCAGTAGTCACTTGAACAGGATTCTGTCCAAGCTAATAATCCATGCAAACAATCAGAACGGATTTTCCAAAGTTAAATATGTGAAGTTACTCTCTAATATGCATGTTTTATACTGGTCATGTTTAGTTTTATCCAGGTTATCTTCTTTGATGTCCTGACTTAAAAATAAGAATTTTTCAGTTTATTTGTACACTGCTCTGTTTAAGTTATAATGAAGAACAGCAACAGAGTTATGCTAAATGCAGTATTAAGTAAAAAAGCAACAACTTCATTTTGTCAAAGGCAGGCCAGATTTCTCTTTTTCTGGCCTATTATTGATTCCACTGGATTACTCAACATTAGATGTGGCAGATTTTTCCATTTGAAGAATTTAGGATAAGTAATAAATTCTTTGCTAAAATATACAGTAGTTAACTTAATGGAATGATTGAGCAGATTTCCTTAGTCTTTGTGATTCAGTGGGTCAGACTAGATATCAAAATGATCACCTTTGACTTTAAAGACAGCAACTTACAATCTGGTCCCAGATGAGTAGGGTACTCACACACAGGTGAGTAAGGTATTGCAGTGATCTTTAGTCCCATCAACTCCTCCTAAAATAATTGATGTTGTCCTTTAAGACTGTTCACAGCTCTCTGATGTGCCACCTAGAACTTCAGTGGCTGTCATTACATGTAGAGCTAAGTAGTGTGGCTTTGTGGTGGACTAGTCAGTACTAGTTTAAAGGTTAGACTAGACAATCGTAGAGGTCTTTTCCAACCTGAACGATTCTAAGATTATCAGTCTTGTTCCAGTCTGGAGCCACAGGTGAATGTTTCTTGAGTAGGAAAAACTGTTCACTCACATATACACATGAGCAGGAAGGAAGCTGTCTCAACAAACAACTGTAAAATTCAGTTACACTTCAGTCCGTGCAATACCTCAAATTACATCGCTTAACGTAACACTATTGCTAATGCAAACAGTGATTAAATCAAGAAAATTTCAATTGAATACCTATACTTGAAAATACATAGAAAAATAATTGTCACACAGTCATGGCTGTCACAAAATAAGGACAGCTCAAAGGTGACTGGCAGACACGCCCACTCACAAAATAACAATTTGGGTCTCCTGGGAGACATCACATATTTTAAGTGTTCTGTTAGCTCCACATAGAAAAATCAGGTGCTTCTCTAACAAGATGAGTGAACGTAGCTCCACAATGCTTGAACTGAACTTCGCTCCTCTCTCCACATTCATTGGTTTAGAAAGCACTCTTGGTTTCTGAGAATAAGTTCATTTTAAATTCCTCCTTCCCGCTCCTCATACCTGCAACATCTCTCAACAACTCCCATCCCTCCAGAATTTCACTTCAGTGAGGTTTACAGAACATGCGTATGGAGAACAGGAGTGTGAGAGGACACAGGACAGAAGCTAGTCATGTGGCTTAATCCAAGAACAGAAGGCACATACATACCATAGGCACAGTATAAGAACCTGAGAGGAAAAGTTTATGATCTGAATCATAAGATGAATGTGTTAATTCACTTACTGAACTCTTCTGTTTGACTCTCATCAAAGGCAAAGAATACTAGACAATATTAGAATCAACAAAAAATAGGCAGCAAGATCACCTCTGTAGCTTCTTTCTCCATTCAGTACCACCTTGAAGGGGAAAAAGAAGTCAAATGGGAGTTTCCACTGTATTTTGGGCTGGCCATGTGGAGGTTCTGGCCATTCCGTCATGTCAGCGAAGGTAACGACAGTTGTCAAAGGCACTAGGCTCACGTCTAGGAGCTGTAACAAAAAGGAAAGTACAGAGTTTAGCATACCTCACTCAAAAGATACGTTTCCCAGATAAATTACCTAATGGTCACTCAAAATAGCTTGCAAGTTCCAACAGTAGTTCTTCATATCCTCTTCGTCATGTAGTTTTCATGAAATGGTACAGAGAAGTATTTTAGTGGGGAAAAAGAAAACTCAGTATCTTCACAGTGCTGCCCTTTGCCATTTTTAAGATGAAAACTGACACCTTTCAATAAAAGGCTACATGAAAGATTAAGGACTGGTTGTGATCCTGTAGTTGACCTTGGGTCTTCACAATATTTAGGTCAGAAGAGTCAGGATGTAATGTCATAGCTTTACGTGTAAACCTGGATTGATTTTTTTTTTCCTCCATACAACTCAACATCTGTTAAGAGCTGTAGACTCTGAGCTGCCAGATAAAATGCAGATCATGAGAACACCTTGACGGATACATCTATTACACCATAGGTACACATCTTTCCTCTTAAGACATCTGCCAGTGGAAATCCAGATATATATGTATAGAAAGATATACATACATAATTAGTGGAGTAACTCCTTTCTCTAAATTGATGCTTAGCAGGTAAATTAACAGCACAGGTCTCAAGAAAGATCAGTAGCTACTGTGCATTGTGTTACAGATCTCCAGATTGTATGCAGTCTCCATGCTCTGCTACAGTAAGCCTTCTATTCAGAGGAAAGGCACATCTGCTAGTTGGTAATAAGAACAGAAGCAACGCAAGCTTTATTTTTCTAAATAACATTTGAGACAAGATCACCTTTGAGCAGCTCATTGCTGCCAGAAAAGGACAGGACTGCCACAGAGTTTGATCCTTTCCGTAAAATAAGCCAGGGACCCAATATATCAATGAGTTTCTTTCTCATATTTTATGATATTGTTTCAGAAAGAAGATAGATTGGTAGGTCAGTTGGTAGACAAAACAGGGGACTGAAATTATCCTAAGCCCTCAGCATCTTTCTGTTTCAACAGAATGCTGTAAGAGAACACACACGCACCCTGAGCTGAGGATAGTTGCATGACTAGCTTGGTTTGAGATAAGACCACGTTCTTTTGGCAGGAGCAATCTCACAACCTGTCACCACCTCCCAGCCATTTCCCAGTTCCGCATTGCTAGCCTTGAGATGGAACCTACTGGCAGTATGCATTTTGTGCTAGTACTGATTTAAGCCAATCTGTGAAATCACTATCTCATTTCACTTTTCTGAAAACCTCAACAAGATTGCCTTTAGAGCAAAGTGGTGCAGAATGCATTCAAAGAAGCTCCAGGATGGAATTCACGAGTCTCAAGAGAAAAATACCAAGACTCTTGATGGATATAAGTTCTTGTATCAACGAGTAAGCAGGCGCTGTCTCTGTGATGTATATCAGAATATCCTAGATGGCCCTGAAATTAGTTACAACTAGAAACATACATTCTCATCCATTGATACAAATACTTCCAGCAGATTTATGATCCAGCTGTCTAACTGGTATAATGCAGTTCAGATGGCACTTAGGGGAATTAATTTTCTTCTCCTGCCTTGTTCCAGTTTTGTCCTAGATGTGGCTGAATGATTCAGCTTTTTATCAATTTCACACATCAGGGTTTGACACTGGCATTACTACTGGCTTACGGTGCCAATGTAAACTGTTCCTAAGACAGGTACATCCTAAAAGGATTTCTAAGGCTCTTCGTGTCATTGCTAAAATGTCTTTACTAACAACCCTGATTCGTGGATTGCCACTCATGAAGTCATTACTGATTTTAATGGTGTTTTCTGCTGCCAGGAACTTCCTTATCATTTGCTTTGCAACATATCTTTTAGCCCTAAAGTTGCTGAGCTTCTCTCTCTGATGACCAGCTATAGAACCCAAGGAAACAGCTTAAAGGGGCAGTTCAGGCTGAATATCAGGAACAGGTTCTTTACCGAGAGAGTGGTCAGGCACTGAAACAGGCTCCCTAGGGCAGTGGTCACAGCACTGAGCCTGCCAGAGTTCAGGAAGCATTTGGACAATGCTCTCAGACACATGGTCTGATTTTTTGGGTAGTCCTTTGGGGACTCAGGAGTTGGACTCGGTGATCCTTGTGGGACCCTTTCAACTCAGGATATTCTATGATTCTAAAGTAATTAGCATCAGTTGCTCAAGCAGATGAAATCTGAATCTCATTATTCCTGACTCGCTAATCCATATTGAGAGATGTCCAACCTGCACTTTTACTAGGAATGAAGACAGAAGCTATATCAATAGAGCCATATAATAGCTCAGATTTAGAAATTATCTGCCCAATAGCAGGCAAGCACGTGGGGAGTGGTGTCAGCTTGCCTCAAGGTAAAGTATGTCTTACAGGGTAAACATTTTGCTGTCATGTTCTTTTAAATTACATTGCAGGGAAGGGAGACAAAGAGGAACCATGAGACGTGGCCAAACAAGTGATGTGAAGTCCCATTTGGACTGAATCTGAAGTTCAAAGAATAGTAGTATATCAGACATTTGCAATGTCATACCTCATTGCCATGAAGGCATGATGGACAGGTGTCAGCTGTTCCCCATTAAAGCTCTTGCAGAGAAGTATAAGCCTTGAAATACACATGCTGCCCAAAAGATTTTGTCATCATGGGAATGCAGCCTTGCACCAAAATGGGATCCACACATACTCAAAAAAAAAAAAACTATTCACTTTCCTTCACAGTCCTGTTAGCTCTACCTTCCTGCTGACATTAAGTAATCTTCTCCTAAAAACTTGCTTTCTGGCTCATGATCATTCCCCCTAATTCTTGAAACCTACCACCATCAGAATTAGACTCTTCCTCATCTGCCTGCTGGTGATTTCAGAACCCCTAGAGCAGTAGAAATATCTTCCTGAATAGATTATCAGCAGGCTGTGGTGTTTGTGAAATAAAAATCAAGATAAATTTCATAGCAAGGCTTTAAGGGACAAGATAAACAAGTAGTTGCTGAACTTTTATAACAACTATATACTGAATATAGTTAAAAGTTTAAAGTTTGATTCCTTAACTGGCAGAAGGTGATTTGGGGTTGGAAAGAAAGTACCTTTTCCAGCTGTATAACTGACTGAGGACAGTATCAATAAGACTATAAAATCACCTTCCTCTGTGGAGCTGTTATATATAAACTCTTATCATTGTAGCCAGACCACTGCTACAGCTCAGTAAATCACAACTCAGAAATATCAAGACCATTTGATTCTTTGGTTCTTAAATAATCTGTGAATCCCATTTAATGACTTCTGTGTACAAGAGAAGGGTTTTAAGTTTCATACCTTTAGAGGGTGACACTGATAAGAGTACTGTGCACTCAGTACTTGAGCTTGAGGGTTGGACAGGAGGCCCACCTTAGTCCACAGTATCTGTATATTCAGTGTAACAGGAACCATGCAACAGGAAGTACAGTTCATAGCCTGAAAATAAAAGGCAACCCAAGCATCTCAATATAGTATTTTAAAGATTGAAAAGTTGAAAAGGACCATTATAGTCAAAGTCTAACATTTTGTGTAGCAGAGGTCACAACTTCAATGAGTTACTTCAGAACTAACCCCGTAACTTCTGGTCAGGTCAGCTGCACATTTTAGAGCTATACTCATCTTGCCGTCATCTCATTTCCAAATAGAATTTGTCTCAGCTCTATCACTTGGATTTTACATTCCATTAGGCCATCTCCTGATAGATTAAAATGATCAAAACAGAACTTCCCTCTTCTATAAATACTTGGATCGCAAGCTCTTAACTTTAGTTAGGTAATGCATAAATATCCTAGAAACTAGAAAATCAGAAAGGACAATAATAATATAAGCATCAAATTAATGGGAGTAACCAGGTAGTTCTAGAAAGCTGTCAGAAAACTAGGTAGTGCAACGCTAGATTGAGTATTAAACTTTTTTTTGACTCTTTGAATATCAGGAACGGGATTCAAGAGAGATTAAATCTATCAGTTCTTCTTTTGTTTAATAAATATTCTAATAGTAAGAACCTTAATAAGGATGGCTGTTTACAAGGCACCTGATATTCAGTGGATCATCATGCAAAGAAACCAAGCCCTGATGAACAAGACGGTTCTTTTTTTTTTTTTTCCCATCACTCATCCTCCTCAAACTAACACAAAGATATAAAAAACAAATATTCAGATGGTCTTTTTACATTTACATTACCTGTACACTGCAGTTCTGAATCAGAATGGTTGCCCACTCTTCTACCTGGGTTGAATGAGCACTGCTAGTTATAGCAAGGTCCTCTGCTGTGTTCATCCCCTGAAGAGCCTCATATAACTTCATCTGGATGTAACTGCAGTTACTTTCTTCTGTTTGGGGTAGGCTGGAAATGAAATAGAATTACAGCTTTCAGAAAGCGCTTTCCTGGGCAGAAGCAGCTGATATCGAAACCCTTCATTGGTAATAGAATATGAAGTCAATAGAACCATTACAGAAGTATCAGTATTAAGCAGGCAAAGTTGTAATCCTTTCTGCAATGAGAAGCAAGAAGAACATGGCAGGATAACACATGATGCGGAAAACTGACAGCTTTTTAGCTATCATATCACCTCAGTGTCACCCACATCATCAAATCAATCAGTTTTTAAGGTTCCATTATAAATCACTTCTCAAATACAAACGCTACTCTTGGCCAAGACATGTTGCCAGACCAAAGACTCAGACCTTCCCAGAGGGCCATCACTATGTGCAAACTGCTCTAGATGTCCACCATCCCTCTGACAGTCTAGTCCTCTTTGGAGTAGATGAAAAATCTGTAAAGAACCCTTGGTGACCTTAGGGAAAGCGCCTGGCTCCACAGAAGTGAGGGAGAAGCTATGGAAAAAGGTGCTGAGTGAGAGTCTTCCAAGTATGTTAGTAAGGGTGACTGCAGCGTGTTCTTACCTGAGCTTGCAGCCAGTCCTCATATTTTTTCCAAATTGTACCGTGTGTCTGAGGAACTGTGAACAACTTCCATCACCCTCACTCCTTAAAATGCTCATCTAATAGACTGCATGTCAAGAAGCCAAACAAAAAACTACCAGATAATAAATGACACCCAACTTTTATTTAACATTCTCCGTAAACCACATTCCTCCTTAACCCTACAGGGTTTCCTGACCAAAAGGCCTACTGATAGCTGCAAAGTAATATTGAAGTATGCCCTCACAGGTAAAGGTAGAATCTCAAGAGTCCAAACAGAATAGTACCAGGCGTCAAGAAACCCAGAGATAAATAAAACTTGACAGCAGAAAGGATACATGCTGCGTGGCACCAGTGTTTGCAATCAGCAGTGGTGCTCCAATGATAAAGCCAGGGTTTCCGCTTCTAGGCAATGTATGAGATGGAGTCCTGGTCTATCAAGAGGCAAAGGGAAGAAACAAAGCAAAAGAGAATGTTATTGGTGATAACATTTTCCTTTTTTCCTTTGAGATTCATTTTTCTGAGGAGACCAAATTTGTATTTGCAGAAATGTAGATGCAATGCATTTTTGGAGTGACTAAATATGATACACTCCCAAAGCCTCCACTATTTGTTTCCAAATAGTGCTTTTGACCTGACAAGTCCATCAACAGTCCAGGAAGCAAAACGAACAAACAAACTAGATGTCTTTATCCTGACGTATGCACTCTACCAGGATGTTTTTTTGAGACATTGAATTGCTCAGTATTTCTCTCTAAGGAAGCAGATGTATCAGTTTTGGCAATTCTGCAGATTATCTGCAGAACAAGCTCTGCCTTAACCTTGATTCTGAGTGGCAGATTCCACTTCTACATTATTTTATGGAGGTAGCCTCTAGGGATAATTTTAGCAAGGTTGCACTGCACACTTAACTCCTGAGGTCACACTAACTCCTGAGGTAACCATTTATCCAAATTCCTCCACGGGAGAAGGCTTATATGAACTCTAACACATACTAGCATTTCCCAGATGTCCACCCCCTCCAGAATAACTCTTATTCTCACTGCACAGGCAAAATTTAAAAAATACCTGGATTAGATTTAGCAACTTTCATAGAATATCCCAGGTTGGAAGGGACCAACAAGAACATGAACTTGTGAACAAACTCTGAACATCTTGGATACAGTATCAGCTCCAACCCTTTCATTCATCATCCCTCTGCCCTGCTCCCCCAGAAAAAACAAACAAACAAAACACACACACACAAATACAAAGTAAATAAAACAACAACAAAAAGCCAGATCAAAATTACTAGCCCCTTCAAATTTGCTCAAGTGTGCATGCTTGCACAGAGCCTGTTCTACTAACACAGTTTACTTGAGATCAAAGCTATGTCCCCACTTCCTTCGAGTACCAGCTATGTACCAGGGTTCTCATGCTATCATACGACTGTGATGCTGTTCTTATCTTTTCACATTTCTCCATACAAAACTAGTTCACATGCTACAGAACACAAACTTGGCAAGAGCTCAGGGTGGATGGGGGCACTGACCCAGAAGTGCAAAGTGAAGTGCTGCTGCAGAGAGACTCCTGAGTTCCCAGAGATGTTGGTCACTTTGAACCGGACAGACACACTCTGAATCCCACGGGTGCCATTGAATTCTATTTCATAGATCACCTGAGAGTCCAATTCAGAGAAGAATCAGAGACACAGTCAGGTAATGACTTTATATGGGTAATGACTTCAAGCTGGTGTTGAGCTGCCCTAAGGAAAACAGGTTGACATACCTCAGAAACAGCATTGTTACATGTGTTGTCTTTCATGTAGGGAGCTCTAGGTGGTGTGACTGGGATGATCTTCACCTGGAAACAGTAAGCATATTAACAAACAACAACTGTTTAAACAGAGTGTGCCTTTTTTACTCTTTTCCACTGCTTTTCTGTCAAAGCTGGATTTACTTTCCTGCTGTAGCTGAAATCTGGGGATATGTCACTCTGTTCGAGATGCCCAGTTTTTCCTAAGAGAACAAGCTATTTCCCTAACACCAACCCCACCCATGCTCAATCATTTAAAAGTACACCTTGCCTTATAACCCTGTATTTTGTCTATGTCACACTTACAAAAAATCTTGTTTCAGGCACAAAATATTTCCACTCTCACAAGTTGGCTTTCCACTCTCACTCATGGGCCTTACTATGAATGCCTAATATTCCAGATATATTTTATTTCAGAAGCAGAAATTACTTTCATTAGCAATAGAGACTGACCTTCATGGACTCCACAAGAGTGCCATCGATTGGAACCTGGGGAAAACAAACAAACCAACAAACACCACCAAAAAACAACAGTTTTGCTGGGTTTACAACTGCCTAAAGTCATGAAACCATCATTAAAAAGACCTTAGATATTACATTGACAAGAATGACTGATTATTCCACATATGTAAAGTTTGTCATCCATTTGTGTTCTAGAAATCACAGACATACTGTACTGAATATATTTTTAGATCAAAAGAAAACTTTTATTATTAGCCTTATTCTTTTTTATTTGGGGCTCAGTAACAAAGCAAGCCCTGAAAACATGAGTTAAATTTGGTCAATGCAATACTCTCTACTACAATTATATAGATTTATAAGAGTATTTCCAACTGAAGGGTAAGCTGGGCCATTAGTCTTAATAAGGTGTTAATATTTATATTGCTCTTTTATCTCGGAATACCAGAGAAAGTGGTGAGATGTTCTTATGCTAACATTCAGCAAGACCAGCATGATGAACCCAGAACAAAAAGCTGGTTATTTTGACATTACTCTCAGCATAAATAATGGGAAAATTGATATGAAATTCAATCTATGGATGTACGAAAGCAGCTCTGCAGAAAGAGATCTAGCAGTCCTCATGGCCACCAAGTCAAACATGAATCAGCAAATGTGCCCTTGGCTAAGAAGGCTAACTGTATTCTCAGCTGCATTAAGCAAAGTCTTGCCAGCAGGTCAAGAGAAATGATCCATTCCCCTCTACTCAGCATTGGTGAGGCCACAACGGAAGGGCTGGGTCCAGTTCTTGGCCCCCCTGTACACAAGAGACTAGATGTGCTGGAAAGAGCCCAGTGGAGGGGCATTGAGATTATCAAAGGACTGGAGCGCTTTTCCTATGAGGAGGGGCTGGGAGAGCTGGGACTGTCCAGCCTGGAGAAGAGGAGGCTCGGGGGAAATCTCATCAGTGTATATAAATACCCAAAGGGTAGGTTGCAAAGGGGACAGAGACATGCACCTATCAGTGGTGCCCGGTGCCAGGAGAAGAGGCCATGGGCACAAACTGGAATACATCTAAACACTTCCTCCTTAGGAAGGAGACTCAAAAGCTGCTTGGATGTGGTCCTGGGTAACCTGCTCTTGGTGTCCCTGCTTGAGTGGGGGTTGGTTAGACTAGATGACCTCCAGGAGCCCCTTCCTACCTTAACCATTTTGTGATTGTGCAAAATAAAGATAATATAACTGGCATCCAAAATGATTTTAGAGAGAACATGTTGTATCAAAAAAAAAAAAACACCCCTTACTTTTTCCTAGGAATATACTTTGCTTGGTTGATCAAGTTGATGGAAGAGATCAAAATACTTTGATAAACAGTCTGTTTAAAATGTAAGAGAGTTGTGGTTAAACTGTTCAAATTATGAAATATTGATGAAGTACCTGTTCTATGCATTAATAACTAGATAATAACTGAAGTTTATTGAAAAGTACTTGGGTGTAAAAAAAAAAAAAAAAAGAAAAGTGATGGATTATTACTGATTACTGGGACATTTTTAACAGGATTTCTAGCAAGAGGGGTATAATAATCAGAAGATCAAGGGGTACTACATAACTTGAAAATAGAGTGATTTGGTATCTGAAGTATCAATGGAAGGCAATGGAAAGATGCTTAGCAAAAGAAGAAATACAACATGCACCTTTAGCACTGTGAAGTCACGGTAGTATGAGGCAGCATCTAGGGCAGGGTCAGTAATGCAGCTCTTGCTCAAGTTGGTGAAAATCCGAGTACAGCTTGTGCTTTTACTTTCCAGGAAGCCTGAGTTAAGAGACATTGTCAGCTAAGACACAACAGAAGCACACAGCCCTTAGAAACGCTTTCCCCTTTACTAACCAGCAGGATTTCCATCAACACAGAGTCCACTGACTCCCATTTTCACTGGTTGTCTAAGCATACTCAGTGTAGATGATGAATCAAAATAGATTAGGATTGGATCACCAGCCTGAAAAGACAATTCGGAGAAACTACAAACAACATCACTGTGGAATAGTAAGGCCAAGTGCAAGGTAACGACATCCTCAGGGCAGAGAGACAAACTGAAACTTCTCCTTAGTGCACAGCCAGTTTTATCTAAAATGTCTAAACTACATACAAGAAAACTAATTAGAAACTTTTTACACAACAAGGAATGAAAAGAACTGAAAATACTGTGGTTTATAGGGGAAAAATATATGAGGAATATTTAATTCTGTTCTCGTTAGGTCTCATTACAGACATCAATAGCAAAGGCATATCTGCAAACTGGTTGCTATCTTTTTTTCAACTCACCCGGTAAAAGGCAGAAAACGATGGCTGGACTTGTGATACTGCTAAGAAAGAGAGTCTGCCGTACTTCTCCGAGAACTTCAGAAAATCAGATTCTCTGATAGGCTGTGGCTGCTGGAAATAGTTCAGCTTTGCTAAAAGGTGAAAAAAGAAAAAAAAATTCTACCAACGTAAAATTACTAAAAAAGATAGTTCTATGAAAAAGTAAACATTGTGCTAATATTTTTACAAGGGACAACTTCAGTAATTATAAGCTAGATAGTGCCTTACAGTAATTAATCCTTAGTAAGATTGCTAACAGACTAATACGAGCTATGAACAGGAGGATGATATCATGGGAACTACTTTGTACTGTTTCTTGAGAAACATGTGTTGATACACATACGTGATTTTCTGAAATTGTGAAAACTGCTTAAGGCAACTAGTTTAACATGTGCTCTCATTTTTGTAAGATGCCCAAGTTGGCCCCTAACGATGTTTTAATGATGTTTTAATGACAAAACAGCAGCAGTATACATTTAGTAAAAGCAACATTAAATGGATTAAAAAGTAATTAAGGCTGATAAACTTTAAAGTAAGTATGAATTGTGAATAGACATCCTAAAAAGACAAAATTCTACTGGTATCTCGCAATGATGTCTTCTTGTCCCAGCGCCATTCAGTAGTGTTACAGTATTACAATGTTTTAAATTATTACTGCTAAGGCACTATGTCATATAATTCAGTCAAATGATTAAGGACATACTAAAGAGATTCATCCTGATGGATTTGTTTGAACACACTTTTTAACACATACAAACATTCAGGTAACATCTACAAGGATTTGAAAGGTGGACTAAGTTACAGGACCCTTCTTTGACTAGTACCCGGACCAGGTAACCTCCTAAGCCTCTCCCAGCCTAGAATGTTCTCTGATTTTATGACACAAGTCCAAAGTAGATGGGACTGTTGATCAAAACTCCCAGACACGAGTGTCAAAAGAGAAAATAGTATGTGTTCAAACATGAGCTCCTAAGCAATCTCAATGAATGCCAGTGAGCTGGACACTGAATCAGACAAACAAAATGCATTGAGGAAAGCAGAAGGAGAAAAAACATTATTGACATGCCCTACTAGGGTATGTGATCACTGCAAATCAGTGACAGCAAAGAAGGAAGTATGAAAATAAGTATATCAAATGAGTAATTCAAGATAAGATAATAAACCGCTTTCTGAAAAGGATAATAGGAAGTTTTTCCTTCCTTTCCTAATAGGAAAAATATGACAGATGTCAAACTTTCTTTACTGCTCTAAGTGTAGCAAATTAAGGTGTCTTAGATACAGAAACAATTGCTAAAGAGTGATTTGTGTTTAGCCAAGGGAACACTACCCTCAAAATGAGGGCAATGATAATTTTTTGTCTTCAGCGATGGGATGGTGATTCCCTATGGTCTCTCAGAGACTATAACAAATGAAATAATTTCTAGCAAATATAGCATGTAAGTTTAAAAAGAGATTCCCTAAGCAAAGGCTATCTATGAATTAAGTTAATGGAAAGAGAAGTTACTTACAGTCATCCAGCTGCACACAGAACAGCAGATCATGTTCACCAGGGACAGAAATGGTATCAGTATGATAAGGAGTATTAGTTCTGAACACAAGCGATTTTTCCACACACACTTGATTCACAGACCTGCAAACAGACACACCCCCCAAAAGAACGTTAAATAGACTTTTCCTGTAGAATTTAACTTCTTGCACTACTAAATGCCAACAACAAAACACAGTATTACTTTTCATCTGCTTAAATAAGTTACTGTACAGTTTGTGTTCATAATCAATTATAGAAAGCCTCCTTTCCCACTGTAGTAACTCTGTGGATACTCTCTATTTGTTTATTTAGAAATCGTTCTGAGATTCCTTGGAACTAGAAGTGGTAAAGAAATCCAGTGTCTGTGTCTTACAGCTCCTCTAGGTTCTTTCCAAAACCACAACCTGGAAATTCAGGGCTCTGCCACAGATTTCACTCTCCAACCAGCTGAAAATACCCTCCTCTCTGACAGAATCTCTCGGTCTCTAATTGCTCTGCAGGCTCCCTCCCGGTAGGAAACGAGTTCTTTTTTCCTCAGGTAAGGCTCCCTAGTTTCCACACCACAAGCCATGTCACAGAGCAGTCGAGACCAGCTTTACCCGGGCCGCTAGAACACCTGCCATCGGAAGCCTTTCCGAGCCCCGTCTCAGAACCGAGCCGTTCCCCCGGTGCGGGCAAGCAGGGCGGCGGGACTGGCGGCCGCGCCGCAGCTCCTGCAGCCAGCCCGAGCCGGGGCCCCGCCGCCCGCCCCTGTCCGCGCCTGGTAGCCCCGGGACGGCTTCCGCCGGCACGGCACGGCACGGCACGGCACGGCACGGCAGCGATGGGAGGCCGGCCCGCCCACCTGCTGCCGCCGGTACGGCGGGACGCGTCGACAGCCCCGGGGCGGCGCAGGCCGCAAGTTTCGGGCCAGCTGGCGGCGGCGGGGCGGGGCCGGGGCCGCGGGGGTGCCCGCGGGGCCCGGCGGCGGCGGGGCGGCGGGGCGGGGCGGCCGCGGAGGGCGCCGGCGGCGGGGATCCGGGTGCTGCCCCAGGCCACGCGGTCGGCGGGGCCTCGGCGCGGAGCCGTCGCCTCGGCTCGGGGGGCCGCTCCGCGCGCGGCCCCAGCGGGCAGCTCGGCGGCGGCAGCCAGCCGCGCCAGCAGCAGGGCCAGCAGCACCCCGCGGGCGCCGCGCATGGCGTCCCCGCGTCGCCGGGAAACGCGGCTTCCGCCGCGGGGCAGGAGCTGGGCGCGCTCCGCCGCGCGTGCGCCGAGCGCTTGCTGAGCGCCGCGGCTCCCGGCGGGAGAGCGCGGGGCCGCCTGCGGGCGCGATGGGAAGCGGGGAGGGGCCGCCGCAAGGGGCGCGAAGCGCCGCGGCGTCGCCCGGCTCCGCGGCGGGAGGCGGGACGGCCCCGCGGAAGCGGAGCTGTGCCTGCAGGCAGCCGGCTTCCTCTCTCGGCCGGGACGGGCGTGGTCCCAGATGCACGTCCTCTTTTTTTTTTTTTTTTTTTTTTTTTTTTCTCGTTACGTTAGGGTTGACAATGGAAAAACAATTCAAAATAAGCGGAGGATATTAATGTTGCTGTCAATTTCACTGGGATGAGAATTCACCACAGTATAGGGCAAATATCTACGTAGGCATGCATTTCTGTTTCAGAAATTGCCACAAAGTCGCTACAGAGTTTTCTTTCCTCTCCCTCCCAAAGCTGTCTCATGATTCTATGAGACCATATATTGGTCTGTGTAGTTACGTTAGGTACTTAGGGTACTTAGGTTTACTGTGACCTGCCATGTGCCACAATCCAAAAGAGGAGGGCTACACCGCACGCAGGTGTGTAGGGATCAGCAGCAGTGAGTTTGAAGGATTTTGTAATACACAAGGTGTTTTTTTATGTAATACAGAGGTTTTGTTCATCTCACGAGTTTTGTTCTTGTTTATTAACGTTCATACAAGCAAGGCAGTTTGTTCTTTTTGATGGGCTGTGTGGTCAGGAGTAGGCTGGAGAACAGCTAGAGAATAGGAAGGTGTCTAAAGCTGAATTCTTTCCAGGTTCTTGAATATATTTGTTTCATATGAAGCAGCACTTCATAAACTGAAAGGTCTACTGTCTTGAAATGTACCGTATGTGTCACTTACTCAGTAGCTGGGCCTGAAGCATAAGAGTTTGATGCACTTACTGTTTTTATCGGCTTTCACCCTACTGGCCTCTCATAATTCAGATATAGATGACTGCAAGAAGTGTCTTCGGAAACTTAATAGCAATGCTGTCCTTCTGCACAATGCGTTCTGTCTTCTCAGGGCTGCAACATCCTACCAGTGCAGAATTTCAATTTAGCTTAAAGTGCAAAGGGTTTACATTTAAATGTTGGATTTACAAGTTTAAGTCCATAGATAGTCTTCATGACAACAGTGTTATGCAAAACAGCGTTCCACATCTCAGCAGCTGGAGGGAGAGAGAACACGACAGCTTCAGTCCTTCATTTGGTCTGTCAAATGGCAGCACGTCCAGATTTATTTTTACAGATTTATTTTGTTACAGATTTATTTTTTTTCTGTGCTTTTTTTGTTTGTTTTGTGTTGTTTTGACTGTATCTTTTCTGCAATGTTGTTCTCTGAAGGTTATTTTTTTATCATAAAATTGTTCTTGGCCGATATACTGTGAAATGACTAAAAAGATGCAAAAGCCTCGAGTCTTGGAAGATCACTGTTTGTAGCCTGCAGCTTCCTTCTGTGTGGGCTGATATGACCCAAACGTCGCTCGGCACTTCATTCTGCTCCAGCCCGAAGCTGCAGGCACTGGTGGCCTGTTTCAAAAGGTTTCACGTTGGAAGCTCTATAAACAGCAACCAAAATTACTGGTGGTAGTGCTTCTCAGCAGTAGTTCTACCTAAAGGAAGCTATCGGTCGGTGCCCTTGTTAACCTGAGTCCGCTTGTGCAGTGATTTCGTACAGCGTATGCGTGGCGGTAAGCATGCATTAAAAGCTCGAGAGCATTTGTTTTCACGGAGTGTGCGGGATTTCTGCCACGGCGCACGCTGCAGCAATAGCGCTGCCGACCAGCCGCGGCGGGCTCTTTCCGAGGAACGGGCCGTGACCTTCCCCGAGAAACGGCCCGCACCGCCCGCGGGGCGGGGACAGGACCTAGTCGCTAGGACGCGCGCGGCGGGAGCGTTGCTAGGACGCGCGCGGCGGGAGCGTTGCTGGGACGCGCGCGGCGGGAGCGTTGCTAGGACGCGCGCGGCGGGAGCGTTGCTGGGACGCGCGCGGCGGCAGAGTCCCGCTCGGGCAACGGCGGCCGAGCACAGGGAGGCAGCGCGGCGGGGCCGCCGGAGCAGGCGGGGGCTGTCGGGCGGGCCGACGGACGGAGGACGTGCCCTGGCTGCTCTCCCGGTTGTGCGGCAAAGCTCTCGGAAGAACTCGTCGGCAAACGGCTCCGGCGAGCTTGGCAGAGCGGCGGGGGGGGCGACATGGACGTGGCCGTCCGCGAGCGGCTCCTGGCCGCGCAGAGCCGCCGAGGTGAGGGGGTGCCAGGCTGCGGCCCCGCACCACGGGCGCCGCGGGATGTGCGCCTGTCCCGAAAAAATCGTACGGTCTTTTTTTTTTTTTTTTTTTTTTTTTTTTTTTTTCCCCAAACGCTTTAATTGTGCTTCTTAGCCTGATTTTCTGCCAGTCAAACTTACTTCATCAAGCAGCCTTACGGACCCAATTCCAAGTTGCTTTTTCAGCAGGACGTATTCTTGGGGCCAGCGAGTTGCAATTAAGACCTTCAAAGTGATTTACTTTATTGTTTGCTTACATCAGTGATTTTAAACTGCACCAGAGTTGTTAATGCTTCATTTTACAACTGCTGCTGACTTTGAACAACATCTGCTTGACCTTTTTTCCCTAAAAATTCATAATTTTGGGGCAATTCCTAATTAAAACCTCTGGGCAGTTGCCCAGAGGAGCCGTGGGTGCCTCACCCCTGGTAGTGCCCAAGGCCGGGCTGGGGGGCTTTGGGCAGCCTGCGCTGGGGTCAAGGGTCCTGCCCATGGCATGGGGGGACCCGGGTGGGCTGTAGGGTCCCCGCCAACCCATCCATTTTTGATTCTGTGGTGATTTCTTTCTTTAAAGGAGGAAGACGGTGTTACACAGTTGATCTGAATAATGCAATTACATGCCTATTGGTCCATCTTGAATCATAAATTATCTATTACTTTAGATGTTCAGGCTTTGAAGGATGCTTATGAGTTGATCAAATCAGCCTGTCAAGGGAGATCTACACTTGACTCATCAGATAACTTCAGCACAGACTTATACGTTCTGTGTGCTGAACAGGCATTTCAGGTTTGTAATTTAGTTAGTTTATCTGTGTTAAAGTTATTACTTAAATATTACTTTCCTTTCTTTTTTTTTGCAGAGCAATTGTTTTAGCATGCATTCCTTGTTAAAAACAGCCTCTTCCCTGAATCATCACTTTTTTATAATCAGTAACCTGTGGTTTATAAAGTTTATAATTAGTCCAAAATATATAAAGCATACCATTGTAATATGAAATAGTTTTCCATGTCCTTTTTTTTTCCTTGTTGTCAACAATATAAACTGTTTATGAAGGGTCCCTAGTGGACCAAAAGAAGGAAGAATTGCATTCTAATTATGAAAAACTGTCACTTTTTGAGCTGACTTCCATAACATATGGTAGAGGTTCTTAATTTTGAAGTATTTTATAATTCTCAATCCATGGGTATAAGTGATTGGAATTGAAGCAGACATAGTTTCTAATAAAGTAACTTATTTTTTTCCAAGCAGCAAGCCACCCAAGTGTTTTCTGTTGTCTGAAAATAGAGGTGCAGCGCTGACATCCATGCAAAATCCTGCAGCCTAATATACATACTTTTTTTTTTAATCATACAAGAAACTTTGCATTTATCTTAATTCTATTAATGGCTGCTAAAAAATTAAACTTTTCTGTATACTGTAAGGGATTCTATGACTAAGTGATTCAGGAGCTGTATTAAATAAAGGAAACATTTTTTAAGTGTTTGGAATGACAAAATTTCTACCTTTAAATTTTAAGAAAACTTAATGGCCTAGTGGAATGCAACTTTATGATATATTGTTTTCATACTGATAATGCTGTTATGTGCTACACAGTTAGAATAAGCATTCATTTAAAAAAAAATAAAATGCTTTTTTTTTCTCTTAGCTGGGATACCTGCAAATTAGCAGTGACTGTCTAGAAATGTATTTTAAAGGAAGATTTCCTGTAAACCAGTTTATTGGTAGAGCATATTTGTGCCAAGGACAGTTGCACACTCCACTCTCTACAGATAATTTGGTGAGAAATGATGAAGGTTGTATTATATTAAGTTACATCTTAAGAGTATTCATTCTAGGTTTTTATGTATTGCTTTTAATGCAAAGCTTTCCGTCATTTAAAACATACAAAGGTCAGTCATCAGAACTCTGGGAAAAATCAAATAGAAGTACATTAACGTGTTTGGGAGTAAACAAAGCTATCCGCTGAATTGAACTAATATAGCAAATATGTTCGGGAAAAAACATCAACACATGGAAGGTTTTTCAGAAGGTCAATAATTTCAAAGTTAACTTTTTCACTATTAAATCATTATGATATTTTCAGATCAAATTTAGTTGTAAGCAGAAAAACAGTTGCAAAATGTTTCATTCAAAAATACACTAAAGGTACCTCAGAGAGGTCGTCCAGTTCATTTCTCTCTTCAGTTGCCTTTCAATGTAGTGCTTTGGATGTGGCTTTTTGAAATGAGAGATGAAACTTTCTGGTAGCAACTCAGTAGTATACTTCTGCTTCTAAAAGCTCCTTTGTGCTAGTATTTGGTTATACTCTGTACATGATGAGCAGGTCTTACCTCCTTCTGAATTTCAGATGGAGTTGGACCTATTTTCTGTCTTGAGTATTTCACTATTCCTCATACTGTCATCACTTAGCTTTGACAATTTCTTACCTAAGCTCTGAACTGAAATAGCTTTAGCAGGTGTTAAGCATTTGTGTAATTTGCATTCACAAATCTCTCTGATGGATAGTCCCATAGTTTATTTTAATAATGTTTTTGAATTACCCTTCAAGCTAGAAACTTTTCCCTAACATGGTATCCATGCTTTCTTTGCCTTCTCAGAGCATGTGTTATCTTTCTAAATTAATCAAACTGGTCTGTGATGTTCTATAAATGTCAGCCAAATTTTGCTGTTTTCTTCTTTGCTCTTGTCAATTTGATAGAAGTTCAGAATCATTCATGCATGTGCAATCCCAGCTGTGGCTCCCTTGTGACATATGTTCTAATGTGCTTTTAACGTACACTTTTTGTAAGTTGTGAGGATTGTTCACTGCTGTGTTCCTAGGTCATTTATGCAACAGTGAGCGGCACAACTACACATGGTCTACCACTAGTAATCATCTTTCGTTTAGAAACCAGATAAAATTGTCCTTACTTTTGGTTTACATCCTGGGAAAACCTTGTTAGTCAACTAGGACTCTTACATTCTTATGCACTAGTTGTGACTATTCTACTTTCACATCTGTCACCTCTCAGGCTCTTAATCCTGTTTTTCCCTTTATCTGGGGAGTTCCCACTCATTGCTCAGTAACCTTTTTACACCAATCCCAGAATCCAGTAAATCAGTCTCATCTCTCCTAGAGTTTTATTATGTTTTGTCACACTATACAGAGCCCTTTGCCAGCATCCCCTTCTTGCCCACCCAGTTCCACTTCTGCTTTTCTGCTTCCACTGTGTCTTTCTCACAGATTTTCAAAAATCCCTTCCTTATGTGACCAAATTCTAGTTTCTCCCAATTTTATTCTTCTTCACCAGATTTCTATTCCTCTTGTACCTTCGCTTTTCATGATATACTTTTTCTCCTATCTGTTTCTCAGCCACAGTCTCTTCAGTTAGTTCTAGTCTTCTCTAAACACTGTATTCCTTCCTGTCATCATTTGTGCTCTCAATATACATTTCATTTTACAAGTATCCCATCCTGTTATCCAGCTCTTTAGGTTCCTTATCTTTACTTTCTTCGCTTTTTCCCTGTCCTAGCCTGATCACTTTGGTGCTGAATGGCTGCAAGATAAAAACCACTGAGAGGACCTCTTAGGTCGGTAGAAAGCTGTTCAGCATAGCTTTTTGCAGTTCTTGGGAAAGTCTTGCTCAGTCCATGTGGAAGCAAGCTCACTCTATGTGGAAGCTTAAAGGAATGTTATACATAAAACGTAAAACATAATTGAACCCACATATATAAATTGAAAATGGATTTGCAGCTTACTGGATTTGACTGCTGTTTCAAAGAAAGTATGGAATGGTAAAGGCTGGAGGGGACCTGTGGAGGTCATCTACTCCAAGCAGGGCCACCCAGAGGTGATTTTCCAGGACCAAGTCCAGACAACTTTTGACTGTCTCACAGAGATTGTGACTCTACAGCTTCTGGGCAACCTCTGCCAGTGCTCAGTCACACTAACAATAGAAAAGTGTTGTCTTGTGTTCGGAAAAAACCTCCTGTATTTCAGTTTGTGCCTATTGCCTCCTGTCCTGTTGCTGGACACTACTGAAAAAGCCTGGATCCATCTTTTTTGCACCCTCACTTCAGTAATTTGTATGCACGGATAAGATCCTCTGAGACTTCTTTTCTCCACGCTTAGCAGTCCCAGCTCTCTCAGTCTTTCCTTATAGGTGAGATGCTCTAGACCTTTATTGACCCTATTTGTGGTGCTTCCCTGGACTCTTTCCAGTATGTCCATGTCTCTATTGTCCTGTGGAAGCCCACAACTGGACCCAGCTCTCCAGGTGTGGTCTCACCAGTGCAAAACAGAGGGGAAGGGTCACCTCCCTCAGTCTGCTGGTGACACTTGTCCTTATGCAGCCCAGGATAATGCTCACCTCCTTTGCTACAAACTCACATACATAAGTTACTGGCTTATGTTCAAGCTGGTATCCACCAGGCCCCCTGATTTTTGTGTTTCTGTTTGTTTGTTTTTCCTGAAAAGCTGCTTTTCAGCAGCATTGACGATTAAAAGAACATGCCTGACAGCATTCAGTTGACAAATGATTATGAGTATGGCATGTTGGAACTTTTCCGAAGAAAATGATACCTAAATTTTTTAATGTAACAAACCAATATTTTTTTCCTGGCTTTCATCTTGGAAATTTCTGAGCTTTCTTTGCTGAAAAATTTAAAAGGACCCAACTTTACAGCTTTGGACAATTTCAGTCCTAATGATTAAACTTTGGCAGAAATTAAAGAAAAAATAGTCTGAAATTTTGAAATCTGGCAAGCATGGTAACAGGCAATGCTACTGTTTTTCAGTTGTTCTGGTGTATGGCAACACGTTATTATGACAACATGTTTTATTTGAGAATGGTCTGAAAATAAACATGATGAAACATGAACATATTGAAATATGAAAATAATGTATTGGTAATTCATAAAGGCTATGTACAAATTTCCTAAATCATGTTTGCTCTATTTTAGGAAGCATTTGAAAAGTTCGTGCTGTTTTTTATGAAAGCAATAGATTTTGCAACACATGATCAAAGGTAGGACCTCCTGATAGTATTTACTCTTTAAATCTCAGGAGATGTTAGTGAGTTAGGTTTTCATAGGTGTTTGTCTCAGCTTTCCACTAGATAGTCTTTTTTTTTTTTCCTTGATGGATTTCCGTTCCGTTTTCTTAGTTTATTTCTTTAACTACTGTGCATGCTGTGACAGTATAGAATACTGTAATAGTATTAAATAAACAGGATGAAACAGACTGTTTAAACCTGGTAGGTATCTCAGGGCTTTTCTTCCTCTTTTATATTTATCCTCTGGAGGAGGAGAGCAGCATTTTAGCTTATTTTAAGTAGTTAATTACTGGGTAAAGTGTAGTCTTAAGAGTTACCTTACTCTTCCTATGCTGTACGTGTGCTCAAAGTTTTGAGTCAAGGTTAATTCAGGAACTTCAGTAGGAAAAGTTCAAATTTTTATTTCCTAGGAGTGTCTTAAAATTCTTACTCTGTAGTTTCAAGTTAATCTAAGTACATCCTCCATTCTTGATTCTTCTCTCTCTCTTTTTTTTTTTTAGATACTATTTTTTGATATATAATGCCTCAGTTCTTTATTGGCAATTTGTGAGACCATATCTTAAGCCTGGATTCCGCTGTTACCTTGTTCCCAGCTTGTCTCAAATTGTTAAAGCATTAAACCAAACTGATGAGCCAGACAGTGAATGGAGAGCAGAACTCATGATGTAAGTTTAATTTTAATTTCCATATGGGTATTCTGTAGTCCTTTTGTGCATGTGGCTGCCACCTGAGGTAGTTTTTAATAATGTTTATTTTATTATAGAATCATTTAGGTTGGAAAAGACCTTTGAAATCATCAATCCAACTGTCAGCCCAGCCTACTGAGTTCCATCACTATAATATGTCCCTTAGTGCCACATCCACACATCTTTTAAATACCTCTAGGGGCAGGGAACTCCACCACTTCCCTGGGCAGCCCATTCCAATGCTTCACCACTCTGGGAGTCATAATTCATAACATTTTAACAATATATAAATATACACATAATTCTTCCTTTTAATATTGACTTTGAGGTTAAAATGTTAGTAGCAGATGCAGTCAGACCCCAAGTCCTATCTGAACTGTCACAGTCATTTCAGATATAGTGTTCAACACATTGCTTATGTGTAGTCCTTTGAAGTGAGGAGAAATACAAACTCCAGTTTTCTTTAAGAACCTTTTTCTTCAGGTAAGGAAACATAATGTTTAAATAGACAATCAAATATCTTCTATCCTCTTCTATCCTCTGATACCTGATGAGACAGAAACAGCCTGGTAAAGCTGTGAGAGTGTATCTTCTAATTTACTTCTTCATTCTGAAGATTTTATATATATCCTTATCTTAGTTATCTTTCTTACTGTATTTTCTCTTGTTAGTCTATAGCTGTACGTTGAAATGAAACTTTAAGAAAAATAAGTTCAGTGAGCAGAATAAATATATTGGAAGTGCAACATCAAGAAAACAGAGATGAATCATCACCAGTAGTGATGTTTTTGTGTTGTTGTGTGTTTTTTTTTTCATGTTGTTAGCCACATGTTTTAAGTACTATCTGGTTCTGTATGATTCTTACTAATGTAACTAGTTCAGATCAAGCCTTTCTCTTCCTAATTAGTTTTATATGTAGTTTTCTTCAATATTAAATTAAAGGCTACTTGTACTAATTTGAATAAACTGCTTGGCCTAATGTTTCAAAGTATAAATGAAATAGGTCTTTTTTTTAACCAGTCTTATGACAAACAGAAGTCAAAAAGTTATGTGAAAGAGAAACTTGCATAAACAAGGCTGCTAAGTTTTAAACTGGCAGGTTTTCTTTCTGGTAATTATTGAGAACTAAACCTCCCAACAGGGTGAATTCAGAGAATATCTTTAAGCTTTATGCAAAAAAAAAGAAAAAGAAAATTAAAATTAGAAGTCTAATAATTTTTAGGGAGGAGATTAGTAATCCAGGGTTGGATAAAAATGTGTTACTGACTCGTTTACACCTATGTCATAACTGAAATTTGTTAGCTGATTTCTGTCCTATTCAGGAAATACCTAGCTTTTTCTGCATTTGTAGTGTTAAGATGTGAGTATAGTGTAATTTACACTGAATTAAATAATTAGCTCTAATCAGAATCTTTAGCAAATGGTTTTCACTGAAGACAGTTTGTGGCTGAAGAAGTACATGGTAGTTTCAAGGACAATCAAAGGTAGTTTCACTTCAAGGACAGTCTTACTAAGCATGACTGAAAAGTCCTTATGGCTTGTAGAAGACAGTGAAAAATACAATTTGATTAAATGTCATTTTAAAAGACAGATAGAATCACAGGGTTTTTAAATAGTATGTTGTTACTTTCTGCTATAGCTGTTATTTTTAAGAGACTGAAGAAATTGCTACTTTTTGATACATCGCGTTCAAATATTTTTTTCCAGAATTACAGAAAGGTATGTTATAAATAATTATCACTATCTGTTGGAAATTTCTTTCTTTTTTTGTTTGAGCTGTGAGTGGTCTCAATCTGACTTCCCTTTGTGTATGGAACAGTGTATATACCACACACTTACAGAATCCTGGAATCATTCAGGTTGGAAAAGACCCTCATAATCAAGTTCAACTGTCAACCCAACGTACTGAGTTTCATCACTGAACTGTGTCGCTTACTGCCATGTCCACATCTCTCTTAAATGCCTCCAGGGATGGGGAATCCACTACTTCCCTTGGTAGTCCACTTCAATTCCTAAGCACCCTCTCCATGAAGAAGTGCTTCCCAATACCAAATCTAAACCTCCCCTGGTGCAACTTGAAGCTGTTTCCTCACGTCTTGTCACTTGTCATCTGAGAAATAAGACCGACACTCTCCTTTGAGGTAGTTGCATAGAGCGATGTGGTCTCCCCTCAGCCTCTCTGAACTGATAGCATCTGATTTGCATTCTGATTGCAATTCGGATTTTACTGAGATACACATTTTAAGAACAAGAGCTATCTGTTAGATAATTTGAAGTTTTTGCTGATAAGAGCAGATATTTATGGACTGAGCAGCACATGTTGGCTAAGAAATTCATTAAGTCTATGATCACTAAAGAAAAGCAATATTAGAAGCTTAGTCATACTATTGAGTCTTTGGTATTCAATTTCAACAAAAGAAATGGCAAATTATATGCAAAACCCTCATAAAAATAAATTAAAAAAACAATGTTGGTTGAGCAGAAACTGAGAGTACTGAGGCATGAGAGTTTTTTTTGGTGAAGACTGAAGCAAAGCAGGCAGAGTGCCTAAGTCTTCTAGTTTACAGACTATAAGGAAAACAGAAAGTTATAAATTGATATTTATATAATGCCTGATTCTGATATTAAATTAATTTGCCATTGATGTTTTTTGGCTCTAGAACTGAACACAGAATCAGGTTGTTTTTTGTTTCTAAACAAGATATAAATGGAAGTGTTTCAAACAAACAACCGAACAAAAAAAAAAAACAAACATTCCAAAAACTGTGCACTATTGGTACTCTGATAACAATTCACATTATTACCCATTATTACTAATGATGTAACGATATCAGTTAACAATGATGAATTGTTACATCATTGTCTTGGATTCTCTGAGTAAAGCTGTATCATAAACACTGAGATGCCTTTACAAATAACAGAGAACCAGTTTTATGTGCAAAATAAAGAGTGTCTATATAATTTTTCAAGATCAGACAACCTTTCTTTAGAGGTATTTGGGTCTGCTATTATACAGACCATTTCCAGTTCTTGATACATGTCTACCACAGTTTTTAACTTTCTCTTTGTGAACTTTTCTATTTCTTTGGTCTATGGACTTGATAGTTTATTGCTGTATAGTCTTTTTTGTGTTTTCTTTCTAAGTTGAAACTGGAGGGAAATAAAAAATCAAAACATTTCATGTTATACACTAAAGGTTATATAGAATACAATACAGTTTTTTAATAACAAACATAATCTTGCTGAGGTATTGATGAGAATTAGAAAGTGCACAATGAATTTGTGGTATGAAACTAATGGTAACCTTTATTTTTTCTTATATTTGTATTTTTATATTTTTATGGAATCATTTACTATTATTTCTATGGTATTTTTATTATTTATTTTATGAAGCCACAGGCTCTTTTTCAGTGAAAACAGACGAAGGATTGAAAACATTGAAGTTTCCAGCATGTATGGGTTCTCTTTTACTAGATGACTTTGAAATACTACCCTTTCCAGTAGTTAATGGAGAACCACAGAATGCAGCTCACCTTTTTTTTCTTTTCTTCATGAAGTGTTAAATCATTGATCATTTTAATTCCAGGTGTCCTGTTGTGCAGAGTGTTCTGAAAAATCTCCTGTTCCAAGATTATTTTTGTGATCTGTAATAAATGCATATTAAGAGCTGTGTATTTTCTGGAAGAAACAAATGCATAAAAATTAGAAGTTCTCTTTGTTGAATCAATGCTTTATAGCATTAATTGATTGTACTGCATTTAAGAGTGGTACCTTGAATATAAAGAGTCTCTTGAAAAAATATGAATAAGAATTGTTTCAAAAAACATTGATAAATGTTTAATACAAATATTTATTTAATCTGCAGAAATTTACTTGAGTGCCTCCTCGATGCTTCAAAACTGAAAGAAGCAAAAGAGTTTTCATCGACTGCAGCAGTCTTTATTAAGGAAAATGCTCCAGATAAATACTCTCAAATATTTTCTTTAATGGTAATGCTGTAAAATATTTAAAATTCCCAGTAAGACAGGAGCTTTCTCTACATTTATTAACAACCTTGTTTTATTTAAGTATTTTATTTCCTGTACTTAAATGTTTTGAACTAACAAATGATACACCAAATAAGCAGATATTTTTATTGTTTGTATTTTTCATACTCCAAGCTAAACAGCTCCTTACTGCCCCATGTTATTTCAGTACACCATAATATTATAGGGAAAACTTTTGCTACGCCTAAAAAATCTGTGTGGGAATAACTGCTATTATCACAGATGGTGTAAAGGGTGTAACTTTACCTGTTTTATGCCACTGGGAAAAAAATAATCTAGGCTCTATTTAGGTTTTGTTGACTATTCTAATGCTGAAATATACCTAAATGACCCAATGTGAACCCTATAAAGTTCTGGGAATTAAAGTATATGATATTAGTTCACATTTTTTTGCATGACCTTCATTTGGGAAATAAGAGGGTGAAGATAGATGTGACAAAAGCAGAAATAGGCAAATAAAACTTTTGGAGTTGCATGCAGTCATGTTCTTAAGCATTCCTTCTATGTTCCCTGCTACACTCTTATTTGTCTTACTTATGCGTTTCCACTGCATTTCAAAAGATTATGTTTATGTTATATGTTCTTTAACATTTGAATTAAGAGAACCTTATTGACCTTTCAGAGGTATGAAATCAGTGAAGCAATGACATTTAGGCAAAGGATCCAAATTATTTTTGTACATGTATTTTTTTTAGAGGCAATTTTGAACAAAACTACTTAACATTGGTCTTAGAAGAATAAAGTAGTTCTAAAAGTTTCCTTGGGCTGTGTTTATCAGCAGAGCTACAGAGGTATGACCTACAGTATTGGATGCTTTAATGACAGAGTAATCAAGTCCTACAAAATGCAGTGTTCCATTACAATTTAAGTAATCATTATTGATTGCTATGGACAGTCAGTGTCAGAGAGTCAAAAGAAATGATGTTACTTGTCTAATATGTGACTCTACAGATAAATTGAAGTAACTACAGTACCTTGTAATTTCTTTGTAATATTTTTGTTATATTTAATTTATAGTTGCAGTTAAATTTGAATGTCTAATTTCCCTTATCTGGATGAGATGATTTCAGAATGAGTGTTATCAGAATGTTCTAAAAAATGGATTAATTAGAAATCTAACTCAGATAATAGTTCCAGATTTAGATTTCTGCTAATACTTATGATTCTCAGCATATGAAAATTAATACAGCTTTACTAAGCGGTATGTATGCAAAACAACATAGATTATCATAGTAATTTCATTGCCCTTAATGTCCATTAAATTCCATTGCCCTGAAAGCCTACAATCAACATACATGATTTATTTTAGCCCTGTTGAGTGTCTGTCCTTCACTGGCTTATTTAGTGGATTAATAATGAAATTATTATTTTATAGGTATACCACAAACTAATGGATATTTCCCAGATAGAGAAGGAAATACAAAATTCCATCCATTTGTCAGTGATTTATAAAATGCAAATGATAAAATCGTGAGTACTAAACTATATCCTTTCACTTGGGTTTTGATAGTAGATATTACAGAAGTAGAGTCGGGTTCTGTTATCTCATATGCCAGTAGAAGACCATACTACAGAGATTAGTTTCTCTAATGGAAATAGTTTTGAGTAGTGAAGCTCAGTCCTGTCCAGGAAACTGCCAAAGCTAAAAGGTGAGAGAATTCTTGGGGAATGTGTAGAATAGTGTGTTGTACCAACAGTTTCAAGTGAAAGAATTTACAAGAGAGTGGAAGATGTTTTTGTATCTAGCAGATTGGGGCTTGGTACATAAGTCATATATAAGAAAGTAAAGATAGAGAAGAGGAATCACGTCTGAAATATAATGGATGAATCACAAGGATGGGAAGCATGGTATTTTCTAAAACTTTAAATTTTACATGAAAGCAATTTTGAAAATTAGACTGTAACAGAATTCCACATGATTTTCAGTGTCTCAACAGTTCCACTTTTTAAAGTACTAATTCTTTTCATCGTGGAATAATTTATATTGACATTAAGGGAAAGGAGTTTTGCACTCCATATTTCTTTGCCTTTCAAATAAAATGTACTGCCTCAAATATTCTTATTCTGGAATATTTTGCTCTTTCTGCTTTGTATCTGGTTCTCCAAGAACCTTACTTGGTATACTGAAGTGAGTTTTGTTGAATTTTATTTTATTTTATTTTATTTTATTTTATTTTATTTTATTTTATTTTATTTTATTTTATTTTATTTTATTTTATTTTATTTTATTTTATTTTATTTTATTATTTTATTTTTTATAATATTTTGTAGTCTAGATAATCCACTAATATATTGGACTAAGATCCATCTGCTCTGAAGTTAGGAGAGTTATTATTGAATTAAAAAATTGAAATATTTCCTGTGATAAAAAGTGATCAATTTGTAACATATTGCAGGCAGTGGGACACAAATGAATTTCCAAGTGATGCCACCGCAACTCTGTATTCTCTATATGAACTTCTGAAACAGTGTGATGTACCTCCAGCATCTGTTGCCAGTATGAAGTGAGTTTACTTGTCCCTGAAAGTTGATGCTGAAGCTGATGCTGCTTCCAGCAAAGTGTGACAAAATCTTGAAAAGATTTTTTTATGATCTCACAATAGTTTTTAATGCATTTTTTTAGCTTTTCTTTGAATCGTTCCTAATTCTACAGTGTTATTTTAAATGCAGACAAAACCAAACTCTATTCTAGTAGTTAGATCACAGCTGTTAAATATGGAAGTAATACTACATTTTTGCATATGAAGTTCAATCTTTTCTGACTCTACTCAGTTTTCTTATTACCTCTAGTGCAGACATTGGGACTCATTTGGTTATTTACTGAGATCCAAAATATTCAGAAGTGTCCTACCATGAGAATAGTGTGTTCCTATTTTTTTAAGGAATTAACCATTGTATTTGACTGTTTCAAGATGTGTGCCAGTTGACTGCATTATGTTTGCAGAATTACCTGCAATTTAACCCATTTCCTATTTCACCATCTTTGTGCTGCATGCATTTAATCCTTCATTGTGTTATGTTATTCAGAAACATTTTTTTACATTAGAGGTATACTAGTTATTTTCCATAAACAGCTGAATTTTTGTATTTTTCATCCAACCATCTTCAATCTTTTTCCTTACTGACTGCAAGCATTACTGGTAAAATCACATCTTCTAATATTCAGATATCTTCAAGAGTTTCAGATATATTGCACAAAATTAGTTTCATATAATGTTTTTCTGATTCCATTAAAGAGGAGTGTGTGATTCTCTGAAGTGATGTTTTTCTGTTTTTGAAGAATTCCTTTGATCCTGGAATTGGCTCGTTTTTCTGTGAAAGTAAACTGCATTAAGCTTACACATGATTGTATACTTGAATTGAAGAAAGCTGGCATTACTGTAAGTATTAATTAGAAATGATTTTTTTTTGACAATGATTCTACTTTAAAAATAATGCTGATGGTTCTGGGTTCTTCTGTCGTCTTCTCTGCATTGCTTATATACTGATTAATATCATTATTACTAGATGTATTCCTAGATGGAAATTTTGTGCGGTCTCTGTAATAACTGGTCTTTCAATGTATATATCCTTTTTTGATTCTTATGTCCACCTAGCTCTGCAATTTTTTCACTTCCTTCTTGATTGATAAGCAGAACTGTTCACCCCTGTATTCAGATAAAAAGTAAGTTTTTCAGGGAAAAAAAAAAAAAAAAGTATGTAAAAGTGCCCAATAGTGTTGTGATGCCCATGTAAGTCCTTACTGACCTGAAATATTCAAGTGCATATAATGAAATTGTAATGGCAAATACTGCCAAACATACCAGTCCATATTTCTGTTGTAATGATCCTATTGTGAGTTACTTGTAATGTGGATTTTACTTACCCTAACTGAAATTTTTCATTCCAGATGTCTGCCTCAGGCCCCTCACTTTTTTTTTTTTTTTTCTGAAAAATTCCAACAAGTCTGAGGTTGTACACAGTTACATAGCATTCACCTAGAACATGTTTAAATTGCATTCACCTAGAATGTGTTTAAATTCTCTAGATCAAGGGTTCATTAGGATTTAATTTCAATATTTGTATAGACAGTAACAGCAAGTAACCCTTCAGTGGCAGCAGTAGAGAAGTCTTGCTTTTATACCAACCTTCTCATCTCCATTAGAAGTAGTGGGTGTTAAAGTGACTTTCACTTAAAAGTTGCACAACCCATTAAGATTATTCATTACTGTCTCAACTATCTCTTCTTTATTCCAATAATATAACATCTTAATAACACTATGCTATAACAAATTCTAATCCCTCTTTTAGTGTTTCAATTAATTAGCTAGTACAGTTGGATTTTCAAAAAGGTATTACAATGCAGTATTAGCATCATTGCATTGTTTTAGTCTGAATCATATTCCTTTTTAATTATTAAAATCAGCATTTTGTATCAATCCTTCATAGGAACAAGGGAAACTTATTGAAGTAGAATGCCTGGAATGTGAATATGAAATTCAAAAATTTGGCCCTAAAATAGTGACTTATACCAAAGGAGTTGTTGAGGTATGTTCTTTAGATTTGAGAGAAAAATAAAAGGCTTAGTTTGTGAAATATGCAAATTGCACTGGACTTGTGTGTCTTAATTCCATTACAGTGATCAGAAATTGCTTTAAGCATTATATTCTTTCTGATTGGTCTTCCAAGAAGAAAGAAGGACGTTGGGCTGGCAAGAATAAAACAGAGAAATAAACAATAGTCATATATTCCTAAGTCTTCAGTCTGATAATAAAGATTCATAATATATTAATTTCTAAGAGTAAAGATGGTAGCATTGAAACATGCAAAGGCAATACTATATTCTTTCATATTTTACATTTATGGAAGATGTATTATTGCATATTAAAGGCAATCTTATGCAAATCCTTATTTCTGAAAAATTTGGGTTATTCCTGACAAATTGTCACACTGGGAAGGTTTTTTTTTAGATTTTTATAGTCAGTCGACTTGGTTATAATTTAGAGCATCAAAAGTAGGAGCCTAAATTTAGAATTTAGAGGAGTATGTAAGAAGATGTATTCATTAAATGCAGTATATGCTAAACAATTTTTCTTTTGTATAGGCTCAGCTGAAATTGATAAAAAATCTTGAGTTAACCTTGCAACATGCGGTTCAGTTGGGAGATCCTTATGTGATTCAGGTTGTTTGCACAACCCAGTGGAATCTATGCTTACCACTACTACAACAAAATTTGCATCAACATGTGCGAAAACCTTTGATAGCAGTTGCTGATGTCCTAGAAGAGATTGACAGGTAGCTTTTTATGCTGTGTACATTCTTATCAGTTACTTTGAAATCTCTAATGACTGAAAAGAAAATACAGCTCATAATAAAGAACTAAGCAATTTAAACATGGCATCAAACTCATAAAAACTCAAACTGTATGATGTGAAGAGTCTGAAAATTTTTGCACTAGCTTGTAACAAGTTAACATCTGCATATACTGTGTACATTTCCTCATTAGTTGTTTAAGTATAGGTCCCATTCATGTAAATGTGTTGGAATATAGGTTCTTGTACTAACACCACTTTTTTAATTCTAACTGCTTTGGTCAGCAGCATAAGGGCAATACTTGCTGCTCAGTCAGCTTTATTCTAATGTAGGCACACATTAGTTTTTTGCAATACATTTGATATCCTAGAGGCACTGAAAACCCTCCTTCTGTTCTGTTTTTCCTAACATTGCTTTCATCCATCTATCCATCTATCTATCTATCTATCTATCTATCTATCTATCTATCTATCTATTTTTGCCTGGAAATAATCTAAAATAATTTATAGCTTACAGCTGCTATGAACAGCTTCGTCAGGCAGGTGATAAACTGGGAGTGTAATGTACCCAAGTCTGGGGAGCATGCAGTTTTCAGTGAAAATGTATTGACTTCATGGAGTGGTTTTCAGCAGTCTGGGCAAGGGCAGTGACTGCAGTGAGTATGTAAACCTGTCATGAGCTGCATTTATAAAAGTGGTAAGAAACTGCAATCAGGACTAGATTTTTAGAAGCTTCTACTTATATGTTATCATTAGAGTGTGAAGTATTATCAAAAGTGTCGATCACGCCGTTGCTAGAAGTTAAGCAGGTTAAAAATCCAGTCACTTCATCTGTCAACCAAAGTGGGCATTTCTGAATGGGAAGTGTGGTATTAAGGAAGAATTCTGCTAAAACACAAAGATCAGTCAGTTTACAAGATGTGTCGCTTCCTTTTGGCTGTGTTTTCTCATGCGGCATTAACAAGTAAAATGCAGTTGAGTTTTGTCCTAGTGTTGGCTAGGATAGAGTTAATTTTCCTCCTTGTAGCTGGTATGTTGCTGTGCTTGGGATTTAGGATGAGAATAATGTTGATACCACAGTGATGTTTTAATTGTTGCAGAGCAGTGCTTACACTAAGCCAAGGGCTTTTCAGCTTCTCTCAGTGCCCTGCCAGTGAGGAGGCTGGGTGTACAGCAGGAGCTGGGAGAGGACAGAGCCAGGACAGCTGACCCAAACTGGCCAAAGGGATATCCCATATGATATCACATCATGCTGAACAATTAATATGGGGTGGCTGGCTGGGTTGGGGGGACCGGCTGCTTGGGGATAGGCTGGGCATTGGTCAGCGGGTGGTGAGCAATTGCATTGTGCTTCACTTGTTTTGTACACACTATTAGTAGTACTACTGTTATCGCTGTTATTATTTTCCTTTCTTTTCTGTCCTAATAAACTGTCTTTATCTCAACCCACAGGCTTTCATTTCTTTCTGTTTCTCTTCTCCCATCCCAGAGGGACAGGGGAGGGTGAGTGAATGGCTATGTAGTGCTTAGCTGCCAGCCAGGTTAAACCACAACAAGTTTTCATAATCATTTCGTTACAAAGACATGATAATGAAAATGAAAGAAATATTAAGTCAAAAATTGAGTATATTTTCATACTATTGTCACTTTTTATTACTGGGTTGTGCTTTTGGTTAATTTTTAGGTCTAACAATTTTAGTTTGCTCCGTTTAACAGATTACATTTGAATTTTTATTCCATAGCATGCTGATTTTGTTACGTTGCCAAGTTCACATGGAAATTGCTCGTATTGAAGAAGATGGGGATAGAATTGAGATTGCTGTGCAACATTTACAGAAAGCTATACATCTAGATAACAGTGGGCAGTATCAAGAACATCTAAGATTGAATTTTAACCGTCTTTCTTTGTACGCTATGCTGTATAAGTCTCCTGAGCGTCTAGAGGATCAGGCGCTAATGATGATTGAACAGGTAATCGTACAGAATAAGATTAGTAGCTGAAATAGGTTTGCTTATTAAATTCTGGCAGAGAAGAGTTAGCCATTTAGTAGAACTGCATATTAGTAGAGCTAACACGGGCTTGCTTTCAGCAACATTAGTTGGTTGCCTTGAAAGCTCTCTGGATTTTCCCTCTGGTCATCACACTGCTTCATACTCTGAAGATTAATGGTTATGATGGAGGATTTTTTCCAATTATGGTCAAACCACCTGTTTATGAAAAAAATGAAAAAGCATTATCCTTTGGCAGAAATACTCATCTGCAAAAAAGAAACTCAGTGTTACGGTTTTGCATGTTCAGAATTGTCAACAATTAAAATTTCATTGTGTGGAACATTTTTATAAATAATGAGAGGAGCAGTGGCCAAATAGCTGAATCTCCCATCTGGACTGAAGATAAATCAGTATTATATCACACTTTAAAATGTGAGAAAATACAGATAATAAATCCAGTAATACAATCTAAAGTCACAGTGTAGTCATTTTCAAGAGTTATTACATCTAATTGTTGTGATGCCTTCAGCACATGAACAAAATTCATATTGGCAGCTGATTTGGTAGTTTGCTAAAAGAAATTTCACCTATACACCATTTGGGGATATTCACAGAAATTGAGATATGCTCATTGAACCTAAAAAGCAGTATTGGAAAGCTGCTGGTACGATTGTTATATTATTGTTATGACAGTTTTGGTGTAGTTTGTTCTAGTTTATTATTTTTTTTTCACACAAGCTTATTCCATTTAAATATTTTTTAAAGAAAGCACTTAATTTTCCTCTGACTTAAGCTAATTCTGGGTACACTAGGGATTTTTTATATTTCATAGTGAGTCCTAATTATTGCACGACAGATATATTATTTTTGGTTTCTAAATAAATACTGTTCTTTATTTAAGGAAATACAACATTAAGACAGGTCATACAATAAGGTATATAGAGTAATAATACTGCAGGATGTTGTTTAAGATATGCTAAGAAAAACAATTCCTATATTGTATTGGCTCAAAATACCAAAGTCTATGATGTATGATCTACATTCTTACATGTTTAGTAAGTAAGATATATTAATGTAATAAAAATGTAAATAGCATTATAATAGGTCTAAATGAACCTTGTAACATTTAGTTCTTTTATTTACATAGGCTAAAAGGGGAAAGGAAAAGAATAATGTGAGACAAAAGAGATCCCTTCTGGTAAATGCTGGTCTTGCACTAGCTCCTGATTTATTTCAGGTGGTTCTTGATAGTGAAAATGAAGCTAAAGGTAATGTATGTGTGTGGCTAAAATTATGACACTTAACTTTTACTGCTTTGCCCAACCTCAAAGAACGGACATAACATATAGTGGCAATATGTGGGGAATATTACAGCGCAAATAGAGTGACAAGTTTACTGAATTCTGTGGCAAAAATTAGAGAATGAAAAATGAATATAATTCTATGATATAGCTGTCATGTATTAATGCTGAAAAATTTCTGTCTGTCAATCTGGATGTGTAGTTAAGTAACAGTTCTGTCATATGCATTGCAAAGTATTTTAAACAAAAATTATAAGAACCTATACCTTCCTCATTTCAACGTAAATATGTCTAAGCAGTTTCAGTTATATTCATGTTTTAAAGCCAGGAATATTTTCTAGTCCCTTCAGCAGCTTTGCTGTTCTTCTATGAATGTCTTCCCAGAAACTCAATATCTTTATTGTAGCGAGGTGCCCAGCCCAAGGTGTGTCAAGTACAGAGTACAGAGGGACAGTCACTTCCATAGTACCTCTGGCCATGCTATTTCTGATACAAGCCAGGATGCTGTTGGTCTTCTTGGCCACCTGAGCACACAGCTGGTTCATGTGCAACTGGCTATTGACCAACACAACATCCCCAACTCCTTTTCTTCCAGGCAGCTTTCCAGCTACTCTTCCCCAGGTCTATACCACTGCATGGGGTTGTAATGACCCAAGTGCATCACCTGGCATTTAGCCTTGTTGCATGCCATACAAATGGATGTGGTCCATAAATCTAGCTTACCCAAATCCATCTGCAGAGCCTGCCTACCTTCTCACAGATCATCATTCCTGCCCAACTTGGTGTTGTCTGCAATTTTATCCCTCATCAAGATTAAATGATCCCCTCATCAAGATCATTGATTAAACAAAACTGGCCCTAATGCAGACCCCTGTGGAACACCACTATGGCCACTTGGCTGCCAGCTGGATTTAACTCCATTTGCAAATACCCTTTGATCTCAGCAATCCAGCCAGTATTCATTTGAAACAGAAAACTTAGTCTAGGTAATATTAGCAATCATGGCTTAGATTCAAGTGAATATTGATTTCCCAAATAATCATATCAAGTTATTTGTATTCTAATAAATAGCATCTCCTCTATGTCATTACAGTAAAAAAAAAATCTTTTTGATTTTTCTGTATCACTGGATTGATTTTCTACCTCAGGAGGGCAGCTCATTCCTCCCTTGTGTCATTTTTCTGTGTTGGTTATTTCTGTTTAATACTTTTTCCTAGATAACTATATCTTGTTGACTACGAGAAAAAAAGTCATTATTCTCAAATTTAAAAAAACAAACAAAAAAAAAAAAAAAACACAAAGAATAAATTTTGCTACTGAGCAAAAACGTATTTCATTGGATTAGTGTTCTTAAAATGCAGCCAGAATGTAACATTCCGTATATTACATCAATTTCCTTTTGACTGAAGCTTAATTAGAGCAATGCATGTCCTGTCAGAAAAGAGACCTTGGGGCTAAAAAAACATAAATCCATTTTTATATGGGGAAACTATCTATGCAGATAAATTAAAAACAGAATAGATGCTAGTCGGGTGTGGTTTTTTCATTTTGATTGGCTGGTTGGCTTTGGGAAAGATTGAGGGATTGAAAAAAGGACTGGATTTCAGGAGTTTCAGAAAGTAGTTGTGAATCAAAATGCATACCTTTCATTTAGATTTGTTTCAACTCTGGTACTTAAAAAATTACATTAAATTCTTATTTCTTTGTAAGTTTCCTCAGGTTATAGTCAGAGTCAAGTAAGTTACCTCTGTGCGAAAGCACAACATCATGTTAAAAGTGTGGACAAAGTTGATGGACATTTGAAACACCTAAAAAAGGAAAATGACAAAGAGAGGTAATTACCACAGAAAAGATGTGGCTCTTTTCTTTTTGCGTAGAAGTGTCTAATAAGGGAATTTCTTATCATAGAATCATTAAGGTTGGAAAAGACCTCCAAGATCATCTGGTGCAACCTTCCCCCTACCACCTATTCTGTTGATAGAAACTGGACACACAGAAGAATGGGTGGATTAAGGCTGAATTACTTGATGCATAGCTGAAACTTTGCTGAAGCGTCTTTTTTGGTTCTTGTACCACTTTGCATGCTACATCTTTTCTGATAAACCACACAGTCCTTTCTGAGTGTCAGAAATACTGATCTGTAGGAAAATCATAGCTTTGTCCCTGCTAGAGCATGAGGATTGGACCAGGTAACATCCAGAGGTCTCTTCCAACTTAAACCTTTCTGTGATTCTGTGTGACTTTGTTTTCAGCATGTTTATATAATTCTATTGTTTATTTTATAAACAATTTTGTTGTTGTTTGTTTGTCTTTTTTTTTTTTGTTTTGTTTGCAGCATTAAAAAAATCCTGGAATGAAATCTAAACAGTGTTTTTCTAAACAATTTGAAATCCAAACTTGTATTCAAGACTCATTTTGAAATTCTCAGCATTGCTTTTGAAATACTTGTTTTAATTTAGTTTATTTTTTATAAGATAGATAATTAGGGATATGTCACAAACACATTTTAAAAGTTTCAGTATAGCTATTCTCCAAAATATTTTTTCTTGCAATCTTGATAAGCTGAGGGTATTTTTTTTAAGTGAGTAAAGTCATAGTGTTATATTTGTTACTGATAAAAACTCTTCCACATATTAATGTTTACTAGATTTAAAATCTTATTTATGGTGGCCATCAAAACTGACATGATTTTTGTGGTTTCTAAAGTGTGGAAGATAATTCTGGTTATAAAGTGATCTTACATATGCTTTTTCTTTGATAGAATTAGACTTTGGGCAAATTTGGCAAAAGTTGCACGTACACAAGAAGTGTGGGATGTCTGCCGTACAGCATGCAGATTTTGTCTCCTGTATGATGACACTTTGTTTAGGAGAGCAACAAAACCTAAAAAAAGTAAGTGAAAACATTATTTTGAGTGTCATAAAGTGAACTTTCTCCTCCTTTATTAGAGTCACTTGAAGGAGTAAGCCAGTGTAAAGGTATAGTGTTCCAATGAATATTGTGCACATTGTTTTCAAGAAGTTTAGAAATGTAGAAGGCAATGTGTGCTCTCAGAAATTAACAACTGCAGAAAAGCTTAGGAAGGAGAGGTTTGGAAATTATTTTCACTTTTCATGATAATTCAATGACAGTGCTATGAGGTGATGCTATTAAATATAAGCTTTGGGCCTGAGCTAGTTAAAGTATGTATATTTAGAAGCATAGAATCGTGGAATCATTTAGGTTGGAAAAGACCTTTAAGATCATTATTTAGTGTTCTTGAGATCGTTATCAGTGTTCTTAGTTGTTCCTCAGCAAGTTTGCAGATGCAAGTGGAGTGGTGCAGTCAATACAACATAAGGAAGGGATGCCAGCTAAAGGGACCTGGACAAGCTAGAACAGTGGGCCCATGTGAACCTGAGGAGGTTCAACAAGTCTGAGTGCAAGGTGCTGCACCCGGGTTGGGGCAATCCCGGACAGGAGTACAGACTGGATGAACTCATTGAGAGCAGCCTAGCAGAGAAAGACTTGGGTGTTCTGATGGATGAAGCTTGACATGAGACAGCAGTTTGTGCTTGCAGCCCAGAATGCCAACTGCATCCTGGGCTGCATCAAAAGAGGTGAGGGAGGAGATTGTCTACCCAAATAGAGTCCTTCTCCATCTGTTTTGTAAGACCTCTTTAAGTATAGAAAGGTCGCAATGAAGTCTCCACAGAGCCTTCTCCTCTTCAGGATGAAGAGCCCCAGGTCTTCCAGCCTTTTTTCATTGGAGAGGTGCTCCAGTCCTCCGTTCAACTTTGTGGCCCTTTTCCAGACCTTCTCTAACAGGTCCACATCCTTTTTGTGCTTGGGGCTCCAGGTCTGGAGATAGTACTTCAAGTGGGGCTTCACAAGGGCAGAGTAGAGGGAGGCAATCACCTCCATCGACCTGCTGGTCACACACATCCTTCTGGGCTGCAAGTGCACACTGCTGGCTCATGTTGAACCTTTATTCACCAGAACTCCCAAGTCCACTGCAGGGCTGCTCTCAATGAGTTCTTCTCCCAGTCTGCCCTCATGTCTGGGATTGCCCTGACCCAGGTGCAATGGACTGTTGGCAACATTCATTTCTGTGTTCTGTTTCATCCTTTACTACTTCTAATCCTAGGATTAGTGGGTGAGAAAAATTGAAGGTCTTCTCTATATGTAACATATACTGAAGATAGGGCAAAGATAATTTGGGCAATATGAAGATTCTGGAAAAAGACTTGCTGTATTATCAGGCCTGAATGAAGGCAAATAATTCAAAGTGCTATAGTGTTACAGATATATACCAGGTCCTATTAATGATGCTTTTGGTGCATGGTTGCCCTCAGTTCCTGATAAGTACTTTTTTTTTTTCCTTTAGTTTGAAAAAGAGATGAGAGATGAAACATGGCTAGTCTGGGGAAGTGAATATGTATGATTGCTCAAGGAATGAGGAGCTCTTCATTCAAATTAACAGTCTGTAGGTTTTATGAAAACAAACACATGTAATTTTCAACTTAAACTAAAATGTTACTTTGGAATATTGAAATATGATTAAAATTATTGGACAAAGACTAATAAATTAGATCTATCACTGAATATTAAACTTGAGATGTAGTCTGAGTGAAGTAACTTCAAATCTGTGCTTGTGAATGCTTTATTGTGGATTTCAGATTATACAGGGATATTTAAATTCTAAAATTAAGGTAATTTTTGTCAGATTTACGTGTTAATAATAATTAACTTTTTTTTTTTTAGCACAGAAGAAGAAAGCTAGTATAACTATGATGGATGATGACCAAGGTGATGGCTTACCAGGAGAGTTATTACTACCTGCTAAATCCTTTTCTTTTGAAAGAGATTTACTCAGAATATTAGCAGAAATAAGATTTATTAATGCAGAGGTAATCAACCTACACAGATGTTACTCATATTTGTTTCATTTAACTTTGGTTGTATGTCTAATTCTAGGGATATTCATCTTACAGCAGTAGAATTTTGAGTTAGATTCATTATTTTATGTCTCCACAGACATTAGAGGAAGTAGTTCTGTGAAGCAGCTGTATAAAAATACTGTGTGAAAGTAACTATAGTATCACTGCATATGGTTTTAACACTTTTTTACAAGGGATGTTGTTGTAAATATTTGACATGTGACATTATGTTCCAGGATCCTTAAAGTTCCAGCATGATAAATATATTTGTGTGTATATATATGGCATATTTTCATTTTCTCATTTGAGTTATTTATTTAATAAAATTAAGCATAAGTAATTTGAAGATTATTTCATATAATTGGTTTTGTATGCCTGTACATCTTCAGATGTTGTACAACAAAAACAACATTTTGTTTTTTTTCTTTTTTCAAGAGGTGTAGACACAAATAAGAAGTCAGAGTCCATTTTCACGTAGATAACACAGGTAGAAAATGTATTTCTTTGTATCTTTCCAGGCAACGATTCATTTATTAAGATTGCAGGGAATTGAGCTGAATGACCACACTGTACCTACAGAAGATAAAAGCCAACATCCTTCAGAATATGTTTTAGATTTTCCTGAAAGTGATCTAGAATGGAAAGCATACAGGTACTTACCAACTCTAACAAATTGTTTTATTATCAAACACAGATGATAATTTACTAAGTTATTTCTTTTTAGTACAAATCATTTTTCTTCTCAGAAAGAGTAGTTAGACATTGAAACAGGTTACCCGGGGAAGTGGTGACATCATCATTCCTGGGGGTGTTCTAGGAAAGGTTGGACCTGGTGCTTGGGGACATTGGCAGTAGGATGATGGTTGGACCAGATGATCTCGAAAGTCTTTTCCAACTTTAATGATTCTCTGATTGTTATCAGATAGTTCATATGTTTAGCTAGGAATGGTAGTGGGAAAAGAAGAATCTAAAAAATAATTTGAAATAATTTTTCTCTAATTTGCTTTCATTCTGCACTGTTTGTTTTGTTTTTCATTTAATGTTTATTTCTCTGAAATCAGAAGCTAGTGTACCCTTCTTCTCCTTCTCCTCCTTCTCCTTCTTTTTATATTTCTGTTTCTTTCTTTTGGTCTCACAGTATTATTTATTGTGAAGGAAGAGGGAGAGAGAATTTTAAATATGATATTTAAACTCTACTACATTTGTACAAGTATTAACTGTTGTCACAATGGTCATCATGTCCTGTAAGAGCAGGTTATCAGAGTTGTGTCCCTAAGGCTCTTCATTAAGTCTGAAGATGAAGTGAAGTTTCTCGCAGTCAGCTTCAAATGCTCAGTAAAATAGGAAAAAGTAAAAACCAATCAGAAACAAGGGACAAAGAAGATGAAGATTCTGTTCTAAAATTCGCTGTGAAGCTGTTTTTGAGTTTAACCAATTTACTTGTACCAGTGTCTCTTTCATCCAATTAGGCTAAGAACACATAGGGAAAAAATCAGTTTGGTCTACTATGTTGTCTACTGTTGGTGACATAGTAATACCCTATGTCAGTTTATGTTTTTTTGAATTTGTGACTTAACCAAGGTCATTCTGTCTGATCATACAAGATGGTGTTTTCAGTATTGCTTTATCTAGTGTGATATATATCTTGATAATTAATTTGTGCATAAAAGAATGTTATTGCATTGACTATGGAATGTTATTTTATAAAAAATGGACTTAGCATTTCAGAACATCTGGAGATGTCTTTGAGTGCAAGAAGACATGAGGCTGTGAAAAAGATACCTCATTCAACACTAGAGTCTTATTTTTTATTCAAGTAGAGCTTTGTCATAGATATTTAATGATTTCTAGCAGTGATTCACACACATTTTAAAAAGTGTGGATGAACTGTGAAATTTACATTAGAGCCAATATTTTTAAGCTAATAGCATTTGAGTATCAGAGACTGGTCGATGTTGATACTAATAACTTTCCTGAGGCATCTTGTCATCCAATTATAAGTTAATGGATAGAGATGTAATAAATGCAACTGAAAAGTAATTTCCAAAAATATATATTTTTTGTTGATTCAGTTCTACTTTTACATATTTAGCCTTAAGATATAATACCTTCTAGTGTTGTACTTTTGGAATAACAGTTTCTTAATACTAATTTTATAGTTTATGGATAGACTACTTATCTCAGTATGCTATGGAAAATTTCCTGCGTGCAGCTGAAATAGGAGAAGAACTGAATGAAGCCTGGATTGTTCATAATGCTGTGGTGTATATCTTAAACTACAATAGGCATCTTATCACATCAGGAAGACAGAGAGAAATTATTGCATATCTGCAGACTCTTCTTGGAGCAGTCAAGACTGTTGGGCACACTGGGTAAATTTAGAGTTTTGGTTACAAACATGGTCTTGTTACTATAACAGAAAAAATATTTTCACAATGTTAGTTTATGTCATGAAAGAATGTTATTGCTGGCTTTTATTAGAAGTAGAAGGACGTCAGCACATACAGAATACTTTAGAAGTTATATTAAATTTTGTGGTTGGAAAGTGAGGTTTTAATCCTATTTATTTCTGTTCATTATAATCCATATTAACCTGAGTTAAAATTATGTTAATTCCTCTTAATTATGGAATAGCAACATGTGCATATGAAATAGTGCATGTGTCAATTTTGTTGACCTGCTCAGAAAGAATCAAGAAAATTTTCGTAGCCTTTCTGTTGGCAGGAGCTTGAAATGTGTTTACTTGCTCTCAGTTACTCTGAAGTTGAATTATATAGTAAATATAGTTTATTGTAAATATTTCTAATCACAGTAAGTTCTGAAATACAAAACAAAGGGGGAAAAAAGAAAGTAAAGGGAATGTGTTCAATAATTGACCACAAAAATAGACTTCATAGAGAAATTCTGTTCTGTAGCAAATGCAATGGCAGAATAATTAACTATTCCAGAGGAATACTCAAGTCAAAGTTCTGTTGGACAAAACCCTAGAACTTTTAGCACTTTTTTACTGGCAGTGACTTCAGAACTAGACAAACTGAGAGGACCAACAGCAAAGAATGATATTTTAACAGTATTGCATGTCAAGGCCTAAAGTTCAGTTTGTACAGAGATGGAAAACAGGTAATACCTACTTATTAATTTGGGCATTTATATTAATATGTATCATAATTCAGTTTGTGTTGTCTGTAAAAAAAAAAAAAAAAAAAAAAAGAAAAGGTAATTCCATCTCAGACGTTGATTATCATAAGGAGTAATACAGAGTAACGAATGATTTTATGTAAAGAGTTTGGTGTAGGTTATCAGGAAACCCTTTCCACTTTCACACATAACAGTTCACTACTAAATAGTCAGATTTTAAATTTATTCATCTCTGAAATAAATTTGAAAAGATACCTTTTTCTGTGAAGAAATAGAAGCTTCAATCACAGAAAGACCTGAAAAAATGCAATATAAAATATGAAAGTTTTTATTGGAGAGAGGGGGAGGAGGGAGAGTAGATTTAACCATTTTAACTGCATTTCCAACAGGGAAATTTTGTAAAATCCATAATTTTGTTTTCTAAGAAAAATCTAGATTTTTGAATAGTGCTCATGACTTTATTTGTTTCACTTATTTTGGTCTGATGCAGTTTGCATTTAAGTTTTCTTTTTTCTTCTTCAGAAGCACTGTCACTTTGTTGATGTTATGTAATGCTGTAGCTCGGGGCTTAATTCTCTGTTGGATTCCAAAACCAAAACGTACTGAGGAGAAAAAGTTATGTGCATCACCAGACAAAAGTAGAAAGGCTTCAGCAAAGGGACATGAGAAAGCAAATGCTATCCCTTCTTTGTCAGTAGATCCCAGTGGACTTCCTGACATCAAAGCAGCCTTAGAGGTACAAAATCCACTTTGTCTTTTTTTTTTTTTTTTTTTTTTTTTAATATGCTGACATGTATTATGATTCATAGAAATTTTAATTCCAGAGATTCTTGCAGAAAAACTACCATCTTTTATGGTTCCTGCCATCACAGGTTCTCCCCAAATATGCACTGAAGTTCCTTGTCAATTGAATCTGAAGACTGCAGCTTTTATTCGCTGTATGGATTTATTTATGGAGATGTTATTAGTATTAGAGGTGCATGCACAGAAATTGTAAAATAACTAATGGATAACATTTTCCATAAAAAGAGCTGTTCAAATTTGCCTTAAGTTTCAGTCTTTTTTTCTTCTTGCTGTTTAGATTTGTGAGTTTGCTCTAAAGGTGACAAGTGCAACCATACCAAATGAAACAGTACCTGTTGCTGTAAAGCAACAGATCATTGCTACATGGGTGAAAGTAAAACAGTTAAATCAGCAACAGATAGGACATAAACTTTGGACTGAGGAGGAGGTATTATTTCTCTGAAATCCTACAATAAGTTAATTTTTTCTTTGAAAAATTAATATTAAATGCTTAATTTTATTTAATAATGATTAAATTATCAGTGTGTCTTTCTTGTATATATTTTAATTTGATTTGACAGAAAATTTTTGCCTGTAGCTGAAATATCAGCTATGTTTATATTAACATTTAGTATGAACTCTTTATATGGAGACTATCGATTCAGTAACTTGAAAAATAATAATATATTCCAATCTTTTAATTTTAAATATGTCTATAATACCGGAGTATGGAATGTGAATTAATTATATTGTTGCTGTATTTTTGGTGATACTGTAGTAGTTCAGCATTAACAATGGTAGTAAAAATAAATAAATATATAAATAAATAATTTTTAATTTCTGCTCAGAGTAGTGATGAAGCTCAAAATCCTATTGCAAGAATTCTTGTTGGTCTAGAAATGTATTCATGTACTGGCTTGGGTCTCATGGATTTCACAGTTCCTGCTTTATCTCAGGTATTTCCTTTTATTTTATTAGCTCTGTTTTTTGAGAAAGAGCATGTGATTTCAGTTTTGGTTTTGAATACAGACAAAATTCAATTTGAAACTTCTATTATACTGTTATATATATGAAGTACATACATAATATATATTATTTATACATATTATGTTGAAACTTTTTATTATTTACTTTCAAAGTTTTCAAGAGATTGAGTAATTACAACAGGTAGAAAAATTGTGTAACTATTTTCATTTATACAAAAAAGAAAAAGCATTAAAAACCAGTATTACAATTATTCCTACGTTGCTCTAACAGGTTATTATCATAACAACCTGATGAACATAATGGGTTCGGATGCATTCTGTACAGAACCATATTTGGGACTTTTATTTTATTTTATTGAGAGGATGAAGTCTTATCTTAGGGTTTGTATTGGGAGCATTCCAAATTTCAACAGAGAACTTCATGTTATTGTGAATTTCCTTTTGGCAGTTATGGGGTAGAACTACCTGTTATTTAAAGAATTAGGTGGCTTTATTGTAAGACTTATATGAGACAGAGCTACATTACTAGCATAGTTCATTAAAACACTTGCTTTTGATTGGTCTTAACATGATTGCTGATGCTGAACAGTGCCACAATTTTCCTCTTCTGTTGATTACCAGTCTGGAGGAATGAAGGTAGTATAAAAATGTTTAAATCATTCATTTTCAAAACTATGAGCTGATGTCTTACCTGTCTGATTACTACACCTAATCATTTATACTTCCTGTTATAAATGGGTTTCTTAAAAGACTAAGGCGTATTTCCTCCGATAGCTAGGAATCTGATGACATTGTCCAACACTTCTGTAGAAATGCTTCTCTCTAAAGACCAGGATATCGGTCCTTATAAAGATACAGGTATGCAATTCCAATTGGTCTGCAGATTTCTGCCAAATACTATTAGCTAGCTTTAGCTATTATTTCAGTGGTATTCAGCATATTTATAGCTGGGTTTACATTTGCTTTTACAATATTTACTGCAGCATAAATGTTGATTATATGTCTATTGCCTATTTTGATTTTTCTTGTAAATCTTTGGTTTTCTAGATTGTTTTATTGTTTACTTGTTCCATGCCAAGGTGGGTTGTATGAAAAGTACATCTGGAAGAATGTAATCTGATTGTATATGAGTAAGTTGGTGTGAGGATAAGTAAGTTTTATGTATGAAAAGGGCATGGCAGAAACACAAGATTTATTTTTGTTTTACTTTTACTTTTTTTTTTTTTTTTTTTTCCAGTTAGCGAAATTGGCTTTAGAATGCAGCTGGTCAGATTCATTAGTAGAATTGCAGACACTGACACGACTTACATATTTTGCATATGTATTACAAGACTACGAAATAGTGATGACTTGTTCCCAAAGGATATTGCAGTCAGTTAATAATTTTTTTCACAATAGCGATACCAAGAAATATGAAATGTAAGTACATTGAATTTTGCATTATAATGTGGTATACTTGATATAAATTTTGAAGAATGAGTATATAGGGAAAATGCATCTGACTACTTAATCAAAATGGAGAGAATTTATTTATTTATTTATTTACAAAGAAACTGTACAGAAAGTGAAATTTTCCTACCACTCCTGATTTTGTCATTAGCAATTACTTAAGTACTACAGATAATGTTTTAACTCTACAATGTAGCCTGAGTAGAAGATGGTGTGAGATCCAGATTGTGTCTCTGGACTCAGTTCAGGAAGATAAGTGAATTTTGTAATCCAAGTGACTCAACAGGTTTTTGTGTTTGAGTGTCTTCCTGATGAGCAGTGCTTTTCTGAAATTGGTTTGTGGCAGTCACAGTCTTTTCGTGCTTTTGTAGTTTCCAAGCAGAAAGTAGCTTATTCTAATACATTGATGAAAATTGCTTCTGATAATGCATGAAGGGTCTACACAGTTCATGTAAGAAGATGCTGTGAGTGATAACAGGTGATAACAGCTACTGTTTTCTAATTTCTGGTGTCAGGTATCCCCAGGTAGCAGGCTTCCCTTATAAATTCTGTATGTGGGAGCAATAGGAGTGTAATTCATTTCTTAAAAAGCCCAGAGTCTTACTGGACTGTTAATTTAAAGCTTTGATCTTGTGGGGAATAAAAGGAAAAAAGAAAAAAGGTTTCCTATCTAGGAGGATCTGTTGGTGGAGTCCTTAGATCCTTCTGCTTATATACGATTTTACCCCCCAAAAAACAGAATGTAATTTCATCAAAACAAGAGGGAATTGACAGCAATTATTTAAAAAAAAAAAAAAAAAAATCAGAATGCAGGAAGTTTGAAATGAATATGATAAATACTTTGAATATACTTATGTGTTCATTTTTCTCTCTGTGAAGATGTCCGGGAAACAATGGTGCTCTTTGAAATTAATGGTTGTTTATTTCATGGGAGAAGAACATATAAAACCAGTTTTTCTCTCCAAAACATCTTAAAATATGGAACATATAATTTTAAAATATTATATAGAGAAAATAATGAATATTTAGCAATCTGAAACTGGTGAATGTTAAAATGTAAAATGTTTCCTTCTTTGACCAAGAAGTTGAGTTGTGGGTTGTCAATATTATCTCCAGAAAAATGGAAGATGAACGTCTTCATTCTTTTCACGTTAAAGCACAACTTAAGGACAAAGAAGGCTTAGACACCTACTTTTTTGTTGTTGTTGTTAACTTGTACTGTAGAACACTGGTGTCCTCTTGTGGACACAAATCATAACTGCATAATAGCCTTCACTGCGCAGTAGGAACTAAGCCAACTAGAAATGAGAAATGCCAGTTTAGTATAGGTGAATTCTCCCCTTTCTTTCTTTTTTCTTTTTTTGTTCTTTTTTCTTTTTTCTTTTTTTTTTTCTTTTTTCTTTTAAAAATCTTCCATATTGTGTTACATTATTGTATTATTTTCTTTCAAAACCACTTCTATTCAAGTATATCAGATAATTTTTATTATTGCTTTGTTATTTTATTTTTTTTAACTAGTTAACTGATGGGATTGAAATCTCTGCTCCTTACTTTTAAATGTAGAAGAGTATGATCCAAGTCAATTTCTCTAGAACCCTGTCCGTACTTTACCAGACATAAGAGAGACCAATTCCAAGAAAAAAAAAAAGTATTTAAAATTGTCTGATTTTCCCAATTTCTGTTTTTAATTACTTGCTATGTAAATTTCATTCTGATTTAATATTTTTATATTGTTTGATGTACAATGGTGAATAATGGGGAGAGAATCACAAATCTATTTTCTTTGGTCACTAGAAGTAGGTAAAATATTTTTCAAATCTTAGTTCACATTTATTTTCATTAGAACTGTAAAAAAGATACTTTATTTCTGATACCTGTTCACAGAGTGTTCAGATTTTTCAAATATTTTCTGATTGTAGGAAAAAAGTCATTAGAAGCCTTTTTAACTTTCAAAGCTACTAACATCTCTCTAGTAACAACTTGAAAGCATTATTAATGGGAACTGGTGTGTTCTTAGACTGTAAGACTAGCACATTTTGAGTTACTTGTCTTTATTCAGACCTGATAACACAGCGAGGCAAGAAATGTTGAGTACTGCTGCCTGTATCCAAGGAAAGAGTATAATGGAAAATTTGGCTGGACAAAAACATTTGCGTATAGCCGCATCAAAAGCCTTTGCTCAGAGTGCCAGGTAGGTTTTGTTTTAAGAGGGGACTAATACAAAGCAGACAAAAAAATTGATTTATAGATTTGGGGATCACCATTCTTTCCCAAGACTGATAAAAAATCAAAATAGTTGAGAGTTGAAATGCTTAACAAAAGATTTGACAGAATTTAGCAGTTTGGTAAATTTAAAATAAATTTTATCAGTTTAGAAACCGAAGTGGAAAGATTGCTTTAAGTAATAAATAGGAAGAAGGTGATACACAGATGGATAATGCCTGATTTTTAAATTCTTTGCTTTTTGGGAAAAAAAAAAAAAAAAAAAAAAAAAAAGAGCAAAAAAGTAGGCAATTGAAACTGTTAGAGGATGAAAATGTAATGGCTGATGTGAAGCCCTTAGCAGTATCATTTTTTTTCCTTAATAATTAAAAAGAGAGTGATGAAAGAAGTTGGAAAGGCCAGCGTAGCAGAACTCTACAGTTATGTTGTGTTGTGAACAGACAAATCCATATGTTTTCAATTTACATACCATGACAAGCACTTTTTTTTGGGAGTGGACATATACAAATAGCTCAACAAATGTCAAAAGGGACACAAAGTGGTGAGCAAAAACTTAGTAAGTCTAGTGTTAATATATACAGCATGTGAGCAGATAGAGTCTAAACATTGTGAAATTTTGGGAGAAAATGACAGATTGCCTGATTCAAAAATGATTAAGCTGCGACGGGAGGTTCAGGCTGGATATCAGAAAATGGTTCTTCACTGAGAGGATGGTCGTGCACTGGAACAGGCTCACCAGGGACGTAGTCACAGCACCAAGCCTGTCAGGGTTTAAGAAGTGTTTGGACTGTGCTCTTAGACATATGGTCTGAATTTTTGGGTGCTCCTGTGTGGTGCCAGGAGTTGGACTCGATGATCCTTGTGGGTCCTTTCCAACTCAGGATATTTTATAATTCTATGAAAATAGTAAGAGTATTAATTAGTTGATTTTTTTAATACCAATCCATAATTTTTAGCTAAATTCTAAAGATTTTGCTCACTCGTGTGTTATTGTTGTATTACAGTCTGGAAAATTATTATATTTTATTAATTAAAAGTAACATTTGCATGGAATGTGCTCAAAACAATTTGCATGCAAGTAGAGGCATTTGAAGTATATTTATATTTTACAGTGATTCTGTACTATGCAAAATCCATAGGAATGAAGAGTTGTGTTTGTTTGTTTGTTTGGTTTTTTGTGTGTGTGATGCTTTTATAACGAGAAATTAACATAATAGGAAGAAAAGAAAAAAAAAAGTAGGTTATTCCGAAGAACCTCTCAAGTAGGTTTCTACTAACTTTTAAAATTAGGTCTCACTTCAGTTAAAGTTACGCAGGAATACAGTACAAACACTTGTTTAATATTCCTTCTGTTGGATGTATGGAGGTGTTTTGTATATAAAAATGGAAAATATATTTTGTATGAATACCCTCATTGCTGAGATACAGTGTTGTCTAGATAAGGTAAACCACAGATGATGTTTGCGGAAGTAAAATCCTGTATCTTTGTTATATGTACCACCGGTGAGGTTTTTTCCTTCGTTAAGCTGTAATTTGTTTTCTTCAGATATGCAGGTGAAGCTGGAAATTATTCCCTTGTAATGTTTGCAGCGAGACACTTTTGGAACGCATGTTTACCTTTGCTAGGTTTTCCACATGACAGAGAACAGTTTAAAGAACCTACTGAAATAATTCTTAAGAATATAATGAAAGCAGAATCTGAAAATAAACAGGTAAGAATAGCTAATAAATATTGTTAACTATGCATGTGTTTAGTGATTGGTACTGATGATAAAGAAAAGTTTTGCTTTGTTCTGAAGCTGTGTGCATACTTCAAGATATCTTTCCTAAAAGGAAAAGGTCTTGTCATAAACACGTAAATGCTTTCTAATCTTCATTTGCATAGCACACATTCAGACACAACAAGGAATCACATACTTGTTTTCCATTTGGCGATTCTTCTGGTTCTAGGCAATTGACAAACTTGCAGCTGTTTTCTTCAAAATAATTTACGGTCTGGATGTGTGTAGTGTTGCACTTTGTGAGGCTCACAAAAGGGAATGCTTAGAAAATAATCAAAAAAAGATAAAGTGACAGAAAAAATCTGTCACTTCCAGTAAGAATGATAATAGGCCTTAAAAGACAAACTCATAAAAGTTGGAATTAAATTAAGGTTCCTCACACCTGCAGATTCAAATTACCTGCAAAATTATTTTTTAACAAATCTCATCACATGAAATTTCTTTTCCTGCTGAAACATCCCTACACATCTACAACTGTTCTTACTTCAAAATTCCCAGAGCTGATCCATTTCTCTCTTTCTAGATTTGATTTAAATGTCAATGAAGCTGATGTGAGTTTCCCCATGCATTTCAGTGGTCGCAGAATTAGACCTTGAAGGTTTTATTAATAACTTTTGCATTCAAGTTCAGCAGTACCAATGTGACATCTCAGCCTGCATCTCAGATCATCTAGTACTGTAGTATAATAATAGAAAACTTATTTTTCCTTTCTCCTCAAGCCATGTATAAATCACTAATAATCAGAGATGGTGACTGGTCTGCTTGAGTGTGTAGGAGACAGAATTTGCGAGGACTCTGTGTGCGAGGAAATACAGTGGCATGAAGATCGTAAACTTAAAGGAACTTTGCCAACGATGCATGGATATCTAACACTGTGATTTCTCATAGGGACATTTCTAAAGGTCTACTTATTTGCAGAGTAAAAAAAAAAAAAAAAAAAAAAAAACAGTAAGAAGGAATACTTCATTATGTATATATAAATAACTTGCTGCTACAGGATATTTTCAGAACAAACCCTTAATAAGATATATGAAAAGTCAAGACCTTTATTTAGATAATGGAAGTGTACAGTCACAGAGAGCCCAGACTTTTTATATCTGTAAAGAATAGTAATTCTTGTGAATTAGACTATATAGGATTTTCTGATATTATTTAGACAAAAATATTTCAAATAAGTTCTGTATTTGATTATTTCCAGAGTTACTAATTCTTCTTTATGTGTTATAGTAACTGCTGTAAGAGGCAGGAACTGGTATCCAGTGATCCTTGATCAGGCTAACTCTAAGCAGTTTTTAAATTGGTTCACATATCTAGAGAAGCATACATGTATACCTGAAGATAACTTTTGGTTTAGCCCAGCAAGGCAGTGGTTGTTTGCTTACTTGAGATATATACCAAAATATAAAGGGCATTTATTGTTCCTACTGTCTTTTTAGGAGAAAAACGATACATTGCCTTTGCATCAGTGGCTCACAAAGGATTTTCAAAGTAGTGGATTATCAGATGGATGCTTTCTGCCAGGCACGTTCTTTCTTGTTTTGATATGATAATTAAAAACAAACTAACAAAAACCTGTATTTTGTAATAGCATTGTTCTAATTCTGCAGTATAGTAATAAATGACTTGAATATACTTCAAAGGTGCTGATGAAGATCTGACATTAAGGACCTCTTTATATGGGTTATTATTCCACATATATGCTGATAAATCTGATTGGGAAAAAGCATTAAAAGTCCTGAATGAAGCTATTCAGGCTTTGCCTCAGACAAGACACAGGCTGTAAGTTATTTATTTATTTTTATTAAAATAAGCATTTGGGTTCTTGAGAACTCTAAAACTCTGAGTTCTGTTTTTACTATTTTTCTATTTTGCATTGGCAGAATAAAATCATGACTACCTTTTGGTCAGCCGGGCAATTCTTATAACAGAAAACACATGTGTGTATTTTCAGTGAAAAGACTTATGTTTGCAGTGTTTCTTATCATTAATCTTTTCATAACATTTGTACATGTCGTTTTCTAAAACTTGAATACAGGTACTATCTAATTTTCCCAAGAAAATAGGAGTACGAAGTGTAGCTGAAGTTATAATTTTTCTAGCTGTAAACACACGTAATGTAAAATGGAAACTAAATTATCTAGGCTACTGTTTATATATAGTTTTACATGAGTTCAAAGATTTATGCCCTTTTATATTAGTTTATGAACTTACACATCTCTGCACTACACTGAACTACTATATCTATTCCACTTCAAGTTACTTTACAGATACAGATGCAATTAATGTGCAATTCTTTTTGTCCTTTTCTAGTCTGATTTTTAAACATTTGGCTACAGTGAAGGCAAGATTGGGATGTAATTTCATGATGGAAATTCAGAAATTTGCAGGTGAAAGTGAAGATAATGTGTCCCGTATTTGGCGTCATATGGTAACAGTTTCCAGAAGTATTGTTGAACAGTTAAACTGTTTTAAAAATGCAATCAATGCTTTGCAGGTTTGTGAATTTTTACTATCAGTTCCAATACTGATAAAAATATGTTTTTAAAGTGTTTAATGAGATAGCAAGTATTGAGAAGTATAGAATTTAAGGAGTAGATAAGCCATATATATGATCATTGTTTCTTGTAAATTTGAAATTGCTTTTCAGTTGGAGAATCATAGAATATCCTTAGTGGGAAGGGAAACTACAAGGACCATCGAGTCCCACTCCTGGCTCCATGCAGGGCTACCTAACTATTAAACTAATAATTATATATTTGACAACGTTTTCCGAACACCTCTTGAACTCTCTCAGGCTCAGTGCCTTGACTTCAGTGCACAAGCACCTTCTCAATGAGGAACCTTTTCCTGATATCCAATCTGTCTTTCCTGATGTAGTTTCATGCTATTCCCTTGGGTCTTACCACTGGTCACCAGAGAGGAGATCAGCGCCTTTTCCACTGCTCCCACTCCTGCACTTCAGTCTCCTCTTCTCTAAGCTGAACATACATGTATATCAAGTGACCTCAGCCACTTCTCATATCTCTTCCCTTCTGGACTTTTCATCAGCTTTGTTGCTCTCCTTCAGACACTCTCTAATAGTTTTATGCTCTACTTACTTTGTTGTACCCAAAACTGCATGCAGTACTCAAGCTGAGCTGCACTAGTGTAGAGTATAGCGGAACAAATACTACCCTTGACCCTCTAGCAATGCAATGCTTGATGTACCCCAGGACATGGTTGACCCTTTTGGCTTCCAGGGCAAACTGTTGACTCACATTCAACTTGCTGTTGACCAGAATCCCCAGATCCCTTTCTGTGGGGCTGCTCTCCAGCCTCTTGTCCCCCTGGTCTCTACATATAACCAGGGTTGGTTGCCCCATCTGAGGTACAGAATCTGCCACTTGCTCTCATTGAACTTCATGTGGTTGGTGATTGCCCAGCCCTCCAATTTGTCAAGATCTTTTTGCAAGTCCTCTCTATCCTCATAGGAGTCAACAGCTCCTGCTAACTTAGTGTAATCTGCATAATTATTATCCATTTGAGTCCTGCATCCAGATCATTTATAAAAACACAAGAGAATTGGCCCTAAAATGAAGCCCTGTGGAACCTCAAAAGAGTGTGTATGGTTGACTTCTGGTAGGGCATAAGAGTTCAGCTGAGTCCTGACAAAGAAAAAGTCTAAGAATAGCTAATTGCAATAAATTTTGAAAAAGCAAAGAATAAACTGATAGAGTTTTCTGTTGCTTTCTGTTTTATATATCTCTCTGATTATGTGATTCAAATGAAACTGCTCAGTGACAAATTATTTTTTTGCTTCCATTAAGACTATATTGAACTTTTGAATATCAGTTCAGTGGTTTACACCACCAGATATAAACTAACTCTTCCTTTATCACTTTCATAGAAACAAGAAAATGAATGGCAGAAAGTTGATTACCTGATGGAATTTGCTGAATGGTTATACTGTAACCAGTTTCCCCTTAATGATGTTATTAAACCTCTGGATTGGGCAGTAGGTCTCTTGCTACATATGAAATTTTCTATGCAATCTTCTCAAGAAGAAGGTATGTAAATGTGTGTATTATTCAAATAAATTTCCCAGTAACAAATGCAAGGGACAATTTAAATTTATAACTTAGTTAGCAAACAAAGAATGGCAGCAGCATGGCAGTACTTTCTCCAGAATGCACTGTCATTTGTTCAAGGATATTTTAAAAGCACCTGTGAATTCTGTGTTGTGTCATAAAGATCTACGCTCATCACCAAACCACAAAATGCTTATGGTTGGGGCAGGGAGGGAGGTAGGTTGTTGCAGGGGCGGCCTGTTAGAGAAGAGACCGAGTGCTGCCCTGTGTCGGATAGAGCCAGTTCCAGCTGGCTCCAAAAGGTATCCACTACTGTCCAGAGCTGAGACAATGAAGAATGCTGTTTGCTCCTCTGCATAAGATAGGAGAGGGTTAAAAAAAAAAACACACCTCTGTGTGGCAGCTGTGAGAGACTGCAGTAAGAAAAATGTGAGAGAAAAAAACTTTGTAGATGCTAAAAGGTCAGAGAAGGAGGAGGAGGAGATGCTCCACATACTGGAGCAGAGATTCCCCTGCAGGCCAGTAGTGAAGCAGGTTTTGCCCCTGTAGCCTATGGAGGACCACACTGGAACAGATATCTACTCTGCAGCTTCCAGAGGAGGTGGAAGTGCCCTGCAGGCAGCTGCAGTCTGTGGAGAGCCTGCACAGGAGCAGGCTCCTGGCAGGAGCTGTGACCCCAGGGAGAGGAGCCACGTAGGTTATCTGGCAGGAACTGTGTCCTGTTAAATAAGACATATAAGACATAGTTAAAGTGTCTGTTGTGTATTTCATTTCAGTGTTGAACTTCTGTCATTTAATATGCATAATTGTTACACTATTAATTTAAAACACAGTACAAGTAGCATTACATTACCATGAGAAGAACATATTCAGTAGATGATTTTCCTTTTTTTTTCTGATTTTATTTGTAATTTAGAAATTTAACTTTTGAATAATTTTAAAAATACTATTATAGATACAAATATAGGCATGTTATTTTTTCGTTTTTAACAGAAAAAAAATCTATTAAAAAATTATTGCCTATGGAAAATCTGAAGATAGATGTTGGAAGAAATGATGTCATGCCCCAAATCAATTTGGAAAATTTGACTAATATTAAACAGTTGGAAGCTTTGTTTAGAGCACAGACTTTAATGGCTGTAGTTTCTGGTCATAGTTCTCCTTTTCATCAGCAACATTGTTTGATGGCATATGCTTGTGTTATCCGTATCTGGCAGGTGAGATTATATGATATTAAGTTATAATGTGGCCATTATATTTTTAACTGTCAGTGTTACTGCGGTATCAACTACTCATTTGACAGTCTAGCTATGTCTTTACTGTTTCCAATTTTATGCTATAATTAGTATATTTTCTCAGGTTTAGGATTAAACAAGAAAATTATTTCTCTCAGGTAAATAGGGAACAGACATTTAAGGATAAAAACAGTGGCCCATTTTTTCTTTGGAATGCAGTCATTCTTTTCTTGTGATTTTTTTGTGTTTCTAAAATTTTGTATTTTTAATTAGTTAAAGAATCTCACTAGCATCAGAATACACACTGAAGACATTGGTGACAGTTCTGAGGGAGGGGACTTAGACTGTCACTTAGATGGATTTAAAGTGGCTATGATTCAACTAAATGGAATCATCTGATGTAGTTAAAATAAATTAAAGTGTTGATTTGTTTGTTACATGTTAAGAAAAAAAATTATAGACAGGCAGTTTTCATTAAATATTATTCTTCAATCGCTTTTTCATTGCTACAGCATTTCAAATCAAACAAGTGTATTTGATTTCTCATTGATATGAATGCACAATTTAAATGGCTAATTGAGCATTATAGCAAAAATCATAGGATTATTATTATATGTTAAATATGAGTAAATCTTCGAAAGCACTAAATCTATACTTGATAATAGTAATGCCACAAATCTTCATATAAACAGTCTTAATGCTATGGGTGGCATTGCAGAAGTTGTGCAGCATCCAGTATTACTTTTTTTTGGTGATATTTTTTCATCTACTCTAGATAACTCTAATGAAATACGTTCATCTTCTCAGATTAATACGTGTTTCTATGCTTTAGGCAAGATCAGAAGTGTTGTTATTGTACATGCGAGGAACTTTCTCTGGATGCTTTCATATGTTTAAATATTTAGAAATTTCTGTTATATCACATTCACTAGACGCAATATAGAAGACCACTCCAAAAGTACAATAAAGTGGCTCTTTCATATTTTCAGTCTTCCAGATTCATTTGAACCCCTGATCCTCTGTCTCTATTTATAGAGGACTAAGCAATCTAGACTAGTAGTTTAAAGTAGGAATTTAATTTCCAACCATATAGATTAAAAAAGTCAAATCACAGAATCATAGAATATCTGAGTTGGAAGGGACCAACAAGGATCATTGAGTCCAACTCCTGGGTCCCCAAAGGACCACCCAATAAATAAATAGATAAACATAAAAATAAGATCATGTGTCTGAGAGCATTCTCCAAATGCTTCTTGAACTCCAGCAGGCTCGGTTCCTTGACCACTTCCTTGGGGAGCCTGTTCCAGTGCCCAACCACCCAAGTAGCTTTATTATAGATCCAGGGAGGATAGGATGTCATCTGACAGTTAAGCTGCTTACATGCATTATCATGATCTTCCAAAATGCTTGTACAAATAATGCCAGCATCTAGGATACTTTGAATTTTCTTGTTTTGTGAAGAAAGCTCTTATGTAAAAAAGCATGGTGTATGACAATTTTTAGTAGGTAGTGATTTACAATGAATAATTATTACTACTAGAAATTTCCAGGAAAAACAAACAAACAAAAAAAACCCAACACTCTAATTATTTTCTCATCTAGGTATCATTGTCAGCATCAGGACATATTATAGGAGCATTATCAAAGTCTTCACAATTTACAGCTCCTCAGGATGCACAGCCAACAATTGCTCCTAAGAAAGAGAAGGACAAAAAGGAAGAGAAACAAGTAAGAACCCTGTTCCTATGAAATAAAATCAATAGTCTCTTCATAACAGATATTTCCCTGTGCTTGTCTGTTAAATAACTTAAGTGCTTTCCTACAAAAACTCTTGTATTTTGTGAAGAACTTTTCTCTGACTCTTATATTTTCACTTCTGATTGTATGGTCTCGGCAGGTCATAAATGTACAGATACTTTTCTTTTGTTTGCTGCATTGGTTACAATACTGCTTTTTTGCAGAACCCCCAGTCTAGAGGTCAAAAAAGAGACAAAACTTCAAAAGACACTAAACAAGTAAGTTTTTTATGTTAGCTAAAAATTTAATACCAAACAAAATATCAACTTGGGCCTCATGAATGGCTGTATTTTAAATTACAGGTTGAAGAATCTTTTGTGAAAGAGCAGCCTAAAAGGAAGGAGTCAGTTGATACCTTACCAATAAATGTGGAAGAATGGGCTCATTATGACTGTCCCAATGAAGTTAGAAATACTTTTAAACAGAAAACAAATAGTTATGGTATTAACTGGAATAATTTCACAAAACCTGTGAGTCTACTCCTCAAAATTCTAGAGCTCTTATTTAAGGGAAAAATTGAATAGTGGAGACCTATGTACCATTTTAGTTTTCTTGTATTTGTGATAAAGAGTATGTTCAGACAGCTGTCAGAAATACTTTTGTGTCATTCCGTTCCTTAATATTTCAAAGTGTTAGTCTATCTCTGCATTTTGAAATGAGCTTAACCTACAGAGTAAATTTGCTGTATTCGTGTGTATGTAGCTGCTTTTTCAGCTTGAAAGTTGGTTTATATTTTTTAGTAGCATTCAGAACTTAATATTTAATCAGTAATTTAAAATATATTTTCTACAAAATTATTTTTTTTTCAGACATGCACTTTGCATTTTATAGACGTTTTAGCTCAAGAACTACAGCAAATATTTTGCCCCCACTTGATACTTCCCATCTTTCAGCTAGCTGAAGTTATTGCTAATGAAGTTGTGGAATGTAGAAGTCTGTCCGATCTCTATCACCTTCGGTTTGTATTCTCTATTTATTTTAAATAAAAGAGAAACAGAATGAAGTGGACTGTTCATCAGTGTTTCACTAAATAGTAAACAATGCTTTTTGTGATTTGTTTTATATTTGTAATTTTCTAAATTATTTTTTTTCATTCACTTCATTTCATTCATTCATTTCATTTTAATAGGGTGTTTTGATGAATTGTTTTGCTTGTGGCATTAAAGTCAGAAAATCAGTTACTAAATATCATCTCCTTGAGGAAAGATATACAAGATTTGGGATCTCAAGCCACTTTCATGTGAATAATTTTTGTAATGTCTTATTGTCACCTAACTGAAAGGAGTCCAAACAAAATTAAATTAAAATATTATGTTTTAAATATTCGAAAGGAAGGCTCCCATCTTGCATCAAAAATATATTACTTCAGAACCCAAATAGGTATCCCCAGTTAGCTCTGTCATTCTCTTTTCCAGAGTTGCTTTTGTGACCAAAATTCTTGATCGTTATGGATGTTAAGCCCTGATTTTTTTAAAACAAAAATATTTAATATGCATGCAGGGGTGACTTATTGCTGATCAGTTAAAACATTTTATCACACTTCAGAAGTGTACTGTATAATAATGGCTTAATAATTAAGTTATCAGCAATAATTAATACTAGCTTTATTCCCAATAGTTTCTGAAATGCCATAGAATCTATTTTTAAAATGCTAGAAACTGATTTGACATAATAGAGTTGACAAATGTAGAAACATCCATTTCTGTATACAAATGGACGTGTGCTCATCTGGATAATTGATTACCGAGTTACTGTCTCACAAGACTGAAGTGGTTTACTAATACGAAATTGATTTGCAATGAAGCTTCTTCAGATAAATTTTTTTCTTAATGCCTCAAGAGTTGTTTTTATTTCGTTATTTATTTATTTTATTCGTGACCTGTTTTTCATATATGATCTGATAGATATACACGAATAGGTGATTCTTTACTAATGTAGTGCAGCCGGTTAGCTCATATGCCTGTGGTTTTTGCATGTTGTAATAAGACCATATTAAAAATGCTATTTTCATACTTTTACCTCTTCAATAGGTAATTTCAAATATACCTATATTTTTTAAAAAAATGTTTGTTACTACCCATATTAGTTAAGACATATGAAAGCAAGGTTGAAAAATATGGAATATATGCTCTTCTTTTTAATGTGTTTATATGCTTTTAATGTGTTTATATGAAACAACTTTTGTAAGATTCTTGTTTCTTAAACATTTCTTCCTTTTTTTTTCTTTTCTTTTTCTTTTTTCCCCTTAGAATTGCCCTGATATGTTCTGACCTAAAACTTAGTCAGGCATCTTCATATCATGAGAAAGCTGCTGGAGAAGCATACATCAGTGAATTAGAACAAGTAATGTATGTATTTCTACATACATAGGCTTAATGTATATATGTACGTACGTATTTATTTCCCTACAGTTACTAAGTGTTGACAGGAAAAGAAAGGTATTTAAAAAATGATCTCTTAATACAAATGTATATAGGGGACTCTATATACAGAGTGAGTGTGTGGTAAAGCTGCCTAATACACTAATATTTCATTATGAAATACATCTAAAACATACGCGAATTAATTTTTTCTTTGTTACAATTTAGGTGTAGGCAAGAGATTGCACTGAAAAAGGAAAAAAAAATACATGCAGAGACAGAAGAAAGAAAAACATTCTTGGAGAGTGCTCAGCTGAATGGTAGTAAGGATGAAAATATCCTCGCTTCGGGGAAAAAGGTTTTATTTCTACTCCCATTTCCTTAATAAATTACTCTTTCCTTTTGATTTTAATGTACTTCCTACATTGTTTTAAAATAATTTTATACCTGAGAAGTAATTCAACACACACAAAAAGTTAATTAAAAGTGCATACTACTTAAATTCTGCTGGCAGTCATCGGCTGAATGTGAGCTGGGTTTGTCTGGCATATTATCCATATTGTGTAACAAGAATTGAATCAGTATTCATACAAAGAAAAGCCACTTTTCTACAAATGGAATTTGGGACTAAACAAATCAATGAAAATGGCTGAGGAGCAAAAGCAAGTTGCTAGTTACTAAAGTTACTAGTAAGAGTCAATTACTTCCTTACAGTAGCAGATCTGAAGTAGTTAATCAGTCCTAAAATTAATTGTAATAGTATAAATTTATGAGTTAACTACCTTTTGCATATTACAAATGTCCAAAACTCACAGTAAACCTGTTTGTCTTATAAAACAACTTCAAAATTTTGAGAAAATACAAAATAGAGCTGGACTGTGAGATATAGCAGGGACTGGATATAATAGTTAATAACAGTTTGTATTTCATATAGCTTAGTTTTAAAATTTATAACAGTCTAATATTTTATTATTTTTCAGATTTTTGAGTTAAATGCAATAACAGGCAAAGGACTGAGTGCACTTTCTTTCCCCTACTTATGGATAGAAAAAGCTGAAGTGCTAATTCAGCTAGGTTTGTATCAGCCAGCAAGACTACTGCTTTCAGAGGCCCATGCTGCAACTCAGGTACATCAGAAATAAAACAGAAAAACAAAAATTAATATAACATATAGGAAAAATGTTAATTTTGATGTAGTCATTTCTCATAATAATAATCAAATAGAAAAACAAGTAACTGCTGGGATATATTTTTTAAAGCAGAAATAAAAATACTGTTAAACTGAGAATGCATTGTTATTCATTAAAGTAAGGGAAACTAACCAGAACATTCATAGTGCTAATAAAGAAAACTGACCAAGCAAAAACCAATTGAAGTTGAAAATATAAATAGATTTAAATATATGAAACTTAAGTCCAACTTTCTGATTATTGAAGATTATTTCAACTTGTGAAATAGTGCTAGCATCTCTCCCTGCTTTGCAGTGACCCTTGGAACATCTAGTTATGTTCAAACTTTCTTTGTGTAGGTAGTTTACGTATGTTCAAGATTTGTTAATAAGAGAGATACGGCATTTATCTCCATCCGCTCACCATTTAATCTAATTATATCACTTAGTATTTTATTGTGATTTTAGTGCTACATTTTTATAAACACGTTTTATAACATGTTTTATTAAATGTTATTATGTTTAGTGATAGCCAGTTATGCAGAAATTATGACTTAGAACTCTGGCAGATCTGATTTAAAGTGTCCCTGTGTTCCACCAAACTAAGCCATTTAATCTCTTTAATGTGAAGTTTTTATATTAAAAATATTCTTCCTACAACTTGTATTCTGTACTACAGCTCTCTTCCTGCTTATGCAGGTTACAGTCGCATAATTATTGTAATTGCTTTAATTAAAAAAAATATAATTATATAAATATACTGTTATTCCACTAACTCATTTTGCTGATGTAAGTAAAAACTGTTGAAGTATGTTAAGCATGAATAAAGCTAAAATTTTAATAATGTAAATATAACTTTAATATTTTAACATTTCAATTTAATACTTATGACTAATTACATATTATATACATTATACATATTGTATATGATATATCCTATACACATTGTATTATATAATATTTATTATTAATATTTTTATATTTAAAAGGTTAATATTTAAAATATACAATGTGATTTCAATTATTTATATGATTTTAATATATGGAATCATACATTAACAAATAATATATTTATTTTATTGAAGCATCAATTTAGTATTGTACATTGAGAAAAGTTCAGATGACATCAGGGAGGACAACGTATTTTAATGATACATTTTTTTTCTATAGCATTTTTTATGCTATATGTCTGCATGCCAGTATACTATCTTTAGTATGCTGTATGTTAGTATCATGTATACTACTAGTATATACTTTTTAAGTAGCATAAAATAGTGTTGTAAATTTACTGGAGCTCTAGTATCTAGATCCCAGTTTGCTAAAAAAAATTTAATTCCTTCATCATATACAGACAAATGACAGCAGGTGTATGCATATATGGCACTAGGGGACATGTTTAAGTGGTGGGACTTGGTAGGTAAGGTTGAACTTGATGATCTTGAAGGCCTTTTCCAACCTAGATGATTCTATGGTGTCAAATAATAGAAGAAAAACTGCTTATTTGACTTCTGTGGGGTAGAAGGTGTGGGAACAAAGAAATACAAACTATATTTGAAGATTTGAAGTTTTTGGTTCATAGTAGACACTTTGTGCTTTTGAAAAAGGACAAGTAATATAAAAAGTAACTAACAAATTCTACAAGTAAATGAAGAAATACTATTCAATTCTTATTTCTGACCCTATTCATAAGTTTTATCTAAAATCTGAATATAAATAAATATGAACAGTGGTAGTGGTTCTTTCATATACAGGTAATGTATCTTTTTTCCTAGGAATTGAGGACTCCATATGATGCATCAAGGTGCTTGTATTTATTGGCTGTTTTGGCTAACCTGGAAAAAAAACACAGACAAGCTAAAGCACTTCTTGAGAAAGCGCAGCTTCTAGGAGGAAATGAACAGTTTTGGTACAACAGCACTGTTAGTCTAATAGAGGCAATTCTAGAGGAAGAGGGGGAAGAAAAACGGAGATTGGTATGGAAATATTGTTTACTTTTCTGCAGCTGTACCTCACTTTCAATGAAGAGAAATTTTATGCCCTTGGCATTTCAGTACAAAATTAGGTGTTAAATGCAGTTAATGTTGTTTGCTTGGCTGTGCATTCAACAAACATTAATTACGAATTCCAAACAGATGCATGCTAGTAGGAATGAGACTGTCCCCACAGAAGTATAATTTTTTTTAATGTTAGGTTGTATATGCATCTATTGAAATAAGAACAACAGTACTCTAGTATGTGTAACTAAATGTCAGGGATGCAATTCTCTTGGATAAGATCCTTTGTAAACCGTAAACAGTTGACATGTGTTTGTTTTCCATATTTAATAAAGATTCTAACTTTTAGTATTGTTTCCCAGTATGTAGTTACATTTCAAATACTGATTTTTAGAGCCTGAAAAATACTACTGTAATACATATATTTATTAAAAACATTTTCTTATTTTACCCTTAACATTAAAATACCCATTTACTGTTCAGCCCTTAACTTCCATGAGCTTCAGCACAGATATAGTTCTGTTGTGTCCGTGATGCTCTGTCCTTTATTGATATTACATGCAAGTCTTTCCTGTACAGAGAGATTTTTTTGGCTTTGGGTGACTTCACATTTTGTCTTGGAAAGACAAAATACCTAGTTACCAGTGAGGGCAGGTGTTTACTGTGGGTTTACCAGTATGGCTGTTAATGTAGTATACGTTGTTTTTTTTTTTTTTTTTTTTTTGTGTGTACATGGCTAACAAACATGACTGTAGTAACTAAAACCTTTAATAAGGACAAATCTATATATGAGGTTTTGAGCATCATCAAAGGGGCATTCTCACTTACCAGCTAGGGACTTCAAGATGAGTCTGGCTCCATCTTCTGTGCATGGTGTGCTTAGAGAAAAGAGGGCAGCAGTAGTATGCACCTCTTAACTTTGTCTTCAGGCCAAACTCTTTTATCCTTTCCTTGTGTGTATGTGCTTCAATCTTTTAATCATAGCGAAATACCTAAATACAATCACAACGTATACTTTCTAGAATTGCATACAGTTGTCAAAAATCAGCCGTCTCTGGGAATATTAGGGAAAGATATTTAACATTTTCTATACAAAATATAAGCTTTCTAAATTAATGTTTAATATTAACAGCAAACATTTAAAGTGAAATTCTGATGTTACCTGCAGGCTTGTAAGATACTGGAACACACTGTATATGTACTTAGATCTACCTTACTGAAGAGACCTAACAGAGAATCTGAGTTGGGTTTTATAATTGCATCCCTTGAAGCCAGGTAATTGTCTTTTTATTAACATATATCCAGCCTCCACTATGCTCCACTATATACCTCCAGCTGCAGGTAAATACTAGTTTTGTCACTCACCTTCATTTTAGTATAGTGCATTTGGAAGATTCTCAAATATTTTTCTTCCAAGTAATTCTGCTTATTCTGTTTGTTTGTTTGTTTGTTTAAATTTCCTTTCCAATTTCTTTATTCTTGTACAGAGTCCTATTACCTGGTAAGTTAGTAAGCTAGTTCAGATACCACAATGTTTTAGGCATAGTTTGAGGTGTAGGCTACCCAAAGGACTGAGATACATTTGCCCGTGCAGAGGTCACTGTTGCAGATATTTCCACAACATTCAGATATTTCCACAACACTCATAAACCGCAGTATTGACCTACTTTTTTCTTCACCATTATCCAAGAAGTCTTTTTATGGTGAAACTAAACAATAACTTTTGTGATATTGAAATCCAAGTACAGATTGCTTAAAATGTGTAGGTGAAAAGAGAGAAAGACGTAACATCTACATTTCCTTTTCTTTCCAGAAATGCTAAACTTCTGGATTAGAAAGGGAAGACTAATAGTTTCCTCATTTCAGCTATGCTGAGAAAACTGACTAGGCCTAGGTAGTTTGAAAAATTAGATACATGGAACAACTGACACCTCTGTTCTAATCTGAAATTATGATATTTTTCAGGACCTACTATCATTTGTAGAATATTATTTTAAAGAATTCAGAGGCTTCTTATATGTTTATTATAATTTAAAGAAAGACAGAGAGAAATACATACAGCCTGTGCTTTCTGACTGCCATCCTGTACATAATTTTTATCCCTAGGAAAGCACTTATTGAGATACATTTTGCTCAAAATTGTATGACTATTAATACTGAGCCTTGTCAGTCGCCACATATGCTACAGGGATCTTACAATAAATTAATTCAGATTGAGGAAGACTTCCTTAATTATGGGCATAAAAACTGCAGTGCTGAGATTTTGCTGGAACGTGCAAATATTCACAGGTAAGATTATACCTACGCTGAAAAATTGTATTTAAGTTTAACTAATCTAGAAAGTGTATTATTTACACTATTGTAGTCTAAGATAGAAAAGAGCAGATAATATTTATAGCTTTTATATCTGGATATCAGGTGTATATTTGTATTCCAAATGTGTTCTATATTCAGAAAATACTTCAGAACCAAAAATCTTTTCCACTGAAGGCAGAGTTAATTTTACCTAGTCTACTGTTTTTTGTACTGTCTTTGAGCAAAACAAAGTATCAAGGTCTCTAAGACAGTTTTTTGTCTTTCCATTTGTAAAGGCATTTGGGCAACCATGCCAATCATTCTCAAGTATCTATAGGCTTTTACAATTATTGCTGTTGAAATGTTTTACTAGAAATTCTGGTGCAAAACACAGTATGCCTTCACTCTAAGCTGTTTCCAGAATATACAGTATATATTATAATGACTGAGATATGTATTATAACTAGCTGTTCTGGAATTTTGTTCTTGGTGAATAGATACACTGGAGTATTATCTGCTCTTATTTTATTTATTAAAATCTCTTTACGTTGCAGTAGTACAGTTCCAGGAATAACCCCTCGAAAAAAATAATGTGTGAACATTTACTTTTACTATTTGAATATATAAAAAACAAACACACAAAAGTGTTTTATCTAACATGTATGTTCAATATTGTTGATACTGTAAAAATAAATACTTTTTTACATTATTTTTTTGGTTCTATGTTTTTTTTTCAGGATGATTGCCAAGCAGGAAGGAAATGAAGAAGAAAAACATAGTCACTGTCTAGATGCTTATAACTTAGCTCAGATGGCAGTATCCAAAGCAGAAGAAGTGTTTCATAATGTTTGCAGCTTAATTACAGTTAACGAGGTATGGATGGATGGATGGATATATATATATATATATATATGTGTGTGTGTTTATTACTTAAGAAGATAAATCTAATTTAGTTCTACTATTTGTTTGCTTTTGGATGATTTGTGGAAGCCCCAGATGAGATTATCTGCTGGGCGTTGTATGAACACAGAAGGGAACATTCTGATGCCCAAAGCATTTACAGTTTAAGAGAGGAAGAAGAAAGAAATTAGAAAATTTATTTTGTCAATTGTCTATAATTCTAAAATTTATCTAAAAGCTACAAAAGGAAAAAATCTAAACTTGGAGATATTTTGATGAAATTATAAATTATCCTCTAAAGACCTGACAGGTTTAAACTACTCACAATAAAATGTATTCCTGAGGAGAAAAACATTTACATTGACTGTTATGTAAATAAAGAAAACTTGTCTTTAAAATACTGTATTTTGGGTAATGAGAGCCTGCAGTCTACTTTGCTTAGTGTGTACTGTTATTATACTCTAGCATCTAGCTTTTTTTCTGCTTTGCCTTTTTTAAAGTATTCTTGTGTTGCTTCTAAAGACTGTTACCAAAATGAGCAATTATAAAATTCTGTTTTTATGTACACATTCTTAATGCCTTTATAATTAGATATTTGTACTGGGTACATAAAACATGACAAGCAGAAATCCAGCCACTCTTGTTCTAAGCAGCTACTTTCATTGCCTTGTATTGTATTTAAGATATATCTTTGAAAATTAAATTACTCTTAAATTATGTTAAGTTACATAGCCATATCTATGATCTATTGAGGCAATAATGTTAAAACTTTTGCTTCTTTAGTTAAAAGAAATAGAACATTCTAACTTCTTAGCAGCTAACTTTGCAAACATATTTGGAAGTAAAACTGTACTTTCCTTTCTTCTGTATTTCAGAATACAAATACTAGCATACCATTAATGAGGCAACTAGGTAACAGGAAGCTAAACCTTGTGGAAATTCTTCTGGATATTTTTCAAGTTGTTACTACTGAGAAAAAGCTTAAAAAAGTGGGAAAAACATCATTCCATAGAATTGCAGAATCATTCTGTGGAAAAACTACTAAAGATAATGCAACAGAACAGGTAACACAACATATTATTCTTGTGATTTGTATATAAAGGTATAACAAACTTTACCGGGGCTGTTTTCTGTAGTAGAACTTCCACTACTGAGGAAGGGGCTTCTCAGGCCATTCATTTAGTTTTGCAGCAAAGAAAGTTCTAGTGGTTTTTTTTGGTGCATTTGTTGTTGTTGTTATTATTTGTTCATATTTTTAAGAAAAATTCTGTTTCTTAAATGTGAAGACTTAAAAACAACTAATTGTTACAGGGAAATTACTTGAGGCTTCATAATTGGGCTTTTTAAAAATACGGTCTTTTTTAAATGGTTTTAAGCAGAACTGCTTAACTGAGCTGATGATTTAGAAAACAAGACGTGCTCCACTGGAACAGAGCAATATTTCTTGCCCATTATTCTACCTCTGACAACAACAGTAGGAAATGCTACTACAATAAATGTAGCAGCCCCAGCACTCTCTCTGGTATCCCCTTTACCCCTTACTCTTTCTCAGATTTGTTTGTCATTTGCTTATATACGTTAGTGTACTTTTTTTTTTTTAATCAATTGGTAATGAATTTGTGTATCTGTTAGATGCAGCTATTTTGTTGTTAAAATTGATTGGATTTAACAAATGTTCTTGTGTGTACACACATGTATATATATATATTTTAAAAGTATGTCTCTGTATGTATGGGTATATATGAGCAAATAAACATGACTACATATTTTACCAGGATTGGAAGCATATGGAGTACACTATAGGTCATATTACACTGGCTCAGTTAGCAAACACACAGAATCTTTGTAAAGGCTGCCCTGACATCAAATCCAAATGCCTGTACCTCACTGGAAAATGTCTTCATTTACTTGCCATTAACATAGATCCTGTACATTCAGAAATCTACTGGAAGCCAAACATTATGGTATGCATTCTTCTCTACATAGAAATTAGTTTTTGTGTGTAAAGTTTGTCTACCACAGTATTTTCTTCTAAATGCACTTGTATAGGAATACTCTTTATTCTGGATTTTACATACTGCATACAAGCCATAAGAAAAATGTTTGCTGAACCAAGGAATTTCAGAAAAAAATGCTTCTGTCAACATGCCATTGTTATGTAGATTACTTTTTTACTTACTCCTGATATATGGTAATTCCAAAATTTTCAGGAGAGATTAAAAAATTCTTGAAGGGCTTAAAGGGCTTGTTAGGTTTGTCTTTGTAACCATGGAAGAAGAGTAAGGACTTATATTTGAAATGCTCAGGTTTATAACTTCCTTTTGTGTTGCAGTAAGAACGCCATGTAAGAAAATGAATGTTGATTGAGTCAATCAATTTTAGTGATGGATTGAAGTGTTCATAAGAAATAAACGGAGGAAGAAAGACCAGAAAATCAAAAATCTAATATTGTCATCATAACATATTAAGAAATTTTGATGCCTGATAGTATTGCTAAATCACCATCGAGGAATTCATGTAGTGATATGATATCTTTTAACATGGGTTTCATTTTCACCTGAATATTCACAAAAGAAATGAAGCCACCTGTACCTGATGTAATGATGTAATGTTTAACTTTTTTTTTTTTTTTTTTTTTTTCCTGCTGTGATGAGTAGGAAGAAGCTAAATTGGACATCACTAAACCTTTCCTGATTTCAGGAGAATGCAATGAACAGGAAGTGACAGACATCAGTTTACTGTCTAATAAGTGTCGGTTTGATAAGTATAGGAGGAAAGTACAGGAATTAAAGGTATTTGGGCATGTTTTAGTAGTTTAAAAAAATAATTTTCTTACCTTATCAGTTCTGTTTGAAATGGTAATGAAAATGTTTGTAACATAAATTTGATCTTAAAAATTAGAATCTCCAAAATGCCCAGAAAATCCCGTCTTTCTACCTCTCTTGTGTCTCTGTCCTGCATCTCAATACATGCTGTGGGAGCTTCTGTGGGAGCCTCATCTTGAGTACTGGATGCAGTTCTGGGCACCACGGTACAAAAAAGACATGAAACTGTTGGAGAGTGTCCAGAGGAGGGCTACAAAGATGGCGAAGACGTGTGAGGAGTGACTGAGGTCACTTGGCCTGTTCAGCCTGGAAAAGAGGAGGCTGAGGGGAGAGCTCATTGCAGCCTACAACTTCCTCACAAGAGGGAGTGGAGAGCAAGGCGTCAATCTATTCTCCTTAGTCACCAGTGATAGGACCCACGGGAATGGTGTTAATCTAAAGGCAGGGGAGATTTAGGCTAGACATCAGGAAGAGGTTCTTCACTGAGAGGGTGGTTGCACACTGGAACAGGCTCCCCAGGGAAGCAGTCACTGCACCAAGTCTGTTGGAGCGTAAGAAGCATTTGGACTGTGCACTTAGTCACATGGTCTAAAATTTTGGGTAGACCTGTGTGGTGCCAGGATTTGGACTCGATGATCCTTATGAGTCCCTTCCAACTTGGGAGATTCTATGATTCTATGATTCTGATTGAGCTCCCAGGTAGAAGTAATTTCCCCTTTAAAGATTTTCATTGATCCAGCATGTAGCAGCTTTTTGCTGCACAGACATGCCTTTTTAAAGGAATGTAACATTTTGCAGATTGGCAACAAGTAGATAACTTCTGTCATAAAACATCTGTAAAATTCTTACAACATTTAAGCTGTATGCTGATCTGATCTGTGTTAACTACTGCAACTCAAAGCACACTAGAAGGAGGAGATATACAGTTTATATTGTTAATTGATAACTTGATGTAATAACTAAATTAAGAAAATTGTGGTTTTATTTGTATTAAATATAATTTACTGTAAATGGAAACAACTGTTTTGAAAATTGACTGAAAATTCCTTTGTTCTGAGTAGCTCCTATTCTCTGGAATTTAAGTATAGTTTTGCTAAAATGTACTACATGTTTTATATTAAGGAAGGTATTTTCTTAAAACATTTATGTTTTAATACTGTATAACAAATGTGGCATCTGCTGAATAATTAATCTATTTTGCATATTTTGAACATAATAAATGTCTAAAAAAGGAGAAAAACATTATTGACCATGAAAAATAGTATTTATTTTTCTAACACAAAAATAATCTGTATACATTTAATGAATATTTAATATTAAGGCATATTTTAATATAAACCTTTCTATTTTTATCATCTAGAAGGAACTTAGGTTGGCTCAGAAATACCTTTCTCAGTGCAGTGAAGCTTTACTACAGTGTATGGGTATTGCATTCAGCTATAATATTACCAATGTACTCGGTCCTGCTAGTTTGGAAATGGTTGAATGCTTTGGACAATTTGATCCAGTTTCGACTAGCCAGTTTTTAGCCCTTCATCAGGTAATGCAGCTAATGTATTATTCATTTTTCCAGGTTGTGTTGAGTTACATAAGCAAGAATGTTTGTTTATAGACATTGCCTGATCATTCATCGTACAGATCCTGCCTGATAATTGATCATACAGATACATATAGGCACTAATTGGTAATATGGGTAACTAAATATACAGTATGTTAACTGAGGTCAAAATGTTTGTTCCATGGCTTTTTGACAATTCCAGTATCTGTTGTGCTTAACATGAAGTTTTCATTGTTGATTGCATACATGCAAATATTTTATTATCAATAATTTATTATATTGTGATTAGGTAAGATAAGACATTACCACAAAACATTTTAATCCTTCCCTGACAAATAATTTTTAAAATGTTTCTGTGCATTTATTCATTCATTATTTTCAGGTAGATAGGAAAGGTTTATGTTCAATTTGTCAAATCAGCACCTACTTAGCATGATTCCGTAGGTGAGTCAAGGGTATATGAATCGCTAGTGTGACTATTGTGACTATGGGCCTTCACCACAAAGAAGATAAGGAATGGCTGTAAGTCTCATATTCCCTACATCAGGAACAAATAATACATACTTCCTACACCGTCATCTCCACTGCAGAAATAGAGAAATGCACCTTATACTAATTTTCTTTCTCCCACATCAAGGCAACCACAGGAAATTATTGCAGACATTAAGCATATGTCGCTGTGTCAACACTTCCAAATAGCTCCATCAGTGAGTGGAATGCACTGAGTAGGTCTTTCAATAAATCAGATTTTTAAGTGAGAGACTGTTTCTTTAACATACATATATATCCATGTTATAATGAACATATAATATATATATGTATTTATATGATTTTGGGGAGAGAAACTAAGAAGCTCTAAACGTTTTACAGAGCTGTTCAGCATCTATGATGATGAAACGTATCCTTCTAACAGCTAATTCTGACACCAGCAGCTCTCAGCTGGCAGCATTACTGCATCTTCAAAAAAAATTGAAACAAAACAGGAACACAAGTGATCTTCTGAAAAATGTGGAACAGCAACTGACTGCTACTTCAGTGGTAACTTTTTGATATGCGTTACTTATGAGGTGTTTATATGTATGTTATACAAACACACATATAGACATATACATACATATCTGTTTCCTTTGAACTCTGTTGAACATTTTTATTTTCTTAATTTCAGGTATGGGTAGACTTGGTCATGACTGAAACTCACAATTTGTTAGTATGGTCCGTATTGCTGTGTGGTTTTGTTTATGCTAGGTTATCTGTGTGGCATGAGCTATGTAATTTAAATTAGAATTGAGATACAAAGATGAAATCCAAATTTGTCCTGTAGTTACAATTTGGTGTATCTGGTTGTCAGAGCTGTGCTCTCTGAATTCAGTACACTTAAATCCTTAGTTCCATGTGAGTCTCATCCAATCCAGCTGACGATGCTGTTGTAAAGGACCCTGGCAGCAGAGACTCTAGTCACCATCTAGACAGCAACCAGTCGTGCTGTTTGAGATACTTAAGCCCCCACACAAGTGCTACCCTATGACAAGGTTCATTTACATATATATACGTATATATATAATTGATCTTTTTATTAAAATCTCTGTTGGTTAGCCTCTAGACATCATCTAAACTATGATATTTTAAAAAAAACAAACAAACAGTTAAAAAATATTTCATGTAATTCATAGTTCTGGAGCAGATGATAGATAAACTTTTCTGGGACAGAAGTAATCTGTCATTTGTTCTAAACCATCTGAGAAATATGTGTTCTTCAAACATCTGACATCTAAAAGTGGATACCAAAACTAAAATTTGAAGACCCTCAGTTAGAAAAGAATAAAAATTAAATGAAATTTAAAACTGCCAGAAAGTTAGGTACAAAGATTTAACTGTAACTGGCAGGAATTAAACATTTAAAAAAGGTGGCAAGCAGAAGTACAGTACAGAATAAACAAAATAAGTATTTGTAGGCCATTATTTTGGATCTTCTCTCTATGTGCTGTATTATCTTATTTAGCACAAGGAATAGGACAATATTTTGTTCTGAAGACACCTTAGGGGTTGCTTCAATCTGAAGAACACATACATGCACATGCTTAAATGTAACAGAGTCAAAGACATTTATGGGGCTTTCTGTATTAGAACAAATATTTCATCTGGTGACTGACTGTTGAGTCACTTGGGTTTTCTTCCCTGTGTTCTCTTGAAAACAGTTCTATATTTGTTAGCAATAATTGCAAAATTTTATATAGTTTCTTTTGGTGAAGTGTCTGTTTTTAACAAATTTTTGAACCACTTTTACAAGTGTGTGTTACATTGAATTATTCTGCTACCTGCCTTTGATAATATTCTGCTAGGATTTGATAACATTTTAACTTCACATATAGTGTAGCGTCCAAAAAAGTCATGTTGCTATGAAAAGTGGGCTAAGTTACAGTAATTCAAATTTGTTTTAAATATTATTTATAAGTTCTGCACTGCATAAAAATCACAGAATCACAGAAAGGTTGAGGTTGGAAGAGACCTGTGGAAGTCATCTGATCCAATCTGTCCTGCTCAAGCAGGGCTACTCTGAGCAGGTTACCCAGGATCATGTCCAGATGGCTTTTGAGCATCTCCAAGGAGGGAGACTCCACAGCCTCTCTGGATAAGCTGTGCCAGTGCTCTGTCACCCCACAATGAATACATGTAAATGTTTCCTTATGTCTGGATGGAGCCTCCTATGTTTCAGCGCATGTCCATTGCCTCTAGTCCTGTTAAATTATTAAAACCTTATTTACTAGAATTGTCGATTTTCTCATGGAAGAACTGAAATTGTTGTTAATAAAATGTATTAAAATAATTTTATTTTTGAATTATTATGCAGGCATGGAGAAATCTCTGTATTCCTGTAGAACATTTTAATATAGTGAATGAATTGCCATCTAATTTCTACATAATTATTCTCCAGCATTCAGAAGACAGGTATAAAATGTCATCATTTTCATTTGTTATTCTGTTTGTTACAAATGTCATCCTTCTATACCTGTGAATAAGCACTATTTTGTTTGCTTATTGTCTTTTACTTCTAATTTTGCTGGATTTGAATTTTAGGTTAGTGTGCAAATTAATAAACAAATAAAACCACCTGCAGCTCAAACCTGTACTTTTAACTATTTCTGGGCCTTTTTTTTTTTTTTTTTTTTTTTTCCCTAGTTATATGTTTAATCTCCAGAGTTTATTTGAAAGGTTTTAGACCATTCTTGTTATTCTCCTAAATCCTCTTTATATTTTTCATCTCTCACTGGTTATGCTCCTGAAAATGTCAGAAGGAGTCCCATTTAGCTTTATAAAACCTCACATAGCCTGGTTATTGCAGCCTCATGAGTGAGAACTCGTAAACAGCTGTAGCAACTGGTTATGTACAGTTTCACCAACCGTGAAAAGTCTTAAACAACTGTCATAGAACAAATAAAAATCTCCCTTACCGGATATATAGCAATGAAAGATGTTTTCTTAAAGCTGTCAGTTTGTTCCAATTGGATTTTGCAGGTTTTTGCACCCCAAGGTGGGGGGTAATTAATGCATCATGAGAGTATTAGCACATTAAATTGTAGGGTAGTAATTACTCATGCAACTAAACTCATTCACATCAATAAGCCTGAACAGTCAAATAATCTACTCAGCAGTTTTCTGCTTTTTATAGATCAAACTTGTACAGCTCATTGATTGAGAAACCAAAAGTAAGTACTGCACAGCAGAAGGGAAAATCCACTCAGCCAATGGGTAAGTGCCTCTTACAGTTAGAGATAAAAATCATTACCCTGATTGCTTATATGTTTCACTGTTTCCTTCAATGAAATTTTTAAATAATTGTTTAAATAGTGGTAACTCATTAATACCTGAGAAAAGTAGATACCTAAATGCATGTTTCATTATCAGATACAGTGTATCCAGTCAGAATTTACAGAATTTTAGTGTATATTTTAAGGCTAAAGTTGCTGTTAAATACATGTCAGGAGATTGCTTTTTCATTGTACATACCTGTACAGATCTTATGCAAAATATATGTAAACAGTTTTTCAAAGAACAACAGAATATATTGTTTTAGATACTGATGGTCTCTCTTGTAATTTCTTCAAGTACAAATATGATGTCTCAAAAATAATGTGTCTCATGATGATGTTATTCTCCTTCACTATTAGTGCAAGCTAAAGTTTCTCGATTTCCTGTGAATCCCAATACTTTTTGTACTTTGTTGGAAAAAGTGTATCTTTACAAGCAACAAAATATGAAGAGTCACCTTAAAGAAACTGTCATTCAAAGCCTGCAAGAGTGCATCACTAAAACTGATACGGTAATATATTTGATTACCTTATATTCAAACAAGACTGAAAAATATGTACTAAAAAACTATCGTGAACGCTCTTTATGTAGAATTTTCCATTTATTCCAAGTGTAACATCCCTAATCTTCGCAACTACTAAATGTTTTGTGTATTCTGTGTCAACATTTAATGTTACTATATTGTTCTGTTACTGTTTTCAATGTCATTCGACAACTTTGAGATGTTCCGTAGTTTATTGTGATAGAAAGTTGATACAACTGAGAACAATTTACTTGAAAAGGTGCTTTGTGTCTAACATTTACGTTGTGTACATTGGCCCCAGATGTCCCCCCCCAAAATGGGATCATAGATCTCAACCCTTTATTCAAAATAAATCAGTCTTAACCAGAGAATTATTACTGATTTCCAGAAAATTACTGATTATTACAGAAAAGTTCCTTTCTAGGGCACACTGTCCTTTGGCACTGTGGCTGTTTGGGTGGAGTTGATCCAAGTATGTTAGTCACAAAATTTTTCTTTAAGTACACATCTCAATGGAATTCCAAGTTCACAACTGTGGCTCTGAACATTAAATTCTAGATGAAAAAAGTTTTCTGTTACTGTAAGAGGGTTTAGTTCTATTATTGTAAGAATTCTTAGTTCTGTAAGGAAATATTTTTTCAGAGAACAGTTATTGTATAGCATAAAGGTACACTGGAAAAGCCTATGCTTTTCGACAGGTTTTCTGCACTCTGTAAGTCTATAAACTCCTATTCTCATTTACTTTAATTTTGTCTCCACTACATTCTATACTCCCTGGTTAAATGTTATGTATTAACAAAAACTGGTAAAGACCTTTTTTAATCATTGATATGAAAAACTTGAACTATAATAAAAATGTAGATGATATGAAAAGTGTAGATCAAACTGAATTTTCTGCATTTGTTTTCTTCTTTTAATCACACGACTCTGACACATCTGGTTCTTGAAATATAATTCTGTTTTATTCATTGTGTTACCATCTTTCAGCTAAAATAATGATTATTCCTGATGGTTAAAGTGCTGAACACTTTTTCTCTTGTCCATGGCCAGCCTTTGTTGTAATGGCAAGCTATGTAAAGATTGATGTAGTTCCATCAGTACAGAGGTGACAATGTCAGGTAGAACAGACAGAAAAAAAAAAAGTGGCTTAGATTTTTAAAACACATGTACATTAAAACTTTCATTAATCTTGCATACAACCTGCACAAAGCCATGCAAACAGGGCTTTGGATAGAAAATCCATCCATTAGTACTAAAACTCTTTGACATCTAGTTGAGCTCATTTGTCCATTTATTTTTTTGTGTCCATCTATATTGGCTTTTAGAAGATTCAGTTTTATAGTGTCATCTCTATTCTCTCCTTATCCGTTTTCTTCATTCTGTTTATTTTTTTTTTTCCTCAATTGGTTCCACTGATCTCCATACAATATAATTTGCTTTTTCAACACTCATCTTCTTCTGTTTACTTCTCAATGCTGTCCTTTCACAGTTCCTTTCCAGTTATTATTCTTTTTTTTTTTTTTTTTTTTTTTTTTTCTGGACTTTCCCTCCCTTCCTGTTCCCCGTTTAAGTTTCAGAAATATATTATTTGCTTTGATAATAAATATTGACATTTTATACTGATTCTTATGTTAGAATATTTTGCAAAATGGTGGTGGCAATGATGTTGTGAAGTAGTTTTGAAACTGATTTGCTCTATTTATGTTTTCCACTTTATAATGTTTCAAATGATCTGATTTAGCCTCTGATTTACCATATTACACCCACCATCCTTGTTAAATAGAATTTTGTATGTATTTTGTTTTTTGTTGCAATGTGTGTGATAGACTCCAACAGAGAAAATAGACAATAATGGACACAATTTGATAACAGATTTCTCTGAAATATTAGAAATTATGGAAGAATATCTGAAACCACTGCTATCACAGTTTGATTTCCCTAACATTAGGTAAGACATTTAGAGTTGTTTTTATCATTTGTGAAAATAGAATGGTCTCAGCTCGTACAAATACAGGAAAAGTTGTAGATGAAAAGCAAGATTAGACTCCATTGAATGGACTTCTGCATCTTTAAAGGTATATATAAATATATGCAGTATATGCAAGACAAAGAGGATAGAACCACATGGAAGACTAATGCCTATGCCTAACAAGCACTGTCCTCCAACAGTTCAGAATGAAACATTATAATTTAACTAATTAAAGATGGAATTTCAAAAGGAGTACTTTGTGTAGAATTTCATTGAGATTTAAATATCTCTGTCTTTGTGTATCCCATGAAAACCTTTACTTGCATGAGTATTAATACCAAAAATATTTTCAATGCAATTTTTCTTCCCAGAGAACACAGCACATCAGCTTCAGCAGCTGAATCAGGAAAAATAAAAGTGAAAGATAAGGACACCAAACACACTAGAATGCAGGGTATGTGCTCTCTGGAGTATAACATATGTGCACTTTAATAGTGTTGCCTATCTTCTATACCAAGTTAAATATCTCAGTATACTTCCAAAGATTATTTTTACACTGGGCCTATCCTTCAGCATGTATTAAAAGTCTTCTATACTATACAGGCTTCAGACAGGTTAATAAAATGTCTTTATTACAAGCCAGTCTTTTGAGGAGAAATACCAAAAGAGAACATAAGTCTGTTGGTCTAGTTTTGTCTTTTCCTGCTTTCTGCTTTTTACTTTGTGGACTCTCACAGTTTGTTTGCTTTAATGCAACAAACTTAATGTGGGAGTATAAGCATGTTCTGAGAGAAGACATTCCAAGTCCATGGCTTGCTTTGGGGATTGATTTTTTTTTTTCTTTATGGAGAAGAGCAATCAAATTTCTCAGCTAAAAGTTACTAGAAAAAATGCATTTGCTTTTCAAAATTTGCATGAGTTTCTTTCTGCAATCCAGCAGCTGTCTTGTTATTTGCATTTGTTACTTCTCTGTAACAAAACAGGAAAATGTTGATAAAATGATACATTTTGTTTTTCCCAAATAACAGAAACAAAAAGTTTCCTCCAGAAATACGTGGTTATTATTGGAAAAGTGCTCTTTTACGAGTCTGTACTCTTTAGCCAAACATTTTTAGTACAAGTTTTCATTTCCAAAATGATTTTCTTAAAATGCATAGCATTTGCCCAGATTTTGTTCTGGATTGTTTTGATTATTAATACAGGAATATTTTTCCCTCTGATTAATTAGTACTCTCAAATGTATATGCTTAGAAGTCTAACAACATCTTAGGAATTAACTGTATTAAAACATATTTTTGAATAATGTTTTTCACAGTAAAATGAAGTTCAATTGTCAGACAACAGAGGAAACCTAGTTTTTATAACTAACTTCGTTTATTTAAATACATACTGAGAAATATAAAATCCTAATTGTGGTTTGTCACATTTATTCAGGAACACCTATGGAGTTAGGATTGTGTGTGGTATTACTAGCAGATAAGTTATTTATGGAATTGCCTTTGGAAACTCTGAGTGTCTTTCAGGAGGAAGGAATATGTTCTGTATCCAGAGATTTTTCTCTCCAGATTCTCTACAATCGACTACAGGTGGATGAATCAGGTACTATTAGATAAACATTTTTTGTGTTTGTATGTTGATATAGGAAGGAAGATAGTTAAAATGTAAATATGCATGGTGTCATGTAATTTACTGGAAGCCTGTCATATATTGTTTCATATCCTGTCATAGCCTACTTCATAGCCTGTCATACAATGTCATAGCATTGTTTTATAGCCTGTCATATAATGTTTCCATTATTTTAGATGGGATAGCTAGTATAATGGACTTATTTAGAAATATACAGGCTGATTATAGTTGAAATGTTAGCTAATCCAAAATAACCTCTAGATATTAAAGAATATGCTAAAAAGTAGATTCTAAAATGACTTGTTTCAACTGAACACATATGGTCTCAAACAACAACTGTTTTCGTGTATACCTTTTTTTTGATTTTTCATCAAACTTTACGACTATTTTCATCTACATTGAAAAAAATCAAATAAGAATTTAGAATTTTGTTAGTTTTCTTTTAACATTAATGTAAGACTGCTTAGAATATTGATATATTGAGCTACTTCCTCTATGTATAGCTAAGATTACGTTAAGTCCTCAGGTCAGTTAAGTGATTCTTGTTCTACGCATGAGCAAAGTCAGACTCCACAGGCTGTAGATACTTTTATCACTACCACAGACACTTGTACACTGTATAAACTCTTCAATTAAATGAGTTTGTTAAGTGAGATGGTTGGGTAGATTTTGAATTGGTTTTATAACCTTGTCCCTATGACATCTTGTTTTTTTTTTGTTGTTGTTGTTGTTTTTTGTTTGTTTGCTTGCTTGTTTGTTTTTTAAATTTATTCTAAAAATCAGTAAGAAATGCAGGCACATAGCATTTTTCTGCTGAGAAAAACTGCTAAGCAGTTTTACTTATAGAACTGCTAAGCTTTTTTTCTTATAGATCAAAGATACCTCCTATTACTGAACCTATAAAAATTTGAAGCCACATTTTACTCAGATATAGATAACACATTTTAACTCACTTAAAAGTTAGTGGGCCTCAGCCAATAAATAGGTTAAATTTAGAAAAGTCTCACTGTGAAAAATGAGTCTTCTGTTCCATACAGGTTCTTGTATTGCGTTCTTATCTACAATATTTAGCAACTTTAGTGTAACTGTCATCTGTTTGGCCATTTCTGCATGGAAAGAACTGTAAACAATCTGAGATGAGAATATATTTAGTCTACACATTCATATACTCTTAAATATCTGTTATAAATAAGACTTTCAGAACTTTTTTTTTTTTTAATTTATTTTTCCCCCTTTTAAAGTGAAAATTCTTATGGTTGCATAATTTTAGAAGTTAATTAATGAGAGGAAGCATAATTGAAAAGCTACCTATGCTATTATGAAAGTAGCCACTGAATAAAAAGAGAATCAATGGCCAAATGCACTCAAATGCATACCACAAACTTCCCCTAATTTGCAGTGCATTCCAGCGATAACTATCTGAGACTTATACTTTGGGTTATAGTCATTTGTGCAGTGAGAAATATAACACAGTTCCCATTGCTTTTTTGAAGCCTCTTGTAGTAAAAAATCAGATTCAAATATAAAACTTCCTTTATTCTTTTGATTTCTGTGTATTTCACAGAAGCTTCAGTTATTCCAGTAACATCAATGTTGAATAGATACAGCAATAGGCTTAAAAAGTGCTCCAGTAGTCACTATTCAACACTTTTTTCCTGAACACATAATGTAGTGAAGCATTTGCACATCTAAGAGATTGTGTGTGTTGGTTGTTTTACACTTTGAAGCTACTATTTTTAGGCAAGAGGGTTTGGGGAATGTCCTTGCCTTGCTGCAATGTGAAATTAAGTTGTATTTTTCTAATCTGTTGTTATTATTACATCCTAATGAATATAAGCAATCCTTTAAGAAAGCTGTATTTTCTGAAACTGCTCATGTCTTAAAAAAAAAGTCTCTTCTTTTCAATTCCACAGAGAGTGAAATTAAAGATGTTCGAAGGTCTAAAGAACCAAAACCAAAAGACGAACAGAAAAAGAATGTCAAAATGGTGAACTTTCCATTTTTTTTAAATAAAATAAATATGGGTAGCTCTTCTTGTTGTGTAAAAATATTGTTAAAGGACTACAAGTTGCTTGCATAGAAGCTCTTTATATACTCTAGAAGTCTGAAGTGGGAAAAAGTATTACATAATAAGAATCTTGCTCTTGTTGATTTTATAATGAGTTGTTTCTTTGAAAAAGCATATCCTCTGCATAATCGTGACATAAACAACTCACAAAGGGAGCTGTCTCAAAATACTAAACTACCTCCCCCAGCAATATGGTATATTTTATATGCTGTTTTATATTTTAAATGCATATATAACTATATATGTTCACATGTATAAATATATGCAATATGTACATATATGCATTCTGTATAATGCAGGATAGCTTATGCTTTTGATTTACATTGACACTTGGGTATTGTGCTGCTTTTAAGCCTACTTTCAAAACTTTAGGACATCTTTTTGTTAGTTGTTTAACACTGCAGATACAATAATAATGTTTGATTAAGGCTTCTGCACGTAATACTGTATACGTTCTTTTAATTATAGGCACCAGTTCATCGTGTTTTACCCTCTAATTGCATGCCTGTTGATACTCGTAATCTTAAATGTATCCTTTCCCAAATGATTACGTATGTGAATCAGTTCAGATAAACTTTTTTTTTTCTGGTTTATATTGCATTGTTTATACTTCACTGCCTATCAGATATTGTGGACCCCTATAATGAAGGAAGAGAGCCAGGTAATATCTATTAAATAATATTACCTCCACAACCTAGCCATGCAATTTAATTTTTTTTTTCTTTTTTAACAGAAAATGAAGTCATATCATTGAGGTGTTGACAAAAAAAGCTTAGATTTTTGTCAGAAAAGTACTGCTTATCACCTGTCAAATGGTGCCTCAATGAAAAAATATAACCTGTTTCAAGTTCCAGAAAGAAATTAGTCTTTTTTTTTTTTCATATCACTAAATAATGACCTACTTACCTTCAAGAAAATAGTTACTTGAGTAATCTTTCTTTCTATATAAACCAATTAAAAATACATGCTTTCTTTCAAGAACTTGTTACTGCATTTTTAGTTTTACAGATATATGCCATTAAGATACAACATCAGTAGTGCAGGGAAGGATATAGGTTAATTGAAATGATGCATTGTATAATCTTCTTTATTATACTAGAAATTTGCATGAAATACATGAATGACTAGGAACAAACAGTACTGAATGGGAATGGACCAGAACAGGAACAATGGAACTTATATATAAACGTATATACGGATTCTCAAGCTAATGCCTACATATAAAGCATGTGTAACACACAAAGCTTTTGCATGTTGTCTTATAGTCCTTTGAAAGGTGGAAGGTATTATGATAGTTACAGGCACTTGTGTAAGGATATTTGAAAGGGTTGCTGTTTTCTTTTGGAGTCTACTTACCAAGGCAGTAGGTGTTTACTATATCAATTCAGTCTGACACAAATAATTTAGTAACACAATTTTACTTATTTTTTTTCTCCCAGTATGTGTAATAGTTTAATTGATTCACATTTGTTAACAAACACATTTATCAAATGCCAAAAATTGATTTAATGGAGGTTTTTAATTGAGATAGTTAATAAACAAAAAATCAAAACAAAAGAAGCTACTGAACAGTACTGATAGAATATGCTTCCATGTGTTTGCAGTTTCTCCTTCACAGCAGATAAAAATAAACGGTTTACTATGTACTCAATATCTGGCTGTATGAGTGTATCTGCATTTTACAGTATTATGAAAATATAGTCAGACAAGGTAAATTGTCATTAAATATTCAATGTCCTTGGAGAGCAGAGGTGGGTTTGGAATCTTGCCTTCTAAAATCAGGGCTATAGAAACTCAGTTATTTTCTCTGTCCATCTAAATTCTTTCTGAGTCTCTGAAATGGAACTGCATGAACAGTGCTGGTGTTTTCAATGTTGCAATTGACGCATTTTTAAAATCTGGACTTAGTTTTTAAAAACCTTAAGATCTAATGACAGCCTAAAAAAAATCCTAAATATATATATTGTCATTTTTAAATGTTTGAAAATAAGATTGCCCAACATACTTTGTAGCATCTTAACCTTACAATTATGACATTCTATTGTTACAGAAGCTTTAAGTCCCTCCCAAAAAATGAAGGAAATCTTAGAAAAGTACCATGACCTGTTTACACTACAGTGGGAAGGAGTTATTGGCAACGTATATGTTCCAAGGTTTGTAGTATTCTATATGCTTTCATGTTTTATCCATGTTTCTTTTTTTAAAACAGTGATAATTCCCAGAGGCTTCAGTCATAAAATAGGGTTACATTTCGCTGCGCTATTAAACACAGAGCTAACCATTGTCTTTGTTTCAAATGTAGGATCTAAAATATGGTGCCAGAAATTGCTGTATATTTAAATGATCCAATCTTGAAAAAAAAAATGGCTGCTGTTGCAGTCTTCAATGATTATTAGGAGCATATGGGAGTATAAGTGTGATTTCTGGCTTTGCTCATAACTGTTTTTTAAAACCAAGTATTAAAAGCTATATTATCTCCATGCATAATGAGTTAACTGCAAGATTGTAGCACACATTTCAGCTACAATGTAGTAAAGGTACATCTTTCAGTTTACAATTTCAAACATCTGTTGATGAAGTTCGTATTATTTTTATAAAGTTTGTTCAGTTCGTTCTTTATAGAAGTACTTGAATTTTATGATTGTAGAAGTAGAGACATAAAAGGGATCTTGAGGTGTCAAGCCATTCAAGTCCTGTAAGTGAGGCAACATGATGAACTGTGGACCTTGCTTTATAACTGCTAGTCTAATCCGTCCTTTAAAATCTTCTCTACTTAGGTAAAATCACTGTACAGGTACTCTGGTGTTTCTTCATAACAATTGCAAAGATTGTTAGCAGTTATCAGACAGCATAGTTTTTGCTGCTAGCTAGGCTGATTAATTGAACCTCTTTTCAAAACCTAATTTATTTATATCCTGCTGGGTGCATATATCATAGAATCACAGAACAGCTTGGGTTGAAGGGACCTTAAAGATCATCTGGTTCCAACCCCACTGCCATGGGCAGGGAAGCCACACGGTAGATCTGGTTGCCCAGGGACCCATTCAGCCTGGCTTTGAACACTTCCAGAGATGTTGCATCCACAGCTTCTCTGGCCAGTCTGTGCCAGTGCCTCACCACCCTCTGAGTGAAGAATTTCCTCCCAACATTTAATCTAAAGCTCCCTTCTTTTAGTTTAAAACCATTCCCCTTTGTTCTATCATTACCTACCCAAGCACAAAGTTGCTCTCCATCTTTTTTTACAAGCCCCTTTTAAGTTTTGAAAAGCTGCAATGCAAAAAAGGTCTTCCCGGAGCCTTCTTTTCTTCAGGATGAAGAGCCCCAATTCTCTCAGCCTTTCTTCATAGGAGAGGTGCTCCAGCCCTCTGAGCATCTTTGTGGCCCTCCTCTGGACCCACTCTAACAGCCCCACATCCTTCTGGTGCTGGTGGCCCCAGACCTGAATGCAGGACTCCAGGTGGGGACTCACAAGGGCAGAGCAGAGGGGGACAATCCCCTCCCTTGCCTGATGACCACTCTATTGATGCAGCCCAGGATGCAGTTGGACTTCTGGGCTGCAAGTGCTCACTGCTGGTTCATGTTGAGCTTTTTGTCCATCAGAACCCCCAAGTCCTTCTTGAAAACTCCCTTTGAATTTCAAAGCGGTACAATGCATACATACATGTATGTACACTAATGATTTTTATTTCTTTTGTTAGAGTCTGGTATTTGCTTAAAATACGCTATGCCCTTTTGTTTACAAGGTGTTACTAAATTAAATATACATCCGTTTTAAAATAATAATTATTAACGTTCCATACATTTTATTACACTTTCTGTAGAATTCTTGTTTGTCACCTTGCTTTGCACACTGTTTTTTCTAATAAATATTTCTGGACCAACACTGAAGTGTTTGATGTGGATAGTTTCTTAAAAGTGTTCCTGTTAAACATTAACAAAAAAAATTTCCCTTCTTTGCAGTCAAGCTGAATGGGAGCAGCTGCTGACAAACTGCAGTGCATTTCTGTTCTATGGAATGGAGAGATTCTTGTCTCATATTTTACTCAACAGACTGGTTGCTATGAACATCCCAAGTGAGATAACCAAACTGAAAAATACTTTTTAATTTACACTACCTTTTTTTCATAATGATCACAAAATGGTGTTTACTTCTTACTGTATTATCAATGTATTGACGTAAGTAATCAAAACCTTTTTTCAAGATCCAGGGTTTTGACTGGAAAAACTCTGCACTAAGTATATTTTATTCTGTTGCACATATCTCTTGTTATTCCTCACAAACGGGTTTATTCCTCCTCCACTTCCAAGTGTTGGAATTTTAAATCAGAACACATTTATTAAGTTCCAAACATTGAATCATCATCTGATGGTTTTTTTCCAGTAAGTCCTGTGCCTTTCTGTGGAATATAGTACTCGGTAAACAAGTGTTCTTTATTGTTAAGAACAACCTTTGTAGTACAATTTCAGAATTACTCAGTCTTCACTCAGGCAAAGCAGAATTATCTGCAGAAACTGGGTTAATACTGAATTATTTCTCGTCTCTAATGGAGCATTTGTACACTCTGAGAAGGTAATTTTTTCTCTGCTTCTTCACAGCTATTAGTCTTTTTGGTGATATAAGACATAAATTCAGAACTATTATTTGAGATTCAGTCTTTCTTTCTCTTATTATTACCCTTGTACATCTAGAAGATATTCAGCTTTGGAGTTTTGCTGAAGTTATTAGGGTGTATGAGATATGTTAGCTTCTTTCTATATTGTGGTGAGATATAAAATTAAGAACTGCAATCCATATCGGATTGTGAAGTTCTAAAAGTACCAGGAAGCTGATTCAAAAAGCTTTGATTTTCAAAGTGATTTAAAGGTGTATGAGAAAATATTGCTGGAAATCAAGAAAATATATCTTCCTATATATATTGGTCACTTTTTAAAATGAGATTTCAGATGCATGTAGGCTGATATTGATAGGACTAGAAATTCTGGGGAAGTTTGTAAACACTTCGATAACCCTGACCCTGGGACTTGCACTTAAAATATGTCTAGATGAATTCTCCATAGCATCTTATTTTCCTTTAATGGGGAATAAACCAACTTTAAATGTATTCATGTTGTCCTCAAAGGATTGTTCTATTTTCTGATCACCTACACAACTTGTTAGCTGATAAAATTACTGTTGTCTTGCAGACTGAATTTAAATCTATTGTAATCCTGATCTTCATGTTAGAAATACTTTCATTATTAAGTATGACGTGTGTCTGAGGTTCAAGAGGGCCCTAACTTGGACCCAGTATTATTAAATGTTCTTGTTGGTCATTTGAGTGATGAAATAGAAGATGTCTTTGCTGAAATTGCATATGAGACCAGCCTGAGAAAGAGGTGGTTCAGCAGCAAGATTAGAATGCAAATTAACCTTGCTTTATGGGCATAAATAGCAGAATGTAATTCAGGAAAGGCTAGAGGGAGTTATGCTTAAGTAGAAATAATCAGTTAAACATTAGCAAGTTAGGTAATGGCTGCCTGAGGGGAGATACTACAGATTACAATCAGGAGATAAATCACAAATTAAACATCATCATCTTGCTAGGGATCAAACAAGACTGGGTTCTGTTATAGGGGTAACTATACAGGAGTGTCATTGGCAAGATAAATTAACTAATCTCACGCTCCACTTTTGTAAAGGTCTGGAGGAGAATACTGACAAACTAGAATAAATTATTGGTGGAGATCAAGTGTGGTCAGAAAACTACAGTGCAGATATGTGTGCATAGTTGTACAAATAAATATATATGTGTTTTTATACATATAGATGCATATAAATATACTTTAGGAGAAAAGGTTAAAATATTGAAGAGAAGCTTGATAGTAGTTCTCAAGTACATCAAAGGCTTTCCAAACAAAAAGGTAATTTTCTTCTCAGATATCTGTGTGAAATACGACAATTAAGTAAAGGTTTAAGCTGCAGCAAACCAAGCAAACCAAGCAAAAAATCTTTAGGGAAAGCTTTTTAATCTAAGAGTACTCTGAGTTATTTCATTGGGGGCCTTTAAGGAAAATAGCTTAAAAAGAATGTTTTAACTGTAACTTGGTTCTAACATGGTCAGATAACATTTCCATACCTCCACTTTACAAGATTTTTCAACTACTGAATTGAGTCATATAAATCATTATCTGTAATAAGATGGTTACATGGACCTTGTTGTTAGTTATACTAAGGTGATGCAGGACAAAAGCCCATCAAACATTACGGAAAAGTGTATCAAATTTACATTAAATAATATTAGAATGACTTTATTGGTGTTCTTTTACTTAATGACACTCTTTTGGCTGAAATATAAATTTTATATGAGTTGTTTACACTGAGCTTAGTAAGTCATTGACTTAGAAAAGCCAGTTTTATATACAGTTATTACGATGGACGTTATTATTAGTGTCAATTTTTTTTTTCCAGAGTGCCATTTGATGATACTTTTAGATCTGGTACAATCAAAACAAAGTTATCAAAGAATAGCCAATTCTGATATCTACAAAAGGTAAGATTAACTTTATTTCGGTAAAATTCACAGTAATGCAGATTTATTTTTATTTCAAAGCAAAGTTAAAATTTTGAGTTATAAATATTCTTATCTATTTCTGGAAATAGAAGGGCTCATATCTACATTGAAGGGGGAAGTTAGCCTCTTGCAGCTTCATTCTTTACGTAGGACTAAACAGAATGAATGCTCTGCTGCAGAGCAATAATCAACACAATGTCACAAAAAGGTTGTTATGTTACCCATACCTCCCAGCTCAAGATTCTCAAGATGTTCTAGTTAAATATATAAAACTTCTTTTTAACAGATAATTAAGAGTCCCTCTGAAGTTTTCCTATGCTGTATAGTTTAACAATCAGACTGTTTTATGTAATAAATTATTTTGGGATGCTAAGTGACCTCTTCACAATCTTTCATATTACACATCTGGCTTTCATAGACTTGAAGGCATTTTCAGTATTTTCCTTGCTTTTAAATTGACAAGTGACAGGGCTCACAAACTTTTGTTTTATGTACATTATGAATTTTAATGGATGGCGCTCAACAAATAACTTATAATGTATTAAAAGCAAGGATAGTTTTAGAGTCCTGATTTTATTCATTAGTTATTTAGTCCATGCTAAATTTCAGATAACCCATTTGTACTCCCAAAAAAAGAACATGAAAAAATGTATTTTTATTCATGTCTTTATTGGGACTGCCATTGTAATGTAGACAATTAAATCCTATATCTGATCCTGTTAGGGCTGCATAAATATCTCTTGACTTTGATGATTATTCACTTCATGAAAAAGAAAAAAAAAAAAAAAACAACTTTAAAATACTGTTTAATCCATCCAGTGATGTGTAAGTTAAAATGAATTGTGTATAAGGTATGTTATACACAGACAGATCTGAGTGTTTGAAAACTCTCCTGGTTTTAATATCCTTTTTTCCCATTAAACAAAACAAAACAAAGCACAGTTTCTTAAGCTATTTTTTCTAGCTCTGTACTTCTGAAGTGTTATTTTAATAGATTGGTAAATTTATCATTGGAACTTAATGTGTTTAATTCTAGCAGTTTCCAGAAAGTTTAGAATAATGTTCAGTTAAAACTGAATCACATAACTCCATAGATAATCAGACAGCATCTTCCAAAAAGATTACAAAAATTTTTAGTTATCATCTTCTGATTTAGTTACCATAAAAGGCAGAGATCAAAAAGAAGATTCAGCCTTTAATTTACTTCAGTTCCAGCCCTACAGACTATCACTCCCCTCCAAGCACTAAAACAATAATGCCAAAGATACTTATTTAAATATTCCTCTTTAGAGATGTCATTTTAGAATAACTGAATTGCTTTTTAAGTCTCCATATTACTGCCATGCTTATGACATGAGCAAGCTTTCAGTTCCTGCAATATTTTCTTTTTCCCTTTAAGAATAGAAGCTGAACTAAACATGTCTTTTAATCCATTTCACAGCATTTTGATTCTCTTATAAAGGGTATTCTGCATTGTTTTATAAAAGTTAATGTGATGTTCTTCCATTCGTATTTCATTTGATGCCCAAAGCAGTAGAATGACATGGAGCAATCCACATAAAATTGCATCATGAAAAGAGGTATAAAAAAGTTATTATAATTCCTTGTTTTAAACATAAGATATGGTACAAAATATTTGAAAGCATTTTATGCTTAACATACAAGAGAAATGGATTCTGGGATTTTTCTTAGTTTGCTGAGATTCGTATAAAATTCTCTTTCTTCTCCTGTTAAAAAGTGTTATATATTTATATTTTTAATATATTAGTATGCAGAATTTCAATTACATTTTTATTTTATTGATCTCATACTTTTTATTTTTTTAGTTCTTTACAGTTTGCTATAGAGAGACCAACAGAAACAGTAATGCTTCTTAGCCTTACTGGTGTTCGTTCTATAATAGCCAACCAGTGGTACACTACCCTGCAAGAGAATGCAGAAAGGCTAGAAATTTTGTTTGAGAGTAAGTATTTGTATTCTTCTTTATCCACAGATGCATTATTTCAAATGTTTGTATTTATATTACTCATGGGGTGTGTGTATCTATTTTTCTCCCTTTTCTCCGCTGTCTTTGCTCCTTGTAAAATTTTACCTGGTGTTTCCAGAACAGGTAAACAGCATGCAGGACACCCTGTGTTGTTGACAGGTTAATCTTTCAAATAGAACAATAATCTCTTTAAATCAATTTTAGTAGAGGATTTATTTATGGTCATATGGTAAGAATAGGATTTCTGTGGTGAGAAGCAGTGACCTAAGACTTGACAATCTATAGTTGCATGAACTGTGAGGAAAACAAAAAGTGAAGCTAACTCTTCAGTTATACAGAACTACATCTCTAATAGTATCCTTTTTTGTTGTTATTGTTTTTTAAACGTAAAGACATCAGGCCATATATGTTTGATACTTTCTTGTTTTTCAAAACTTTCAGTAAAAACTGACAGGAACTAACCTACTTCTTTCCAGATTTGTTGCACATTGGTAGAACAACTGGTCAGACCATCCATACTCTTCAAAAAAGGAAGATTCACGGGGAAAAGGATTCAGCTCAAAGTAAGAACTAAAAAGCTTTGTACAAAAGCTTTGCATTGCCCATTAACACAATGAGAACCTGGTAGACCTGAAGACTTATAGGCAGTTTACAGATATAGATAAAATCTTTAAAATGAGCTATGACAGTTTTGAGAATATTTTTACAAGAACTGAAAGTGGAAAGATGACTGATTTAATATTACAATTGCAGTAGCTGTATTTCACATGTATTAAATAATTTGGGGAGACTTTGTCATAGTTGAACAAAAGCTAAAATTTATGCCCCACTGAACAGTTATAAAATGAAAAAAATGGTGTGACTCAAAAGTTACATCATGAACATGACATGAACAGCATAATTTTGCTTCACAGTGCATGGTAGATTAGTTTTATGGGTATAGATTATAGAATGCAAAAAGTTGAGCCTGCAGTCATTCATTAGACAGTCTTCATTGTAAAGGGCATGCTACGAGAAGAATTATACCAGGCATCTTGTTGGAGAGGGGAGGATTTCTGAGTACATTCCTCTAAAGAGAGGAATGGAAAAGTACCATAAGTATTAAACAAATAGAAGTGGTTAAGTTACTGCACTTCATTCGTATATTCAGTCGTATTCAGAAATAACAATATTTAAAATTTATTTTTTTTAGTGGATGAAGACTCCCACAGTTCTCCTAGAGACAAAACAGAACAGAACTTTCACACTTCCTCAACTGCCATTCATCCATCATTTTTTAATTGTGTGTTATATGGTTTGCCCAACATAATTATTCTGTAATTTGTGTCAGACTTTTCATACTATGAATACCACTAGACCGTGCATATGGCATATCTCACATTATTGTGCTAGATACTCTTCTATATAGCCTAAGGAGAGGTAAGCTTAAGAAAACATCTGTTATGCTGATTGACTGATTTTGGTTTTGGATATAAACAGGTTGATATTAGAATAAGTGTCATGAAATTATCAAAAAACGCTAATTTTAGAGATGTCAGTTGGTATTCTAAGCTTTTCTGAACTTAGCGAATCCCTCTAAAGAATTACTAATATTTCTATTTTCTTCAGATTCCACTGAAAAATTGAAAAAAAAAATTCTTGGTGAGTACTAGCACCAACACCTTAAAGGAAACCAGGCTAGCGTTTTGGGGTGTTGATGCCAATTTCATTGGAATGTTGTCACTGTCAGTGCTTCCATTTCGGAATACTTTTCCTTGATGTATTTTGTTTTTAAATGGAAGATGTATCAGCTGAAAAATTAACTGTCACCTTATTCTGAGTTAATTGATTTTTAACTTTGTGTATAGCAGCAGTTGTAGTTTAAGTAGAAAATAGGGCAATATTAAAGTTTTGCTTTCTTTATTTTCCCATAGGCTTTCTGAATAACATTAAAGTACCTTTTATGAAGATATATTAAATTATCCCAAAATCCCAGATAAGCATTTTATATGCATAGATTTTGTAGTATGTTCTGTTAATCAGCAGTATGTTTTTAAAATACATACTTTAAAACTTTATTTGTAATGATAACAGGAAAAAAATATATGTAAAATTATGTAGTATGTATAGAAAATACAAAGCTATGATCATTATTGCAACTAAAAACATTTTAGTTTTTCTAGTAAGATGGTGATGCCTGTTTCCTATGATTTTTTATGTTCCTGACTGAGTATGAAAATAGCACTGAAAATATACTGTTCTTAGCATTCCTGCTGTGCTATAGTTAATTAAAACCTGATAAGAGTCACAGGGCTATATAGACATTAATTACAAACTCATGACTTGTGAGATGCTTCTTTTATGTACACAATATAATACAACTTTGTACTTCCTTCTTCCTTGTTCTAACAATTTAATTAGATAACCTTATATGAATCACAGCTTCTCTGTCAACTGTGTTCCCTAATCCTTGTTATTCACTCTATATGTAACTTCATTCTTTATTTAAGCATGGGACAAATATTTTGAAAGGCATATGTCTGGGCATTTGGTAACAATACAAGCTAAAAAAAAAATGAGAAAAAAAAAAAAAAAGAGAGAGAAAAAGAGAATTGTGCTCAAGTGGGCAGGCAGCTAAACGCCACACAGCTGTTCACTCACTCCAGACCCTCCAGTGAGATGGGAGAGAAAATTGGAAAGAACAGTACAGAAATTCATGGGTGGAGATAAGGACAGTTTAATAAAAAGGAAAAAAAATAAGAAAATGAACAAAAAACAAACAACAAAAGCGATACATCATGCAGTTTTGCACAATCAGCAAACCAAATCTCACACAGTTCCCAAGAAACAGCAGCCCCTCCAGACAGCCTTTCCAGTTTTATTGTCCCACATGACACCACAAGATACGGGATATTCCTTTGGCCATTTGGGGTCAGCTGTTCTGGCTCTGTCCTCTCTCTGCTCCTTGCGCACCCCCAGCCTCCTCACTAGCAGGGCAGTGGGAGAAGCTGAAAAGCCCTTGGCTTAGTGTAAGCACTGCTCTGCAACAACATAAACATCAGTACGATATCAGCATTATTCTCATCCTAAATCCAAACCATGGCACATACCAGCTCCTCTGAAGAAAATTAATTCTATCCCAGCTGAAACTAGGACTATTTATTTATTTGTTTATTTATTTTAAATCTTGACAGGTACCTTTTCATTGCGTCACCATTGCTTAGCTGCCTGTTTAAAATCCCATGCACAGCATTTGGGAATTTCAAGTGTTTTTGAAGTTGAAGAAGCAAATGGTTGCACCTGTTGTTCAGTATAGCAAATGTACACTAAACTGTTAATGTCTTCAGTTTACTTTTTCCACATCTTTTTCCAATAAATTGTTTGTTATGAAATTGTGTTTCCCTATTGCTAATGGCATTTTTGACCTGTAATACTGGCTTTCTTTTACTGTTTTTCTGTAATAAGAAAGGCTTTTTAAAAAGTGCTACATTCAGTAGGAATCATGAAGCTAGTCTGCCTTGCTACATGATAGTTTTAATGAACTTGTATTAATTTCCACATTCTTGAAATATTGCATTTCATAAATATTGAAGTCCAGAAAACTTTCAATGCTTTAGAAATGACGGTGATGTTCTTTGAAAGTAATCCAGGATAAAAACTGTAAGACTGCTAAGGTTAGAAGGATCATTGATATCTAAGTACAATAGGCATATTTGATAGTTTAGTACTGTGACTTTATTTATGAAACTGAAGGAAATAACAATACATTAAAGTGTTTTACTCCAAAAAAATATTCTCGTTTATATTTGATACTTTATCCCTAACTACATTGCAACAATCTCTGTCAGAAAGATGAATAAGTATGACCAAAAATTTCTTTACAGTCTGACAGCATTACTTTATCAGAAAGCACTGATAAAGAGTGATGGCCTTATCCAGGAAACTTCAGACCTGTAAGCTTTACTTGTTGGGAGTAAGATATTGGAAATACTAATCAGAGAAACTGGTGGAATCCCTACAAATCTGCAATCTATGCTGATTAAGCATTGTAAAAGTTGGCGGCATGCATTTATACATAATATCTGATTGGTATTTCTGAGGCATTAAAATAATAATTTACTTAGGACCATGGAGTGTATTCATAACCAAATTGCCATGGTTATTAGGAGAATATTTTCTGTACTGCTTTGCTAAATACCTGTCAGTAAAATCATTAATGGTAGTAAGACTAAGGATGTGAGATGATAAACTGTATTTTAGGTGGTAACAGTGGATATTCATACAGTGACAGTAGGAGATATCTGGTTCATTGCTTCAGGAATTAGTACCGGAAATGATATCTTACCTTCCATTATATGTTTCTAGCAGTGTGCCATGACATAATTAAATTTCCTGATGGTAAGAAGTAATAAGTCACTTCCGGAAAAGATGTATAGAAGAGTTTGGAATGATTTTGAAAGAAAAAGAGCATAGGCAAATTAATGTCTTTTGTATTTCTTTGTAAGCTTACAAGGCAATTTAACAAAGAAGGCTAAGAAACTGCATCTTATATAAAGGAAGGACTCAGCAGTCCAGCTGATAAAATTTTAGAGTTCAGAATGCTGATCTATTAAAGACTGTAAATGTGAATGAAGCTAAGCAAAAAAAAAACAACCAACAACAACAAAAAACTGTTGAGAAACAACAAAAAAACCTGTTGAGAAACAACACTGTAAAACAATCTGTTTCATATCCTGATCTGAGTATGCATCTAAAAGCATAATATATACACATTATTTATATATTTAAATATTATTATATATTTTATATATATTTCTATTATATATATATAATGCTTTTAGATATGTATTCTTCACATTATGATTGAGAATTTAAGCAGAAGGAGTCCTTTGTGAGGACAAAAAGAGTTTTAATTAGTAAACATAAAAAGAATCCACTTTGAGTTAAATTTATTGTAAGATGTCTAAAGAGTCCCAGAGTATATGAAGCTAAATAAGTCAAATTTACTTCTGTGATCACACACACAAGAATATTTTATGCAATTTTGAAGTTTTTGCAGAGATGTAATAGTTTTCACTTAAGAATTCTACAGTCAGCCAGCCAAGTTCTAAAAAATGGCACATGACAGATAATTTAGAGTGTATTCACCAGAACAAATTGAAATATTTTCATTTATTGCTCAGTCATTTGATCATCAGCTGAGAATTACAAGGCAGCCACACCTTGGGTGGAGTCTCAAATTAGGGGAGAAAGTGGGAGTGGAAAAAAAAAAAAAGAGAGAGAGAGAAACAGAGAGTCTCTGGGATATCTTCTGTGCTCATGGAATGACAACCTTGTCAGGTTTCAAACAGACTGTGCAAAGGTCTGGGTAAATGTCATATTTGTTCAAGCCAAGGTTCAAGACTGAAAAAAAAATTGTGAGACACTCTCATAGCAAACTAACTGGGCAGACAATAGCAAGTTTTCCCCCAAAGAGTGAGTCAACAGGTGATGGCAATGAAAGCCAATTTCTGAGTGTGCAACCTGATAGGAGCAAAGAGAAGTATGTTTATTTTGTAGTGAGTGGATGTCATGGTTCCGCTCGAGTGGGCAGCCGAGCTCCACCACAACCGCTCTCTCACTCCCCCTCCTCAAAGAGGAATGGGGAGAAAATATGTGAAAAGGGCTCAAGGGTTGAGATAAGGACGAGAAAATCACGCAATAATTATTGTGATGGGCAAAACAGACTCAGCATAAGAAAATAGTAAGATTTATTGCTCATTACTAACAAGCTAGAGAAGTGAGAAACAAACGAAAGAAACCAAAAGCACCTTCCCCCTCCCTCCACCCTCTTCCACCTCCTCCCCCGAGCGGCACAGGGGAACGGGGGAATGGGGGTTATGGTCAGTCTACAGCGCTTCTTCTCTGCCGCTCCTTCTCGGTCACTCTTGTCCCCTGTGCTGTGGGGTCCCACCCACGGGTTACAGTCCTTGATGAACTGATCCAGCGTGGGCTTCCCACAGGCAGCAGCTCTTCCAGAATTGCTCCAGATATGGGTCCATACCATGGGGCCCATCCCTCAGGAGAAAACTGCTCCAACCTGGCTCCCCTACGGGCAGCAGCTCCTGCCAGGTCACCTGCTCCTGCGTGGTCTCCTCTCCACGGGCTACAGGTCCGGCCCGGAATCTGCTCCGGCAGGGGTCTTCCACAGGCGACAGCCTCCGTCAGTGCAGGGCCACCTGCTCCACCGTGGTCTCCTCCGCGGGCTGCAGCATGGAACCCTGCTCCACTGTGGTACTCCATGGGCTGCAGGGGGACATCCTGCTTCACCATGGTCCTCACCACAGGCTGCAGGGGACTTCTGCTCCGGCGCCTGGAGCACCTCTCCCCCTCCTTCTACACTGACCTTGGAACCTGCAAGGCTGTTCTCTCACTCCCTTCACTTTCCCGGCTGCTGTGTGTCGCAGCGTTTTTTTCCTGTCTTAAATATGCTCTCACAGAGGCGCAAAACAACATCGCTTATTGGCTCAGCTCTGGAAAACAATGGGGCCCTTCCCAAACATGGGGCAGCTTCTAGATCTTTCTCACAGAAACCACCCCTATGGCCCCCTGCTACCAAGACCTTGCCACGTAAACCCACTACAGTGGACTCCCAAGAGTCTCCTTGGCTTCAAATGATTTGGAGAACTAAGTTGTTGCATAGTCATACAAGGTGCCATACTGAAGGTCTTCATTCTTCAACACTGAATATTAAATGAATGAAACAAAATTTCCAGTTCCAGGTAAAAAAGTTGAATGAGGAATGTTGATTTCATATGATAATTGTATAGAAAGGCTACTCCCTAACAACTGCAATGGAAATAGTCATGATGAAATGCTGAATTGATCTTGTAAAACCATTCATTAAGCACATACGAATAGAACATTCAAAAAGAAGGGACCTAGTACTAATTATTGCATAAATAATCTTAATAAAAAATACTTTTCAACTTCTTGAAGTATTCTAGAGAATGCTCATGAATTATTTGTCTGTGAGCTTTTAATTTTTAAAATATTATTTATTTTTCAGCAACTTGGAGGAAAAATTCCTACTGATGACCAAGGTATAAATTACAGTATATACAGCTGAGGGTATATGAGCTCTATACAAGAAAGGCATTGGCACAAACCCAAACAACAAGAATAAAAGCTTCAGAAAATATTTCATCTATATGGCACCACATCATTCCCTGATGCAGTATCCATTCATACAAGAAATATTAAATGGTTAGTGCTATTCCATGTATCAACGGCTTTAAAATAACTTTCTGAATTATGTCTCAGCAACATAACAAATCACATTATCAATTAGCTTTTATAACAGAAATGACATTTTGTAATATATTTGAGATTGAAAAGAATTGGTTAGCTAAAATTTATGCAATCTAAAAAATATGAGGAGAAAAAAATCACGTTGAATTTATTGGTAATACTCTAGGACAAGAACATAATTTGAGTAGTAGGTAACTGTCCAAGATGAATGACATCAGTATGTAGTTCTAAATGATCTGCAGGGAAGAACTACAAGTTTGCTAGAAAATTATAAACAAAAAAGAGAACTTCTCTCACCAGTCCATGGTGTAACTGCACTAAAATTAAACTGCCATAAGCAATCAATCAAAGATTTATCATAACAAATGCTACTCTCTCCAAAGCTAGCATAGCTTGAGCTCTCAGTAAGTCTGTCTCTCTACTTTGCAAAGAGTGAGATGTCGTAGCGCAGATGCTAAAACTTAGCAGCTGATGGCTGTGGGTGTTTGTAGCCAGGGAAATTAGAGTAGGTTTAAGATTGTTGTAAAATATGTTCCCATGAATAGTTAAGCCCATTCTTCTGTGTTTGAGCTCTTAATTAAATGACTTTACAACCTGCTAAGTTTTATGACCACTGCTTTGGCACCCTGTCTGACCTGGAAGTTGTCCAGGAATACGATATCAGGGGAGAGTCAACCATCCTACGTGAATATGAATCTGTTCTTTTACGTATTGCAGATGAAAAAACAGCTCACCGGCTGTATCTCTCCGATATTATCAGCTGAAGTATCTTCAGACAGGTAGTACTACCACACATGTATATGGATTTTAAAAATGTGATCAAGTTAAAATGAAGGCATGTTTACGTCCCCTGAAATATTTACCAGTTTGTGGAAGACCTTAGTCATTATTCATCTAAAAGGCAGATACAGTATTTCTCTGCCAGTGAGAGCAGAACATGGGTAGTATTTTATGAAACTAGTAGATGATATTGACAAAGCAGTAGCCACAGAAGTCTTCATTTAAGTATAAGAACAGTGGAAACAAATTAATAACAAGTTTAAAATCTACATTGCCTAAAACTTGTGTTTCAAGGGGTAATTTTAGATGACTTAATTCTATTTTTACAAAAGTGCAGTATAATTTAACAAAATTGCTAGTGTGTAAAATATCAGGTTTAATTCCCTAAAATCTGAATCTTGCTATCTATTATATAGATTTTTTAAAAAAATCAAAATATTATAATCACATTAGTATATCTACCATGGAATATATTATTCCACTGTCAAAGAGAGAATATATACACTAAGTGTGAAGTTCAAGCATAGTTCAAGCTAACCAAGTAAACACCCTTTTCTGAACTGAAAACCTCTGTCTTAGGCCAAGAAGACACAAGAAATGAAAAAGGAAATAATCTGCAATAATTGTAAACCCTTCATGTTTGTGTCACCGTTGGCAAATTAATATGTCATTAATAGAAATTATATACATTTGGCTGTCTCTGAAAATGTTCAAGCATAACATGACCCTCTATTCACTTACATTTTCAGTTTGGTGGCATTGCCCATTAGCATGGGAAATATTTAGTAAGCTATTTCTTTTTCACTGAATTACTAGTGTGATTTATTTCTCCTGTATTTCATATAATGCTTCAGCTGACACATGATGGCAGAAGAGGGTGAAAACCTGCAAGATGAAACTGAAAGCAAGATCAGTACTGAGCTGTAGTAATATGTGTTTTCATATAACTGGATGTACATGACCTATGAATTTTCTTGATGCTCTCATACTTGACATTCACCGTTTCAAATTGTTAGTAGAAACTAGGTGTCCACAAAAATGAACAGCTTTTCCAGAAACCTCCAACAGGCTGCACTGATTAGGAATTTGTGTAATTTTCTCATTATGCCTTAAAATAGGCAAACTCAATGGGAGAGCTGGAACAATGGAATTGTGTGTAGCACTGTAACTTGCAACGCCCTGAAACAGAAAAGGAATGTGGAAAAAGAAGTTTGTGATGAAAAGATTTAGTCTGTTCAGAGCAGATATATTAACCTTAATTCTAGTATTAATAATTTGCTGAAGTTCTCAGTGTTCTTATAGCAACCAGAACTGACTGTTCTTCCACTAACATGACAGGTGCTTATTAATTACCTGTCAATACACAATGGATAATTAACTACCAGTTTCTGTTTCAAGAAGAGAACGAGTTTCCAAAATATTTGCAGTTCTTTCTGGTCCTCAGAATTTTTCTGGACTTGTAACACTTGAAGTAGCTTGTGGGACATAAATGAGTGTGAAGTATGGTGCAACTGAGGTACGTTGATGGCTATCTGTAATCATTTGGTTGATCTTGATAGGGAAGTAGCAGATAAATTGTGTATAGCAATAAACATACTGGCATAGTATTTAATAGAGAAAAACTATTCTAGTAGGTGGTCACTGAATCAGGATGATGAAGTCACAAGAAATACCTAAATATACTGTCTTCAGCATTGACTAGCAATTAATAAAAGGCTAGAACAAGATACCTGTCTCTTTCAATAAAATTCATTTGTATTTGTCCTGAATGACATTGACTTTTATTCCATCTAAAAATACCTATTTAGCATTTGGGGTTATTAGTATTGCAAGTGCTGACATTAGAAACCTGAATGCAACGTATATTGAAATAAATTTGCAATGGAGTTCTACAAGCCCTTCTACTTCTTCATCAGTATGATTCAAGGGACACGGCCTACATCTGTACTCAATCAAACAAGGCTACGTTGGCCAATATAATCTAATTGTTTGACATTTTTATAGCAATTCATTGAGACTGAAGAGAGATGACTACATTAATATCTTGATGCAGCTGGATAATAGCTGAGCTAAAACTGATGCGCCAAATTACTGTAAGGCTCTTAAATTCTCTTATAGTTTTTAACTCTTTGTGACAGAGAAGGAGACTTCAATATAAATGTAGTAAAGAGAAAGAATAGTACAATTTATAATACAAAGTATTATAACATCATAAATTTTATAAGAATCTTCACTAATCAGTTACAAATTATATTTATTACTAATTGAGATGAGAATTATTGTTGATATTCATGGCTCTGTTTCCTTGGACAATCATTTTCACTGGGGTCAAAATTAAACAGAGATTCAAACCGTAGTGAATGCTGAACCTACATAGGCTTGGACAGATCAGCCCATCTCACTGAAGGGATCCTTGGACACCAATATCTTGGTAGTGTATTTTTTTTGTGAGGAAAGTTTTCCTCTGAGTGAGGTCATGGATCTGCTGGTAAGAACAAGATGAAGGGGAACATCAGAGGTGTTTTGTTTGGGGAAGGGGAATGGGGGTGGAGGGTTGATCTGATCCTGGAGAAGCAGTAAATGAAAGATAAAGACAGGAAACAAAAGCAGGAATTTATGCTGCAGCTAAATTTGGGAACACGGAGAAATGTATTTTCAAACTTGGGTTGATTGCTAGTTGCCTCTCTTTACCTTTTAGAGCTCTTGACAATGGAGACTGAGTGTGAGCAAGGACAAGGTCTGGTTTCTTGAAAGTGGAAACTGATGTGATTAAATGCATTTTTACCAAAACTAAAACCAAAACCAATAAAACAACTCAAGTCAAAGAAACAAACAAACAAACAAACAAACAAAAAACATTAAGTTAAATATTTGAAGAAGTTAAGTTAAAGGTTAAGAAGTTAAGAAGATAAGTTAAAAAATTTGCAGAAGCCGTCTAAATACCATAAAATGCAAATGGATGAATGAGGTTAATCTCCATCTCCCTACTTGCAGAGCTATGCTGGAATGATCCAGTTTATTATGAATGTTTGGTAGAGCTAGTCCTTAATAAGAATACCCGCTCTTCTCCATGCCATTTCACTTTGAGCAGGTAGTATCTCCTGTAGCAGCACTCTGCATATTTGCATGTGATTTTAGAGGAAACTAAATTTGCATATTAATATATTTGTATCTTTGAAAAGCAGCAGCAAATCTCCGGGGAATCTGTGCTGTCTGTTGCTGGAGCAAGACGATGACAACTTTTTTGAAGTGCACCAATACATCATTCAGTAGCTAAGCCCTCATCAAAACCTTTTTCCCTGCTAGTGGGTAGTGAGGTGTGATGACATTTTAAAATATATTTTTCCACCCCCCTCTAGATTTGAATCTATGGAAAATAGCTTGGATAATGCCCTTCTAAATTTCAGAATTTTATCAGTAAAAATGATTCTTACAGTTGTATTGATCCAGAAGTCTGGTGTCCATTTTAAATTCCCAATGCTGAAATAACTGATTATGAAAGATTTTTATTTTTTTTTTCCTGTGTGCCAAAATTCAGCCAGGAACTTATTTTTATTTCTCAGGCAGGAGAACAGATTTTTTTTCACACTGAAGTTCTAGCATTACTATAATTATTATATTTATTTATAATATACGATATATAATATACGATATATATATTATATATAATATATATATATATAATATATATATATATTATAAATATATTATATATATTATAATTACTCATTCCTATGGAGATATGTAAGAGTACAACACTCTCAGTGAACTGAGGCCCCAGTGGTCAGACAGGAGCAGGGCTGAGCCGGAGCTGGGGGAGGTGGCCATGCCCTGCACCTCAGTTAGCAATTCAATGTGCTTTTTCATAAATATTGTCTTTGGTGCCATTTTGGATCTGTAGAATATTTCTCTAAATTTGAATTGATGTTTGGAAACACTTCTTATCTTCAGTATGTCTAAATACTACTGTCACACCTTTGGTTAGTGACCTGAGTAAAAGCAGAATGGTTGAGGGCTAACAGAAAAAGTGATTTAAATTCCCTTTCATTTTAAAACTAACACATTGACAAATATTTCTGTGCCAAAAGAATACTGCCAGCACATTATCATTCAGAGAACAGCAACAATCTGAAGCCTCTAATAATGTATAGAAAAGTAGTGACTTTTTTTTCCTTATCATCCACCTTTAATAACCAAAAAGTACATAAAATGCTAGTATTTCAAAACAAATTTAAGTAATTTTCTTTTTCTAAAAGTGCATTAAAAGTATATCAAAATTGTTTTCCATTAAATATATAATGTTTTCCATTATATATATATAAATGAAAATTATTTTCACATTAGGAAAAAAGTCATGCAAGAAGTTTTGACTGTGGAGGTATTTTGGGTGGCTTCTGCAGACAGGATGGGTACATGCCTTGGGAAAAGATTCTTGAATTCTCTTTCTAGTGCTTGTTTATGAGTGGGCAAAAGGAAGAAGGGCTTAATGTCATGACTTTTCAATGTATTCCCATACATTCGTTTGATTCCTCTTTTGTTCCTGTTGTGCTGCAGTTCTCTCTTTTCCTCATAAAGTAGCCAATGTTATTTGTCTGCTCTATAGCTGAAATGAGAGCATTGCTCTAAAGCTCATATGAATACCCTGCCCTTATAATGTTTTGACTGCATTAATTCAGTGCTTGATGTCAGACCATCCACCCCACCATGCACAATGGTAATGTGACCTACAGCTAACCTCATAATGGCTATTAGGGTATTAAGTGGGTGTGTTTCCATTTCTGCTAGTGGAGACATTGTCTTTGACTACAGCTACAAATTGGTGTTTGCAATTCATTTATAGATGCAACCGAAGTTTTCCTTGGTGAAGTAGTCTAAAAACTCACCCATACCACTTCAGGTTGAGTGACTTGTACTGAGGATGATGTAACACTTATCAGATGGCAAAATTCCTATTAACTTCCTTTTTTCTTAGGTTTTCCATGAATTTCTACACTGTGTTTTTCTTTGCCATTGTTTAAGTTTTTATGTTTTATTTTGTCCTACAGAAATATACTCTACATATCCTGAGATTCTCAGAAGATAAAATACTTCTGTTGCTTTTAGTTAAAGACTATCACTTCTGCCAATTCTTCATGATTTAATACGGCTAATACCATTAACATGTGATTAACCTAGGTCAACATATGTTTGAAAGAGAAAATCTGAGTCTTAAATGTAAGACTTTTTGCTTTCATATCATACCTCACTTTTTAAAAAACTAATGAACGTTTTCTTTTAGGTGTGCATACGAATAGTAATTGAACATCTTACTCTTCCTGTCTCACAATATTTTGAAAACATTTGAAGAGCTTCATATATTGATTTTTCATGATATGATAACATGGCATTAATGGTAAAGAACAGGAATTGTGAAATGATGTAACTCTCATAATGAGGTTCATACTTTGGTTTCAAAGATTGAGCACTGTGAAAGTTCAAGCTCATTGAGTGTAAAATTATACTGCAAAAGACAATCACCTCATGAAATTTTATGAGATGAATGCAAAGCCCATAGCGGCCTTGAACTGAATTCTCATACATGCAGCTCTTGATGTATTTTGTAGATGTATTTCATGTAATTGATGTATTTTGTAGAGCAACACACCTCTTTAGATCCAACCATTATAAAATGAAGTTAAGGTCTCTGAACCTGAAAAGCCCACAGGCTGCAGCTCTTCGAGAACTGCTTCCACATGGCTCCATACCATTGGAGTCCATCTGTCAGGAGCAAACTGCTCCAGCACTGGTCCCCCACAGGTGGAACCCTCCCCTCCCCACTCTCCCCCCTCTTCTTCCTCCCCCCCCCCCGCTCCTATGTGGGCTCCTCTGTGGCTTGCAGCATGGAGATCTGCATTGCTGTGGCGCCCCTTGAGCCATGGGTGGACCCGTGGACAGCCTGCTCCACGGTGGGCCTTTCCATAGGCTGAAGGGTAACATCTGCTCCAGCACCTGGAGCTCTTCCTAACCTCTTTCTTCATTGACCTTGGTGTCTGTGGGATTGTTTGTCTCTATAATTTTCTTTCCTTTCTCTGTCCCAGCTGTTGTTGTGCAATAAGTTTTTCACTTTCTTAACTACGCTGTCCCAGAGGTGCATCCAATGGCACTCATTGGCTTGGCTCTGCCAGCAGCAGGTCCCTTTTGGAGATGGCTCTTATCTGACATGGGGCAGCTGATGGGCTCTTCTCACAGAGTCCACCCCTGCAGCCACTCTGCTACCAAACCCTTGCCATGTAAATCCAATATGTGCTTTCAGAAGCAGTGGGTTGCACACAGTGGGCTCCTGAAACACATCCATATGAGCAGGCTGGCTCATACTGTCTCCCACATACTAGTGTCGTTACTGCTTTAATGTTAAAATTGATTGCTTTCACAGAGCTAAAGCAAAATGCACCAGAAATCTTGGGCTGTGCAGGGAGATGGGGGCTAGGTATTCTGTAAATCCATCATTGTGAATGCTTCAAGGGGCCACAAGCAGGAAAGAGCAGCCAAGCAAACTATGTGAGCTTGCCAGGGCCAGAGTGGATGCAGGGCCACACTGCCTATGCCTGTCCCTCTTCCCCCAACAAAGAGTTCCAGCTTCCATGCTCCTCTTGGGCATGGGAATCATAAAGAGGTCAGCCTTTGCAAGATAACAGGGTTTAAGGACATTATTATAATTTATTTATTTATTGTACTGTGTATCCGTTTTACCTTTCCCTGATCCCCAATATCCCCATCTACTTCATGAATGTTTTTTGACTTCAAACTGAAGAGGGTACTGCTCTGAGACTAGGTCTGACCCATATATCTCAGGTAGCCTCTCATTCCTTTTCAGGGTACTTCTGTTTTTCAAACCATAACTTCATAAAATAAAGAGAAGAAAAAATTAAATAGAAACAAAACATTTATTATGTGTAAAGAACTTTTAAATTTGAAATGAAAACATCAGATGACTGATTCTGTATCACATTTCTATTGTTAAGGTCTGTACAGTGTGTAGCTATTGTAGAGACTCTATATCACCATGGAAACAACAGCTGCTTCTACTGGCAGTATATTAACGTCTTACCTAGAAATAATGGTTTCCCACAGTAAAGCATTTAAATGTAGTCAGCCATTGCCTTTTCTTCTAAAATGCATTCAGGTAAGCTTAGAACTTATATACAATTCAGAATCTGAGATGCCAGATTTTAGTAACATTTCATACAATGTTCACCAAAAAAGAAGTCTTTATTACATGCATAACCAGGTTTGCTTTTGCATGTAAGTGATGTTCAGCTAAAGTTTTTTGTATTGAACCATATAATTGTATGAGCTAATTATATGAGATGGCACACAAACATGGAAAGCAGGCAACTTCTGTTCTTTTCCACTGTTTATGGAAAGTATATTTTTGTTGTGGTCCCTGCTTTTGACCTAAAAGGTGAAAGAACAAGTTAACAACTTATGTCGGGATCAGTAGCACAATTAAAAGTGCTGAGGAAGTGATGTACAGAAGCAGAAATTTAAGGACTGCTGGGACAGAGAGGCAACTGCTCCTAAGAGAAGAACGGCAACATGGTGTGATTGACTGCTACAAGTTTCCTGTTCAGCTAGAACACTGATTATGTTTTCTGAGACATGTTCTAGCTCAGAAGTGAGAGAAAAGCAAAAACATGAAGGGAAACACAGCCATCCACCATGCACTGATGTAACATGGCCCAGAAGATGCATATTTTTTGTATACTCTGGACACTAATTTCCTGAAATTGTAATTGTTAAGTGTCCTGGTTTTGGCTGGGATAGTGTTTTGTGTTGTTTTTGTTTTGTAGAGGCTTGTATGATGATATGTTTTGGATTTGTGGTGAAAATAATGTTGATAACACATTGATAGGTTGGCTGTTCCTGAACAGTGCCAGCAGTAAGTCACAGACTTTTCAGCTTCTCCCACTGCTCTGCCAGTGAGGAGGCTGGGGGTGCACAAGGATCAGGGAGGGGACAGAGCCAGGACAGCTGCCCCCAACTGTCCAAAGGGATATCCCAAACTACATGGCTTCATGAAGAACAAGAAAACTGGGGTAAAGAAGGAACAATGGGGTCTTAGCGGGGGGGAGGTGCATTTGTCTTTGGTGTTTGTCTTCCCAATAAATTGTTATATGTGATGGGCGTTGCTTTCCTGTAGATGGCTGAACACCTGCCTGCCAATGGGAAGTAGTAAATGAATTCCTTCTTTTGCTTTGTTTGTGCACAAAGCTTTTTCTTTAAGGCTGAGAAACATGGAAGTGCTAGACCTAGAAAAGAGAAGGTTCCAGGATGGCCTTATCGCAGCCTTGCAATACTTAAAGGAGGCTTATAAGAAAATGGAAGGAAACATTTTACAAGTGCCTATAGTGATAGGACTAGGGGCAATGGTTTTAAACTGCAAGAGGATAGATTTAGATTAGATACAAGGAAGAATATCCTCACCGTGGAGCACTACTAGGGTAGTGAGGTACTGAAACAGGTTGCCAAGAGAAGCTGTGGATGCCCCGCCCCATCCCTGGAAGTGTTTGAGTTCAGGTTGGATGGGGCTTTGAGCAACCTGGTCTAGTGAGAGATGTCCCTGCCCAGGCAGAGGGTTGAACTAGATGATCTTTAAGGGTCCTTTCCAACTCAAACCATTCTATGATTAAAAACCAGAAATAATAGTTGTCTCCTGGAGCTACATGATCTCAAGAATATGATAGACCTTAGCTCTGCATGTCGCAAGGACATACAGTAAAAAACTTCTGTATTACAAAGCTCAGCTTCAGAACTCAAGTAGTGCTACTGAACCTTTCTTCAGTATTCCTGCACAGTTTTCTATACCCTACCTTCTCTGCTAAAGTTGAGTTGATTTCAGAAGTTGCTATGGGCACAGAAGTTTTCCTGACAAAGAGGGAATGAAGAAGAAGGATATGAATGACTCTTGATGGGGATTTTTTTTTAATAAATTAGTCCTTGGAAGTCTTAACAGCTCACCTGACTTGCTGCAGATGATGTTTTCACCAGGGACAGACATAAGTGCAGAAGCCTTAGGCTTTTTGTTTGTCTGTTTTAAGTAAAAATTCTGAAACAAACCAAAAAACACACAGGCCTGCCTCTCTCTGAACCGCCGCTTGGTTGAACTTGAGTCAGTTGTATGCTAAATATTATTCATTTTCCATTAGCATGTTGAAGCCGTGTACCACTTCATGTTTCTGCCACAGTCATGTTTTACACAGTCGTCAGTGTAAAACTCTCTTATCCTTATTGTGCCACATGCCTGCGTGAAAATATTGGGCTTCTCTAGTTTTATTACCAGGGGCAAGCAGGCAGTGGATAATAGAGGACTAACACAATAGAGGAAGGGAGTAATGTTTTGGCTGGGCGTTTGATTGCAACTGCAGAGCCAAGAAGCTCTTGCATTCACTCAGGAGCTCAGAATCTCAAAGCCAGTGTCCACAGAACTGAGCATAATGTCCACCATGACATTTTTTATATGAAGTGATGGTAACAAGGAAACATGATGTAGTAGTACTGCATTAATGATCACATCTCACTCCCTACATGGGCCAGATTTTGTTTTCTGAAGCTGCCAACTGAGCAAAAGAAGGGCAATTTGTGTGTTCATCTCCAGTTTTCCTCTTAGAAATGGTGCTACGTACTGCCATGATGGACAACTCACTGCCTCTTTTGTCCTGGGTTAGCATTGCTCTCTCTGAAGTCGGGTTCATGTTGGACTCTGCAGTCTCTATGGCACTGCAGCTGAACATCTCAACCAGACACCTCCTGAACTAGAAGGTTGAAACAAAAGAGATCAATCAAAACACAGAAATTAAAAGATATTTCTATAAAGCAGTTTGTGTCTTAACTAGAACTCTTGGAAATTATCTTATTAATCAGTTGGGCACATACAGAAATAGCCCCATTAAATATATATGCTTGTGACACCATGAAGAACTCTCAAAGTGAGAAACAATGACATCCTAAAAAAGGCACAAACTACTAGTAAGCCTCATTCTAAGAAATAATTTTCTTCTCATGCTTGTTCCTAGCCACATCTTGCCAAAGAGAATTGGTCATTTCTCAGGGTTCATGAGTTGCTTTCATGCACTAATACACAGCTATTCAAAGATGTTCTCTTTCCATTTTGTTTATATCCATGAGCACCCTACCTCAAAAGCAATTCACTGGTATTGCATTCCTAAAGAATAATAGAAATATCATGGGACAGTCTTGAAAATAGACTTTTCATACAGAAAACTGTATGAAATAACTGACATTCACTAAGGACTGATTTCCCTTTCTAATAGTTAAACCTAATTATTATTAACATTCATATTGTAATAATGCTCTGAGGTTTACGCTATGCTCCAGTAAGTAGACATAGTGATTTTTTTCATTTTATTTTTTTTAATTCTAAATGCTAGTTATTGTATTGCTGGTTAACTAACAAGTAGATAGAAATAATTCATTATAAAGCAAGTCTACATATGAAAATATGAGTTTTAAAGACACTTTGAAAGCATACGGTACCTGTTTGTTCATAAAGACATAAATAATTGGATTATAAACAGTAGCTGTTTTGGAAAAGAAAGCTGGAATTGCTGCCAGACGAGGATCCAATTCAATGGAAGGATATGCAGTGACTAGGATAGAAAAGGCAGCATATGGCATCCAGCAGATTAGAAACGCAATGATCATAACAACAACCATTCTAGTCACTTGTCTTTCAGGTTTCCTGGTAGTTCCCAGCCTGCATTGAGTATCTGACACCTTTAAAGAAAAGACAGAAAATTCCAGAAAATAAACAAGGCCTTCATACAGCAAATGTGGGGGAAGTTTTATAATCTGCCATGCTATAAGGAAAGATCTGTTCTTGTCAAGTATGATAGCATATAAGAATGCTGTTACTGGACCACAGAGTGTCAGTATGAGTGCTAAGGGATGTGAATTACTCTATCCTGTGATTATTCAGTTTTCCTTTGTTTACATATCTTTATATTTTTATTGCCAAAATGACAGAAAAAAATGCTAGGACCATCTTTGTACAAAAACATAGTTGCAGTCCAGCATGACTGTAGCCTGTACAGGCACACCCAAGCTAGATTTAGCCAAGCCATGAGAAGTGAAGTGATGGCCCAGATTTGCTGTCCAGCCTCACACATGTTGATTTATCTCAAATATTTTCATGTGTGCTGCAGCAACACACCTCAAGGCAGTGCAGATATACAGACAAATTCCACCTGTGAGAAAGGGAATCCTAATGATTTTAGTCAAATTAGAGATAATAGGCCTCTATTTAGAATGCCAAAATACAGAATACAATGACTCTGACGGAATGAGCAACTGGAGGTATCTGACAACACCAACTTCCAAATGCAGACATTTTAAGCTACATTCTGAATTGTCTGGTTTGAATCTGAAAAACTGCCACTGAACTGAATTGCAATTGTAAATAAACCAATACTGGCTCATCCAGCTTCTTTATTTATGAGGCTGGCATTTTTTCTAACGATGTTTGGCTAATGAGACATAAGTGATAAAACTTGGACACTGAAAAATCATTTCTAACCATAGCATAGATTTCTGTTTGTAATTATAATTCTTTAACAAAGCATGACAAGTGAGTGTATTTGCTGTCTGGAAATCTGACGTCTGATCATTATGGAAATTTGAACACAAAAATTCCAAATGATTACATACATACACATTTTACTTATTAGTGCTGCTTCTTACCTTTCTTAGCTTCTGCATCAGTTTTCCATAGGATACCAAAATTACCAATAAAGGCACTATAAAACAAGTGGTGAAAAATGCAATAATGTAGGTATGATCAGTATAAGCTCCTGAATACCTGTATAAAACACAGAATACATCGTGTATGTATTACTAATGTGTTCTGATTAATATTCTTGAAGAGTTCATTTTGCTCTTTAAAGGTGTCACTAATATTTTTGTTAACTGTTTTTAATCAAAACCCCCCTGTACAGCTCTAGTCAAATCACCAGATGGAGCCCTGGGCCATCTCCCTAGCACTGGGCTAGGAAACGTTTACTTTGTAGGATCACAGACACAGAACTATAGAATTGTGGGTCTGTCCAGGTGGGAAGGTACATGTAATCCAACCTCCTGCTCAATGTGATGTCAACTATGGGGGTAGAACAGGTTGCACAGGGCCTTGTCCAGACTTCTAAAAATATTTTAGTCCTCATTGAATCCAGACAAAAACCATAAGGTATGGGACAGTTATCTTCATTAGATACAAAAGCTTCTCCTTTTAGAAAATTATATATATATACACACACACACACATTTTTTTAACCTGTTCTTGACAATTTTTTCTTGGTTTTGTTATAGCTTTGTCTACCTCTAGTTTTGCCTGTAAGTCCATCATCTTCAAGCTTTTCCTTTAAACTCCTGCTTTGGAGAAGTCATGAGCTGTAAGTGTAATTTCTTCACAATACTCTGCAAGGATGGCCTTACCAGTTAGGCTCGCAGGTAGTTCCAATCTTACTGGTGGTGTAGCTGCTCCAACCCATAGTTGGTGGGATGGTCCAAAGGAAGGAAAAGGTCCACACAAAGGCAATACCTAAGGCAGCATGCTTCCCCTTCAAGCGCATATTTCCCAGTGGGTGGCAGATCACTATGTACCGCTCAAAAGCCAAAAGTGCAAGAGACCAGAGAGCAACAATACCTACAGTGGGAAAACACAGTCAGCATAAAAAATCAGATAGATTCACTGAAAATCAAACACTATCCCACATCACAGAGTCACAGAATCATTTATGTTGGAGGTATATCTGGAGGTCACCTAGTCCAGCCCTACACACCGTAAGCAAAATCCATAGAACAGGTCGTCCAGGACTACGTCCAGTTAGGTTTTGAACATCTCCACAGATGGAGACTGAACAGCTTCTTTGCTGTGGAGACTCCAACAGTTCTTTGTAACCTGTTGCAGCATTTGACCACCCACCATATCAGGAACATTTTTCATCAATCCAAGTTTTCAAAGGATGTGCAATTCATGTGCATTATTCTAATATTTTATTAAGAATACAAGATTTCCATACTTGTCTAGTTTGTCAGTAATAATGACTACAAACCCAAGCAACTAATTGGACTTTTTAACTCACAATGACTTTTTTATTCTGTTCTACTCTGAAAAGCTGCAAATTACATATAACTTCCAATTTAACAAATGAAGATAGATCCTCAAAACACTATCTTTGCAAGAAATGTCATATTTCAGACTGTTGTAGAACTCTAGCCTACAGACAGCTGCCCACCACATTAAGGTATCACTTTATTAAAGACCACCTGGTTGTTCACCAACATCTTGAAACAGCCTGACCTTAACTCCATGAGACACGCCTTCCATGCCACAAACTGGTAGAAAACCATAGTCCCTCACACATATTCCTTCTTAATCAACCTGAGAGCAACAGTGGGATTCCTCTTCAGGTTGAAGACCAGCAATGTGTTTTGATTCAGAGAAGTGACTGAGTTAAAAGGCTGGCTTCACTATGCAGCTTCTAAAACAGAACCAAAATATCACTTGGCAGAGATACAAAAGCTCTGTAGGAGGCAGGAATTAGTTTATATGTTCAAGTAATTAGATGTTCAATTTTAAAACTGTTTTCATATTTACTCTGCAGAGGTATATTTACACAGTGAACTGGTGACAATTTTCCCTTCTAGAGTAAAGTACTCTAGTAAAGTAATTTAAAGTAAATTAAAGTAATAAATTTTATGTAGTCGGCAAAACAAAGACAAGATAAACAATCACAGAAAGATTCAGGTGCGTGGGGTGACAGTTACAGGCATGTCATAGTTCCTCAGAACCACTGGAAGACCGCTAACATAAGATGTTTCAGTGCGCTAATATTTTCCACAGTTTTAGAACAGCTATTTGTTCTCTCTCTCATTTAACCACATACACACACCTAGACACAAACCTTGAAAATAGTTGCACATCGTGATTTTTTCTCACAGTTTTACCCACAATCCTGCTATTCTATTAGCAAGTTTTTTCTCATTATATTAAACATATTCAGTAAACAGTATACAAGCAACAAGCCACTGATATATGACAGCAAAAGTGCTGCATGTTATTCACTCATGCATGAGGTACACCACAGAACATGCATAACTGGGGAAAGATCCAATGCATTCAAAGGCATGCAAAGTCAGAGGCTCAGGAAGCTGCAGGAGAGTTAGTAGAATACATTAAAGGAAGTTCAAAGAAAAAATGTATAACTACCAACAAAATCAAGCTTACCAAAAAATGTGACCGCAAATCCTTCCAGTACACAAGCCCAGTATCCCATATAAAAATAACCTTTTAGATTGGCTAAAAAGCTGATGGTGCCACCAGTCAATGAGACCAGAAAATCAGCCACAGATAAATTGACTATAACATAATTGACAGGTTGTCTCAACTGCTTGAACTTAAAAGTTACCAGGATCACAGTCAGGTTCTCAGCAAGCGATAGGGAGGTCACCACCAGCATTACTGCTGCCAGAAGCCTGAAGTGCCAGGGCTGGATGGAATCCAAGGGACGACGAAAGGGATCCCATCTGCCAGGACCAGAGAAACCAGACAACAGCGACTCATTTCCAAGTGCTCTGAATGCATCCATTTTTTTCTCTCACTAGTGAAAATAATATTGGAGAATATTGGAGTTTCTAATCTGTAAATAAAGTTCAGAATTAAAAGGAGAAATTGTCTGTCTCCAACAGAAATGTAAAAAAACTCTCCATGTTTCCGCTTTCTGGTAATAATCCAGGAAACAAAGTTTTGGTCAGAGGAAGGCTTAGTACTGTGCAGTGCATGTGGGAACAGGGATAAGCAAGAGAATCTATTAGAGAGCCTTCTACCCCTCTCTGCTGGTAGTCTCCTGCCCCTCTCCAGCTGCCGCTGATACTGTCTTTTTCTCTAATAAAGCCAGCTGCAGGTTCCCTCCTTCTGTACCGGCCAACAGCAGTGATTGGAGCAGATATCCCTCAGATCATCCCTACTCTGTGGGGAAAAACAAAACATTTGCTTGAATCCTTCCCTGATCTCTAGCACTGTGAAAATGAAGCTTTCCTTTTGCTAGTAATGAGGGTGGAGTGATCTTCCCCATGCCCTGCACTGCTGTCAGCACAGCAAAGGGGGAGGCTCCCACCTGACTCATTTGCTTAAAGAAGGGCTGCCCTGCAAAGACTGACACTGGACTATAACAGCAGCTCTAAACTTGGCAGGGAGGCTGGATTCTAAAACCCTGCTCACATCTCAGGCTAGCTTACAGCCCCAGAACTGAAGCTTCAGATAAGTTTTCTGTGTTATTTAGTGCAATTTCAGTTAGTTTCTCCTAGAGACTGTACAGCTGTTATCCCTGATGAAGGCATAATTATTATAATCACAGTTTTAGTGCTAAAATCTCAAAGATGCACCATGGTATTTTAAAGATAGAGCCTGCAAATACATTGAAAGAAACAAAATCAGTACAGCATGACAATAGACAGCAGAAAAATTAATTGCTAGTCAGATATTTCTGAGAAAAATGAGTGGATGTATCTGTATTATATATAATAATAATTGTTAACAATTATGCATAAGCAATCCAGTTTTCATCCTAGAGTCTTCAAAATTTGGACATGCACCGTATGCAACACACAAAGAAAAAAACAGGAGCTGAACTGAAAGTAAGAACGAGCAATGCTACCTATCCATATATTCCTCTGAGTTTATATTTGTTTTAGTTTGTATGTGAAACACTTAACATAGGTTGAAATCTTTTGGTATTCATGAATGGAATCAAAAGAGCTTCTGGGCACAGGCAGAAAGAGTTATACATCAGAAGATTTCAATCTATTTCAAACAACAAAAAATGACAGCAGCTTATAATTAAAATAACTTTTTGATATTTTAAAATAGCTTTAACATACTCACTTGAAAGGGAAAGACAGAGCTTAAGCAGAACAAATCTAGTAACAAAAATACTCACAAAATAATGCTTATTCAACAGAAGTATTAAAAAGTTCCAAGCATCAAAAAAAGAAAGATCAAAACACAGTGACATTAAAATGCTGACAGCAGATCCTTGCATGGCATGATTCATCATAGCTCCATTGCCTGAATACTACAACAGAAAATCTGGACCAGTAGTTTAAAATCAAGTTCAAATATTATGTTGCTTAAAATGACACATTAAATTCTTGTGAGTGTTAAAATGAAATTAGAGTTCTGAAATAATATATATTTAACAGAGAAGGCATTATCTGGATTTCTCTAACACAAATTCATTGCCTGTTCATTGACACCCCTTTAAAGAATGGATAACTGTTGTTTCCAGTTATTTTGTTGTTTTATGCTGTGATATTGTTCAAGTTGCTTGCATGAGTAATGATTCTGATTACAATTTAAATGCATTGTCTTTGTCTTGTGAGTCCTCTGCTTAGAATCCTTTAAAAATATTCTTATACTCAGCTGCCCAGTTTGCTTCTGTTTTGCTTCTTCAACAGATCAACTGAAAGTGATTCTCTGTGACATGCTCTTATTACAACTTACAGCATTTCCACTTTTTATAGCACAATAGGTTTGAATTTGCTACTGCTCTTGCACTGAAGGCCTTTGTTTGTCCAAATAATACAGAAGTTTTTGCAATTTTGTTGTGAGACTTTCTGAAATTAGAAATTTAGAAAGACAAAGTATTGCCTTGTGAACACAGGGAGACCAGGATCATCCTAGGTCAATTGCCTTCATTTAAAGAGACAGCCGTTCTCCAGCAGAATCACAGAATTCTTGAGGTTGGGAGGGACCTCTGGAGAACACCTGGTCCAACCCTCCTGCCAAGCAGGGTCACCTAGCACACATGGCCCTGGATCTTGTCCAGGTGGGTTTTGAATAACTCCAAAGGAGGAGACTCCATAACCTCTCTGGGCAACCTGTGCCAGCATTCTGTCACCCTTACAGTAAATAAATGTTTTCTCATATTCAGCCACTACTTCCTGTGTTTCAGTCTGTGCCCATTGCCTCTTGTCCTGTTGCTGAGCACTACTGAAAAAAGTCCGGCCCCATCCTCTTAACGCCCTCCCTTCAGATATTAGTACATGTTGATAAGATTATAACACAAGATCTTCAGTCCCTCTTGTAAAGATCTTGGTTTACATTAGTGACAACTTCCCTTTCCTGGACTTTCATATACTGAAAGTTCGCTGATAAACTTGGAGCACACGCAAACCTATCTTGAGAGAGCTTGGCATATCTCACATCGCCTTTTTAGCAAAGGTGTTCCTGACTGACACTTACTAAGAGGTAAGCTGGTAGACAACTGAACAACCTCAGGCTGTTGTATAAACAGCAGCTGATTGGAGCAGGAACATACAGTCAGTGAGGTGAGGAGAAAGTGTAAGTAATATCACTTGTGTAATGTGCCTGCAGTAATTCCAGCTATAAGACAAAATCAGGATGACAAGAACTGTGCTGAGACCATAGCTGGTGTCTGAAATTGTATGTGGCAATTTGTGCATTAGTCCTGCATTTCCCATTCCAGGACCCAGACATGGAAATGAGCGATAAGGTCAGTGTGATACTTCAAGTGGCGCCCTTGAATAGGTTCACTCAGCTGATTTTAAGCATGTGACAGACAATCTCAAGATGCTTCTATCAAATGACAGCAATGGCCTTCACTCCTCAAAGTGGTTGTGGAAGATTTACATGGTATCCAAGAAGGATTTGGTTGTCACATTTAATTAGGACAAACAGCATTTTCTGCTTTACAGATGTTTTGTGGGAATCTGAAATGAAGGATTCCACTTTAAGAAAAAACAAACTAGCTCTGTAGTACATGAATGCTGATCTCATGAACTGACTTGGCTACTCTAAAAGTTACCTTCTATGAAAAAAATACAACCATGGATGCAGACACTTGTCCTTTTAGAGACACTTGTCTTTTTTAGAGACCAGCCGACTATCAGCCAATACTCCCAGGTCCTTCTCTGCCAGGAAGCTTTCTAACCACTCATCTCCCAGCCTGTAGCACTGCTTGAGGTTGTTGTGCCACAGGTGCAGGACCCGGCACTTGGCCTTGTTGAACTTCATACAGTTGGCCTCAGCCCATCAGTCCAGCCTTTCCAGATCCTCCTGCAGAGCCTTCCTACCCTTGAGCAGATCGACACATGCACCTAACTTGGTGTCATCTACAAACTTACTGAGGGTGCACTCAATCCCCTCATCCAGATCATTGATAAACATATTAAAGAGAACTGGCCCTAGTACTGAGCCCTGGGGGACCCCACTAATGACCTGCCTCCAACTGGATTTAACTCCATTCACCACGACTCTTTGGACCCAGCTACCCAGCCAGTTTCTAACCCAATGAAGTGTATGCCAGTCCAAGCCAAGAGCAGACAGTTTCTTGAGGAGAATGCTGTGGAAAATGGTGTCAAAAGCCTTACTGAAGTCAAGGTAGACCACATCCACAGCCTTTCCCTCATCCACTAAGCGTGTCACTTTGTCAAAAAAAGGAGATCTGGTTCGCCAAGCAGGACCTGCCTTTCATAAACCCATGCTGACTGGGCCTGATCGCCTGCTTGCCCTGCAAGTGCTGTGTGATGACACTCAAAATAATCTGCTCCATGAGCTTCCCTGGCACTGAGGTTAAACTGACAGGCCTATAGTTCCCCAGGTCTACCTTCCAGCCCTTCTTGTAGATGGGCGTCAGGTTTGCTAGCCCCCAGTCGACCGGGACCTCCCCTAATAGCCAGGACTGCTGATAAATGATGGAAAGCGGATTGGCCAGGTCTGTTTATATGAATTTTTCAACATTCTGTATTTGATAAAGTCATTCAAATCACATCTTTAAAAAGAATATAGAAATATATTTCACTGTAGTATTTTTAAAAAACACTTATATTAAGGCCACATTTTATTCTGCCTTTAGTATGGGAGTTTCCAATCTATTGCTTACATGCTTACATGAAGACAATGTACAAGCATTTAAACCAGAAATTTTGGTGATTTATGCATAGGAATTATTGCACATTACATTACAGATCTAGAAACCATAACTCTCAGACTACATAAGTAAATGTACTTTCGCTGAGTCCAATTAATCATAGAAACAGAAAAGCTGTGTCTGGCGAAGTCCTCCGGAGATCTCCAGTCCAAGACCCTGCTTAAAGCTTTAGCAGGTTGCCTGGAGCTGTGCCCAGCTAGGTTTTGAATATCATCCTGGATGGACACTCCACAATCTCTCAGGGCAACCTGTGCCAGTCCTCGACAATCCTCATTGTAAAAAAAAGACTTTTTATTCTCAGATTAAAAAAAAAAAAAAAAAAGTTACTACTTCATATTAATCATGAGAGAAATTTATGAAACCAGGTTATTATGGGGCTGCATTTAATGTTTCTATTCCCAGGAGAGCACCTGCAAAACCTAACAGCAAACTGCACTTGAGAATCATATTTAATCATGACTGCTTTGATTAATCTCATTTATCTATCATCAATATTGGCCCACTCTCTTTTAGAAACTTGAAACTTGAGTGTTAGTAATGGGCTTTCAGTGAAACTTCTGGAGATTTACATAAGTATTCTCCCGCTGCTGCCCAACTAAACTGAAATCATTCGGTGTGTTACTTGAGAGGTGGGAGCAGAGGACTGAGTTGTTACTCCTGTGCAGTACCATATGATTATGAAGATATGGTAAAGAACCTTCGTAAAATATGATGCAGAAACTTCTGTGGTAAGATACTTTATCTAAATGAAGAGTCTGAACATACAAGAGTCAATGCCAAAGTCATCATCAGTAAAGTGAGCTTTTCCAGTTAATCAGTTACTGAAGCATTTGTTTCTAGGTGGCCAGTTTGCTTGTGAGTGTGCCAGTATAGAAAGTAATACAGATGTTGGCAACTTTTTTTTTTTTTAAACTGTTTTGCTCCATCCATTTCTTTTTTAGCTGCAGATTTATTTTCTCACTGTAACTGAAAACCAGAAATTATACTTTTAAAATCCATTCCCAGAAAACACTGAATTACCATAATGGAAATATTTTGGCATTGCCCTTTTAAGTGACAGGGAGGAATTATTTTGTTCTCTTGTGTATTAAAAGAACTGGAGAATTTTTCGTCAAAAGATAAATACTGTGTACAAAAGAGGTGTGCTACACTGGGAAAGGTACCAGGATAGTTGCAGGAATTTCATTAACTAACAATATATAACAAAGCTGGTAGCTAAACAAAACGTGTTCTATTAACTATGAATAAGAAACTAATTCAAATACACAAAGTGCATACTAAGCATCAGAAAAGGAAATAATTTGTTAGCAGGCTGTATTTACTTAAGACATGTTAATAATATCTTCCAGTTTGGGGCCTCATCTGAGCAGGTAAGACTGTTTAACTTCTGATAGCTCAGTGCTTTGTAAAACATAGTAAAATTGAGTTCCTTCAGAAATACATAAAGGCAGTTAAGTAAAAGGCAACAACAGTATAGTTTTTACTGATTCTGACTGAACAGCACCATTAAAGCTTTTCCACAGACTTTTTACAGTTTTTCACTTACCTGCATTCACAGAATGGCCAAGGTTGGAAGAGACCTCTAAAGATCATATAGTCCAACCCCCCTGCCAAGCAGGATCACCTAGAGCACCTTGCGCAAGATGGCACCCAGGTGGGTTTTGAATATCTCCAGAGAAGGAGACTCTATAACCCCTCTGGGAAATCTGTTTCAGTGCTCTGTCATCCTCCCAGTAAAGAAGTGCCCCCTCATATTGAGCTGCAACCTCCTGTGCTTCAGTTTGTGCCCATTGCCTCTCATCCTGTTGTTGGGCACAACAGAAAAGAGACTGTCTCCATCCTCTTGACACCTTCCCCTCAGATATTTATATACATTAATGAGGTCTCCCCTCAGTCTTCTCTTTTCCAGGCTAAACAGGGCCACAAGGGCATATTGCTGACTCATGGTCACCTTCGTGTCTTGATCATGACTCCCAGTTCCCTCTCTGCAGAGCTGCTCTCCAGATGGTCAACCCCCAGCCTGTACTGGTTCTTGGGGTCATTTCTCCCGAAGTGCAGGATCCTGTACTTATCCTGGTTGAACTTCATGAGGTTCACTGACATGATACGAATTTTAAAACTCCAGTAAAATAAATAGTTGTTTCAACAATGATCAATAAAATAAATTTGCATTGGAAGTGCTGGGCATGTCATTACGATCAAGAAAAATCTTCAATAATTAATTTTTTCCTCAGAAACTATATATTCCCCAAAAAATCAGTGTGAATTTTTATCCATTATATTCACCTGGTGGTTCAAAAATACTCTTCATGTGATAGTTCTCATTTAAGCATTTTTTTCTATTCTGAAATCCTCATTCAGTAGAAAGAGGATTGAATTGTGCAAGCAATCATACTGTCTTGAGGGGATCATGTAAGTGATATTCTTTTGCCTTAATAAACATTATTCAAAAGTTTGTTATTCACTAAATCAAAAACATTTTGTCTGTTTTGCAGTTTCTGAAGACAGCATATAGGATTTGCCTTAAACTTGGTACTAGATTGAGATCAAATCTTTAAAGACATTTGCATTCTGGTGCTCAAGTCTGTACCCTGGCCCATGTTATTAGTCTTATGTGGTGACAGTCAATGAAGAGTACTTTAATTTGTTGTATGGTCTAAGGTCCAGGATCCACACAGCAGAATATCAATGAGCCACTCTGCATACTCACCTGCACACCCACTTGCTTACATATCCCAGTGCAGGAAAGATGACGCTATGCTGCTATCAAAACTTCAGGTTTTATGGTACCTGTAATCCTACTTGAAAGTTATGTAAATGTTTTCATTATTTCAGTACTTATTGCATTTTCTAAAAATAAAAACCTATTCTAAAGCAGCAAGCACACCACTGGCCTATGTACTTGTTTATACCTATTTGTTTAGCTAGAACTTTACAACTGGTTCTGTAATGAGAAATAGTAGCCATCTCTTGCCTTCTACTTTAATCTGCATTTGAAAATGTATGCATTTTAGTTATCTCTGGATTCAGGTCCGAGCCTCATGATCATCTCCAGTTCCTCAGGTAGTTTTCCAAAGCAATTCTCTGATGAAACAGTCAATGAAAGCTACCTATCTAGACAATTGTATCACATTAGTGTATCTCATTAGATATAATTCAAACATAGCATGACCTTACTTTCTACTAAGATTTATTTATATTTCTTTAGCAACTAACTTTTATTCTCTCATTGATAAATTTGATGACATCAGATGGATGGTATTATGTTAGCACTTACCCTGAGAGATTCTTGAGGAAAGAGGAGAAACGCTAAATCCCTATCTGCCATTAAACAACACACCATATCTTTGCATCTATCCATTATCTATCTTTGGTTGGGGATGTTTTATAAGATTTTTCCTCAGGAACAAGAAATTAACCTCATTTCTGTATGGTTCTTTTTCAATATAAGCATAACTTGAAACTTCTCTCACTGTCACTGAAATTGTTTTTACAGCCTAGGCTTATGAACACAATGCTACTGAAACATCATGTAGGAGACCAGATAAAGGCCTTATGAAGGTGATCCCTTGTTAGGGAGAAGTCTGAGGAAAAACAGAAGATCAGAAAAAGTTGGAGAAATCCTTGTAGAGTATAACATTTATGTAGTTAAGATTTCAGTCAAGTCCCATGAAACCTGTCAGAAGCCTTTCACTCGCTATCACTGATTAATGGATTTTTCCATCAGAAGTCTAAGGCAGGTGCATCACTTGCCTGCACTGAGCTCTCATGGCCCAATATTTCTATACTATGTTCTGTGGCCACATCATCATTACCTGGTCTGCAGTGGATAAAAACTTTAAACCACCCCATCTTTTAGCTTGTTGGAATTTACAGTTTTGCTTGGATAATTCTAGGCACAGTCCACTTTGCAGAGATTCTCAGCAACTAAATAACTTTTGAAGCAAGTTAAAAGGAAGAGACATTTCTAATCTACCTCTAACGTGCTGAAGATACAGGTTTGCTTAGTGCATTAGGAATCCTTTCTGTCACCAGTCACATAATAGTTTTTTTATTTGAATAATACAAAATGGTGTTACTGCCCTGAACCACCACCAGGCACAGATCCCACAGCCTGAAAATAACTGTGTGTTAGTTATTACCTTGTAGAAAATAATGCATGCCTCAGACTTCAGAAGCGTTGCAAGGAAACACTCAATATGTTCAATAAATTGTCACTTACTTATAACATTACCCCTCAAAGGAGAGCTATAAAAACAAAACCTAGTTACATTTTGCAACTAGGTATAGTAATTTGGCAAAATATGTGAAAAGAAAGCATTAGCAAAGCCAATGAAACTGGTTATTCAAATGACAAAACACTTATCTGCAGGAGTTACAAATACATTAATCATGACATAGTGGCCAAAACAGCTTTCATCCAAAGCCACAAGTTTATTAAGACTTTTGAAATTTTTAATCAAAGGCTCAACTCTGCATCTCCATCTGAGTTTTAAGCTGTTACTGAGCAGCCGTGATAAACAGAACACTTCTCTTTCCTTCCTGAACTTTGGTGACTTGCTCTGAAGAAGGCATATAGATTGACAGTTACAGAAGAAAGCACACCTAAATTCACTTTGTTCCAAGATCTGCTGTGTTTAGACATCACTCACCAGGGATATCCATATAATGTAGAAAACAGACAAGAAATGCAGTCAGTAGTTTCCACCGTTTTACCATGACAAAGTGTGCCTGCGAAGGGTTTGACAGCACAAGAACTAGTACAGGTGAGAGGCCCTGGATGCAGCCATGCAGATGAGATCACGGAGCTGGAGACTGGTGTCCAGCTGCAGACAATGCATAGACAGGAGAGATGGAGAAGTGTTAAGTCAAGCACCTTACATCATTAATCCACAGCTTTACAGATCATCAATTTAAACCATGCCATCCATGGGATTCCCAGTCTTTTAATGTTAATCTTGGGCATCAGGATCCAAAAGGAATTTTGTCATCCTCTGTACTTTAGATTTAATGTAAGTTTAGGGAAAATGACCCACCTCTTTATTTCAGGTCTTTAACACTACAAAAGCTTGATAGGTACTCAGCACCAAGTAATTTTCAAACATTAAAAAGTAGTATTTAATGTTATGCTTATTCACAGTGCAGACAAAGTGACCACAAAACACTCTAAGCAAACTATATAATAATGCTTTGAATGCATTCAATACCGTAGATCACTTTAAACAATGTCCTCACTTTTGGGTTCATTGCAATGTTTTCATACAAGCTGCAATGGATGCTGATCATGAGAGCTTTTCCACAAAAACAAACAAAAAAACAGATCCTAACTGAGATTGAGTTATGAGTTTATTCACTAAAAATAACTGTTCTGTGATGAAGTATGGCTGAAACACCAATTTTATTGTGTCAAAATGTCTTTCAAATAACCTTAATGAACCTCTATAGAGAGCAAAATACATGAATGGTGATGCAAAGTTCTGAGCCTCATCCAGGACGCACTGCACTCACTCATCTCCCACAGAAGATAATCATAATTACATTCAATAGCTTGTTGGCCCTGGTCAGAGAGGCTCCGGGCTTCTCAGAAACAGAGACCTAATTTAATTCTGCCACTCCCACAATAGACACAAATTACTTCCACAGACTGGATGTTCATTAAATACTACACCCCCAACATCCAGCAGAAATCTTGTTCTCCAGATCAAAAGAAGGCTAGCAGCTGCTCCAGCCAAGGAGAGCCAAGAGCCACAACACTGCTGCCCTGTAGGGCTCCTGCCCTGACTCAGGCTTGTGCTCCTCATTAAGCAGCTGCACCACTGACACCTCTTTCTGAAGCCAGTCCTAGGCTTTTGGCCCCGTCATTGTAGGAAACAGAACAACAGGCTTCTGTAACACTGGGGCTTGTTTTGGGCATCTTTTCTATTGCTGTACAGACCACAATATTTTGTAAAATATTTTTCAAGGTGAAAGCTTTGTTCATTGTTAAATGAACCACACAGTGGAGGAAGAGCAGCTGCTCTTGAAAAAAAAGAAGGAACTGGTATGCAGCAAAAATATTTGCAACCACTTGAATATAGCTAGGAAACTTCTCTACCTTATTTTCTGAACTGAGGGAGTGTCAAAGAAGAATCAGGAAAAAAGTCTCAGAAGAATGCAGAGGGTGAAAGTGAAAGACATATCAGGCACCAAAAGTCTCAGCCCAGTCACAAAGTGTTCCTACTAGCAGTATACTGGCTAGGTATACTGATAACACCCACCTGAGGTGAGCACATAAGCACTGCATTGAGTGCTGCTATACCCCACTCCTTGTCACTGTGGTTGTAAAATCTGTATGTTTTCTGTTGAGCTAAAAAGCCAAAGGTAGCTGGGTGTGATGTTTACTCTACTGCTTTGTATCCTAATGCTATAATGTGTGGCAGGCTTTCATCATGAGCCTGATGTGTTTCAGCTTTTCCTTATAACTTTTTTCCCCTCAGTTTGTAGACTGTATATTCCTCCCAGATTTGCACCCATATAAACATGCTTACCTCTTGTTGCAGTTAACCCACTAATTTTTCTATAGTGAAATTGGAAGTGACCACTGGAGCCTCAGATTTTCTGTAAGAGCAAACACAAGTTTTCCCTTCAGACACCTTCATGTCTTCAAGTGTTTTCCTTGATAGGACACAAGCATTAAACCTTTTCACTTTAAGGCACTTCATCTTAACTACTGATAACTCTTGAGAGACAGCCCCCCAAGACTTTTTTTTTTTTTTGTAAAAAAATTTTGTAAGAAAAAAAAAACAAAACAACCCTTATTCACCTTTTGTAAGTTTATTGCTTCATTTGGTTTTGTAAAAGCAGTTAGACACAAAGGTCTCTGAAAGTCAGTGCCAGTGTCTGTCACTTAAATCTCTATCTAGACCTTATAAAGTGTTTGTTGAGCTCCCACAGTATAGAAAGTGGGGAGAGCTATAGCAGCAAAGCCTCTTTTGTTACCTCACATTTTGCTATATTCCCATTGATGAGTATCCTCTGGAAGAGAGCTATAATAAGAATTTGAATTCAGAGGAAGTAAAATGCTGAGAGGCAAGGAGAACAGTTCTGTTATTAAAGCATTTCAGTTAACCTTAAGCAATGCTTATCTCATTACAAGTTTTAAAGTTCCTGTGTTAGAGTGGCTGAATGCATAGCTCTGGAGACCTCAGAATGATAGCAGACCACCTGCTGATTTCTGTGATGTTGAAATTGTCTTGCACAATTACCTCTAATAGCTTCTAGTGTTGGTATACAATGACACAGCTTACATATACCAGTTGCAGCCTCAAGTTGGCTTGTCCATTATTTTGGATCGTACACTCCTGATAGTCGTTGAAGATCGTAGAATCAGAAGGGCTGGAAAAGACCTCCAAGATCATCTGGTTCAACCATCCCCCTACCACCAATGTTACCCACCAAACCATGTCCCTAAGCACCACGTCCAACCTTTCCTTACACACCCCCAGGGATGGTGACTCCACCACCTCCCTGGGCAACCTGTTCCAATGCCTGGCTACTCTTTCTGAGAAGAAATGTCTGCATTTACACCCAAATAAATCTTACTCCTTTAAAACCACACCTTTAAAACCATGCCTAGCAAGGTTTTGGCCAGAGAGACATATTTCCACATGCAATTTTTTCACTTGCTCTCTAAATTTCATTATAAGATGCATTTAAGTGATGCATAGAAAACATACAAGTAAAATCTAAAGTATTCACAGAACTGCCTGCCAGGCTGTTCAACCTTTCTGCCTTTAAAGCTGCTCCAAAGCCATAACCAGGAGTGGTGTCTGTCTGGTTCCTGCATCATTGCTCACATCAGGCTAAGTAGTCAGCCAAGCAGCATGAAGTTCTACAGGAATGAGTCCCAGAGCATTTCCTATTGGCAGTGCTGACCAAAGAATTATGTACAACCTTGTTTCTAAGTGAAAAGAAAAGCTGCTATAGGGCTTTCAGTGGACAGCAAGGCAAGTCACTTCTGTAGCAAGTACAAGGATTAGCCAACAGGCCAGATGGACCTCTACAGACACTGCAGCATGAAGGAGCTCACATGGGAACTGACTGCACTGAAAATTCTGTCCAAAATATTACTACAACCAAAGAGCTATTTTTTAGCTTGAATGAGCTGAGCTAGGGCTTAATCAATATATTCTGACCAAAATAAAGTAGGCAAATCATAATCTAATAAATTTTCTGTTCAACAGTGAAGGACATGTTTCACGCCTGGGTCATCTACTCATAATTAACTTGCTGTTTTGTTCAACACAAGTTAGTTTTATCAGGTTATAAAATAACTAAAATTTTCTCTAGTTAAGAGTTAATAGAATTATAGTACTGAAGTATTAATGTGTATCTTGTGTGTTTTCCTCTACATGATTTGGAAATAACATTTTTTTCATGTAAAGCAGAAGAGTAAGTAGGAGAAAATTCTGGCAGTTGATCGGGAATTGAATTTAGTGCAAAGTAAAGAAGGAAATTAGGTCAATGTGAAAACCAAATGTTAATGCAAATCACTGATTATAGTGTAGAAACTTAGGTTCCTTGTATAAAGACAAAGATTGCTAAAATACTATGAAAATTAAAGTTTTTGTTGTTGTTGTTGTTGTTCATTAGCTTGGCATTGTGTCACAAAGTTAAATTTGTGCCAGTTTGCTAATTTTCTCTTGATTGTGATTTGTCCTGGTTCATTTTCAGCACCATCTGCAGTAGCCTTTATATCTCAGGAAGCATTCACCAGTTCAGTGGCTAAGAAGGAACTTTTGATGAATGCTGAACCTAACACACTATCAAAACAGATTCCTATATTTATGAGTTTGTCTACTGGTGATAGATTTTATTTTCTTTTTTGCCACTTGTTATTAATCGTCCTTATATAACTTGACACACACAGCTAACACTATGTTATCGATTGTAGACACAGTCTAGCACTTTTGGAAGCAGGAACAATCCAGCCCAGCCCACACACTGTAAGGAGCTGTGATGCATATTCAGACATACAGGTCTTTCTCCCTGGCTGGTAGAATGTAAGTTTTAATTGCAACTCAATAAATATATAAGGATAACTACCAGCAACAGTATTCACATCTGCATTAAGACACAATGGACTCAGCACATGGTGTAACAGGTATTTCAGATCACTGCTCAATGTACAGCAGTACAGAGATGCTTAAATGTAGCACATTGGTGCTACTACAGTGTATCTAATAAAAATATTTAAATTAAAAAAAAAAGTAATCTTGCTAGCCCAAAAGGGAACCAAATACTTTGGAAAATTTTGGTCCAGGTATTGCATCTTATGTAAAGTGAGTTATGATCTCCACGTCTTCCCCCCCCCAAAAGAGTATCACAAAGCACAAGAATGCCATCACTAACATCATCTTTTAGAATTACAAGAAGTGATGAGGCCAAGTGTTAAAAGATAAGCACCCCAGACCAGGGCAAAATTTCCTGGTGAGCATGCCACTTGATTATCTACTACATTTCTTTTACAGTCTGATTCTTCATCTGTTCTAATGCATCACTGTCCCTGGGGGTGTTCAAAGAAAGGTTGGACCTGGTTGGACATGGGTTAGTGGGTGACAGTGGTAGTAGGGTGATGGTTGGACCAGATGATCTTGAAGGTCTTTTCCAAACTTAATGATCCTATGATTCTACTAGTTAATGTGAGTCATGTGAAATTTACTTTTCAGAGATTTACACCTTTGGATTACTCCCTTTGAAAGAAGCATACTTCTTCCTGAATGCTTTTAGTGACAAAGTGAATGTGGACAGCTACCATGGAGTGATGAATAGAATATTTAAGTTGTAACAAGTCTAACTGCCTGACCACTTCAGCTAACTAAAAGTTAAACAATGTTAAGAGCATTATCCAAATGCTTCTTGAACACTGACAGGCATGGGAAAAACTGACAGGCTAGGAAACCAGTTCCAGTGGTTGACCACCCTCACAGTAAAGAATTTTTTTCCTAACGTCCAGTCTGAACAACCCTGGGACAGCTTTGTGCTGTTCCTATGTGTCCTGTCATCAGTGAACAGGGAGAGAGACCGGCACCTGCCTCTCCATTTTCCCTCCTCAGGAAGCTGCAGAGAGCAATGAGGTTGCCTCTTGGACTCTTTCTCCAAACTAGACAATCCAGTGGCCCAGCCTCTCCTCACCAACTTTGTTGCCCTCCTCTGAAAGCATTCAATTACCTCAACATCCTCTTAAAATTATGGAGCCCAGAACTACACACAACACTCAAGGTGAGGCCACACCAATGCTAAATACAGCAGGAGAATCCCCTCTTTTGACCAGCTTGCCATCCTGAGTTTTATGCACCCCAAAATCCAGTTTGCTCTCTTGGCTGTCAGGGCAAACTAAGCGTAATGGCTCACATTAAGCCTGATGCTGCCAGCACCCCAGATCCCTTTCTGTAGAGCTGCTTCCCAGCCACTTGTCTTACAGTCTGTACCTGGCATTACCATCCCGTGTGCAGAACCCAGCATTTATCTCTGTTGACCTTCATGCCATTGATGATTACCCAATACTCCCAGCACCTCCCAGTTTAGTATCATCAGCAAACTTGCTAAGGATGCATTCCATTCCTTCAACCATATTGTTAATAAAAATGTTGAACAGAACTATGCTAAAATTGAGCCCTGGTGAACCACTTGTGAACAGCTGCCAGCCAAATGTAGCCCCATTCACTATGACTTGGAGCTCTGCTGTTGAGCCAGTTCATCACCCTGTGTAGTGTGATCTCAGCTGGACGATTTATCCAGAAGGATGCTGTGAGGAATTGTATCAAAGACCTTGCTAAAAATCCCAAAAGATTACATCCACTGCCTTCCCTTCATGAGCAACCGTTTCTCTTGCAATCTGAGAACAGTTTATGATTTAAGTTTAGACAATACTTTCACATTACATTAATGGCAAAATGGAGAATTAGATAATTTGAAACTCCAGCTGTCAGCTGGAGTTTGTAGGATTGAAACACTGAGGTCTGTAAAGGATGCTCATGAGGTCTCTCTGGAGGTGTTAGAGTCTCTATTCTTTGCAGCTTCAGCAGGAATTTGACTCACAAGAACTCATTAAAGTGCCATGTCCAAAAAAAAAAAAAAAAAAAAAGGTACCAAACAGTGCTGACAGTTCACTTCTAACAAATTGCCATCTTGCACATACATCTTCAAGTACAATCCAGTGGACTAAAATTGCAACATAATTTCTGTTGCCTGTTTGTCAAGCCTTCTGCTTTTTGCAATGATTTCCAAAACTCAGAGCATAGTCAATATCTGCCATTTCCCTTTACAAACAGAAATGCTCCGTTTACAATGACAAGGCCCTGGGTAACCTGTTCTAGGTGGCCCTGCTTGAGCAGGGTCATTGGACCAGAAGACCTCCAGGTCCCTTCCAACATCAACCACTTTGTGATATGAAAACAGAGCTCATTCATTTTGAGAAGAAAGAGTACATAACAGATGCTTCTTGCAATGTCCACTGTTGATTTAAAAAAAGCACATTTCTTCAAACAATTGTCACTTTATTTTATACACCCTGTATATTCCCATAGTGGAACATGATTCCGGGGAAATTTCACGTCTGCTTTTGTCAGCACTGCTAGGTCTAGCTACCTGATCACGGTGCTAGTAAATATTGATGCATGCCTTGATAATATGACTGCTTACACTTTGCACTGGTTTACTAGCACTTATCTAACAAAATTATTGTCATTTTTTTAAACATTAATACATTAATTACGTGCCTTCGTTGGCTTCCTGTTTCTCTTTAGATGTAAGTCAGTATCCAGGTTTGATGTAGACTAAATGGATCTGATTTTGCAATGCACTGAATATCCATAGGTTCCCCACAGAGACCAGTTTTCAGCCTAGAAAGGCCTTAACTCATTTTTTATTGTCTCATTAATATACTATGTGCACTCAATCAAAATTCCTGTTTGCAGTCCATGAGACTGAGGGTGGCTTTGCCTTTTCCCTTACTTTTATGTGAAGTTTTTACTTCAGGTAGTCTGTGCCTCTCCTTCACTGCATAAATTCTTTGTGAATACTTTACTGAGGATGTTAAAGAACTTGAGTTTCAAGTTCTTTTTATTTAGACTTCCTGGTGAAGTTCTGTATGCCCACATTAGGCTTTTACAAAGCACTTTCTTGCATGTAATGAATTTAAATCTTTTACAGATTTTCACAAACATGAAGTAGTTAAATTACATTGTAAGAGGATTAAAGACTCCATATGAGTCAATACTTACTACCAACTTGACCCAAACAGAAATGCTCTGAAGAAGGAAAAAGGAAAACATTCTTACAAAAAAAAAAAAAAAAAAAAAAAAAAAAAAAAAAAAAAGGAACGTATTCAGGTAGTTGGCAGACATTAAAATATTTTCCAAGTTATAGTAAAAGCCTCATTAATGACAACACTACTAGAATTGGTTTTGGTTATGAGGTTTTCAGAATTATATATGTTATATTTTAGCAAAGCTTAGCAAAGTTCTTCTGTTAATCCCTAGCCACAGAATGCATTATTTTTAGCTCAACTTTTGAAAACTGGTTTTACTTAGATTAACTGAAGATGGAAAATTTTCCTGAAAGCCAATTAAGTGTCACTATGATACTAATAACTGAAATTCAACATCAACAGAAGCAAAAGCAGACAAATCTTTTGCTGCCTAGCAACAGCTGAATCTAAATTGGACCAAAATAATTCCTGTGCAGCCCAAGTGATTGGTGAAAAGACTGCAGATCACCGACCTTAAGTCTTGGATGTGCTGGCAGAATTTGCCAGTTCATTGCTTTAGCACCATCCAAGCTCCAATTAAATTGATGGAATTTAACAGAATAAGAACTGAGGCATTACTGAAAGTTAATTGCAAATATGGACTTCAAGACTAAAAAATTTTCCTCCAGTTTTACACAAACTCTTCTTCCAGATGAACTTCAATATCAAAGAAAACACCAGAGGAGAAATAGTAAAACAGCTGTTCTCTTGTCCCCACTGGAAAATTATACCCACTCTGTTGCTCAGCAGCTGTTCACATTTAGCACACATAAATAAAAACTGTACACATTTACCTGAGTGATCTTCCCTCCTACTTGGTATCATTGTCAAGTGCTATACATTACAACTGGTATTGATGCTGTGTCAAAGGCCAGAACTCCATGGCATGCTACAAAAAAAGCAGACCATAACAAACATTTAACTTCAGTGCCTTTCACCTAAAGCAACTTTAAAGTACCTGCAAGCTGCACAGACAAAAGAATCTATTTCACAAGAATCTATTTCTGCAAGAGAAATACCTTGTCATTATCAAAATAATCAGAGCCATTTCTATTTTTGATAGGAAGGGTTCAAAGTATATAAACTACTAGAAAAAAATAGGCAGTGCAGGATATATTTATTCAGAGCAGAATATGCAAACAGGCAGCAATTCTGGGCCTTCTGGGGTCCCCCTTGAGATATTTCCTGTGGACATCACGGTGCTGATTTGTTCTTGTCTGCTTAATACCAGGTAACCTAGGGATTTACTACATATTCTGAATACCAGAGGCAAAGTTGTAATTTGCTTTTGGAGAAAGGGGAGATCAACTTGGGGGGTGTCAGGATGGGACATGACAATGACAAGAAAAAGTTGAAGAAGAAAACCATTGGAAATACACCTACACATGAACTAAATTTGTTTTCTTTAAAGATTAAATTTACTCAAAGTTGGTCAGCTTCTCCTGGCAACAGCTCAAGATAGATATCCTACAGCTAAAGAAAAAAGTTCAGGTGATAATTCACTGCTAAACTTTATATTAATTTACAGAACCTCTAAGGCTTCTCAATTTGAATACGTTTACCTTCAAATCATTATCTGACCATTTTAGCTGAAACATTTAGGTTGGGTAAAAGACAACTGACGTGAAACCACCATTCAACAATTAAGCAATTGCAGTTGTGTATTTACAACATCGAGAACTGTACAACTCGAGTATTGGTTGCCAGTTTCTATCAACAGGACGTATCTAACAATTGAAGTATCACAGTAAAGTAGCACCATATAGACAAAATCATTAAAAGAGACTTCAGCCACAATTGAATGTGGCTTATCCCAATGTCCTAATTATTTTATTTGAAATCACTAACCCATGCGCTGTATTACTTTTAACGTGAACCAGGTATTTCCAGAGAAATAGACAATCAGTTCTTTTTCCCATCTTCTAACTTATAATTGCCCATGACTGGAGTTTTCTGATGACATAGCATCTTATATACTTTTGTCCATCTGAATCAGGTGTTAGATAATAATTTTTTTATTTTTTACTTTTTAGTTAGAGTGGAATAGAAAGTATTTTCTCATAAGTTCCCAGTGACAAAAAGTAGAGTGTTCTGAAATACCATTTTGAAATAAAACCTTAACTTGCTTTGCTGAGCTTAAGGTACCGTATGAGCCAACCTGTATGACACATACATCATACAGAACTGGCTGAAGAAAGAGCAACCATTTTTTCAGTTCAGTAAACTTTTTCAGCATGTTTTCCCCAGCTATATTCCTGTGTATCCCAGATTGTTAAGGGTTAATTTTTAAACCACAGTATTTATTGCAGTCTTCAATAAGAAGCTAGAATCTCTTGTAGTCCGTTAAAAAGAAAGGCTTAGACTGATCTGAATGCCATTTAATTCATTACCAAAATTGTGTCCCATTAAGTCAGGACTATAACAGAGAAAGTTGTGTGCTTGGATGCAGGGAGTTGGTATGAACATATCAGAGAACCATTGACATTGCCTCTTTTGCTGTGGAAGCCACACAGATGGCAACACAATACTTGCGCTAGCACCTAGCACATGATCAGAGTAGGGTTTGGAGAGACTGCCAGCAGCTCTCTTAAAGCTGACCTCCAGCCTGGAAGAGTAATGTTAAATTGTGGATGGAAGCTTCCTAAGCAGTCCTTGAGATCCAAAACAGCAATAACTGCACAGAGCTTCAGAATGTGTGTAGAAAACTTACAGACACACTTTCCAAATCAAAACAAATATTATTGGTACACTCTGAGCATGAGACCCCATCACTCCTCTGTTAGTGGCTGCTTTGGGAAGAAAAGCAAAGGATACATGTGTTGAAGGATTAGGCTTTCTTATGCCAGAATGCAAGGTGAGTCAGTGAACTTCCTGTGGTGAAAAGCAATGTACAAAGACACTGCTTTACCTTGCTGACTCTTCTATAAGTATTGTACCCTAGCACATCATTTCCATGTATGATCATGAGTAGATGCAAAAAGCACTGGCTGCCGTGAACATAGATAAGTGTCTGCTCAGAACAGTCAGGGCAAGACCGAGATCCAACACAATGTAAGCTCTTCAATTCATGGAAAAACTCCACACATTATGCAACTTGATACATGACTAATAAGTAGATTTCACTAATCTGATTTAGCACTAACATGCTTATGTGACTTCTAGCTTGGAAGTGGCCTCAGTACACTGGCAGGCTTGTAGATAGCAAGCACACCTCCTGTATTATGGTGGATATCCATATACTTAGTAAGACATTTCATTTTCTGCAGCAGTAATTTAAGCATGCAGTGAGCAGGAGAGTCAGCAGTCACCTTCTACTGTACCTGAATTTATCCACAGAATTGTATATCTCATGTATTTTGAGAGAAATATTGTTAAATAGATTTTTTTTCCCTTCAAAATCATGAAGTTTTTTGCCTTCCTCTAATTTGTCACTCTAATTACTTTTCCCATCAAATTAGACATTTTCTGAATGTTTGTATTTTTTCAGGAAAATAAAAATCCACCTTTTTTCCTTTGACAAAGTTCTTTTGAACTTTTTCCATACCTTCTTATAACTACTGATCCTTACTTTTAAGATGCTTAAGTTCATGAAGTTTTTCTATAGCATTAGCAATAAAAAAGTCCTTAAATCCTGCATAAGTACTTACCAAATTAATTTAATAACTGCAACTCAGCTTATCTGAACTTAACTGAAGGTTAAAAAAATCAGAACTAGTCTAATAAGTATAATTAAATCCAAATTTTCATCTCTATAGAACACAAAGCAAGGGGGGAATGACCTCAAAAAAAAATTTAAAAAAATATATATATATATGATGTGGAATAAGGTGAAGCAACAGTAAAAGAAAGGATTACTGTCATCATTCATTTGGCAAATCTGATGTCAAATAAGCAAAAAATAATGCCAGCAAGAAAAAATAGAGTATTGGTCATTTGAGAGGATAGCGAGTGTGCAGTACATTGTATGAAAATAAAGTTAAGCCTTGTGATTTTACAGAGAGAGTGTATGTTTTAAAAAGTTGTTTTTAAAATGGAATAGTTCCAGTGGAAAGAGACTCACAAAGCCTGCAGAGTTCAACTATCCAACTACTTCAGAGCTGACCCAAAGCTAAAACATGCAATTAAGAGCATAATGTTCCATGCTGATACAATATCACAAGACAACTGTTTGCTAAAATCACATATGGAAAAATGTGCTAGAAAGTGTTGCAACATCTATTTTATTCAATAAATACTTGTTATGGAATGTGTGGTATTTTCTCTGCAAGGTTTTTTTTTGTTTGGTTGGTTGTTTTGGTTTTTTTTGGAGCTGAGAAATAACATTAAAATATACAGGCGCCTTACACTGCTGCATCTTTACCTTCATATTTATTGTTCTCATCTACCATTCACTAGAGTTTTGTGAAAGGGTTTGGATCTCATTTGTATCAACATCTACTGCTAAAATCAAGAAACATCTGATTAAGAAAATTGAAGTTTTATTTTTAATAAGCATAAAAGAATATCTCTGGCTATTACCTACCTGTTACAAGGCCTTAAATCTTGGTTGCTTGCCTTTCTGTGGTGATTGTGTTCACTCAATGTTTTCCAGTGTTGTTTTTTTTTGTTTGTTTTTTTAAACCAGCAAGTGTACCCCAGCTCATAGTTTTAATTTATTCTTATATTTAACCCCATAAATGGTCTGTAACCTAATATCCAATTATAACGAGGCACAATTAATAACTTAAACAAAACCTCAAATCTAAAAACTAAAAAATTAAAGCTACTGAACTGCTAGCAAACCTTATGCTGGGGGAGTTCTCACCTCTAAGTCCCATCTTGGATCCCAAAGATGAAAGGCACAACTTTCTAGATGGGACGTATCCTCAAAACACCCTCATTCATCTCCTTCATCTCCTTTTCAGCCTTTCAACATTTGAGGTTCTTTGGAAATCAGTATTTCAGATGGGGAACAGAGGCTGGACAGGCAACCACACTCTAGACCTGACATTCCTAGTCACTGGAGTACTTATCTTGTATCTCTGCCCTACACTGGGCTTTAAAATGAAGTACTGCCTTTCTTCTACCCCTACTATTCATGTTTCACAACAAAGCAAACATCTTAAAATATTTTTTTTACACTAGTAAGGGACTAAATTAAGCTCCTAGTCAGATTTCAGGAATGTAATACATATTTCTTATAGATAACCTTACTGTGAGAAAATAATGTATTGGATTGATCAAATCTCAAAGGAAAGCCTCTGCAGGAGGTTAAGCTCATTTCAATGCTGCAAGATACATAAGTGTATGTATACATTATTTTAAACATACAAAATAATAACACTACTAACACCAGATATTCTTGTCGTTTTATGAAGTGATGCAAGACACGGACTCCTGACAGCTCTTGAACAGGAGACATTTATTGCCCTTTTTCACCACTACATATACTTTCCCTGTAGCCCCACATGCTGTCCGTACGCCTGAATCTGTCATACAATTGGTTAGAGACCCTCAAACACACGCCTCAAGCCAGCCAGCAATTGGCTACTGCCCAAAGCTCATCTTTAACGCTGTAGCAAATTTACTTAATCTTGCTCAACCTTGCTCAAGTTTTATTTCTACCACTTGTTTCCTCATTATCTCTAATTCAGGGACATGTGAAACAGTGCAAAGCCACCTGTGAATTCCTTTCCCACAGTTTTGTATTGGAGAAGAGGTTAGATCCATTAAACAGCAATATAACCTTTCTGTTTTTCTGTAATAAGTTTGGAAGCAATGTCTGGAGGTCAACTGGTCCAACCCCCTGCTTTAGCAAGGACACCCAGAATGCGTTGTCCAGTACCATGTCACCATGTCCAGGAAGCTTTTGGACATCTCCAAGGAGGAGACTCCACAACCTCTCTGGACAACCTGTGCCAGTGTTTTATATATAACACGAGTATCTTGTATACAGTAATTTGTATACACAATTTGTATACGCAAATTAGAAACATTACTTGTGTCAGACTAGCAGATTCACTGAAGAACGTTATCTATAGAACTATTTCTGAATGTACTCCTGGATATCTAAAACAACCAAATAAAGTGAATGCTCATATCACAGGACTGTTAGCTGCTTGTCTGTCCCCTTGAACACTGACTTGCTCTTAAACACTTGGAGTTGCAATACTCAAAATCTAAATGCACAAAATCAAGACAGTATTTTCTATCATGAAATTGTATGTATACTTTAGGAACCCAGTTTGGCTGAAAACAGTTTCATGGCTTTCTTCCTCATTAGAGGTAAGTCAGCCTCTTGCATTCATACAAACCATTTTTATTTTTATTTTTTTTTCTGGTGGGAGCACATTTGGTTATTCTAATAAACTTAGAAGTACCATATAGTCTGTGACATGAAGTTTTCACTGGTTTGTCCTGTACAAACAGAGCAGAAAGGCTCTGGGGAGTGCTTAAGTGAACACATATTAGAAGAATTCTGCCACTACCTTCATGAAGTAGAGTACACTGACCAGCACTTGAAGTTGCTCAGTTTGGAAGCCCATCTGCCTGCTGGCATAGAAATTCTTGTCTTGCAGGGCCCTTCTTATTTGAACTATGCTTGATGCCCTTCTCCACACACACTAGAGAGTAGAGAAAAAAAGAGGATGGTGAAATCAAATGACTAGAGAAAAGAAATGAAGAACATGAAACAGAAGGAAAAGAGATGACTGTGTAGGAAGAGACAGAAGGTAAACCTGGCAAGACAAAGCAAGTAAACAAAATAGCACCATCTAAACTGCAGGGGAGCAGTTTACTTCTCTCATTTCTCACTGTCACATACTAGTTAAGTTGTATAAGCACATAAATGCAGCAGCATTTGATGTTTTTACATCAGCCCTCCAGTTTTTTCATACAGACAGACCATAGCAAACATAAGCAACAAAACTGCAGCACAACCAGGCACACTGCAATCGCTGCTACACTAATAAGTCATTGAAAATAGCATTATATTTAAAATTAGTCTTCATTCAGTAAACACAGTGAAATATTAATGATATGAGAGAAAAATGACCTTATTTCCAAGACACCTGCCTACAACATCTAATTGAAATGAGTTTCGTTCATATCAGTGGTATACTTGTTTTAGAAGTTAATAATAGTCAGAAAAATTGGGACCATTTCAAACACTACCCCGTTGTATTTCTTTAAAATGAAGTGAAACAGTATAACAGTGCCCCCAGGTGGTGTAAATTCAATTCTGTCCTATTGTCTTCTAGAAAGACAATTGTTCCTTTTTAATTGTCTGTGGAAAAAAAAATCCAACTGTCCCAAAGAAAACTTAAGTAACATCATCGATTATGGGAACAGAGGTAACTAGAATAAAATATTTAGCAAATAAAAAATGCAAGAGGAGGGAATGAATTCAACAAGAGCTTTTCAGAACAAAATCTGAGAGATTAAAAATACAAACAGTATTATTTCTTAAATACATTCACATGTAATATGGCTTAACAGTGAGGAAAAATGCATAAATAAAACAGCACAAGTGATAGGACTAAGGGTTATGTTTTTAAACTGAAAGAGGGTAGATTTCCATTAGAAGGAAGAAATTCTTCACTATGGGAGTGGTGAGATACCAGACCAGGCTTCCAGGAGAAGTTGTGGATGCCCCATCCCTAGAAGTGTTCAAGGCCAGGTTGGACAGGGCATTGACCAGCCTTAGTAAAAGGTGTCTCTGCCCATGGCAGAGGGGGTGGAACTAGATCTTTAAAGGTCCCTTCCAGCCTAAACCATTCTATGATTCATGGTTATATAGTAACCGAGGACCTCACTGATCTAATGTTCTTCCAGCTCCCGTTGGAAAGATTCTGCTTCTAAATGCTGTGGTCATCCTCATACCAGCTCAGAAACCTCTGCTCCTGAATTGGCTCTTAATGCCTAGGACATTAGGTCAGCCAATAGAGTACATTAACACACTCCCCAGACGCTCAGAATGGGCACTTCCAGACTGTTCCAAAACCTGAGCAAGGCAACAGGAATTTGAATCCCACTAGTCTTTTGCTTTCTGTTGGAATGATACTTTCTATTCCTTTCATGACAGCTTAGGAAGCTCCCTGACCACTCTGAAATTATATTTTACATGAAATGATGAAATGCTGTGCTGATTCTACAGTTTTCTAATGAAAGCCTCCAGGATTTCTGAGGGTGGCCGGAAGAATTGCCATTATATTTGTAGAAGTTACCTTTACAAACCATATCCTTGAACAAAAAACAATATAAGCTTCTCACCTGGTGGTCCCCCACCAGGTTTTTAAAATCACTAATTACTTTCCTCTCCTCCTCCCCCCCCCCCCAAAGAATCTCACTTGTACATTCAGGGAGAGTTTTACTAACAAAACACTTCTCTGTGGCTCAAAGAATCAATAGCGCTTACAAGCACACTATTTATTGGCAATTTGCTCCTGAATTCCCCCATCAAGGCTATCAATAGAAAGGCAATCTCTTTATAGCACTAATGACTTGCGGCAAAGTATATACATTTGTTTAATACAAATAAGGGCAAACGATTTCCCAGTCTTGGTTAGATAAAATAGAGCTCACAAGGGCTTATCTCACTTAAAAAAGAGTAACTTGTAGCCTTTTCTCGTTAAAAGGATAAACTATTAGAATGGAGACATGTAGAAAAAACAACATTGGTGGAATGAGGGAAGGGGGGTGAGGACTAGTGAACAATCATCTCTGACTTAAGAAGGCAATGCTCTTAATAAACTATGCCACTGGCAGGAGAAAAGCAGCATGTAAGACAGCGTTTCCAGACAAAAATAAATAGATATAACAAAGACCCAGGAACTTCAGCAACACCAGTGAGCAATTTAGTCAATGACAAACTGCAATACATTGACTCTGAGCTCCGCTGAGGGAGGGAAAGGCAGTTGTGCTGCCAATGAGCCCTTTATGTTGAAAACGACATCAAGCCAAGATGAGGCTGCCCACCTTGTCATCAAGAGTACCTCTCATGAGATATAAAAGATAGAATAAGCAGTTAGTTGTATTAGTTTTAAGTCCTTCAGAAGTTCCACCTGTAAAAAAGCAGGTTCATCTCCTGTCCTAAAACCTGTATAAACACGTGCATGCTACTTTTTATTAATAACCATATTTTCTTTAATATCTGGTAATTTTAGCACAGAAAATACTTCTTACTAAACTTAATTCATGTTTTCCAGAGCTTCAAAAACTTGATGTTTACAATCCAAAGCAGAATAATGAATTCACATGAAGGCATTGAATACTTCCTGCTGACACCTTCAAAATCATACTTTAGCCTTCATCAGAAATAAGTTAATTTTAATTTGAAATGATTTATCTATATGGTTCCCCCTTTCTTTTTTTTTCTTTTTTTTTTTTTCTTTTTTTTTAAACATCACTTTGCTTTCAGCTACATTATATATATATATATATATTTATAAATTATTTCCAAAGCTAAACAACTCTGATTTAGCCTTGCAACCAAACTTTAGTTGGCAGGTATGACCTACTGTAGTGGGTTTACGTGGCAAGGTTTTGGTAGCAGGGAACCATAGGAGTGGTTTCTGTGAGAAAGATCTAGAAGCTGCCCCATGTTTGGGAAGGGCCCCATTGTTTTCCAGAGCTGAGCCAATAAGCGATGTTGTTTTGCGCCTCTGTGAGAGCATATTTAAGACAGGGAAAAAAATGCTGCGACACACAGCAGCCGGGAGAGTGAAGGGAGTGAGAGAACAGCCTTGCAGGTGCCAAGGTCAGTGTAGAAGGAGGGGGAGAGGTGCTCCAGGCACCGGAGCAGAAGTCCCCTGCGGCCTGTGGTGAGGCCCATGGTGAAGCAGGATGTCCCCCTGCAGCCCATGGAGTACCACAGTGGAGCAGGGTTCCACGCTGCAGCCCGTGGAGGAGACCACGGTGGAGCAGGTGGCCCTGCACCGACGGAGGCTGTCGCCTGTGGAAGACCCCTGCCAGAGCAGATTCCGGGCCGGACCTGTAGCCCGTGGAGAGGAGCCCACGCAGGAGCAGGTGACCTGGTAGGAGCTGCTGCCTGTGGGGGAGCCAGGTTGGAGCAGTTTTCTCCTGAGGGATGGGCCCCGTGGTATGGACCCATATCTGGAGCAGTTCTGAAAGAGCTGCTGCCTGTGGGAAGCCCACACTGGATCAGTTCATCAAGGACTGTAACCCGTGGGTGGGACCCCACAGCACAGGGGACAAGAGTGACCGAGAAGGAGCGGCAGAGAAGAAGCGCTGTAGACTGACCATAACCCCCATTCCCCCGTTCCCCTGCGCCGCTCGGGGGGAGGAGGTGGAAGAAGGTGGTTGGGGGGGAAGGTGCTTTTGGTTTTTTTTTCTTCCTTTGTTTTCTCACTTCTCTCGCTTGTTAGTAATAGGCAATAAATCTTACTATCTCCTTATGCCGAGTCTGTTTTGCCCATTACAATAATTAGAGTGATTTTCTCATCCTTGTCTCAACCCTTGAGCCCTTTTCACATATTTTCTCCCCATTCCTCTTTGAGGAGGGGGAGTGAGAGAGCGGCTGTGGTGGAGCTCGGCTGCTCACTCAAGCGGAACCACGACACCTACTGCGATAGCAAGCTCTTTGGCATAACTTAGACCTTTGCTGTCTCTCAGCCTTGCACAACTGTCTGTCAGGGAAGATGGGATTGGCACTGGGACCCAAGGGCAGTTGCAATGCAAGCTGTGTTCCCATCAGTCCTACAGAACATGCAGCAAACAATAGCACCTTTCTGGGGCTAAACTTAAATAGGGCTCTGGCCACGGGCAGAGGATGCTGGGGCATCCCAGATGTGGCTGATCAGGGAAGGGGCTGCTGGGGCCCATCACAACCATGGTTGCAACACTAGCAATAGTCTCACTGTAACTCAAAGGTGTTTTCTAGTTCTGTAACAGTCTAAAAGGGTGGTAACAAAACATAAAACCTTCATTACAGATTGTTTTTTTCAGTTTTGTGACACAAGTCACAAAATCAGATATCAAATTCTCTGAATAGGGAACTGTATCCCTCAATTGCAGGCCAGCTTGTAAATGAGTTTCTTAACGCACAACAATTAACTCTCAGGTATCACTGATGAAGGACAGGATGCAAGGCTACAAAGTTTCCAGCTAGGAATTTCATGCTTAAACTGCAGTGAGGATAAGTAGCTTTTGACACTAAGATTCTGTAAGGATTTATCATTAAGGAGAACAATACAAGATATAGGCAAAGCTTCCTTCCAACTTTACAAGAATAACTAAGTGTTACAACAAGTTGAAGTCAAAATATAAATGAGTTCTTCATTTGCTTTATTTATAAAACCTTGTAACATAATATAGATATTTAGGGGTATAATTACGAGCATAGCATAAGCATGCAATGGAAATAGAGCCTATGACATAGATGTTAAAAAGAAATACTTAGTACTGCTTTGTTGATAATGACAGATTGCAAGCAAAAACAAAACAAAACAAACAAACAAACAAAAACTAAGCAGCTAAACCACAAGTGCTTGAGCGAGGACACGTTTTTGCTGTTTTTTCTTTCCAAATCCTTTGAGAATTAATATTCACACAATCCTGGAAAGGTTTGTTATTTCTTAGACATTTTTCACAGAATCACAGAACAGTTGAGTTTGGAAGGGATGTCTGGAGGTCAGCTGGTCCAAACCACTGCGCTAGTAAAGATGCCTAGAATATGTTGCCCAGTACCATGTCCAGGCAGCTTTTGGACATCTCCAAGGAGGAGACTCCACAACCTCTCTGGACAACCTGTGCCACTGTTCCTCTGGATGGCTCTGTGGCCTTCTGGTGAGTCAGGCACTTCCCCCCCCCCCCCCCCATTTTCATGTTGGCTGCAAATTTACTGGGGGTGCACTCTACCCCATCTTCCAGATTGCTAATGAAGATGGGACCTGATATTGACCACTGGGGTACTCTGTTACTGGCCTCCATTATTATGTGTATAAACAGAATGATTCAGCCAGCCATCACAAAAAGAAAAATAAAATCTTTGTTTCCTCTTCCAAGTGTTCCTCCTTTAATGGCAAAGCCTAGTATCTATAAATTTACTGCTTGGATGACATTTCTGTGTGTTTTCTATCTCTGTGGTACGCAAGGACCAACAGCATTTCTCTACTGTGCATTTTGGTCTTCATCAAGTTTGCTCTACCAGTAGATTCAATTTTCAGTATAAGTCCTTGAAAGGATAAAGATACTTGACTGCATCAGAGAAGCATAGGAAACAGGGAAGTTTTCCTCCCAGCCATGGGATTCAATCAGTGCTTTCTGCTGTGTGCTCTTCCCTCTTCTTCGGACTTCATTATAAAGCTAACAATGTCAATGTATGACCCATGTCTGGGGCACTCTGCCTTACATCTACATGCAGCCCTAGCACCAGACATAGCCCTGAATTGTTCAAAGAAAAAATAAATAAATAAATAATACTGGGCACTTACAACTTAACACTGAATGCGCTGAAAGACCTCAGATACTCAAGCAGGCAGAGCATTTCCACTTGCAGATGTACTGTGTGAAGGGCTGGTCTTCTCCACAGCTACTCTCTGCTCCTCTGCTATTCTGGGCTCTGTGGTGCCTCTCCAAAGGAGGAAGAGTGGACTGGACAGTATACATGATTAAATAAAATAGGAAGGGGAAAAAGAAAATTAAAATGCAAGAGACTGTTAGAAGAGGCTGTTAGCGTAAAACTTCTTAGTAGAAGTACTACTGTACTGTAAGACACTAACTTCTTTTTTCATTTTTATGTTTCTACACATTTCTGCTATGCTGTTTTCAAGGTCATCCCGTTTCTCTTGTGCGCTACTCTATACTGATGAGGACTCTGCACCATTATCATATTCCTACTTTTTTGTGCCAGGGATCATTATGAAAAATATTAAATATATCCTGTCCCAGAGCATATATCATCCTGTGAAAATGCTACAACAGAGATCATCTAGTCTAAAATGACTTTGTTTTCAGGTGGCTCCATTACTAGCCCAACACCTCTCATTTTTAAACACTAGGGACTTTTTATAGGCATGCTGCAAAGCAACAGCATCCACAGTGTGAGGAATGCAGAGATACAGTGTGATTACAGGACCTCAGTGTGGACTTTCCTGTTCCCTGTTCTCTCCCTTCAACGCTCTAAGTAGCTTTATGCAGAAATACCCTTTCTCCCTCACTTACATATCCTCACTCCCACTTCTGCCACAACAAACAGAATAATTCATCAAAGGAAGTCTGTGGGGAGATCTGCCCTGAATTCCCCCTTTCCTGATCACTCTGTTTTGACACGGACATTTACATCTGCACTTTGGAAGAACATGCAACAGAGTGAGGGATGCTCTCGTGCACTGCACGTGACTTCTTTATTGACCATAAAGTAAGACAGAGAGCACATGCATTTACATCCAATAAATGTAAACACATTATTCTTATTTGTGGTAGTACGCGCCCTCTCAGACATTTTCAGCTGCACAGAAGCTACAAGAAAAGGTGATTTGTCCATGTGCATAACAAAAAGAAGTACAGATGGGTTAAACAGAACTTGTCTGTCCTGTAGCATTTGATAAGATTACATGCTGAATATAATGGCACTCAAAACAGGGGCAAAACAGTTCCACTACGGAACGATTCCACTTAGGCTCATAAGATGCGGTCTTTATTATCAGGAATCGCCCGATAAAAGCATGTCGCCGTCAGCAGCCCCTCGAGGAAACGGCGCTCCCTGTTTTCCCGCCGCCGTGTTGCGCGAGCGGGGCGGCTCGCAGGGCGCTCTGCAGGCGTCCGAGCCGGGAGCCCCAGCGCTGCCCCGCGCCGCGCCGCCGCGGGTCCCGCCCCCGGTCCGGGGGTCCTGGGCTCCGGGAGTCCGCGCCGCGCACCGGCCCCGCGAGCCGCCAGGGGGCGCCGGGAGCGCGCGGCGGGGTCCGGGCCGGCAGCGCGGCGGGGGCGGCGGGGCGCTCCGCCGGAGGCCGGTGTCCCCGCGCTCCGCGTGCGCCGTGCCCGGGCCGGCGGGCAGAAGGCGGCGAGCGCGGGGTGGCGGCGCCGCTCGGCTGCGGGAGCGGCCCGGCGAGGTGGCCCGGCGGTGCCCGCGGTCGCTGCGCCCGCGCCTGCGTTCCTGCACTGGAATTAACCTCCGGGAAGCGACCTCTTCTGAAAACAAACGTGCGGGTATCAGCGCACCGCAGCGGGCGTTAGCGCTCCCAGACTGACCCAGCTAGGGGGCCTTATCAGCAGTGCAATTTGCGTGTAGTCAGAAACGTCTCAGACCAGTACCTGCTCCGCCAAAACGCCTGCGACCGCAGGTAGCGGGCTCGGCGGGTCCTGGCGCCCGCCAGTACCGGCGGCGGGGAGCCCTCGCCGCTCTGGCACCGGGCTTGGCAGCGGGCTCCCGGGGACGGCCTCGTTCCTCCGGCGGCGGAGCCCGAGCTCAGCTTACCAGGGCCACCGGGGCGAGGGCAGCGCCCGTGGGCACCGGGCCGGGCGCGGAGAGGGGAGCGGGCAGCCCGCGGGGGGCCGGGGCCCCGGGGTGCCCGGCGCAGCCGCCAGCAGCCCCGAGCGGCACGGCCTCTGCGGGGCTCTCGCCGAAACCTACGGAGCGCTTGGACGCGGATCACCGCGGCAGCCCCTGGGACAGCGGTGTGCAGCCGGGGTGCCCCTGCCGGAGGAGCCAGTGCGGCCGAGAGGATGGAACCGGGGGGGACGGTGGTCCCGGAGGTGCTGCCCGGTGGCCGGGGGCCGGGGCTGTACGGGCAAGGCCCGCTCGTGGTTCCCGCGGAGGGCAGCGGGCGGGCTCCTTCGGTGCCCAGTCATCGAAAAGCCATGGGAAAAGACACAAAAGCATTTTTTTTTTTTTATCGCGCCGCGGAGTCTGCAGAGATAAAACCAAACCAAGCAACCAACCAAAAACAAAACAAAACAAAACAAAAAACGTTTATTTCCACCTGGAAAAAATGGGGTATTAGATTGCAGTAAAGCCAATGCACAGGGAAAAATGCACATTTAATGCCTAACAACGGTCACTGATTGCATAAATTATCGGGCGGCCTCAGAACACTGCTTTAGCCCAAGCACGAGGATGCTGGAGGGGGCTACTCACAGTGGAGTCCCGAAGTAACCCAGAGGACGGCAGCGGGAGGAGGGCTCGAGCGGCTCCGGGACAGCGGGCTGCGACGGGTGTGCGTGCGGCGCCGGAGCCAGAAAGCGTCCGCGGGAGGCGGGGGGTGCACACGGACACGGACACTCTCCCGTGTCCCCGGGGAGCGGGCGCTCCCTGCCGCCGCCTCGCAGCGAGAAGGCGGCAGCGCGGCCCCTCCCGTCCCGTCCCGTCCCGTCCCGTCCCGTCCCGTCCCTCCCCTGCCGCGGCCCCGCTGCGGAGCGGCGCCTCGGGACCAGGGCCGGTGGTGGCCGCGCTCTTACCCTGCTCACCGGTGCGGTGCAAGGCAACGGCGTCCCGCCGGGGAGGCTGCTCCGCGGGCATGGCTGTTTTCTGCCCGGGCAAAGGGTACGCGCTAGCCGACGGGCCCGGCTCGCCTCCGGTCAGCCGAGATGAAAGCGTCCGTGCCGAAGAGCCGGCGTGCAGGGGCGGGAGAGCCGCGGGCGGTGCGCCACGCTCCGCGGGAGGGCGCGCAGCGGGCGCGGCTGGCGTGGCACCGCCCCGAGCTCCGCGATCGGGGCAGCGGGCCGGGGGCAGAGCTCGGGCCGCCGCGGCAGAAAACCGGCGCTGTGCAGACGGGGAGCGCGCCGAGCCGGAGACCGAGGCAGCCCGCGGCGCGCCCGGCGCCTTCCCGCAGCTCCGCGTGCCGGGGGAGCGCGGGTGGCACCCGGCACCTCCTGCCCCGCGCACACGGGCAGAGAGCTCACAGGGCTGGAAGCGGAGAGCCCGACGCACCCCTTACGGCTTTCTCTGTTGGTGTTATTTACAACAGAAAGAGGAAAAAACAATGAAGCGTTTTATTAAGCCTCTTTTAGGGCAGCGTCGATTTTAATCTCACATTCAGACGTTAAGCTTTTACGAGGATGCGCGTAAGAAGACGGACACTTGCATCATTTCTAACTTCAGCGACTGAAAATAAAGATCGTTGATCGAGCCCCAGTATCGCTTCCCAAGCTTTGACACGAGGGCTGTTGTTTCAGATTAAACAAAACCGTATGCACTTGCAAAGGGTTCCGACGAAAGGCATAATTAGATCCGTATGACCACGCCTTTCAGTAACCATTCGATTCATGCTTACTTTGTGAACACTTTGAAAAATTTTAATTCCCCACTTCCTATGGTTAGTATTTTTCTTGATTAACAATGCATCAAAAACACAGGAGAAGGCATTTGTGAGGCAAAGAACGCGCTACGAGTCCCGTTTCCGGAAATATTTTCTATGAAAGTCTCAAATCGGAATTCTTCTTGTCTTGACAAGTGAGAACATTTTCGGTCGGGAGGAATACCCGTGACAATTTTATTTGCGCAAACGAGCTTCGTGCCGCAGTGATGTGAGGGCCATTTTTTCCCGCTAAAGGCGAGGCGGTGAACCTGTCCGTCACGTCCCGAAGGAAGACCTCTCAGGCGCCAGCGCGTTTTAAGACGGGTAACAAGCCGGAGCGGCACGGTCCCGGGACGGGCGGTCACTTTTTACAGGCACGCTTTAAGGGATCGACTCTAACTGGGAGGCGGCAGCCGAGGCGCAACGGCAGACACAGCTCGCTCGCTACCCGCCCAAAGACATCGGGTGCGAGCAGCCGCGCTCCTCCCGCACTCCCGGCCGCGCTCCCGGCCCCGCCGCCGCGGGCCGGCCTCCCGGGGCCGCGCCGCGCTCAGAGGCGGGACCCGCCGGCGGCAAGGGCCCGACGGGGCGGGCGGGACGGTGCCGCCGCCCTCCCAGAGCACGGCCGCGCCGTGCGGCGGAGCCCGGGGCAGCGGAAACGGCGAGCGAGCCGCGGGGCGGGGGCGGGCGCGGCGGAGGCGGCCGCGCCGGGCTCCGGGGTCCCGTCGGCGGCGGCGCGGCCACGTGCGGTGCCGCGCGCCCCCACGGCGCCCGGGGGCCGCCCGGCCCGGCGGTGACGTGTCGGGGTGGGGGCGCTCGCCGCCCGCCGATTGGGCCGCGGCGGCGGCGCGGGGCGGCGGCCGCCCAATGGGCGCGCTGCTCGCAGGTGCCCGCGCGGTTATCTGCGCCCCGGGGCGCGGCGCGGAGCGTCCCCGGTGCTGCCGCCGCCGGGACGCGCGGGCGAGGCGCGGAGCGGAGCCCAGCCCAGCCGCAGGGCGCGCACCGCCGGGCCCCTCTCCCGCTGGATCCCGCGCGGGAGCCGCAGCCTGCGGGGGCCGCCCCGGCGGCGCGGGACCGTTCTCCCGGGGCTCCTTGCCTCCCCGCGGTGCCGTCTGGCCGCGCGCCGCTCCGCGCTCCGGCCGGGACGTTGGCGGTGCACGGCGCCGAGGCGCGGGGGCGGGCGGAGCAGCGCCGAGGCTCTCCTGCTCTGAGCAAACTTTGCCGCCGGCTGCCGCTGCCGACCCGCGAGCGGAGAAGAGGGCGACCCGCCCGCGGCCGGCGCTCCCGGCGGGGCCGAGTTCGGGTGGCTGCCGCCTCGCCTGGAGAAGGGCCCGCGCTCGCTGATGACCGCAAATGTTAGCGGTGGGGCAGATGGATGCTAATCGCCAGAGCGCGTTCGTCCTCAGCAGCACGCCGCTGGCCGCGCTGCACAACATGGCCGAGATGAAGACCTCCCTCTTCCCCTACACCCTGCAGAACCCCTCCGGCTTCAAGGCGCCGGCCCTGGGCGGACTCAACACGCAGCTCCCCTTGGGGACGCCGCACGGAATAAGCGACATCCTGGGGCGGCCGGTGGGCACGGCCAGCAACCTCCTGGGCGGGCTGCCCCGCATCAACGGACTGGCGGCCTCGGCGGGGATGTACTTCAACCCCGCGGCCGTCTCCCGGTACCCGAAGCCGCTGGCGGAGCTGCCGGGGCGGCCGCCCATTTTCTGGCCGGGAGTGGTGCAGGGCTCTCCCTGGAGAGACCCCCGGCTCGCCTGTCCCGGTAAGTGCGGCCGGTGCCAGCGGGGTGCGCGGCCCGCTGAGCCTTCCCGGCCGGCGGGCCCGGGGCGGGCGGCGCGGCCCTGCAGACGGGGTGAACGGCCCGGCGGAGGCCTTGGCGCCTCGAAGGCGGACCCCGAGAGGGCCGGAGCCGTCCCCGGACCGGACCCCGCTCTGGAGCCAGCGGCGTCCGAGCGGCTGCGGCGGCGGCGAGCTGGGGCAGCCCCGCTGCAGCCCGGCCCCGTTTAGCGCCGGGCGCAGACCTCGCTCCGAGCTCGCGTCGAGCGCAAGCCCCGTCTCTGACAGAGCTGTTTCTCCTCCGGTTTCAGCTCAGACGGGGATGGTTTTGGACAAGGACGGCAAGAAGAAACACTCGCGACCGACTTTCTCTGGGCAGCAGATTTTTGCTTTGGAGAAAACCTTTGAACAGACGAAGTACTTGGCAGGACCGGAGAGAGCCCGCCTCGCCTATTCCCTAGGGATGACCGAGAGCCAAGTGAAGGTAGGTTCCCGCGGGGTGCGGGGTCCCGGCCGGGCACGGGCCTTCCCCGGCCGCCACCTCTCGCCGCCGAGGCAGCGCTGCCGCTGTTCTCTGCGCTGATTGTCGGCGAACATTCAAAGCCGAAGGGCCGTACGGGATTTTTTTGAAGTCGCTTTTAATTTAAGCTACGACATCTAGATATTGGATAAACTGTAGGCCAATTTCTACATAACTTTATTTTTATGATTAGGGCTCTTTGTGCTGAAAACGATTTCAGGAAATATACGTACGCAGCCGAAAAAACAAAAGCCCCACGCAGGTAGTTGGTTTCAATAGGTCAGGTTCCCACAGAAACCCTGTCCAGTGACTGGCACAACTCTTTGTATAGCCACTCAATTTTTTAGGAAAGACTTCAGGTGCCGCGCTCCTTTTCCTGGCCGCCCTGTTTGGTTCTCAGCGGCTGCTCGTTCCGTGAAGCCACCGTGCTACGGTCGCCCAGCTCAGGCTGGCGGCAGGTCCGGGAGAGCCGAGGGGTGACCCACGCGTGTCCCTGCGAGCCCCCTCCCGCTGCTGCCCCGCCGCTTCTGCGCGGTGTCCCCCGGCCCGGGGCGGCCGCGGCCCTGCTCCCGCGCGTTTCCCTGCGCGCGGTCCCGGTACCGGGAAGGGGCGGCCGTGGGCGGCGGGCCCGGGGCTGCTGTCGGGCGGGCCGGCGGCGGCGGGGCTGAGCGGCTCCCGTGTCGGTCCAGGTCTGGTTCCAGAACAGACGGACCAAGTGGCGGAAGCGGCATGCGGCGGAGATGGCCTCGGCCAAGAAGAAGCACGACTCCGAGACGGAGAAGCTGAAGGAGAGCTCGGACAATGAGGACGATGACGAATACAACAAGCCCCTGGACCCCAACTCAGACGATGAAAAAATCACGAGGCTATTGAAAAAGCACAAATCCACGAACCTCTCCCTCGTCAGCCCCTGCAGCACCAGCTCGGACACCTTGTGAGGGCGCGGGCACTGACAGCTGCTCTGGGCGCCTGCGGCCAGGTGAGCCGCCACGGTAGGCACTGCGACGGAGACCAATTGTACCTGGATGTTTAAAGTGGTGTGTTGTACAGCCTAAGATGTATGTGAAATGTATATATTTTTTACAGAATAAGTTATGAAATTATTTTCCTTCTCATCGATGTAAATTTCAGAGGAATCTTTCCAACTTCTTGGGTTTCGTTTTGTGCTCCTTTAAGGTTTGCCCCCACCCCTTGCCTTTCTTTCAGCCTTGTTGCCGTATTCCTGCTCCTAACAATCAGATTTTGTTACTGTTTTGTATGGATAGCCAAATCCACGCTCAGTCACTTTGTATATAGTAAACTTCAGATTTTGTGACGTATCTTTCTAGTATAAAAACAGATGTTTTCTTTCACTCCCTCCCTCTACTCTGTTTTTGGCGGTTTGATTTCTCCTGCCTCTGGATTTTATGCTTAATAATACCATAAGAGAAAACAACCCCAAAAAAGCGTGAGAGTAAAAATAGATACTTGATTTTAAATCGGATTCAAATAATATTGTCTCCACACGGGTTGGAAAGACTTTGTATAAATCAATAAATTATTTAACAAGCTTCGCCTTTAGCGCCTTTCCCCTGCTCTGACCGTTGCTCCGGCCGCCCGGGGCTGAGCCTCTCCCCCCCGCGAGTGGCCGCGGGGCAGGGGCTTCTCCCTGCCTTCCCCCTTGCTGCTCCAGGGCCTTCGTTTGCACCGGACGGCCCTGCTCGCCGCGGTGGGGTCCTCGGGTAGGGCCGGGCGGCCCCAGGAGCCGGTTGCGGGCGAGGGCGTCGGCTCCGGGGGGAGCGGGGCTCGGAACCGCACAGACACTCGCGACTTGTGCCGCGCTCCGCTGCCCCCAGACCGGGACCGGCAGCGGCTGCGCGGCTCGGGGGGTGCGCCCGCGGGCCGGGGTCCAGCCAGCTCCTGGCAAGAAAGGGGTCCGGTGAGCACCGGCGGGGCGCTACGGGCTCTGCCGCGGGGGATGGGGGGGGCAGGGGCTCGGGTACCACCCGCTGCGCTGTGCGGACAGTGGCAGCCGCAGGAACCCCGAAGGCAAACCCCGAGCTCGGCGGCGGAGGCTGCAAGCGCCCTCCCCGCAGCGGCCCGCCGAGCTCCCGGGAAGGCGGCTCGGGCCCGCCGGGACAGCGGCCGCACGGCACCGCCCGGGGCCGGCAAAGAGCGGCCCGCGGGGAGCCTCGCGCTGCCGGGGCTCCGCGGGTCTCCTTGCGGGCGTATTGGAGGCCTGGTGGGTGAAGCCTGACCGTCCGGCTGCCTCGGCTTTGCTACTTTTTTTTTTTGTTTGTTTGTTTTCTCCGAGGACCGGGCGTTCTTCCTGCGTCCGAGCCCCTGCCTCGCAGCCTGAACCGCGGGGCGCCCTGCCCGGCAGCGGGGGGGGAGGGAAGCAATCCCGCCGCCACCGGAGCGCCTCGGCTCCAGCGGGGCTCGGCCGTCCCGCGCCGCCTGCAGCCGCCTGCCGCGGCCCGGCCCGGCCCGGCCCCCCCCCCGCTCCCCGCACGGAGGCCGGGCCCTGCTCCGCGCCGCCAGCCCCGGGCCGCCCCGGCGTGCGGGGGCGCAGCGCTCGAGGCCCGCGGGGACGGCCCCGGGCGCGCAGCGGCCGTGCCGGGGTTTGCCGGCGGGGAGTCCGCCCGCGCCCCGCGCAGCTGCGGCTGGGCCGGGGGAGGGCGCCGCGGGGCCCGGCGGAGGCACGGGACCGGCGCCCGCTGCGGCCCCGCTCGGCGAACGGCGCGGCCGCGCCCCGCCCGCTGAGCCGAGCCGACCCCTCCGTCGGGGCGTCCCCTGCTGCAGGGCTGCGCCGGGCAGGGGGGTCCCGCAAATTCTTACTCACTGAAAGCAGGGGCTTGGCGAGACATCGCTCAACTTGCACCACGTCTACCAACGGAGTAAATCAAATTTATAAATTAATCTTCGCTTCGGCTTTGAACACACTGAGCCACGACGCTGGAATCGCAGCGAAGAACCGGAGCCGGTTCCATGGCTCCTAAGGGAAAATGACAGTTTAAAACAAACCAAAACTACAACAAAATCCCACACTTGAAAGTCGGGATTATTCACCCCCGCTCCTTTCCGTATTTCTTAAAAAGAAGCGTGCCCCGAGGAGCTCGAAATCTCTGCCCGGTGCAGAGCACCTTCCCGCAGGAGAGGGCGGCTCCGCCGCGCAGCCGAGGGGCTGCCCCGAGGGGACGGGCCCCGCACCGCGGTCACCGGCGGTGCCACGGGGCGATGCGGGCGCGCCGAGGAGAGAGGCTTTGCGGATGGGTTACCGGACGGAAACCCGATACGTCTCGGTGGCGGAACTCTTATTTACTGGCCTTTGTAGTGTCCTGCAAATGGGAGCGTTTCCGAAGCCCTAACCGCCGTGTGAGCCTCGCACCTTCACGAGATAACGCCTTTATCTATCTATCTATCTATCTATCTATGCTAAAGTTGCATTTTATAAATTAAATTTGAGACTTTCAACTCAACAAATTACCTTGACAAGTCACCTGTGTAACTAACTCCTCTAGATGGGGTAGGACTCTTCATGGTCTTGCAGTTTATAGCTCCGGTGAATTTATCTATAAATGAAGCTTCAGCCTGAGTTTGAAAAGGCAGTATTTTATTTTATTTTTTTATTATTTTTTTTTCTCCCCTAAAACCAGAGATAATCATGAAGGAGTTTATGGTGGCATATTTATTGAACTACTGGGGACTGGCATCTCATCAATAGCTCATAAAATTGTATTACTCTCTGTATGTTAACACTTACTCTGATACTGACTCCTAAATGCCTTTTTCTCAGTTTTTATTGTGTTTTGATTAACACTACTAGCACATTCTATTATGTGTGTTTTCACTCAAAAAATGCCCCTTTTAATTGGCAGGAGATTAAAAGGTAATTCATTATTAAGGAATCTGACAATTTAATAATTTCTGTGTAATCCCCAATGCTCAAATTAACGGGACAGACACAATCACATTCACCATGATCAGTTTTATTGCTTGAGAACCAGAGTACTCATTTCTAAAGGCCTTCAAAGTTACCATGAGTTGAGTTTGCTTAAATAGAATTACTGTGTGGTTATAATGCAACATGGCACAATAACAATACAGAGCTGCAGACATCCTTTGGGCAACAGTACTTAATACAAACCCAGATTGTACTGTTGAGAAAACATTCTGCAAGCAGACATCAAATCATTTTCAATGGTAGTGATTTATACCAAAATCAAGCATCAATCTAATGCCATCACGCAGTCCATGAACTCTGTAGTGTTCTAAATTAAATCAATAAAACATACATTTGTGTTTCATCAACAGACTCCCTAATCACCTTTTAATGTTGTATTTAGTGGTGGGAGAAACAAGATTATATCGTAGGCTGCACTGAGCTACTAACCAGGAAAATTTACAGTCTTTTTTTTTTTTTTTTTTTTTTTCTTTAACACTGTATGGATACAGTCCGTGCCCAATACAGTTGCTACCTGAAGCAGACTATTATTTTCTTCTCCCATGTTGTTATGTTTTAATATAGAATACTTGGCACCATAAAACAGTAACAAAAGACAGACAAAAACAGTTTACAAAATTCTGGAAAGTTACACCCAAACCTAGCTAAGAACTTCACATTCAATTCTTAATATTACATAGAAAGAAGGGATTATAGGAGTAACAAAGTGAAACTGCTAATATATGTGCTATATAGTAAGCTATATATCTGTATCCAGGATGGCACTGCTATATATTATTATATAAATGTTGGTTGTTGATGTACACTTAACTAAACCTGCTAAGACTCCAACACTAACTGCTGATATGGCACTCTCAAGCATTCATATTGGAAAGTATATTTAGCATAAGTTTTGGTCAGGTTTATAAATTATTTATATATCTGTGTATATATACACATACATACATATATATACACACACATATATATGTATGTATAGAAAGCAGCTGCTGTGTGATTCAAAAACCATGTAACATGGCAGTATAGTAAATAACAAGAAAAAATATAAAAATGAAAAAACAAAATACTAAAACTAAAACACAAACCAAAATCCTTGGTTGACAATGAAAATACCATTTAAAACCATCGATATCTCTATCTATACAATCCAATGTACAAAACCCCAAAGTGGTAAAGATATATAATGTTAGGCATGACACCTTTAAAAGTTTATAATATGCTGAAATAGCTTTTCCACATTGACAAACACTTATTAAAAGTTGAAGGTTGTGAAATCTAAAATACATAACATCTCTGCTGTCTATTTAGAGTTTTGGCAACAGAATTGTGACATATATATAAAAAATAATTCCACATTTCTACTTGATGTCACATGAACATACAAGACAGTGAGGTATGTGAGGCTTTTCTCAAACAGAGTCCAGATGCTGAAGCATAGTGTACGATCAGCAGTCTAAAAATGTGGCACTCAGGACTGGATTTATCGATACAGTTGTTACGATTATGTATTTCAGTATACTGCTCATTCCTTCCCCTCCTTGCTACAGTGTAGTTTCACGGAAAATCTTCTCATTTCGTAGGCATCTTTTTCCTGTTGCAGAATTGGCATTTTTTTAAAAAGAAAAATAAACACAGGGGAAATGATGTAGAAAATATAAACGTAAAGGAAAAAAAATGATATTTACCACCACATCACTGCACGACACAACACTTGTGCACATTTGCAATAGGTTTACCTGCCCCAGCAGCTATTCGAAAGGACAGGAACACAGGCTGCAGCAAGTTAGGGAAAAATATAAGTTATACATTTGAAATGCAAACATTTTTTTTACAATCAGTAATAAACACAACAGAAATTCCTCTACGACTGGAAACAAAATGACGCAATGATTTCATGGATTAACCTAACTACAAAATGCACACAAGAACTTCAGCAGCTCCTTGTGGATCTCTTCTCCCATTGAAATCTAAGGGGAAATTTCCCACTGATTTCTGCGGGTAGAGGTTCTCCACACAACTCTCATGTACCACAGATTTAGCTCAACTGAAAGCACCATGCTAAAAAAAAAAAAACATATGAAGTACACTGGTGACAAAATAAACAAAAACTATTATTTCTGAATTGGCTGTTGCAAGCTGCTGACATGCTGAACTTTTTGTTTTACTGTAGAAGTTAGTAAATCTCTGAATTTTAAAATCTGACTTGCATGATACTGGACTAAATATCTTAAATGCATTCTTTCTTAGAAAGTCAGTACTCTGTCTCACAAGAACACTGGCCAATAGAAGTAAATATAATGATACATTTGTGGATTTAGATTTATGTGTATGTATGCATACATAAATGGATTTAGTCTTTACCCATCATGGAATTATCATTCAAGAGCCTGAACACTGTCTCTAGGATTGATACATCATCATTGTTGCATGCAAAAACTTGTAAGCTGTGCAAGTTTCTAGTTGTTTTTATACAGGTCCTCCATCATAAAATTCTGCAAAACTTTCAGAAGTTTCTAACCCCTTCAGAGGTTACCCCCTACTCTTTGATCAGATTTTTCAAACAAAGCAATACAGTTTTGCTGTATTTCTACCTTGGCTTTTCATCTGGTATCTTCAGCAGAGAAAATTGTCTGCAAATTCTTGTCTTTTTCTTTGCTTTAGCAACTGGTATTTATTACATAATTCAATATTATTTTTCTCACATAATGCTTAAATATGGATCTGCCAATATGTTATGTTTTCAATAATCAGCTAGGCACCAAATTAATCAAAATTATGTTTTGGAAGCTATTTTTATAACACAATGAAAAAAATGTTTTACAGGAATAATAGGTGTGTGTAAGTGCACATACATTAGTTCCTACTGATTTTGTGTTTACCATATTTTTCTTCAAGTGCACAACATCGTGTTCTTTAATTTATTTCAAGATACGAGTATCTACTCCATTTGCTGATTTCAGTTGAATTGAAATTTAAAACACTTTCCAAGCTTTAAATCAAAAATATGAAAGACAAATAATTGAATTAAATATAAAATTAAAAAAGACTAGTGCATACATTCTCCTTCCTAATGAAAGAGATACATTATACACAATGCTAAAAAGTTTAATTTAGTTACCTTGTGATCCCCCATACAGACATTTGGCCCAATGTGGTCATATATTACTATCTTCTCATCATTTTCTGACTAGTTTTAAAGAAAGACAAACAAACAAACAAAAAACCAATTAGTTCAACTACTCCAGATTACAGAAACAGAATGACATAAGGAAATGACTTATACAAATAGTTCATAGCAGTTTCTGAATGAGAGGCTATTCACAGTATCATAGAATCAGGCGACAGAATCATAGAACAGGTGATATTAACGCAGGAATACATCTTTGCTTGGCTTCTCCAGAGGAGGACAGAACAGAATGAATCTTTATGTCCAATACTGCTTGCAGTAACTTGTGCTATTTTTCCACATAAATTAGCTCATGAAATCACTAAACCTACTCCTGGCTTCTAGGACATTAAGAAATTTTAGTGACTAACATTTGGATAGATTAAATTAATCATTAATTTATGTTTGCGTTCAAACCTTTTGCTGTTTGAATGTTGAAATACAGCAATTGGCACCATTCCTTTTTAAAGAACAACACACAATTTTTATAGAATTAGGTAGGATACATGTTGTACTTTGGATTAAATGTATGAAGAAATAAAACACTCTTATGAGGCAATGTGGATTACAATTGTTTTTAAATGTTAAGACGTACGAATTAATGATGTAGTTTATTAATATAATCTTTTATCGTTTCTATGAGCTATGTTCCTCCATCAGAAAAAAGCATTAAGTAATTTTAAGAAAATCAGCAGTAAATGAAATATGACATTCCTCTAGTCTCCATTGTGAACTGCTTTCATTTTGTTCTGCGTTGAACTTTATCCTTATACAATGACTTTAGCTTTTGTAGTTTTATGAATAATGAAATAACAATAAAGCCTTTCTGCCATTTGCAAAAAAAAAAAAAAAAAAAAAAAAAAAGGAATTTTCAGAATGTTTTGTTTCTCTAACACAATACTTCAGGAATAAATACAAACACATTGCCATACTCAACAATTTCTTACTATGCTAAACAATTTCTATAAGCTAATTAAATCTGCAACCTGCACACTCTCAAGTTTCTAATACAATTGTAGATGTGCTTTAAACTAGTTGGCAATACTAATTTATTTTGTATGAAACAGTCAAGACTTTCTCATCTGTAATCAGTCAAGTTTGACTGGGCAATAACTTTATATAAACAGTAGCATTTAGGACTATAAAGTTAAAACTGAATTATCTTTAATGCAGTAAGGAAGCTTAAGGTCAGATTTACTTTATAGCATGGTTGTCTGCCAAAAATATAAAAACATAACCTTCTGCATTGTATGCATGAGCACTTTCCAATATTTCAAGATCATAATGCCACTAGCATCGGAAGTGGGGATACATTCATCAAAAGCGACTTGATAATTTACAAAGGCAGCATAAAATTGTGGATTTTCAACTGCATAATCTTTAGACAGATAAACAAATTACAGTGGTGCACAAGCAGAAACAATATACACTTGGCTGAGCATTCATTACTTCATGCTATCAGGCATCAACGCAACTCCCTAGCAGTGGGCAACCTTTGGTGTTTTAGGGCTCAGGAGGCATAAAATAACATGATGGTGAGGTAACCGACCATAGCATGATAGATGATGTTGCATGAAAGCTGTTTACAGCCCCATGTCTGTACAATCTGTAATGCCTACTGTGTAGCTGAACACACCGTACAGTGTGGCAATTTGTGGATACTATCCTTTCTTTACATAAGATTAAAATGCAGACTTACTACAATTTTTATTTAAAATAAAATATTGATTTGCTAAAACAAAAAATATTTTTTTCATTTGCCTATGAGAATTAATATAGCAAAATAATTGCCTGCATAAGCATTTCCAATAGCTAATTAGACAAAAAAGATCTTTAAAAATTGATTTACTTTTAAATTTTAAGAATTTGGTATATTGCAATCTGTTAATTAAAATTTGCTTTTAGTTTCTTAGCAGTAGCAGATCCTTTTAAAAGCTTCAGTGCTTAAGGCTCTGCAATGAAAAAATTCTGAGTGGCAAGGCAAATGCTGTTTGATGTGTAAAGCCAAGAAAACTAGTTAATAACATTTTCCCCTTCCCTCTATCATTCCTACTGAATCTTTTCAATAAACCTTATGTGCCCAAATTAGTTTATTTTTGAGCTGGGTAAGCTATCTCCTTCATTGGTATAAACTCACCAAGTTAAACAACCATGCCAGTTTGGCTTCATCTATGTCTGTAATTTTTCATGTACATTTTTGGAGATGTCCCAAACTGCATGCCCATAATTTGCAAATGCAAAACTGCAGAGACAAAATTATATGCATTTTTTAAATGTAAGCTTTGAATCAACCAACTGACTGGGCTTCTGTTTCATTGAGACTAAGAAGTGGGCTAACTGACCTCACAGTTACAAATTTCTTTAATGCTCTACCTTTGTTTTCCTTTGTTTAATTTTCTCCCATTATATCCAAGTTATACCCCCCAGATAATCTGAAAGAATTCCTTTCCCTCTGTACTGTTTACACTCTTCGAGCCTTTGTGTACACTTCTATCTCCTTATTCATAGCCTAAAAAAAAAAATCTTCCCTCATTGGCCACTCTTTCCATGGTTTTAATCCTTTGTTCTTCAGGAATTCCATGGGCGCCAAGTACTATCTGTAATATTTTGGGTAAAGCCTCACTTTTTCTCATGGTATTTCTGTGCAAGAAGATAGAATAACATTGATTTTGACATTACTGTTCTTACCATAAAGCTTATATTCCTCTTCACTTCACAATGGCTTTTCATTAAATACTGTAATACAGCTATGGTCTAAAAGTTTGAGTGAAACTTCAAGATATCATGCAGATAATTATACATTAAATTGTGTAAAGAAGTATGTTGGACTGAAATTTGAGTAGCTATGAAAAAAATGTTCTCAGCCTTTCAGTGAGTTATATAATGCAAAGCAAACAGTCTAATCATGAGATAAAAAACCCTGATGAGAGAGAATGAGGTTATAAACTTCAGGAAATCAAGTTTCAAGGGTTTCATTACTTTAAACTGAAAACAAAACAACACACAAAAAAAAAACACAACCAAAACCAACAACCATGAAACTGTAGAATATGGATTTATATACAAAGATTACTTCCCATTAAATTTTAGTAGTGATACAGGAAAATACAGACAGACACATGACTTTGGGCAATTTGGGGTCTCTAAGTCTGTTATGCAACAGTCAATCTGTTCAGCAAGGTAACCTCAGTGTAACAGTGCTGAAAAGTCATAGCACATACATTCTTGCAGGGCAATCACGGCCACTGCTAGCAAGCAGGAAAGGTTTAGCTTAGAGCAGAAAGGCTTGGGTGAGATCTCCTCATATCATACATTGTTTTCCTGTTGTGTTCTTGGTCTTAGCCAACATAACAGGACAGGTCTACAGTTGCCATAACCAAGCACACAGGAAGAAACAGAAACAGTGTAAGTTGGCATATGTAACTGGCTGATCCAGTTCAGTGTTTCTAAGGAAAGTGGGAGAGCAGAATAAAGTAAAAAGGAGAGAGAATAGGAGACAAAAGGAAAACTGGAAGGCTCCTGAACTATAATTAGCTCATTTAACCTTGGATAGAGCATTACCAAGCTTAACTTACCTCAAAGCACTTAAAACCCAAGAAGAACTGTATGTTCTAAAAATGCTGCAAAACAGTATTTTTAAAACTCTCATGGAATGTCTAAATTTAGCAACTTAATTGGTGTACCAAAGTTAGGAGCCCACCTGCTGTAGGCTCTGTCTTCATTCAGTGGACAGTGATAGGAGATTTGGCCTATCTAGGACCTGACATATTCTCGGGAAATGCGGTTCTGACCATTAACAACAGAGGGAACCTAAATCTACCATGCCTGTAACTCAGGGACCTCAAGCTGTTGCTTCATAGATTTTTCTTTCAATAGCATGACTCCTTAGTCAGCAGCCACTCCTAGCTGCTTTCGCCTGCCTCTCTGCTGAATCCTTAGTAATGGCAGTACTGTTACTTAAGTTACTGTATAGGGGACTCGATTGGTGGAATGATGAAGGTTACATATTTATTTTTATTCTTTTTTAAACTGGGCACAGTTTCCCAGTGTGGTTCACAAACACCACAGGAGGGCACTGACAAGTACAGCCCTGACAAGTACAGAGAGAGCACAGGAGAGCCAATGGGCAGTCAGTGTTGACAGCTCAGATACCAAATGAGAAGTTTGTGAATCACAGAATCACAGAATTGTAGGGGTTGGAAGGGAATGCTCATGCTTTTCTGTCAAAAGGTTAACTGGGATAAATCCACATTCTCAGATAAAAGGCACTGGAGACATAACCGCTTAATATTGCCATGGTATGCCCTCTCCAGCTTAGTGAGTGTGTGCTGTAGTCGACTGAAAATTCAGAGAAAGCAGAAATATATCAGAACTTCCTAACCTTGTTGAAGATAAATGCAATGCAAGGGAAGCAGAGAGGCTGCAGGCCCATACTTACTTTCAGAATGAGCTCCTTGGCTGAGTGGGACATCAAGATTCTGTCGCACCAGGCTGGACATCTCGTATTCATGTACTGCTTTCCCTGGCTGGAGTCCTCACTATATGGATAACTGCAAACAAATCACAATCACAAGTCAGAAACTTTTTGCAAAGCATCCTGAAACCTTCGCCACAAATGAAAACATTAAATTAAAATTTTAATTGGCAAAAAACATTTCTTTTGAATACCTCTCATACTTACTTACATTTCTCTTATCCTTCTCCCTCTTTCTTTCTCATGCTCTATCTCCATTTCTCCTATCTACAGTCCTACTTTAGGCTAACATGCCAAGACAGTTTCAAAAGTCTTACCTCCTATATTGCACTTTTGCATGTGTGAGTGTCTAAGACAGCAAACTGTTTATTGATGTGAAAGAATGAAAATCAGTTCAACAGCAACTCAAGTATTGAGTAGGCTATTGGATATGACCATGAAAAATGAATAGGCAGAAGATGCAATAGGAAACTCCGGAAACATGTTCATCTCATGGGATTTCGTTGCATGATTCTTTCAGGGAGAGCTATTCAGGGATAATTTAACAGAAAACAGAGTTCAGAGTACTGGGACCTCTGCAGCTGTACACAAAACCCACCTGTATGGATTCTCTAAGGATGACAGAAAGGAAGATATGACAAGAAAGCAGGCTTTTCAGGAGATTTTTTAAGAGCCAAGGAATTAGCTATGTAGTATAAGGAAAATGAGATGGAGGAAGCAAAATCAATATAGCCATTTATATATATATTTACAGCCTGTAACTTTATATGAAACTGTGTTAACAAAAATTTAATTGTTTTGTAACAAACTTTGGAACAGAAACTGATAAAATAGTAGTTCTGCTGTGAGATCAATAAAAAAGTGCAATAGGATTGCAGATGTGCAATAGGAGTGCAAATGTTCCTCAGTGCACACTGTCTTTGCTTTAAAATGCAAAAAAGTGTTTATTTTTAACCAACAGAACAGCCTAAAAATTAACTCTTTAGGGAAGTCAAAGGGGTTGTGAAAAGCTCAGTTTCTTGAATACTGGACCTAAACTAATTGAAGTTTCTCCAAATAAATGCAGTTAAACAAGAACATTAGCTAGTGCAACTTATCTACATATATGTGTGTGTGTACTTAAAGTAAGGATATATGTATATTTTTTTTCTCATGGTTGAATTCATAAAGGAAATATGGAGGTTTTCAAGATATGTGCATTGAAATAGAATTTCTGGTATTGTAACAAAAGGGCTTGCATGCTTGAAGAGAAACTTATTTACCACCCTACTTGGTGTGATACTCTGAAACTGAGATGTATTGCTTTCTACCAAATGGGTTTACAAGCTACAGTGCCATTAAAAAGATTAGCCATGGCAAACATCCAAGAAAAGCGTACTGAATGTATTGGAACAAACCAGTGATCTCAGTACCTTTTCCACCTCATCAAACCTAACAAGACTCATTTTCAAAACATATTATGAGAATTCAATTTGCTGCTTCACTGACATACAGAAGTACAGCTTATTTCTGAGTGTCTGTGAGATATTCTGATGATGTAATACTATTGGTAGTAGCTCTTTGTCTGCAATTTAAGGGTTGACTTTTTCCGGTAACCTCTTTTTAGTTACTGAAGAACCCCGTACAACAGAAGCTACTTTTTATGACATAAGGTGTAAGAATCAATCCCATTTCATATAATCCTTCCTTTTACAGCATTAGCTATATGGCTTTTAAAGTATGATGCTCTGTATGTAGAATGATCTGTTACTGCTATGTCAGAGCATTTCATCCAAGAGCCTATATTCTGTAAAATGCTATTTATCAATTTGTTTTATTGATCTTAATGTTTTCACAGGGTGAAAACTTCTGACAGTTTTTCAAGGTCTTTAGTGCTGATTGCCCAGTGAAGTTATGGTAGTTTACAAATATATTTGACAAATAAACATTCTGATGTCTGGGGACAGAGATGAAACGAAATGCTGCAAAAGTTATCCAGACAAAATGGTCTGTAGGTAATAGTTTAATATGCTAGAGTGGGGCTAGATATACTTTTTATAAGCTGGCATTCTTCCCTCAGGCTTCTGCGCTTCCTTCAAGTGTGGAAGCATTCTGTCTTGATGCACTCCACTGACTAAAGGTTCTCCCTCACCATCACCGTATCTTTGCCTTGTGCCAGTCTCATTCCCAGTGAAATGCTGACAGAGATATAATAAAAAATATTAACTAAATATACCCCCCAAGAAGAAGGGAAAATTCTTTGCTTTCCTCTGTCATGCTGTAGACAGGTCACATATGCTTTGGAATAAGCAGGCTGCTTTTGTAGGTTGGCTCAAAAACTGACCATAGCTGATTATGACTCTGGGAATTGCCAGGAGGGATTCTTTTTTTGCAACCTAGCATGTTTTGTGGACAGGGCAGCTTAGTTTATTATGTGCTATTTACCTGAGATAGTTTATTTATTTATTTATTTTCAAATAAAGCAAATAAAACTCTGAGAGGGTTCTGGAATAAGACTGCAACTGAATAAATTTTCATGAAATGTATTGCCGATTGTATAGTATCTCAGAATAGAACTTCAAATAACATACGTGTCAGTGAATGTCTCTATCATCCTGTTTTGTAGTTAAATGAATAGTGGAATTAAAATAGTATGACTGCTTCCTGAATTCAATCTTCTTTTTGTGAACTCTAAAGCTTTTTACTTAGTTGGAGCATTTACAAAGGTTTTCTCCTCTATGGATACTCTGGCGTCTTATATGATGTCAGCTAATTCAGATACTTTCCCACCAGCTGTTGTGATTTAAAACAAGTCAATAGGAGCAATCAAAGGAGGAGACAGACAGACGCACAACCATTTCAGGAAGCCAGGCTAATGATTCTCGTGTTGCTATAACAGAAAGATGTTGCAAAATACTATCACACAAAAATGTCCCAAACCTCAAAGCTGCTACACACAATGGCATTCATTTAAGTCCTGTACACAAAATTTGTCCCAAGAATGCCGCCTTTGGGTGTGCTCCTTTCACTCCCTGCAAAGACAAGTATCATGAAGTTGGCAAGATTGGGCCCACAACCATGAAAGCTGCATGCAGAGCGCCTAATAAGATAATTAGTAGTAGTGCTTGTATGTCAGCAAAACCAGGAAATAAAGGCACAAAACTCATTTTGCTTCTTCCCATATAACAACTGCCCACGTATGATAGACTCAAGATGGTACTCAAGAAACTGGGCAATACTTCCAATGTCAGTGGGCTAACCAAGATATAATTGTGCTAATACACAGTTCTATTTGACTATTAACTAATTGTTTTCTTTAGGCTTCACACTTCATATCCTCTTTTCCTTTCTTTCAACCCTACTTCTCAACAGCTTCTTTAAAATAAAGCATAAATAATTTATTTCAAAGGCTACCCTGAATTTAAGTTTGCGTGCATGCAAAAAACAGAGCTACTCTTTTAATAGACATCTTCCAAAATACATTAAACCTAGGTTGTGGGCCCAAGTGCACTCACACAGCTTCTTTTTTTTTTTTTTTTTTTTCCCTGGTATCTCCAGCCCCTTTTAACACACACATTCCAAGCAAGTAAGAAGCTTACAGTTCTTAATTAAAAACTCATTTAATAATTTAACAGTTTTTCTGATCTATGAATTGTGTAGAGAATTATATAGGTTTGATAAAAACATTTTTAAGGATTCTATAACAAATAATCAAAAGTTAAAAATTCTAGTATTAATCTCCTAATGGGTAAGTGTCATGGGAGGTTTGGGTGTTATCATTCTTGACCATCAAAGTTGTGACTGTGACAAAAAGGGAGAAAAAGGGAGAACCATCTCTCTAAGTCCCATGACTAGACACAAAAGAATGTTTTTTTTTTTTCTTCATTTCTGTAGCATTCTGCCTCAATCACCACCTATCTTGTTCTATATATAGAAAACTGTGATATTGACAACGAATAGTGAATGTTCATGTAAAAATGACAGCGTAACAGATAAAGGCCTCTGGGTACCATTGAAATATAAATGATAAATAGATACAATGCTAATATGTGTGCACTATAAATAATTTAAGACTGGACATGCTTTGTAACTTGAACATTCAGTATAGTCACTTTTTGCATATATTATAACATATATATTTAAAAATAGAAATGGAGAAAGGAAGAATTACATGTGGAACAACTTTTCTCTCCTGTTTAAAACAGTTGTAAAGTTGAAATTGAGGACCTTAATCAGTTAGTTGAAGAACTAATAGCAAAAATAGTCTACTGTTCTCTTTGCATACAGAAGTTATGCAAAATATCCTTTGACTGCACATGCCTCTGGATGATGGATAGACAGGCAGTTCTAGAGCTGGAGCATCCATGCAAGTGGTTTGCTCAATTTATCTCCAGTTGTTCAGGATTTTTATTTTTTTCTCAAAATACTACTTCTAGCTGCTTTTCCACCTTCTTTCACAAACTTTCATTTCAGTTAAACTTATTTTATTTAACCAGAATTATTATTGCCAGGTGGATTTTCTGAATAAAACTCCCCAAAAGCACTAATGAGAGCATCATCATTGATATAATGCTATACGTTGTCAAAATTTAACTGAACACTTCAAGGATTCATAAACTAACTTAATTAGGAACAGGCTGTCAAATGAACTACTGGTATTACAATTAATAAGGATGAGAGCTACTTGGCACCTGTTTGATGAAAATAAAACATTAAGAGCGTCAGTAATATTCCTTCACTTCTGCTGTTGTCAGGTAATGTCAAAGATGATTGGACACCTTTACAAAAATACTTACTGCAGGGTGAAAAGTCTTCTGACATCATAAACCATCCTGTCAACAGTGTCTTAACTTAAAACACAAGCCAACAAAACTATGTATAAATATGTCTCCTTAACTGTCATTTCCGGTCAGGAAAAATGCTCCTAATGAACTCTTCTCTTGTGCAAGAAGGGATAATATGTTTTACTGAGATGGGTGAAGTGTACTTTCTAACAGGAAACAATTAACTCACTTTGGAGTGTTACTACCTTTCAAAGCTGTCTGTCACATGCAACTCTGCTTTCTAGCTCATTTTTGCACATAGCAAACACAGTGAGTATGCCCTGCTTCTGATAACACATTTTGGTGCTACTTTAGGCATTCTGTCTTCTACGGTAAAGACATTTCTGGTAGTGTTGTAGAAAGTGTGACATCATCCACTAGGAAACAATGGGGAAAAAGTAAACTACTTTGTATTATTTTAGTACAAAAAATGGTCATTCTGAAAATTTATGCATGCTATGTCAAGATTTATATGCAGATATTTAGGAAAACTTTATCATGTTTCAGGGGCTGGGAAATACCTGCTATTCAAAGTCCACTTGTTCTTATCTATTAGTTATCCCCACGTTTTATATCACTGAATTGTTTCTGACACAAAATGTTTTGTTGGTATGGAATGGGATGGAATCATAAAGCATTGATGAGAACTGAGCACTTTATGAGAAGAGCTGAGATACAAGTTTTGATTTGGTCCATTTTATTTTTGAATTCAGATATGTACTCATATACTCATGTACTCAATTTTCAACTTTCAGTTTCTTCTTTCATGTAATATTGAGAGAGAACTTCAAAAGGTGAAAAATCCCAACCACTTTCCATCAAAAAATTATATATTACTTTCACATTTTGAAAGAAAATGTTGGACTGTTTTGCCTTTAGCTCTGATGTACTTTCAAGTTGTTTGAGATATACTTTTACAAGATGCAAGGACTGTGCATGTAGGTTGCCAGTTCAAACTTTGAGTACTTTGAAAGGTGTAAGGCCAAAGATGTAAAATAAAAATATTTTTATATTTTTATTTTACAAGTCCTAACTTAGCATTTATGTGTGCTGGTACATGAACAAGATCTCAATAAAATGTCATTTGACCAATCAAAGTACAACATGTAGGAATCAGAATATGCCATTGCTAATTTTTGTCAGCTTCCAGATCATTAGTTTCTTCCTCCAAATTAAATTACCATTTTATATTTCTCTCAATTTGAAAGGGAGATTTGGGTTTCCTAGGTCTCCTCCTAACAAATGACCCCATGTAATTAATCTTCATATGCTCATCTAAGGCAGCAGATAGTTAAAGCTAAGCCATGAGACACATTGGTGTTTGAATTAAATTAGCTGCTTCACGTGTACCAAAATACTCATAAGCCTTCATGATGCTCTGTGGAGCTAACTGGCCATGATATGCATCTCACTTAAGCCAAATCAGGAGGGTAAACAGAGTCCTGCAAACACAGTAGTTAAAGTACAATGTGTTAAACAGCTGCTACTTGCAAATGCTACACTAACACCATGGTGATCAAACCAACAATCAGAGTCAAAGGTGACAATAAAAAGGGGGGTCACCCGGGCAGTTCAGTAGCAAAGGGTAAGAAGGGTAAACAGGACTCAAGCTATAACTCCAGGCTCAACACAAAGCAGGAAGGTTAATGACACGATGCTTTTCTCTGAATCTTTTTTTTATGGATTTATGTTGGGCATATTGTTTTTTGGATTAACAAGCTTCTTTAGAAAATCATTGTGCTGCTGTAATATATGTCAAGAATATGCTTCAGAGTTAACATTTCTGTATCAGCAGTGCAACTCTGGCCCTCTTCTAGTAAAAAGAAAAAAGACACTCAGAGCTTTCTTTTTTCCAGCGAGCAACTGGCCACATCTCTTTTACCTAGTGTTCCCCATAGTGAAAATCCTCCCTCATTGATTACAAACATCCCACTGCTAAAGCACAGTGATAATGTGAACATGCATTATTTCTTGTACCATTACGCCTACTGTCTCAGCGCCCCTTTGTAGGGTATTTAGCCTGTCTAAGAGTGAGAGACTGACACATAGCTAATAGCGACCGGTATGACACGTTTTGCTGTTCAATAAAGAACGTCATGGAGAGACCCAGCTGAAGAAAATAGATTATTCAGCAATACTAACGCCTCAGTGAGAAGACAAGAAGTGATGTGCTCTATTACTTTAATAACAATAATGTCTTATTTCAAATGTATGTAATACTGCTACTATTACAAATGGCTTGCTGGGAATGACCCAACGGAGGCTTGTCTCAGCAGAGCAGTCTGATGTTACTGTATGTGACTGGGATTGAGCTAGATGTCTTCTCTGGGAATGTGCCTGACTGAGAGCAAGTCACTTCTGGGCAATGCTTATACAAATTCTAATACAGAAAACAAAAATTACTGCAAAGCTGAGACAACAGGTAGGAAAGGGTTCAGGTTCCAAACAACTGGCCTTTTCAAAAGTACTTTCAGACCTCAGCATGATGCGTTAGTGGAAAAAAGAATACAGTTAACGACCCAGGTAACAGCAAAGACCATAACCTTTTCAGAATTTGCTTTACACGTTTCTTGCAGCACTGTTCATAATCTTCACCTTACACACAGCATACAGTAGTATTCACTGCTTGAAACCGTTTGTCTTCACTGATTTTCTTATTTTCCTTTGCCACAATTCCTTAAAACAAACAGAACTGCATACTTGGTAATTCTATCCAGTTCCTCACAAATTAAAGAAACACCTTATTTAATTTAGAAATTAATTGAGAATGATGGTGAGAGCTATGCTGGTTTAATCCAAGGAGAGAAATGGGGATAAGAGCTGTTTAAAAAATATTTTAATGTTCTAGAGAAAATGGCAGCTGTCTGTTCTGCTTTTATGTGGGAAGCAGTTTCCATGCCCCACCCTAGGATGCTAGAAGAATCTGAACAACTACACAAACGTCCTGTAGGAATTTGTTCCCTGGTGTCTGAGGGATCCACTGATAATTTAAGATAACTGACCAATACCTATAAGGTGTTTTACTTTTTATGAACGACTATGAAGTATTTCTGTTTCATCAAAAAAGCACAAATGCTACTTCATTGGCAGTAAAAAAAAAAAAAAAAAAAAAAAAAAAAAAAAGTGCTATAAAACTAACTGATAAACAAGAATAAAAATCACCTACTGGTTTAACAACTTAACAATTTTCAGGTGCCTAATTCCCCCTTCTATGAGACAACAGGACCCAAAAGCATTACTCAGATCATGTTTTATGCAATGGGAATCCTGTTTGCTACATAAGTAGTGTACTGATAGTTGACTTGTATGCTCTGAAAGCATACTGGGCACCTGGGGAGGACACTGATAATTAAAGGAAGCCCTTCAAAATCTTGCCTCCTCATTTCCCATGGAAGGGCAACAACTGGAATATGTACAATGGCACCAACAGGGTTCAGTACAAAAGGCAGAACTGTTCTTTGGACTGCCTCTTCAGAAAGGAAGGAACAAACAAGTGCAAAAGGGCTTTGCTTCCTGCAGAACAGACTAGCTCACTCTCTTGTGCAAATTAGACCAGAAAAAATATATGTATCATTGTGCAACCTACTAGAGTGGGGAAAAAAAAAGACAAAAAAAGTCATGGGACAAAATGCAAGGGTAGAGAATAAGTAGAATATAGACTAAGCAGGAACTGGGAGGAATAAACTACCAGAGCCAGAGAGAATTCCAAAAGAGGAACACTCTTCCGAGAGCAAATGAGATCAGCCTGTCCCCTGGTGTGAGGTGTCAAAGCCAAGATATTGTCAATGCAGAGGGTCTACTTGAGAAAAATATCACACAGAGGTTATCTAAGACACAAACATATGTCCAACCAGTAAATTACACGACAGCCTAATGCAACAACAAACAAGAATAGGTCACTTTAAGAGAATGATTAATACATGAGATTACTGTGCATGCAGACTTATCGGAAAACAAACCTTGTAGGTGGGTGTGAACCCTTGCTAAAGTCAGTTCCTATCTTTGCTATACAACAGTTACAAGAATAATTATAATAATTAATGGAGAGCAGTGATAAAGTTAACAATTGCCCACCTGTATATTGGCTGACCACAATGTCGTTACTTCTTTTTTCACACCTACTGCCTTTTGCAATGATTGCTGACTACCACAAACTTTTTCAGCCTCATGCTGGGCTTGCTGTTTGCTTATGACCAGGCTGTTCAACCTGTGACTGACAGAGCTTACAGAGTTTAAAATTCTGAATTGTATTTTGTCTCCAATGGCTAAGGTTGCTATGGGCTACATTAGATTACAAAGGGTAATGAGATGAAAACATGAATATTCACTATATAAAGTAAAAGGCCTCAAAATATAGCAGTATAGGAATGGGTGAATAATGTCTGAAAAATACTCTGTAAGCAGGACTCATTCTATTTTGGATAGCAAACTTGTAATGCAGCCTGTGGTTTCATATTAAGCTGCAATTCCTTTTTCAGCTTACCTTTGCTTTTGGCAAATTTTGGGAGGACTGAGGAAGGATTTCCTGTGGCTGAAGGCAGCATGGTTTGTTACTACTCTTATTCTCAACCACAAGGGCAGAGAAATGATGAAAGGGGTGGGCTTTAAACAGGCTAGCCTCTTCACTGAGAAATGAAAAACCAACTCTGTTTTCCTCGCTGGCTGGGGCAGACTGCTGCATTTTCTGCAGACATCACTCCCTTGGCACGTTTCTGGTGATACCGACTGCGAAGTGCAAGAATGTGCCTGGGAACCCCTCTGGGCAGAGACTGCTGACCTGGGGCAAAACAGCTTCAGCACACACAGGTCAAGCTAGCAGGTCAAGACTTTTCCTCAGAAATTCATTCACTGCATCAGTAGTATGCTTCTCTGTGATGTATGGCTTGCACAGGATGGTAGGCTCATACTTAAGGAATTAAAAAGAACTTGCAATTTAAGAAGAATTTAGAAAAAATACCTAGATATTAAGTGCCATGCTGAACAGAGAGCAGATAATTGAGAACCCTGCAAATGAAGCAGATGCTGTAAGTGCCACGCTCAGCCAGGGCTTTGTTCTGAATGTTTCCGGGGGGATGACTGCCTGGCCACCATGTACACCCTCACCGCTGCAGCAGGATGACCACGCAGGAAGGTATGAAGAATTGACATAAAATCAAGCAGGCATATGTTCTTAACTGAATTACAGTTTTGTACTGGAGAAGAACAATAGTTGTTCTGTTTGTTTTTGGTTCCACAAGTATGCCTGCAGAAACGCTATTCTTAGTTGTGAGTAGTAGGAGAGTTAAGAGGTTGCCTTGGAATCCTTCCCACAAACAAAATTGACTGGAAAAAGTCTCCTGAAGCTAACGCTCCCTAACAAAGACTGCCAAGACCTTGTGGAAACCTACTTGCATATTAACTATCAGGAAGGAACTATGTTGCCTTAACACCATTGATGTTATAGCTATAAATTTGATTTATAACTATTATATACTATAAATTCCCATTAAAGCATTATTACAAGTATGTATTATATGTATTATGATCCATACATACCAAAATTAATATATAGTTAGTAATATTAATGTATTTACGTAAAATCCAGCAAATTCAATTTGCACATTCCTTAGTAGTTTGAAAACTTAAAAGTGAACTGTAGTTTCAAAGAGGTAGGGAAAATGCCAAATTGCAGATTAATGGCTAGATAAAAAAAAAAAAAAAAAAGACTGAAGTGGTGATTCTGAAAAAAATCACCCACCATCTTATCAGCTATGCAAATGCTCTGGTCTCCACTCCTAGCATTGTTTTATTTATTTATTTATTTTGTTTAGTGTTTGTTTGCTGTAAAACGCAGAAGCAGCCCTGAGAGCAGAATTCATCTCTGTTCCTCCACTTACAAGCAGATGGCTGGACTTTTACACTTTTACTCCCCTGAAATAGCTTTTCAAAATGTAAAATTGACTGTCCTGGCTTTTGGTTATCTACCTCAGGGCTCTAAGTTTATATTAATTTAGCTACACTGTGTTTTTATGTAGTCTTCCACAATGGAAAGTCAACCTAACACACCTTCCCACAAAGGGTTTAAGCAAAGGGAAGTCCTCACTCAAAGCATCGAAAAGCATGGAAGATTTGCATTAACTTGTTATGGAGGGTATCAGCTCAGTTTCAGTTAACCTTTAAACACCAAATGGTGAAAGACAGCTGTGCAGCAATGCTCTTCTTCTCTCCATGGTTGTCCAGTCTTGTCAAATAGAACAATGCAGGGCATGAGCCCTCTGGTACTTCTACTTCTTTAAAGAATTATCTGTACCAGTTAATTAAAAAAAAAAAAATAGTTAAGAATGGTCCTGACTCAGAGTACAGGATTCCACAGGATCCCACTTTCTACAGAATCAAAAAGTAACTTTTTGTTTGGCACTTATTATAATACCAAAATTTTACTTTTAGGAATCATTAGCACTGTGACTGGAAAAAAAATAAGAAAAGACTTATATAAAATTAAGTTTTTAAAGCAGTTATTAAAGAGCATGATTCAACATTAGCTGAAAATATACAGACCTTCCTTTTTGCCAAGACCTGTAAATAATGATTCCTGAGATGTTTTCTCTCTCTTACAAGTGATAAGAGTCAAGTGCTCTCACTGATTATTGGATGTAGCTTACAATCAACTGAAAAGAGATGGTAACAAACTATACAAAGGCACACCGTGCATGAACTTTGCAGAGGATAATGAAATCAACAACTGTCAGTACAGTGGAGGAGAATTAAAAACTACAGAAATACTATGACACATATTCATTTCATTTAACATCGTGCAGTTAGAAAAACACTGAAAAAGGCAATATTTTTATTATAACTTATATTGAAATGCCATCTCAGTATAATGAAAAACTGGAAACAAGAAGGCCTGGCAACCAATCAGTTTTAGGTCCCCCAATAAGAAGATACAAATAATACAGAGAATCTTTTTTTTTTTTTTTAATGGGCTATTTGCATTTTTGCATACTCTGGAGCAAGAGTGGTAACTCTTACCTATCATACCTGTAAAGTCTCATGAAGGTCAGTTTCCCTAGTATTCAAAAACGTGAGATTTTTATTGATACCTTATAGCCACTTAGCAGTTGTTGTCGCTGGCCAGCCCAGCTCACTGTTGTCTTGTCATTTGTGTCCCATGGGTGCCCTGTTCCCGCACCCAGGCTGCCTGCTCGCCCCTTGTCTGGCGGAAGAACTGGCGCCTGCTTAGGGCCCTGTTGCGCCTCCCAGGCTCTGGGCCACTGCTAGCAGGGGAGAGCCAAATTCATCACGGGGGTGAGCAGTAACAGGCTTGTCGCACCCAGCATGATGGATGACTTCTTGAGCACAAGTGCCATGAGTTTACTGCTTGCATTGTGCTCTCAACGATGAAATGCAAGACACCAGGGTGCTGTCTGTTCAGCTGCTCAACATCTACCCTGAGCTGACTCTTTCACTAAATGGGAACCAGTAAACAGCTCAGTACCATAATGTCAGGCAGGACAAATGGTGCTTTACAAGAAGGTATTATAACTTTCAAAATGGAGTATGAAAAATTTGGACAATGGCTTGCTTATCAGAATATTCATCTAAAGAGCAAAGTACTGTGATTCCCTTTAAAATAAATTCTTATCAGTATAAAAGTATATGCCTACACAACTGTCATGGCTTCGCTTGAAATTTACAGAGAAATTCACTGTAAAAACACTAACAAATACTGAACAATTAAAATATGGAAAATGGAAATTAACTCTGTTGATTATTACTATGGAAGAATTGATTTCAATTTTTAATGAAACTGAGCATATGCAAGAATCAGATTTGATTATTCTCTCAGTTCGTACTCTAAGTACATAAGCCCTTGCAGGACACCAAAACTTCCAAATACTTTCCAGAACTTCCACTGACACTGACCACAAAATACCACTGACTCGAAAGGAGTAAAGCTTTCAACCTCAAGCCACTTATGGTAGTGTATCAATATGATCTCATGATAAAATTCAGAGAATAAACAGTTTATGCTTATAAAAAATGAATTTATAAGTCACTTAGTCTGTTGCAACTCAAAGGGATGTGACCTTTTCCATTTATCTCAATTATACACTGAATTTCAAACATGCTTTTTGAGGGGAAAATTTACAAGTAAGCCAGGAATGCAACTATGCTATTGATTTGTAGACCTCTGTGCAAATTAGGCAATGAATTGTATGCACAAATAATGAGGCAAATAAAAGAAAGAAAAAAATTGTCTTTTTTTTTTTTTTTTTTTTTTTTAAGATGTGGTATGTACTACTGAACGTATTCAATACATTTAATCTGAGATACTCTGCCTTCAGTCATTGGCCAGCATGCCCTGCTGTAAGACCATAACACTATGGATCAAGAACAGAAGTAGAGAGAGCAATTCATAGATTGAATCATGGGACCATAACTGAAATATCATGTACTCTCTGACCAAGTCATACAGACTCTACTGTAAGTTTGCTTTAGTAGGGTAATCTCAGATATCTGATTTGAGTGTGTGAAATGAAGTACAGAACCCAACATTGATAGAACTGTATTAATGTATTGTATCAAAAAACACAGGACAACTTAGTTGTTAACTATAATAACTTATAACTTACACTGGTCAGAAATTTCTATAACCCATTTTTCTATATTTCCATATTTCTATAACCCATTAATGCCCACATTAAGAAATACTGTGTAAGTAAATATTGGATTAAAGAGAAAGATGAAAAATGAGAACAGTAAAATGGACTTTTTTTTATCTTAATAAGTTTTTGCTCAACTTCGTAAATCCCAAGCATATTTAAGCATTTGCTGTGGTGAAAGGTAACATGGATTTGCTAACAAATTCTGAAATACTACTTTAAGGTTATCATTACAATTGCTTACAGGTTCCTTCTAAATTCAAATGTTCCCATATTAAGCCCATAAGCCTGACATAAAAAGTGACTTTAGATCTTTCTCTGTCTCTTATTCCAGTGAAAAACACTTTGTTTATTGCATTTGCAGAACAAACTGGTGTACCATACACTTTGCAGCTAAGAATACCAAGAAACTTAACGAAGTAGTTTCTAAAGATACAGCAGTAGTGATCATATCCTCCTTTGTTTAAAAATAGAAAATCTAGTATGACTGGATGTATGATAAATCTCCTATACATTAAGCTTATATTTGCAAACAACATATAAAAGCAGCCAAGTAATTTATTTTTTTTTCCTCAGGAGAAGAGGAGAGGAGAGGAGAGGAGAGGAGAGGAGAGGAGAGGAGAGGAGAGGAGAGGAGAGGAGAGGAGAGGAGAGGAGAGGAGAGGAGAGGAGAGGAGAGGAGAGGAGAGGAGAGGAGAGGAGAGGAGAGGAGAGGAGAGGAGAGGAGAGGAGAAACAGAGGGTAAATTAAGCCAAAACATTCATGTTGTATTCCTCTTTTTTTTTTTTTTTCTAGGCTCTAGGTTGAAAAGTCCTACATCAATACATTGCTTTTTGCCCATTCAAACTATCAGAATTTACAGTTAATAGCACATTGGTGCAATTATTTCAAAATAAATAATTATGTTATTTCTTCCCGGAAGAAAATCAATGTGCTTCATTTCATGAATAAAAACAGGGCACTGATTGAAGCAATTCTAGCAACAGTGAATCCAGTTCTGCAGTACTCCACTTAGGAAAGACTTCTCATTGACACTGGTGGCTGTGAAAGGATTACAGAACAGAAAGCAGGATTCCCTTGTCATAAGATCCAGAACACAAAGGAAGGATGGATGAAAAAAAAACACCCTAGCATAAAGTCAATCTGTTCTTTGAATATGCATTAATTTAGCTGGTCAGTTTTACATCTTATTATTTTATCAATATTCTCATAGTAGCTTTTTAACTTTTTAAAAATCTGCTTAAATTCAAAGAAATTTCATGTTATATAACCCAGTGTTAGCATCTTTTCCAAACAAAGTGCCAGCTTTCAGTATATAAAAACTTAATATTATTATTTATTCTTATTATCACTGCTATTATTACTAGTTATACGAAGGGAACAGAGTAAGTAGCAGGCAAAGATGCATGTTTACTCCTTGCACTGCTGCCCTTTGGCACAGCTGAGAACAGCTGCGGGACTGGTTCTCCATGGGCCTTTGGAGGCTGAGGAAGGGTTTGCTGTACCCCCAAGTCACACTCTCCAGTCTGTTCACAAAGCTCCCAAAGCTGGGAACAGGGTGGGAATAGAGAGGGAATGGGTGAATCTGGAAATGACCCTTTACAGCCATTTCCCAAGAGCTGGACAGGGTTCCTGCTCTGAAGTGTCTGCTCCACCTTGGAAAGGCAGATGTGGATTTGCAGACGCTGGGGTGAGGTAAGGAGCTAGTCTATGCAGAGCTGCAGAGGTCAGCATCCTTTACTGCTGCAACGCAGAGACCACTTGAATGGGAACAGCAATCAGCATGGCACCAGCACGCTCCACAGCGGTTTGGAGCAGGAAGCGACGAATACCACCAAACCCAAGTGTGCTTGGGGAGGGGGAATCCAATTACCAGCTTGGCCAGAACTTCTGTCTAGACATCTGTACAAAAATGTTATGGCAAGAAGTGGTCAGGACCTTGTTTTTTCATCTGACTTGGAAGGCAACAGAGTCAAGAGTAGTGTGACGGCTGGCTGCTGCCCAGGGAAGTGGTCAGCAGGGGCTCTGGAGACAGGCCGCCTGCCATCCTCCACAGAGCTCCCCCAGATGCACAAGGCAGGCAGCACGAGAAGAGAGTGCTGCAGGAACAAGGGGGACCCCAGCACAGAACCTGAGTCCATCAGCTCCTGTAATGCAGATCCTGGGGATCAGGTGCCTTGACTTTAACTTTGCAAGCCAATATCGTGGTTCATGAAATATTTCATCTCTGATGTTGGTGGTGTGCAAAAACAAAACAGAGACATGATGCAGATTTGGCTTTGATTTTGCAAGGAAACAAAAACAAATAATAAAATTGAGAAAGGAGTTGGAAGTGGATAAGTTGCCATCAAAATTTGGTGACTGCCCTCCTTGGTGGCACTGTGGCCTCACAGTGCTTCTCCTGTAATTGGTTATCGAAGTCTGAAGGCATGCGGGAAGGAGGGGGGAGGAGACACTTAGCTCATATTGTAGGATACTTTAATTTCACTCATTACACTGATTAGAAAACATCAAAATCTGGGTTCCATCCACAGTCTGGACAACCACAAGGAGTTCCGGGATGCAACATTTTCATCTGGTCTAGCTTTTTTTTTTTTTTTTTTAAACCAGAGCTTCATCTCTGGTGTAATGTTTTATTTAATATTTTAAAATAAGATAATAACAGCCTCATACTGTAGATACAGTAGCTTAAAATGCTAATGGGATCAAAATACATCATTTGGATGTTAATGCTCTGTGTCAAGGTATTCAGATACAGAGGCTGTGGAGAGAATAAATGCAGGTGACTTACATTTTAATTTAGTTCCTCTTGCTCCCATTAATTTGGCCCTCTCCCTCAACTGTCCTGATGCTCACTGCTTGTACTATAGCAACACCAGTAGTTCTCATGTGCAGCTCTCGCAGCCCTCTTATTTACTCCTGTTTTAACTTTTCACAAACATCTTCCATTTTCTCCCAAGATTTCTTCACGTAGTCTTACATTATGCCCCTTCCAAGCTCCATTCCAGCTGTATTTCAATAAGAAATGGTGCTACCTTACCTGATGGGGGTTCCTATGTACTCTGGCACCTGTCATCTGACAGGAGCAGTTGATCACACTGTGGATCAGTGCTAGAAAGGGACACAGAAAACCTTTTTCCTAGTTACCCTTTCTGAGAAAGGCAAGACCAACTCTCTGTCATGTTCCTGTGGCCATCTCACTCTTCCTAGAGCTTTCCATCACTTTCCCTCAGTGCTCCAGATCATACTCGCACAGTCCTCCCTTCTCAGCAGCATTGGCTCATTGCCTTAGTCTCTTAGCAATTAACTTGCTAAAGCTTTCCTCTTCCAGCTTCTTGTGCAAATCTTGGCCTCCTTACTTGGAGACCCAGCATTGGCTCCAAGCTCCACCTTCCCAAGTCTGAGTTATGCCTTTTCCTGCATGCCTACCAGGTTGCTCCTGCACAGTAGGCATGTGTAGGAACAGTTTTGGTTCCAGATTTTGTTTTGTCTGCATTTTATTCTTGAATATTTCCCCCTGCCTCTTGCTCCAACTGGATGTAAAGGGAAGAAGTGTTCATTTTATTTGCAAGAAACCTAGCCACTAAAAAAATAAATATCTAATGAGATTTTGATGTAATCTGTGAACATACATTTTTCAAAGCTAGGCTAAAGGTTCACATTTCACAGAGTTTAAAAGTATAACTTAGATACAAAGACTACTCACACCAAACGTCTGATCTTTGATCTACAGCATAATGACACACAACCGTATTAGCAGAAAGGTCTGAAGAATCTGCAAACCATTCAAGCAACAAGGTATTTTTGCCAAATCTGGTTGTGGCTGAAAGGTGTCCTTGGACTTGCACTTTGCTTGCAAATTGATGCACAGTTTTGTTTGACTTTTTCCCAAGAATTTTCATTCTTAGGCAGAAAACCTAAACCCAAGGTTGGTAAAGCTTTAAGTAAGAAAAACAACAACAACAACAAACCCACAAACTTCTTCCCTCCCCCTCAAAATCCCCTCCCACAAAACAGGACAGAAAGTAGCAAAAGCAAGCACAAATGATAGAGAGCTTTAACAATAAGCAGTGTTCTCAATCTTGCCCAGCCAGGTTGTTTACATACAATGTGTGCCATGCAATTTGCTGTTGTAGGCCAAAAACTTAATTCAGGACTTCCTACAACTGAGGATGCAATCACTTACATTGACTGAGAAAATGTGTTTGTTTTATCAGATATCATTAGAGAAACTGATCTTAAATAGAAGTTTCCACTGAAAACTAAGGGAATTGACCTTCCTTTTAGAAAAAGGACTAAGTTGGTGAAATCCAGTGGAAAAGTATCTCTGGTTAAAAAAAATAATCTATTTTCCCTCACCTCCTTTTACCCCCAACAGGTACACAACTAATGAAATACACTCAGAGATGTACACACTGCTGGTCTTCTGTTATCATACTCAATCAATAAGAACAATTTAGAGCACTGGTAACCTCTCCATGCATACTTCCATTGTCCCAAGGGATCAATATAATCAGTATCGCAGATGGCTGGTGAGAAGTAATGAGATTATGATAACAAATAGGCAAGCTTTCCAAATTTTTTCCTGTTGTATGCCAAAACATCACACCTTTCTGTCTGTTCCTACAGGACAAAATAGCAATATTCAAGAATATTGTATTAAATATATAAAAAAATAGTTTCCTACATTTACCCCTACAATGATTTCTTGTAACTTTAACTTTCTTGTAACTTTACTATAGCTTTCACTTTTTCTTTCCCTTAATTGTGAGACTTGAATTCTTTACTCTTGGAAAGGGTCTACACACATATTAAAATGTATAGTATTTTCCATATATTTCCCCTAAACAGGACTGCCATTTGCAAAAGTCTTGGTTTTATTTTATAACAATACTTGTATATTCATGGCTAAAATTCATCTAGGGAATACATCAGATTAAAATCATGCATGCATATTAAAAAAGCAAAAATGTCTAGTCTATATAGTCTATATAGTTAATAGTCTACTCAGTTATATATAACATGCTTACTGAAACTGAAAAAAACAGAATCTAAGTTCCTGTACTCTTTCTAGCTGCTCCCTTTGGAGCCCACCTTGAGCAAAGGCATTAAGCTTTTCACCTCCACTTCAAGTCTATTTCCATTGAGTCCCATTTGCTCGCCAGTTTTCAACAGCTGTAGGTAAAGATTGTCCTAATGGTTACAATCAAGTATTTTAATAGGTTATCTGGCTTTAATGCTTAACAGTAGCTATGCATCTCTTACCATAGAAGCATGTCATATTTATTTCAAATGCAGCTATAAAATACAGCATCAGTGAAATCCAAACAATGAGCTATTGAGCACAATTTATGTAGTAATTGAGGGGATGTAGGAAGACTGTAAACATTTGTGAAGGGAATGAAGATCATTATGATTTCTACAATATGTATAGAAACACTCACATTTTACCTGCTGCGCTAGTAACAGTTATGCTTTAGCTATCTCACTAGCTAAATAAATGGATTATATATGAATCTTACCTGGGAGGAAATGAGATGTCCAGTTCATACAATCTGTCTTTAAAGACTGACAGCTCTCTGTCAAATTCTAAAAGCTATAAAAGATAGAAATAAATATATTCACTCTTTAATGTTGAACTGAAGCAATCTAAACCCACTACATTTTGAAAAATGAAACAGACTTGATTAAACAGCTTTAACTATATCCCCTTATAATAGTTTTTAAAACAATGCAAAACACTCAATACTATTCTGATATATAAACAGTTCATTGAGGAAAGTGTACAAAATGTTCCTTTTCATCTCAGTGAAACACGTAACGTTGGCTCTTTACATCAGTGACCTTTATGTACACTTACTATTTCAAGATGGCAAATTTTTTTTTAATTTTATTAGCAACCTTTTCAGAGATAAACCAGGCTAGCATTAAAAGAGTACAGCAAACTGATATGTTAATCAACCCACAAAAACACCAGCAAAAGTATCATATTACTTTATATTATCTTTAGCTCAGATAAGAAGGTACAATAAACACAAGGATGTGCAAATCACTCTTCCTAAGCAAAGACAAGCAGCATTTTTGTACACCTATTTTGGGCGGTGCATGTGAGATAGCAGAAAAAGGGAAATGTGACAATAGGTAAAATGTGTTCCCAGGCAGCAGCCAAGATGCAGTACTGGAAGAAGGTATTTCACAGAGGTATTCATAAGTCTAGATTTAATGTCTTGTATAAATATTACTTCTTGCCAAATTTGTTTTCCCTTGACCATGACAGAGGAAATAAATGTCTCTAGGCTTTGTTTATGAACACAAACCTGCTCATAACAAGTCAATAATAATAGTCCATGCTAAACCAACAACTGTTCTGATGGACACAAAACCTTATGTTAAAACCACGGCTGATGTTAAGTCTGACGTCCAAGTGAATTAGTGAGGTAAAAAACAAAAAGCTCATAATCTACTCTGTTACTGGCTGTCGTTCTGAGTGCCACTTTCTATTTTGACAAGCATGTCATCAAAACAGTATCCTGTATGATGGTGGTGTGTTTGCCCACTGTTCATTAATCATGTCCCATCTCACAGCTGTGCTGATACCATTGTATGAATGGCAGAGGTTCCCAAAGAAATTAGATTGTGTCCCTCTCTCTCCTCTGCCACCTCATAAATCATTCCTGAAATGTGCAATTAGCAGCTACTTGTACACATTAATTATCTGTGTGAAAGGCAGCTACCTGAACCACCTGCACTGCTGATTAGCTACCTCTCCAAGGCCCACCCAGCTTCTAGTTGCCGTGTTGCTGTGTATGTACTTCTACGCACAGATGCAAAATAACGGGTAGCTTTCCCTATTTCAGGATGCCAAACTGACACCAAACTTTGAGATGGTATGCTAGTAAAGATGTAACAATACAAATAATTGCAGTTAATTTTTGCATATTTTAACACCTGTTCAAACCTCCTGCTAATCAAGACGTTTGGATAAATGCTTATAAAGTCTGTGTAGGAACTTGCATCTCATGTATCTATCTATCTATCTAATAACATGCTCAATCCTAAAAATGTTGGGACAGTTCAGCCTGCTCCTATGAAGTAATATCAACACACTTCAGGAAAAAATGATTCATCATGCATGTTTCTAGACTGTGATCCTTTATTTAAGTATGTACAGATAGATGTGTAGCCACTACATATAAATACAAGTTAGCTATGAAAACAAATGTCACTTTTCTGTTCCACATGTTCCCACTTGTTTAATTATCTGTCCAAAATGAATCTATCATAGGAAAAAAGATTTACTATCCCCAGTAAAAACGTTTATTTGAAATACTTACATATTAATACAATACAAATACTTTTTTCCCCCGTTCTTTCCAAGTAAAAAATATCAGAGCACGAAAGTGAAGGCAGTGGGAAAAACAGGGCTATTTCTGAAGAGCAAAACTGCAAGAACTGAATAAAAGAACAATGCTCCATAGAACACAATGGTATAAATTACTCATGAGCATTCCAAGGGATAGAGATGTTAAATAGAACCATTGTCCTCTCACACCAATTCACACTTTCAAAATTTTATACATTCAGATTGTTATTGCTATAATGATATTTGCAAACTAAATGAAAGCCAGCATTTGGAGGACTAAGTATTCAGACATGCATTATCATTCAAAGAAGTTTCTCTGATATTTTTATTTGCTGCAGTTGCTTGTTTAGTTGTGTCTGTGCTATGCAGATGCTGACACTGCTGACAGAGGACTGATAATAGGAACAAGACTGTATTATGTGCTGGACTCTATCTGTTCTCCAAGTTTTCCCAGGTAAATGGACATCATTAAACTAATAATGATAAAGCCAAAACCTCATGATGACCTAGCTGAATGTCTAACCCAAGTAGGTGCCTAGAACAGATACATAGGGAATGTTCATTGTTGACAATGCATTCTCATATGTAAAACAGTTAAATATTTTAACCAGAGCGGATTATTTGCACATATTTTTATGCCTTGCTATATTTTAATAATTATTTAAATTCAACAAAGTATTTTTTCCTAGATATGAAGTGATTAAGTTACAATAGCTGTGACCTTCTGCACAAATGTGTCCACAAACCACACAAAGGGACATCTGCTCATTCTCATGAAGTGAAATGGCAAATCCTTCATGTGTTCAGGATGGTGTAGTGTGAACCCACCTAAGAGCTTTTCTTTACCTGATTCCGCTTCAGATAGTGGGAGACATGAGGGCAAGAAATGATGAAAATTTGAATTGTGCATTTTGAGAAAACTCAAGTTAATTTTTCAGTAGAAGAGCATGCTCTAACCACTACTTTCTTTTTGATATTTGTCTTAAAAGCACTTTGGTTCTCATTCAAGCCTGCAATCTCAAAACGCAAGATTACTGGTGAAGAAAACTGAGGTCTTATCACAATTATAGATGCTACTTTCCTTCAACTCAACTTGAAGAGAAGGAAAGAGACTTGACACAGGCACCAATTCATTACATTTGCTTTATGGCAGGTACATGGGTGTCTGGTGCTCCTTAGCAGTACAGATAATTAATGAAAATTAACGTACGCCACCTGATACAGAAAAGCAGTCAAAATATTACAGGACAATGTCTTTATTTTTAAAGCATATGCACCATATTTAAAAAAAAAATATTCATGGATATTTTCAGCACAAATTTCTCACTTACTTACATATGGTACATTAAACAGCATTGTGAATATCATTGCCATAACAGTAAACATGAATATGTCTGTTCACTCTGAATGACTTGAAAATGACAAAAAAACAAAACAGTTTAAAGCCTAAAAAATCAATATACTGTTCCATTTAACTTACTCATTACATGGTCATCTTTAAGAAGCAAACCTTTATGGCATTACGTGATGTTGTGGGGTAATTTGAACAATTGCATAGAGATTTTAAAATGCTGTGTCTGGAAGCTAATTCTAGAACTATTTGTCATAAGCAGTTCAAAGCAGTTCAGAAGACTTTTTTTTTTTTATTATTTTTTCCCCCCAAACTCAATTTCACCTATGTATTCATACATAAAATATTTGAAGGATTATGTAAGGGCTGTTTTATCTGCTCTAACCATTGAGTTGCTGATATTCTGTCAAGGTATTTCATTTACAATATCCAGCTACCAGCCCAACATGAACATTTGATTAACATCTTCCAAATGAAAATGCCATCCGTACATGTGAGTAATACAACTATAGTTAGTTGATACTCTGTGAGACAAAGAGATGATACACCTCGGGGAATACAGATGCAGCATGATTAAGAATGCACACAGTACATATCCACTGGCCTGTGACTGTGACAAAAAAAAAATCATAGGGAAGAATATTGTTTAAAAAAACAGGTTAAATCTATCAATGGGATTTCACAGTCTGAAGTTATATATTTTTGTTTCATAAATTTCATGAGCTAAATACTTCAATTAGTTTGCATACTCAAGCTCCTATTGACCTACATGGGAATCAACTTGATATCACTGAAATTCTTTGCACAGAATCAAGGAATGATTGCATTTGCATTAAAGGATATTCCCTATTTAATAAAAGTAGAATTAAAAACCTTTATGTCTGTTGCCTGTATCAGCTGCAGTGCCCATGTGCCCATCACCTCCCAAGGGAATTATCAGAACTGTTGTTTTTCTGTCCTGCACAGGCACAGTCTGCAGAACCCATGTGCCAGTGGGTGAGACTGGACTGATGGCTCAACACCGCAATCTTTCCTATGGATATTCCAGTGAACTCCATCACCCCAGGGCTGGAACTGAGCTCAGTCCACTGTCCTTGTAGCTGCTGGGGTTGTATATAGAAAGCAGTGGGCATTCTGGCCAAAGATAACATCTATCTGGAACACTAAATGTGCATATTGTTTAGCTTGATAGAAAACAAAGGACTGTAACAGAGTTTAGCCAGTTGTAGAAATCAAGGTAATTTTGCTTGCTTCAGTTTAAAACAACAAGGCACTCTGAAAAGGTCAATGTCCATTGGTATGCTTGGTAGGCCACCTTGGCTAAAATCACACAAGTATGAACCCTTTAAACGGGGCAACTTAATTCAGTCATTGGAGTAGAACAACGGCAATTACTCATCAAGACCTACAGACCAAAGTCAGAGCATTGTTAGATCAGAAGGTGATATTAGCAGCATTTATCAAATCCATCTCCAGTGCCCACCAGAGAATTCACAGCTGTGAAAGGGAAATGAAGTTTCAGACCAAAAAAAAGTAGATAAGTATACAGAAATGACCTTAGAGAATTTAAATACATGGACAGTGGTCACTGTAAACCCCTTTGTCAGACTTGTATGGCATGCACTTTTTTCAAAAGACTTTGGAAATATAGCAATCTAATCCAGCTTTCTGGCTGAGAAAAAAATATATAGAAACTGATTCAGCAGTCTACTGACTTCAAATAAAGGTCTGGATATACTGATCCCTCTCATCTATCTGTGAAAACATTACACACAACTCTGCTCTGGCATTATTTAAAGCTACTGTTTTCTCTAGCTTTGACTTAGTAAAATTATCCATTACTATCTATTTTGAATCTTAATTTTCTTTTTCTCATAGAGCCATTCTTTAAAATCAGGTTTCATAGCAAAAAATATATATATATATAAATATATATATATATTGAATATAAACACACCAAAAAAAAAATATATATATATATTGAATATAAACACACCACTTAACACTACTTTTGTATTTCATTGCATTTCTGCACATTTCTGAGAATCTGTCTGTACATCCTGAATGGCAGTGCTGTCAAATCATCAACTGCACATGAATGTGGATATATGGCACACAGAAAAACTGCATCAAATATACTTTTCTTAGCATTAGAAGAGTTAGGCACATGTGGTGCCAAAGGCTCCCTGCGCCTGTTCTAAATCAGAAAACTTTTTATTTCACTGGAAGTTCACTCAGAAAAACATTTTGTTCTTGTTTTGACGATATATCTGTCTCTCTCAGGAGACATTCTGGTACTTTAAAGGATATGTGTATTTTCAAGCAAGTATCCCAACTTTTTCTGACAACTGGACTGGAAAATGTATTTTAAAATAGTATTTCTGTTACAGAAATATTTAGGTTGCTTAAAATGTTTAGAAAGAACCATAGTTTCTCTTGAAATCTATTGATCACTAGAGAAATTACTGGAGACTGATATTGGCTCTGCCTCATTGCAGCTCCCTTTTCCTTTCCGAGTTTCCAATTTGCACATTCCTCTTGCTCCCCTAGCCTGATTTGCGCTGCAGGGTCCAGGCAGAGGGCTGTGCTCACATAGCTTGAGTCCTGAGCACCACACGGGCACCAGTCCTTTCCTGGTGGAGAAACACTGTGAGAGCAGCTGTGGAATAGCAGTGGTGATTTTGATTTCGGTGATTGATTTGCAAAGCGGTGACGTGTTCAGTTGTTGGGTAGGGCAGAGTTGCAGAGGAATGTGCTTGAGACTCTGTGTTTTCAGCTAGCAAAAAAGGGCCTAAAACAAGCAGTTCTAGAAGTTCATGTAAAGCATCATTTTTCATTCTGTAAGACATTTAGTACCTTGTTGGTCCCGTAATACACACGCACATCAACACTGATTTGGATAAAACAGCTCCTTCAAACTTCTCTAATTACATATACCTTAAATTTTCCAGCAGAGTTTGTGGCCCCTGTCCAAATATCATATGCTTGCATTCTGCATATTATCCTGTTTTTCTTAATTGTCCTGTCTGGACCCTTTGAATCCAAGTACATTGACTTCATGCTGAAACCACTAGCGTGGATAAGCTTTGAAGTTCAACACCCTGCTAGCAGTTCCCCAGTGCTCAGTCATCCCTCTGCTCAGTAACATGCAGCAGAGTCCAGATCTCATTCTGGGATATTTTTTTGTTTTAAGAAAACTAACTCAGAATCCTGTTGTATTATTCAGGTAATTAGTTCTCAGTAAGGAGACTACAGTTAACCACATGCAAAGACTAAACCTAGTTAAGAAGTTAAAAACACTCAGCAGGGTTGAGCACAAACTCTCACCACGCAGCAGCAGTTATCCCCATTTATATATCCCCAAAAGGGCCGCTGACATCCCCAGAGCTCTTCACCAAAACTGCTCTGCAGAAGCAAATCGCGTTCTGCCCCTCAGCTCCACAATGCCCAAGGAAGAGCCCAAGCATCAGAAACACTGCACGTATTTTCACTGCTTTCAAACACCGTGACTACAGCTCCATCATCCTGTGCCCCAGCCAGTACTGGGTGATCCTTTGGACACCAATGCAAGGTGAGAGCAGCCAGGGCCTCCTGGTGAGCATCAGTTCTCAGGTTCTTTACCACCTGGGGAAAGTCTGCATGCACTCAATTTATCTTCTAATAGCAAAAAGTGGCTTTTGTCACTCCCTCTCCTGGGATTCCTGTGCTTGCACTGATTTAAAAAAAGTAACTCTGCAAAACTGCATTTATGCAAATTGCCTTTTTTCAAAAGTTTACAGAAACAGACACTTGAACATTATTGTAATTCATAAGCTGAACAACAGCTTGTAACATATGCCTCCTTCAAAATGGCAAGAAAGACTGGGTTGTTGCCACCTTTAACAATAAAAGATTTTAATTAGGGGTATCCTGCTTGCAAATGTGACAGATCTAGTGTATTACTTTGTTAAATTTTACATCTCTTACTGTGAAACGTAACATGAATTTGTACCATCAGGCAGTTAATAGTGGCATGTGTTGTGCTGCCAGTCTGCAACTGCAATTTCACAAAAGCATAAAAACATGTACAACACAGTCTTAGTATTGCAGAATGATGAAAAACCTTTTCTGAGTACAGACTAAGACCCTCGCTTCTCAGCTGGGCAAAACTCGCACTGAGGCTGAACCCCCTGAGCCAGGCCCCTGGCAGGGTGGGCTGACCTGCGTGTCCTGCGGACGGGCTGGACCTCAGAGCTGCTGGTGTGACTGGAGTCCTGCTGCGGGGTCAGCGGCCCTGCTGCCCCTGCAGGCAACAGGGCACCCTGAAACATCACCCAAGACTTCCAGACACCTGCATTTGCAGGGCTTCTTTCCCAGAGGGGATTCAAATTCATACTCTTACATCTCTGGAGCTGCCAGAGCCTGCTGGCAGGGCTGCCCAGGGAGGGGCAGCAGGGTGTGAACTCATGTCTACTTCCTTGCAACTGACATCCTGCTCTCATCTCCAACCGTACTTTTTGTACAGAAGTATCCTTCAGTTTTACATCTCATGTAAAACTACAATGAGGTTATCAGGCATGCCAGGAAAATGCAAAAGGATTTGGCTGTTGCAGAGACCCGGGGTAAAAAATATTAAGTACCTTTCTATATTTATTTGGATTGCCAAAGACTTCAGGCAAGATGTGAAAGCCCAGGTAGGATGCTTTTCTGTATGTGCAAGTGTTACCTGTAAGGGATGACAGTGAGCTCCATAAACTCTTGAGGACCATAATACAAATGCAAACAGTGCCTCTCTGGATATCCTCTTAGATCCCATAAAGGTTAAAAGGAGTGCCCTTAGGCCAAACCCTGTTAGCAGATCATGCTGACCACAGCCTAGATTACAGAGCACCAATACAGATGTTGAACTTGCTCTTTAGACAATACTTAAACAAGAACCAATGGCTAAAAAAATACATATAGTACACCTGAATTAGCCTTTGGACTTGCTTTAGCTGTGTAGGACAGGACAAGAGGAAAAAGGGTCATGAAATATGATTTCTACCTTTGTAATATGGGCAAATTCTACAGCAAAATAATTCATTTACCTGGACCAGAAATTTGGCAGTGAACAGCTAACCCAGCACATCCAGTTTGACTCCTCCTTGCACGCTAGCTGTACACTAATGTTTGTTAGTATGAAGAATTTACTGGTAATATTCCAGATCTCTGTCATTACTCATTCTGCAGTGTATCCAATGGCATGTCAATTGAACACTAACACTAATATGCATAAGCAAATGAAGTTCCAAGCATGGGAATACCTTTTCATGAGTAAAGGAGGAGACTATAAAGCCATTTTCCTACCTGCATCTTTATGAAAATCAGGCATCTCAGATGACCACCTTAAATAAAAGAGGCAGTTTCAGGATGCATGGGATTTTCTTATGACCAGTCCTAGGTAACAATGATTCTAGGCAATCAATTTCCTTCCTTCATCCTAATTTGCCCTTATACATCATATTCAGGATTTTATCTGGACAGGGGCTGGTTGGCTCAGTGGATAAACCTCTGCCTTTTCACCTCTGGGATCATGGTTCAAGTCAAACCCTGATGAAATGCACTTGATCGTCCTAATCTAGTTCTTAGTGGACAGTATTCCCATTATCTTTAAAAGGGTCAGAGCCAAGGCCATTGGGAAGAGTGCATTGTGCTATATCTTGTCTGTTGATTAATACATTTTCAGTGATGCCAGATCCTTAACCTTCATGAGTGCACGTATTCTCACAAAAAGCTTAATAAAGGTCCCTGATGGACTAACCCTTTCTTCTTGATCCTTTCAGGATTTCCCAGGAATATTAAAATAAAAAACACAATCAAGTTACTCATCATTTAAAAGTATGTTTGCCTCAACTGTTTGTAGAAACACCTCTAGGTTAATTAGTATAATAACAGATCCCTTTTAATCATCACTTGGCATAGGGAGAACAAAACCTTTATAATTCAACCCATTTTTATATCACGTTACAATTTTCTTCTCATATTGTATCCTATCTGTCAAATCTAAACAGACACACGGAATAAAGGGAATCTACCCTCGAAGACTGATTTTGTTGCTCATAACATAGACTTTGAATAAAGACAGTGTTCACTGTAGAAATTTATTGTTTGCTCTCTGCAATATAAGGATGACTAAAAGATATTTGACCACTGATAACATGAAGCTCTTTTTTTTTTTTTTTTTTTTTTTTTTTCATTGTAATAACAAGGTAATAAATAGAACCACTTCCATTTTGTGGTATATATAGGCTGGAGATCACTGTGCTTTCCTGCATAACTATCTTGCATCTGTTTTGGAATTAATGCTGACAGTGTGTGATAATGCAACAGTGTCCTCTGAACTATCTGATTACCCAGGAGTAACTGGACAGCTGGCACCCTCAGCCTAACTTCTTCTACCTCCAAGTAAGAGAGGCAGGGGGAGCAGCTGACAAAAAGGACTGTCAGGGTAAGTGTCTCTGTGAGAGCTGAAGCCAGCAGCATAGGACGGGACACCTGCTCAGGAACAAGCAGGAAGCAGGGAAGGCCAGCATAAGCAGAGATACGTAATTAGTCACCAGTTTCCATGAATATCAACAGACAAAACAGATTATGATTTTAGTGGAAATAACATCACGTCTAACTCTTAAGAAAATTAATTCACGGACTACTTTCATTACACAGTAATGGTCAAAATCTTAAGGACAATACATTAGTTTCCATCTGGATTGATTCCTTAATATGTTTAATATGAAATATATGAATGTATGACCCATTTCTCATTTCTGTCTGTGGTTAAAGATTATAAAATGATTCCTAATGATTTAATCATTCTTCTGTAGTCATAAAGAGTTTTTAAGGTCTTCTTCTATATTTATTTAACTGACTACTGAAGAAATAGCATTTAACTCATGCTTCTTTTGCATAAATCAATAACATGATCATTTTTTTCCATTAAATTATTATCTCTGCCTTCTATCTCTTGCGAGTATTTTAAAATTAAGGCTGAACTCCCAAATAGAAGATTTTTTTTAAAAACAAACAAACAAACCAAAAAGCAGTTATAGACTGATTCATCACAAATTATTAAGGAATATGAAAAAAATGCTGTAAAAGTGTAGATTTATTCATGAATTCCCTGCACAATGCTACTCTCCTGAAACCACTGGCATGATAATTTTACTCAATTGAGAGCTGGCAAATCCAAAGCTACATCCAAGTTTTGTGTGAATGACATATTGGTGAGTCAGCGTAAGGTCAGGGATAGTGGACAGCACTGCAGATCCACTCAGGATGCCGGATAAGAAGGCTTAGGCATCCCCCACATTCTCCCTCGTGCATGAGCAACTCATACTCTTTGTGTGGATGAGGAACAGGGCACAGAAGCGCTGTGGCTAGGATGTGGTCAGAGTTACCAGCTGGAGACTTCCACCTCTTGAAAGGTGCAAGAAGCCAGCTCAGATTAGAAATGCCTCATTTCTTTGCCCACCATTCACAGGAAGTCTCCGGAGCAGAACACAAACAATGCTGTACAGCACAGCTTGGCTGTATGCTACTGTCAAAGTCACAAGTGTTAAGCTTTTTTTAACTCAAAAGCAACTCCTTCAACTGTAATTGTTGTGACACTAAGGTGAAACGCTGCATGTTGTACCTCCTTTCGTCCCACTTTTTGCATTTCGATTGCCATTATGTAACTCCCTTCTCCATAGCATCTAGACACGGTAGTTCTGTAGTAGTTACTAGAGTTATGCCCTGGTTCATCTGAGGTACTACGACCTTGATGTACAATTCTGAACATACAAATTAAGTATCAAGCTGGTTCTGCATTATGTTACAGCTCCTTTCAAGTAGCTTTTCTCTTTTTTTCTGTCACTAAACAGTTTAATAAATCTGGGTGTTTATTTCTCGAAACAAAATGATACAGAATGGTTATTGCACTTCAAAGTGATAAATACAGATAATTGCTAAGATAAATTTGGAATAAGGTACAGATAAGTCTGGAAAAATTAGACCTGACAGATGACTGCATGAGTTTCAAACTGAATTTCTGTTAAAGAGATAATTTGTATCTACATCAGATTTTTCATAAAAATACTTATTTCTATAAATATATCTTATATCTATAAGATTCTTTTTGTTGATTACAATGTAAAAAAGAAGGAATAACTGTGTATGGACAATGATAAAGTAGCCTGTTGATAATAAATATTTGTCAGGTCTTGTCACATCAGTACACATTCCACTGTTACTGAAGAGACATCACACTAATAAAAAAAAAAAAAAACTCAAAAAATCAATGGATTTTGAGCTAAAGCAGTTGCTAAACACACAGAAAACATCTTTATCCAACAGCCATAGTGCTGTGAAAATTCCCAAGCCTTGCATTGGTACAGCTAAGGAAAATTTAATCTTCCCAAATACTCATCAGGGCACTCCATCCTGCAGACCTGACAGCCCCACTTATAATTAATTATACAATTTCGATGGGAATATCGACTAAACAAAGCTATAAATCATAGAAAAAGTCAATAGGCATGGACACATTCAATCATGTCCCGACCAATGATTACTACTCTTAAAATACAATAATTATTTTCAGGAGCCAGCTTGAATTAAATTTCTGTCAGGCTGGTACAAGACCGGTGGTTGATGAAGGATGCGATGGATTTTTTGGGTTGAATTCGGCACAGAGACATTTATCCTTTTAGATAGGTAGTTTGTTTTTAGTGATCATGGTGCTGCGTGTTTAACTAGACCATGAAGATTAGATTATCTCCAATGGCTCATTATATCGTTTATCTTTTCCTTCCATGTTTGATCTGGAAGATTTCCTGCTTCTTGATGCATGAATGAAATGACTGCTGATTTTGAGATGGAATGTGCTTAAGTGGGAATCTGCCTGTGCTTTTGCACACTGTGTCCACATATGTGAAGCCAACTAGCAGTCATCTGAAATACCACTAGGGATGTGGTAAAATGGCAGCAAAAAGAATAGCTTTGCTCAGCTTCAACAATGTATTGGGGGAAAAAATCAACACGACAAATATTTGAGCTGTTTCAAAAGAAGCTAAAATATAATAGCAATAGATGTAGAGGAAAATCGTATGATTTACCTATAGAAACTGGAATTGGGATTAGTGTTATTACTCTCTATTAAATGTCCCCCAAACTGAAAAACATCAAGGAAAAAACAATTGCTATGTATTTCCCAAAGATTTTTTCACCTTCTAAATAAAAACAAAACAAAACAAAACAAAAAACACTTATCTCACAGTAACTGTGTTTTTGAGATACCTTGCCTCACAGATATTTCTTGTGGTGGGTATATGCCACATATGAAAGATGTGCTTTAAGTAAGAAAAGCAGTCCCAATGAATGGGATGGACATCAACAAATGCTTAAACAGGAAACATCTTCACTTTCCTCATGAATCTGACTCATCCAACTTTCCTGACTTCAGAAATGAGTGAGATCTCAGATTCTCTAATGGAATTAACCTTCTAGGTGTGAGTTAACTTATAAACAGAGAGGGTGAGTAAAGGGGCTTTGGTTATCCTCCTTGCCCTGGATCCTTGCAGACAGATCTCCAAACAACCTGTCTGTCTATGAACAGCAAGAGAACATGCTGTAGGTAGAAGAGAAGACAGAGATAAGGGAGTATACATCCCCTCCCTATGCAATAAGTAGCAATAGATTTTGTGAGCAGGCACACTGTGAAATTGGTAGAGACTACAGCAAAAACTAGAGTTGGAGGACTCTCCAAGAAGCTGAGACACAGAAGCTGAATCCCATGTCTTCTTTATTCTGGGTGTGAGGAAAGAAGATAAAATTCTGTGCCATGTGGAAAGATGTGAAAACCGGGCTAGCTTGTCAGCCTGCACAACACAGAGTTTTTGTGTTGACAATTTCCATAGAACACACAGTTTTCTAAAGGTTTTGTTTGTCTGGCATAGCCTGCCCTACTTGTATAGCTCAGAATATTGAACATGTGAATGCTTTTAGTTTATGCATACATATACAGACCTTTATCTGAAACAAGGAGCTTAGTTCTGATATCAGTGAAGTTGGACCAATTTCCATAAGCAGAGGGTCAGGTCAGTGAAATCTTCAGTAAGGCTCCCATATGCAGTAGGTATCTATCATCTTTTTTTTTTCATCTATTTTTTTTTCATCTATTTTTTTTTTTTCACTTATCATTATGGGTGCTTCATGTTTTTCTTTTAGATACAAAACTCTTAGGAAACTTTAATGAAATTGAGAAAACTGCAAGTAATGATACAGAGATTTTCCAAAACGAAGTGGCTATATTTTGAAATAAAATAACTTTTAAAAAAGAAGATATAAAGTCATTCTCCACAGAAAAAATCTAGTCCTCGTTACAAATCAAAAGGCTAGTGGTCCCTTTCTGCTTTCTCTGCTTACGAAACTGCATATGATTGCCCAAACAGTGCTAGCCTGATGAAGGGTTTGACCTTTCTATTTTATTTATTCACATATTTCTATTATTCTTTGTATACTCAGAAGAGTATACTCTTTGTATACTCAGAAGACACAGATATTTTCAGAGCAGTTTTGCATTAAAGGCTTTTTTTTTAAGTTAAGGAAGTGCACAGAGAAGAACGAGTAAAGAAAGTGTGCTTGAAGAAATGGGAAACAGAGGACAGAGTGGCCAAGGTAAGTTATGAAGATATTAAGAAGCTGCAATCAAAATAACTGGCTAATTAAGGAACAAAGTTGGAGCAGTTGCCATCTTGGATGAATTAGCCTTTCTTTCTGTAGACAGGAGGACTGATAAGGATAAAGGGATGATAAAAACACAGTTTGTATGAGAGTTTCCAATTTATTTCTTCAACAGTGTTTAGTAACGAACTTACCGCAGTGCCATTGTTATCTCTAAAAACATCTTGATTAAAATAGTCAAAAAGCTTCTTTTCTAATTGTAGCATAACCTAAAAAAATAGAGGAGAAAGGTTAGCAAAGCTCTGGGATTCAGGTATCTAACACACTGCTCTTGGAAGCAACCCCTTTAGATACATGCAGCCCTTTAAAACTACATGTCTCTAAGTGTCTAAAGCTCCTCGTCAGCTTGGCCATTTGGTTGACTGGCAATCAGTTAGAAAAATCCAATTAACTGCGCATTAGGTGTGACAATCTATATCCCACCCCTCCCTTTAAATCATCAGTTTGAAACAACTATATTCATTCTTTGTAGAAAAGAAAGTGAACGTTAAACAGAGTTTCTATTTACACAGGAGGTATAGAGGGCATTAAGTTGTTTACCTTTCTGTCATTATCAGATTCACGAAATATTAGCTTGACTACTTCATTTGTGTCAGCTGCCCGGATAGTCTGCATTGTAGCCTTCGCACATAGTGTCTAATAAAAAACACAAAGGAAGAAAGGGAAACAGGTTTAAACAAAAGATGAGACCACATTTTATAGAACTTGATCAATCTTTGTGTCTTCAAGTGCTGATCCAATGACATCTGAAAGTATGATTTGTTGTAGGTCAAAATATGAAGCACTGCTTATTTAAGTGACTTCCTCTCATGATGGATTTAAAATAATACACTGAATTACTGTTTGGAGAGAAACAGACGATATTAAGAAAGTATCAATCAAATAAAGCAAATATTCATTTAACTTATTACCATGTGCATAGGTTCTTTCATAGGTCTGACACTGTATCACACATTATTGTAAACATTCACAAAAGCCACTTCCTACAGCTAATGACTCCACAGCACTGCTTATTTATGTATCACATTTTAAAAAGCTGATAAGTACCTTGGCACTAGAGTCTTGCAGCTTAACTCATTTGCCAAAACTTCGGCCTTGTGAATTAGTGCCCCAAGTATAATTTGAAAATCCTAGCACTAATTAATGATCTGACATCAAGTTTCAAAGTTAATTCTTGATAGCAAATTGCTCATACACCATTCTTTAAAAAAAAAAGACAACATTGTATCTCTAGATATTTTGATGATTGGGTGTCTAAGATGTATTATAAATCAACAGTTCAATGGGCTCAAGGTGTGAATTTCAAAGGAAGAGTCAGGCCATGATTTATTAGATATTAACCTAGTTGTGGCCCAGTTTTAACAGTAAGGAAGGCTGACCTAGAGAGTAATACAGAACTTGTTGTTTAAAGGGCTTGCTCTGCTACATTTTAAGAGGTGAAAGTCTGAAGCCCTCAGCAAAGCGGTTAAGGATGTATTTAACCTAAAATCGTACTTTAGATACACTGAACCTGTACTTTTAGCTAACTTTAACTATGATAACTATGGTAAATGCTTATAATGCAGACAGACTGTTTCCACTGTGGGGTAGCAGGCTTCACAAGGTGCTCTGCAGTTATCCAACATGGGCAAACCTTCCGGACGGTGTTTGATGCTTCTCCAACCCATCTGCCTGGGCTTCTGGAAGCCACAAAGCAAAAGGCCAAAAGGGGCATTGTGGAAAGCTTATTATTACTCCAAGGCAGAGAGAAAATGGCCAAGATGGGCACTCATACATGGGAAGCTGTTCAGTTTTCCTCGATTTAGTCTAACCACCTATGATGGATAGCATCTGTGCACAGCCTTGAGTAAGATTTGGTAAAGAATATCCATCTGAATAAAGAGCTTCCTCAAGGAATATAATTAGGTTAAGAATGGGGAAAGAGGTGATTTCCCTGCTCTGCGTGTTCTCTTCCTTTTCTTAATGACCAGAAAACTGTTTGTCATTTTGTATGATATTATTCCCTTATAAAATAAGTATTTCCTTTGGTAATGGAGAATTTCACATCTGACCGCATCCTTCTTTCCTTCAAAAATATAACAACATATATTGGGATTCATCATTAGAAGTACAGTATCTATCAGGCACAGTATCATGAAATTAGAGCTTACTTCTCATTTCCCATTCTGAATTTCTTTTGAAGGAGATGCGAAGCATGTATTTAAAAAAAAGTCCACCTGCTTCCAAATAATCCAAAATTCAGCTGAGGTTATCAGTGCTAGAGTGGGAATTATCTGTCCAAAAACCTTTTCTTTCCATTTGACAAAAAGGTATTAAAATGACCCTTGATAAAGGGTTCTGTGTGTTGCCACAGTACAAACAAAAAGTGAAAAGCTGAGCAATTCCATTTTTAAAGGATAGTAACTTGAGTGTGATTCAGTAAAAGCGAAATACAAATCTCATCTTTTTCTTCATGTCTGTGAACTGAACAGGTGTCGAATCCCCATTTTACTGAAGAGATTATGCCCTTGCCTTACAGATTTTTCTTGATCGTTTCTTTCTCAAACAAGCAGCACCACGTCTACAGATTACAAAGATCTACCTCCGAGTTTTATCCTAAGAAACCTGGCACAACCAAGGCCCAAACAGGGCCACGGGTGCATGTGGAGTCACAACTTTCGCTGGAGGACAAGGTGTTGGTCACATGAACGCAGATGTGGGCTGCTCTTTGAAAGCTTCATCTGCATAGCAGAATTTTGAGGTGTTTTCCAAATAGCTTTGGAGGAGAAAGTGAAGGTGCTGGCAATAGCTCGCTTGACCTGCTGCGGCTGGGATGGCAGCGGAGAGGCACACCAAGCTGCTGGGGAGCACGCTGCTGCTGTCCCTTGCTTCGAGGACAGACCTCATCGCTTCTCTCTCTCATATCCAGTTTAGCTTTGGACCCATTTTGTCTGTTTCTACATGTAATTATCGTTTTGCCATCTGCGTCCGCAAGCAATTCCCGATGAGGTAATCCACAAGCGAGCCATTCCCAATGTGCACTCCCTCCGATACCACTATTGAAATTCAAAGCACAGATTAGCTAATCGGGTCAAACCCCAAAAAATAGCGCTTTGGGCTCATGTGTCACAAATCAGTCTGGTCGCCTTTAAAAAGCACACCAGATTAGAACAAGCACCCGAACAAACCAAAGCGGAAAACTCACCGCTCTCTAAAGCTGGTTTCTAAAGCCCTAACAAATCGCTCCATCTTTCACTCATTTAAACTTTCCAAATGAGGGTCAATACGGTCCCCTAGCATCCAAATGCTAATGCGCTTAAGTGCGCTTAAGCAGCTTTCCAGAGTGAATGGGCCAAAGAAGGGCTCGAAAAGACAAGGCAGAGTTACTGTCACTGTCAAAAAGTCATTGTAGCCACCCCCGGAGTGGTTGCAATTCAAGAAATTCATGATTTCTGTCTCTTAAAGGCATCTGCTTGAGAACATTTTTTTTTTCTGAGCTGCTTTATCTCACAACTTCAGGCCTGCTCTAAAAGAAAAAAAAAACAAAAAACAAAAAACAACAAAAACAACGCGATCGACTCTTGAGAACCAATAAAGAGAAAGGACCCACATACCTTATTACTTTCAAATTTCACATGCACAAAAAGTTACCTTATTCACAGACAAAAAGTGATTGGGCAAAGGTTCATTTCTTATACAAGCTGGAGCATTCCTTTTTTCCTCCTCCTTTCAATTTCTACAAAGTCGTAGTCACCCAAGCAGAAAACTTTCGGGAACATGTGCCTTTTTAGACAAGTCTACTTATGAAGGGATTTTTTGTTGCTGGTAAAGAAAATTAAAATGCTATGAAAACACACTGTTTCTTTTTAGGTACTCCCTCAAAAGTACTCTTTTGCAAAGTTAGAATATGGGAATTAGATGTCAAAACTCTTCTACCCAAGTTATCTTTTTTTTTACACTTTTTTTAAAACAAAATTTGGCTAAAGCGTTTGCAGCAGAACTGAATTCAGAGCTCAGAGAGAATTCAGCACTCAGCCTTTGCTTAGCAAACACAGACATGTCTTATTACAGTTTTCACATGTACTGTCCATGCAGGCAGACACTTCATAGTATCTTTTTAATAATGCTTTACAATAGTTTATGTGTAGTGAATTGTAAAACACAGGAATAACTCCTCTGATAATTGCCTTGGAACATAATAAAAATGTCGTATTATGTAGAAAGTATTTGATATTGATAGTGACAAATCTAGAATTTCTTCTAAACTCTGCAGTCTTTAGATATTGAAAACCCTCTAATTTACAAGATAAATGCAGCCTTCAAAACAGATCTGCTCCACCACATACACAACACATTAAAATGTTTTAGACTGTGTTTCTGCATACTTATATTTAAAAGGTATTAAAACAAAATTGTATTACATACACACACAATGTTATGTTATGTAATACATCGTATATTATATAATTGCGTTTTATATTGCATGTGTATGGAGACATTGAACTGCTGTGAAGTACACTACTGTTTACTGTTAGTGCTTTGTTGAAAATTGCAGCTTTTTCATCCTGCACACCCAGTTTCTGAGCATTCTTTAGACTTGAGTCCACCTCTTCATGTGTGAGCTGAACTATTGCATGCTTGCAATTACCTCAACAAAATTGTTTTGAAAAAAAAATAGGGCATCCAAGAACACAGTGATTAAAACTTTACAGTTGCCTTTGTCTACTGAATCTAGAGATGTGTATTATTTTTCCCAATGGTTTGAAAAATCTTTTTACAACTTATTATTACTTTGAAATCTAAACAAAAAGAAAATAATATATTGTTACTTTATGATGACAAAGTTCAAAAGACGTTTAGATGTAGAGCTTAGGGATATGTTTTAGTGGGGACTGTTAGCGTTAGGTCAGAGGTTGGACTCGATGATCTTGAGGTCTCTTCCAACCTAGAAAATTCTGTGATTCTGTGATTGCAATTGAAATTTCTAGTAAGCCACATGGATTGAAGCAGAAGTATTTCTTGCTAAAATGAACATGAGAGAGTCTGAAGACTGCTAAAATAAGGCGGTTGAAGCAAAGTCTTGAACACATGAGCGACCAAATCAATTAAATTTAAGATATTTAATTTTATTCCAGTTAGATACTCTGTGCATTCTGGCAAGATGGAAAAGACAGAGGAACATGTATCATCTAATTATGAAAGTGAAATACTTCCTCTGAAATGCTGCTCAAAAAACAAAATCAACCTGACACTTATTAAATTAGGATAATCAAATGCTTTTTTATTATTAACTGGATGCAAATTGTATTTGAAACAATCAGCCAAGTAAAAGACTTGCTACTTTGGGAATAACAGGAACATCTGTCTTGTTTGGGCTCCTCCTCACTTTAGAAAGGGTTGATATATTTTTCTGGGTATTAGGAGTGTACAAATATTAAATTCACCAAATCACATGGTGTAAGAGAAATAAAATTTGCAAGTGAGAAAATGAAGTCAGATGTACCTGAGTCAGTAAAAGATGTGCATTTAGCTACAGGACAACTAACACCATATTTTTTAAACTGCCATTGAAATGCAAACTCATTTTAGCTGATTTTTCACAACTGTGCAGTGGTATTCACCCACACAGCTGCTGCAAGTAGTTAGGAAAATCACAGAGCTAATTTCCCCAGTGTAAGGTGATAAAAACCCACCTGAAACAGGAGACACTTTTTTAAAAAAAAAAAAAAAAAGAAAAAAAATATCCCTTAGATTATAGTTTAACTCATGTTAACATTAACTACATAGAGATAGCAATAGTATCTTGAAGTATCTGTGCTCTTTATACTGATAAGCTTCCAGGAGCAGGAATTTAACTCAGTAGTGAGATAAACATCAGCTGAATGAAGAAGAAATATGAAAAAGTGTTAATGAGATGTGACATTAAGTATAGATATGAAAAATTACATTCTTTTTGAATATTCGACAAGGAGCGAGCTCATGTCCAGGGGAGCAGGCATGGTGGAGGGCTGGGTGGGATGGAGAACAAAGGCTTGTTGCACCACTCCCATCTTTCCTTGGTATGTTTCTTATGTAGCATGTGTACAATACATCCTCTGATGGTAAGTCAATGCAAATCACACCAGGATGCTGGTCTCCACTGTAGGACCCCTATGTTGATTTGCACAGGGGTATTTCGGTTTTAAATACCTCTTTGGGTACTGTCTGTGACAAAAGATTCTCAGCACTAAGACCCTACCTTCATGCTTCCAAAGTTCTCCTCCGTCCCTAAAACAAATGATCCCTGCTGGGAACAACTTGCATTTCCTTGGGCTCAGTTTCAAATTAGCTGTCTGAAGTTCATTATTAAGTGCATTTTCTTGTCCAAAACCTTAGATCATTCATGACAATGTTATCAAAGTGTAACACTAGGCAATGCAAAACCATATCCATTTGTTTTTAAGGTACCACCATGCTGAACAGACTGAGACACCTCGGTTTAATGCACAACCTCTGTCCAGCTGTAGATGTAACTGCCTGCTCTGCAGGGTGCGCGCTCTTGCCATTGACTGCTTTATTACTCATGAAAACAATACCTGGCTCTTATGAACTTACCTTTGGCAGTAGAGGGTAAGATTTGTATCTGCATTTGCAAGGGAGTCAGCGGGGCAGGGTCCCAGCAGAACTCTGCTGCCCACTGACAGCCCCAAGTGACCCCAGGCTGCTGCGGGAGGTGTGGGAGCGAGCAGTGGGAGGGCTGGGACCTCTGGTTCCCCGAGGCATCGGACCTGCCCCTGCAGCTCTCCTCCGTGCCAACAGCTGGTCGCAACGACACCTCTCTTTTTAATTCTCTTCATCAGAAAAGAATATGAATTAAGCTCAAAAGCCTACGCTAAGATTTTCTGAGATTACAGATCCTGAAGAAACTGTCAAAGGCCAAACCTTACTTTCTTGGAAAGAATATGCTAGTACAGCTCTGTCCCTGGTGACATGACTACTACATTGCTGGTAAGAGCTGCCTACTAGCGTCTTGTTCATCTGGAATGTATGCTTCTGATGGCACTTGAAAGAAATCCCTCTTGGCATTTGTTACACGTTTAGCCGTAATAAAATTTAGCCTGTTTATGAGATACTCAGCATAATCCAACTCAGCCACTTAGACACTGTGCTCAATTTATAAACTTCTGATGTTTAAATCTGATTTATCTAATTTTTGGCTATGTAACTATCCTAAACAGTGTTTTAGTCTGAAATTAACTAGTTTATTCAGCCAGCTGTTATTTTGTACATGCCAATTTAATATATACATTTTTTTCAAATACAGGACCTTGATTACTACTTGCTCACTTATGTATGTCCAAAGAGAAAGATTAAGAAATTCTAGTTTCTCACACTCCTAATTTTTTCCCCATGGCATCTTCTACCACTTGATTTTTTCAAACTGGAAAAGAAACTTTCGTTATATAGTTTGTGGTGCTCTGTCCTGAACAGTTTTGCAAATTTAACAGTCATCCCCCATTTTGTAACTATTTTTTTCAATACTGGTGTTAAGTGAACCTTTATTTATTTATTATTTTTCTTTTTATTTATTTGCTTTTGCTTTTTCAGTCAAGTATATCTCTAGAAATGCAAAAATCAGGATAGAACTTCTTTTCCATCACATGTATTCACCTGCATGGTAATTAGCTTCTAGTTTCCTCTACCTGATTCCTTCTGGTCAGGTTCCATCTTTTTGGATTCTCTTATTTTCCTGACTGAGATCCCCAAGTTTGAGTTCAGCTGAGCACCTACACATTGGTTCATAATTTGCCCTGAGTTCTTTGTCACCTGCATGCGTCAGGAACACAAAAAGTACTCTGCAAACAAAGGTGAAGTTTTCAGGTGAAGGGTCTTGTGTCATCTGTCCCCACCAACCCTATTCTTCCTTGCTATTTAAGCTCTCAGTTTAAATTGACTTCCTGACACAGACAATAAAAGATAATAAGTTTCAAATTCATTCAGGACTTCCATTAGATCTGTATAAAACCTGTAACACCAGAAAATCTGGAACTTTGAAGTGGTCTGCTAGAAATATCTCTTCTCTCCTCTGTCCATCTTCCTAGTTATTTAGCATCATCACTTGATGTTGAGTAGGGTCACAGGGAAGTTTTCAAAGACAATGACTCACTTTTCCATAATTATAGGAACTGGAAGAGTCAATTGTTCCTATGGAAATCTTCTGAAAATATGTTGTCTTGTCCCATAGTCTGTGAACCTCTTGGGAATTATTCACACATTCTTCTATTCCTTTTATCCCATTATTTTTTCCTGCTTTGGTCAAGCAGGAATACCTGCTTGAAACATTACTTGTTGGACACCCTCACAGTGCTTGCTCTTTTTTTACTCCAACTGACTAAGCAGAGGACTGTACACATTGTTTCCATTAAGCAAAGACTTAGATGAAGCACACAAGATCTCTAATGTAAATCTGTTTCTGCAGAGAAATGTAAAACCCCCTCTTCCCTTGAGTTCAGAAGAAATAATGAGACAGCTTCTCTCCTTATAGCTAAGCTTGCTTTTATCTAACTTTCAGACTAAGAGCTTTCTATTTCTTTTCATTTTAGGAGTGAAATAGCCAGTGAGCCCCATCTGCTCCTCTGTGCCTTGCAATTGCCTTTGTTTTGAGTAGTAACATTTGCCACTGTTTGTGCTGATGGTGTTATTGTTTCTGCTACTTCCATATTTAATGGCTTCTTACAGCCATAAGAAATTAAATCTCAGAGCAGTAACATGAAGTAGCAAAAATGTAAGCCAACATCTAGCAAAATTCTTTGGTGCTTCTTGACTCACTATCTGAAAACCTGGACATTGCAGGGTTCCAAATAACCGGAGACTGTCAGCTTTATTCTTCCTAACCCTTCCGGAGAGTACGCTTACTGATACAGCCTGCTGGGGACAGACGAGAGCGTTTACTGCCAGACCACAGCTGCTGCACAGTGATCTGCACAGGAGACTACTTCCACGTTGTCTCATTAGGAATGAGCAGTGTGTCTCAGAAACACTCCCGTGCAGTATTCTGTTCCACCGACAAGCACTGCCAAAAAAGGCAAATTCTGGAATAAATTTGCCCTTTAAATATACAGGGCATTTTGTACAAAATCAATGGTGTGACACAGATCAAGATCCAGACTTAGCTTCTGAAGAATGTGAACCTTTGGCTTCCAAAAAAGTAGACTTACACAGAGGGTATCATCTATGTAATCTATGGAGTATACTGTTCAACAACATTTTTGCATTTGACTTCTATTGAGCTTATCCTCAGAAATGAGAATTGGAGCTGACTTTTAAAACATGAAGTGTTGGGTGACTCTGAAATCAAACTACAAAACTACCTAAAATCTATATGCCATTAGCCAGACAAAAGTTTTGTTTTTTTAATCACAAAGTGGTAAATATAGAGAAGTATGAAGCCTTTTTTTTTGTTTGTTTTTCTCTCCTATAATGCATAACAGCAAAAATAACCAGTCCCTTAAACAAAGAGGGAATTTGAGACCTGGAGAATGAATGTGACAGCATGGGGCAGGAGCGTACATCTCAGGCTGTCAGCACCTCAGGGCTGTGCTCTTGCTAAGGCTAAGCACAAGTGTGAGACGGAAATCCATCCTCCGCCTCATCAAATGACCATGAGCACACACACTGTGAAGTAGGAGAGATGTTCATGCTCCCCTACTGTTTCCTCTCTGTGGGAAAAGAACACCCTTTCTCTGAGTTTACCGTACAGCAAATGCAACACAAAAATCATGCTCAGTTCACTGCATCCATTTTTTTGACCTGCACATGTTTTCCAAATGCAAAATGAAATTCACTGTGTTAATAACTGTGATGTGCTGCACAGTGTTATGAGACAAAACTTGGCTGATCAGGTGATGCCTTGCTGATGTGGCACATGTACTACTTCCTTACTGTACTCCTCACCTTTTTCGTTTTGTCTAGTCTCCCTGACTTGGTTCTTTTCACTCTGCCATATCTCATTCACTTCTCACTGGTTGTGCTCCCTGTCTGGTTCCACACCATTTGCTCCTTTATTCACTTTTGAAAATGGAATACGAATACAACAGCCTGTAAGTTCAAATAATCCTTTCTAGCCACTTTTATGTTCAAATAGCTCTAAGAATGATGGCAAGGGACTGCTGAATTGTCTTCCTCTCCCATCATGACTGTCACGCAGCCTGCAAGCAGTTGGCTGCAGCAGCACCTGGTCTCTGAAGATGCTGAGAAGCCAGGGCTGCGGCAGGTCCTGGGGGAGCCACACTGCCCAACAGCAAGTTCATTTGTCATCGGCAAGACTCAGACATCACAAAGTACCCCTATTTCCAGAAGATCTTATTCACACATTAAAATAAATGCCTTTTGGATAAAACAAATGAAGGAAATTTTGGTAAAATACCGTGCAAGGTACAGACCCAAGGTTTACCATGTTTTTGCTCATAAAAGGTTAAGATGTATTGGCAGAGTCAGTATGTGCATGACATAAATACTGCACACAATAAAAGACTGGCAACACATAAAGAACAGTTGTGGGATAAAACAGACAATGTGGAGAGCAGGAAATAGGGTGTCTCTCTTCATGCTGCACTGTAGCTTTGCATCCTCTTCAGTGAGGCTTCAATGGTATAAGAATGAAGGGTTTGTGCATTGCAGTGATATTCAGAATTTTCTCAAGGACACCACCCTCACTGAATGGGTTCAAAACTTAGTTGCTGACCAAGAACAAATTGAATGCAGCCCTTGACCAACTAGAGTGACACTGCTGGTCAGAGAAGGAGGAGGGTTTGGAGGAAGAGCATATTCATACCACTGGCTGGGGATCCAGAGGGATTTAATGCAGCAACAAATGCAGATCCCTGGCTCATTTGACACCACTGGGTGTTGCGCAGCACCACTGAGAGAACAGAAAGCACTGCCAGAAATGCAGCTTCCACAGTCCTCCTGTTCGTGTGGATCAATGATTCATCTGGAGGGGATGGGGGCCTGACTGGGCAAACAACCAGAAAGCATATTTTACAAAATTCTGAAACACAGATATTTTTTTTTCTTCTTAAAGCAAAACAGTATTCAAACATGCTGAGAAATATACAGAAGTCCCAATTACGGAGAGAGATGGAATAATGCAAGTTCAAAAGTGTTAATGCAACATAATTTTAAAGCTAACAGCTGTGGACTAGTTAGTGAAGTGCCATTCTTTTCGCTGTATCTTTAAGTGCTGTTAAATTCATTTGTCACTTGATGGAAAGCCAGCAGGCTACAAATCTCCCAAGCACCTCTCGCGCTGAATAGTGACAGGAGTATTCTGTTCTGCCATAAGACAACATTTGTGTGTGTCTCTGTCCGAAGTCATACATGCTATTTTAACTCATCTGCCTCCCCATTCTCTCCAGCCCAGGAGGACAAATTGCTCACTGTGGCTCCCTTTCAGAGGCAGTACAGCGCGCAAAGAATCATGACTGAGCAGAAACACAAGAAACAGGCACATAAAAATTCATCACTTTGGCCTCCTGACCTCTTGCCACTGGGTTTGGCAAACCCTGTCTCAAAAAGTAGCACCAAGGGAGAACTAAGCAGACCGGCTGAGTGAAATTACTGACAAAAAATATCTTGGACACAGGAAAACCCCACCAGATGCTTCATTGTCTTTTCAGAGAAGTGGTGCTGAAAAAGGGGGTGATCTACCACATGGCATATTGGGTGGAATAAGTAGAGCCATTGTTTCAGAGCAGCTCTGTCACTTTACTGACTGCAATACAAAGAGGTGTAAAGCAAGATTTAATCCTGACTTTTTAGTCAGCAGATTAAAACCAATCATGCCAGATGTCCACAAGACTGTTTAACATACAGAAAGCTTTTTCATACTCCACAAAAAGTGAAAGCTGTAATAACTTCTTCTTTATTTCCTCTAGAGAGGCCTTTTTCTCTCACTTTTAGTCAGAAAAAAGGGGAGATATTGTAATGGATTTTAAGATGTGCTATTAATTTTTACTCTAGCTTTTACTCTTCTCCCTTTTGAGACAAAGTAAATTCTTTTACCCATCCAAATCAGACAGGTATGCCAGAGAAAACCGCTGGTATAAAAAGGCTACAATTTCAAAAAGAAGGTATACCTGTAAGACCAGAAAGGGATGTTATCAGCAACATTCACCACAGAAGCTAAAGTTCCTCTCCAAAATCCTTGAGGCAACATGAGATATGACAGTATGGTTGTCAGCATTGTGGCAAATAAATAAATGTATAATGGTTTTCCCCCCTAAAACTGAAATTGTGCTTGTATGAGTTTTTGCACATCTGCCTCCTCACATGTGCTGGCCAGCCTGAGGACGTGCATACTCTGCTTCCTACCTTACGTATGTGTACACAGGCACACATCAAATTCGAGTGGGTCTTGCATGACCCTTATGGCAGCCCTTGTTAAGTTCAACAGAAACCTCACAGGGAGGATGCTGATCCTGCAGTCCTAAGGGGAAGGTGCTCTCAGTACTAAGGGGCACGCCTGGGTAAGAAACGCTGCCTCAGATGCGGCTTCTGCACCGGGACCCAAAATGTGACCGAGGTCACTGGAAGCTACCACAAGACCTAAATATGAATGCTAAAAAGTGATACTCGCATTTAAAAATACCCACTCGGTACTTCTTCATTAAGTGCACCTACAGAACTCTTAAACACTTTGCAGAGTTTTCTTAACCTGTTGCTTTATTCTTTTTCTATTTATAAACAGATTTATCTCTAAAAATACTACCTCAGAGGATATAAATTCAGCAGTTACTGTAATTTTAAAATATATTTAGTTGTCTTCTGATATATTAAGGAAGTGCAAAAAACCTGTGTATTACCACTCCCTCTGAATTTCCATAGCCAAGAATGTTGTTAAATTCAACAAAAATCAAAATATATATTTAGTTTCTTATATTAAATTGCAAATAATTTCTGCATTTAAGAAAAATAACAGACTTTATCTTTGATAAAAGCTATATAAAAAAAATCCCTTAAAATTCCAGTATTACACCGACTTGCATACTGAACATTATTTACTAAACTGGAAGCCTTATGGCAGTAAGATGATGTCTTGTGTGATATCCCTTATCTATCCAATTGCCTGAGGAAAAATTACAAATTTTTTGTAGTTTTTTTTGGTAACTTTTTGTAAAAATTTTTGTAAAAATTACAATTATTTTTTTTGTGGAAAAAGCTACAACTGACATATCTCTTTTTTTTTTTTTTTTTTTTTTTTTTTTTTTCTTGTCACACTCCTCAACAAAATTGTCATTAGCAGTTCCTAAAATAAAAGTAGACATCTTATTGAATCACTGACCTAAAACAGTACTATTAAAACCATTTTTTTCATGTTTATCTTGTCAATACCTAAATGAAAACAGTTAAGATCATATGATACTTTTTAGTACTTTCAGAGAAATACACATAAACTTACCATTGTGTTAATACACAGTTCTGAGAGGATGCTCTACTGAACTGTCTAAATCAGCTGTATCTGTAACTGCGTAGCTCCTGCCACCAACAGAATTAATTTTCCATCCTTTAAAACTAGGATGTCACTTCTGGACTTCATATGAGACAAAAGGAGAAGCATGTTTTGGCTAACCGTGGTTTACAGCACTGTAAACCACAGCCACAGTTACAAGCCTAGTACTGTGTTCTCTTCCCTGACCATGTATTCCATTAATTAAGTTCACTGTTCATATTTGTCCACACATCATTATCATCCTTATTTTACCTTCACAGGTCTGGTACCATATTGGTAATTTTGGACAGGTAGGTACAAAGTAAAGGCCTACCTTTACTAATGTTTCTCTTTTCCCCAGTGTGCAATGATGACTGATAGGTGTAACACACTTGTTTTTCATCTTCTGGCATTTCATTCCCATACTGAAAAGACAAGCACTGTAATGAAGATGAGGGTATTTTCTTTCTAAGGAAGTCCAACTGGTGACTCTCAAGAAGACTAAGTCAACTAAGCATAAATCTGACTAGGAGATTTCTGCCAGTTAAACACGTTTTTCATCACCATTTCATCCACTTCAGAATTTATGCAATTTTAAAGTTATAATTCTGCTCCCTCTTTCTGAATTTCTTCAAGCAAGTCTTGTGGGTGGCCTTCAAGATACATTTTACCAATTTTTCATGCCCATCCCTCGAAATGTGACCCTGCTCCTGTGCTTTTATCTGTCTGACAACTTCACACAGGAAAACATGCAGCCCCTCTGATAGCATGAAATCGGAAACAATAGCCTTTGGAAACAAAAGGGAGTAGGGAGGCAGGATACAGTCCAGGTCCTGGCTGATTTTAGCCACAAACAGATGTTCGTAGGTCCTGATACCCTGAGCAAGCTGAAAGGAAAAGCTTGTAAAAGAAATGGACCTTAAAAACAATGCATTGAAGAGCTTTAAATAAAGGCAAAAGGAAAGCAATATGGCTTTCAATGATAAATCTCAGCAAAGAAAACCAAAGTGGTACCATGAATTTCAATGATGCATTTTTCTTTTTCTCAGTGAACTCTACAGCTCATTTTGAAATAGCTCAAACCTCATCTTAGTTTACAAGTCTCCCATATTCATTAAAAGGTTACAATGCATGCATTTTTAGTTTCTTGTAACTAATCACTTTAGCTGGGAACACCCAGTGAAGTCCTGTAATATAGGCTAATGCTATTATTTCAAAAGCTGCTTATAGCTCAACAAAGAGGAATATGCTGAAAGAATCTTGACTGGAAAAAATCTTAGACTACCTCTTGGAACAAATTATGTTCAATCTCCTTCTCTTTTCATGTGCACTATTTCACACTCAAAAAAAACCCACGTAAAGAATCTATGAAGCGCTGTCCTGAATCGGACCAGGGTTCTGTTTCACAAAAGCCAATATGCACCATTTACAAACGAAACAAAGTGTAGAGTCACTTGTCTGACTGAAGTTTCTGCTTTTGTGATTAAAACTCTCTTCCTCTTTCTTGAAGAGTCTGCCATCCAAAAGGGCCTGTGCCATGCTCCAATGCACAAAATACATGTATTCACTACAGGAGAAAAAAAACCTGAAAAAATTGGCACAAAAGCGGGTGCATAGCTTAAGTCCTGTTTAGGATAGCCCTCACTTGAACTCTGCACATTTGCATAGATTTTACCTATTAATTGTCTGCATCAAAAATATAGTGGATAACTCAAATAAATGTTTCATCATCTGTATGTGGTCAGGTGCAGATTTAACTTGTTAATTTTTAGCATCAATGAAATACAGATGATAAAGAAATAAAGAAATGGTATCTTACTTCACCAACATGGAAATCTGGAGAAATAATTTTAATTAAAAGAATATCTGAGACAGAAGGTATCTAAATCTGCTTAGCAAGTTTGAAAAAATTATCAGTCAAATCTCAAGCCAAAAGTAACCATGCATTTCTCTTGTCTAATCATACAAAGAACAGATCATTACGCTGCACCAAGTTCTTCCCGAACTGAAGCAAATATCATCTTTGACTAAAACAAATCTTCAGAAAGACATTAGCTCTTGATAAGACATGGAGCATCCACCAATTCCTCAATCATTCCAAGAAAGAAACTTCTCATTGATCACTTATGTGGCTGATTCCTCATGCATGATTTTTAATTCAAAATTTTTTGCTACCACTTCCTAAATATTATCTGGGATAGGACTAGGATCATTGTTGTAAATAGAGCAGACTGTGGAGACCAGTGTTCTAACTACAAACTCCTCGGACACCCTCTCTGACCTATCAGCCAGGGCTGTTAAAGGTAGGTTTAATGGTTATCTAAGGAAGCCAGGTACAGCAAACCTGATGCTACCTGTGAAAATAATTCCTCTGTGGCATCCAGACTTTGCCTAGGGTCTCTGAAAAAATGCAGAGCCCCTCACTCTCCTCCCATGCCAAATCATGCTTTTTAAATTCAGAGCGAAGAAACTTGATGCAATTCATTGTAATAGCTTTGCATCCGCATGTAAAATCAACTTCACAGTTGGTGTTAGTTTTTTTTAAAATGTATCCAAAAATGCATTAATGATATATGCTATGGCATTATCATGGGAGCTGAGTTTGACCTGTTTGCCTTCAGTAAGACCTAATGTCCTTATCACTAATGACTTCTCAGAGCTTCTATACATGTAAACACAACCAAATGCAAAGTTAAACAATATTTTTGATGAACTTATTTTGCCATATGATTACTTGGTTATCATTTACACCCAAGCTGTTAATCTCATTACAAACTTTCTTTGTCAGACTCATTATCTGACTTTATTATATCTTTCAATTCTTTTATCACTAGCAACTTTTCTTTTAGTTTGTCTGAAATGAATGTCTTGCTAATGAGCTTTTAGCTAATGAGGGGCTTGCTCGGTGCTCCCTCCTTTAGTCTTGTACCCTTAACCACAGGTACAAATCTGTCCTTCTCTTAGCATTCTGCAATGCCCCAGGTACTCCAATTTCTTCTCAATCACCATTAAAGACTGTAGGCTAAAGATGGACAATTAAAATTGTCCAGTCCTTCTAGTTAAAATCATCCTCGCTTATTAGTAAGACTACTATACGCTTCATAATCTTCATGTGCTGAGCATATTCAACTGTTTCTTCTAGTACATCGAGCAGAAATACATACAGAACATGTCTGGTATTTCTGAAACACCATTTTCAGTTTGTTCAAGTATATGTAATAAAAGACTTAAACTGGTTTTTGTTCTTCTTTCTAAATGGAATCTGGTTAGATATAGTGAATTACTGATCCGGATGTAAATGCCTAAAAGTCATGCACATAGCAAACAGCCCTCCCAAATAAAGTAAAGAATAATGAAGAACAACAAAACTGCAGGAGTGATAAGACAGGAAGAACCCAATGTCCTACTGATCAAACCCACTTTTTTTTTTTTTTTTTGCTTGATGACCGTCTCCTGTCTACAACCTGTTCAGGCACCTCTCTAAATCTCACAAAAGCTTTGCTTCAGCCAACATGCTGTGACCACACCTGTGTGTTCTCAAAATGCTGCTGTCACAGCCATGGTGAAGGTGGACAACGAGCAGAAGACAGTGAGCCACCCAACTCCCTCTTACTGATTTAATGTTAAGCACACACCACGCAGGGGACAGGAGGCGCAAAGCTTTCTTCCTTTAAATTATACAGAAACACGTCAAGTGAAAGAGATTTTCAGCACATCCAAGGAAAACATCAACTCTGAATTTTTTACTGTTAGATGTAAACAGAACTCTCAAACATTTCACTTGTGTCCAACACTGATAATCTGCATGAAATTTAGCGCTTGTTAAAACTGCAAAACCAAAGACAATTAAAAATAAACCTTGCTGTTTTATTCAATGTCATTTACAAGGAGATAATATTTGAAAGTGTTATACTTGATACTTTCACTCCAACACCTAGTAAAAAATTCTCATATTTACATAGAGGATATTCACTATACATTATTCTAGACTTTTGGGCCTGTCTTCGGATATTTCAGAGAGAGAAAATCGAAACAGATCAGGGTTTTGAATGGCATTTAAAAATATTTTTTTCTTGATGAATATTAACACTATACATATTTATGCATTGTAGTACTGAACTGTATATAATAATTTGATTTCAGAATTGTATCAACTAAGCAACCAGTACTCTTTGAACTAACTGTAACACGTTTTACTCCACAAAAGACACCTATAAATTCTTGGAATGATACTCAATGTGCAGGAAATTCAACTGTCAGTGTTCATGGATTTTAAAATTACCATTACTAAACCACAATAAATTAGCACACAGAGTTGCTTAGTTTAAATACTGTAATATTACAGGTTTCAGTGCAAATTTTATTTTACTTCTGAGGAAATTATCAAAGGCAAGAACAAAGTTAATGGTAGCAGCCTACGCATACCCTTCTGTATCTTCAGTAAACATTCATAGTTGAAAAAACTATTGTGCAAGTTATTGGCAAAAAAATCAAGCAAAACAGCCAACTATATAAAGATCATTGTCAAAACTAGCCTTTCATTTCAATGATCACAGGTTTTCAACTAGAAATTCTGACAGCAAATGGTCAACTCAAACTATTTGCTAAAGCACATACAATACACAATACCAGGCAACTGTTTGGGACTTCTACAGAGCCTAACTACAGTAGAACTACAGCCTTTATTTTATCTATCCCTGCTTTTATTGTTTGTCATTGTTTCTTAGTTACTCTGCTGTCAATATTTGAAGAACAGAATCCTGTCTTGATATTGATTTGCTAAAGACTTTGAATCACTGTCTTCATAATGCATATGTTTTAAGGCAAGTGCATGCAAAAGGTGGAGGTGAAGCTGCTTATTGAATTAAATCAATACAAGACACCAGATTCGCAATTATCTGGTATTCATTTTATATGATGTAAAATATCCACTAAACAGAAAGAAAAAAAAATTCCATCTCACCTTGGCAATTTCTAATTCAAATTTCTTGTATACTCTTGACCTTTGGCGTGCTTAAGTTCAGTTGTTGTCACTCTTAAACATTTAGCATATACTTGACTACTCCAATGCTAAGTGAAGATTGGGTTGCATAATGCTATCTTTTGCGATACTTGTATGGTTCACACTGAAGGGCACAGAAAGAATAGCAATGGCAGTTACAGTCTGGAGATGTGCCTCTAAGGGGAGCTCAGGGCAATGCCACAGGGACTGCATGACTCAAAAAAAAAAAAACACAACAACAACAAAAAACATTGAGGAGGAAACACGGTATTCATATGAAAGACCAAATCTATCTGGGTTATATTTGTGCTTCTCAAGCTTAATGACAGTACTACAGGTACACTGTCTTCAGCTGAAAATAAATCAAAAAATTAAACTGTTTAAATTTTCAGGAAAATGTTAGTATTGTATGAATAAAAGTAATCTAGAAATAGCATTACAGAAACAGAGAGATTTCCATGAGGTTAATCCAGTATGTCCATTTCTTTACTGTCTCTATGAAAGCAAGGTAATCTGAATGCGACATAAAAGACTTGCTAGAAGACAGGAATTTAATCTATCAGCAATGGTACCATAATCTATACCAGACTTTGTAAAGAATACCTTTTAGTGAGGTTGGAGAGTAAACTAAAAACTTTTACTTGTCTGAGGGCTACATGCTGGTATAGAGTACATGGGTAGGGTATCACTGACAGATGATGCGAGTCTTCCTATAGCCACCATCCATCATCCCTAAACTTCACTGAAGCAAAGTTACACGCTGTTCAGAGCTCTGCTGCATTAAGTGGGGATCAGGAAGAAGTTTTTCCTCCAGGGAGCAGAATTCATAGCATCACAGAAGCACAGACCAGTTTGGGTTGGATGGGACCTGAAGGAGCGTCCAATTCCAAGCCCTTCTGCCACCTTGTGCCCACGGGGAGCCCACGGGGTTGAGGCAGCACTGGCTCCGCAATGGTGTACGGTGGGAGGGCTAGCCCCCACACCCGTGGCATCACGTGCATCTTGATCAGCCCCAGCCCGTCATACAGCATTTCTTCCACATTGGAGGAGCAGTTTCTGGGGAGCACAAAGGGGCAGACTCTTCACCTGCTTTTTGGGTGCTATTCTATGGGACTAAAAGTGCCATAACAGAGCCTGAACTCAGAATTCACTCTTACCGCAATGCCACTTCATGTATACATTTTTTTCAACCTCTATTAGAAAGTGCTGTGCAGCTGTTAACATATATTCATCCCACTGGAACAGGAAGTTACAAAAGCATTTGCAAAGTCAGCACCAGAGAAGTGGTCCTCTAACTACCCAATGACATGGAAAAAAAAATCCAAGGAAATGGCAAAAGTCATTTGAAGCCAGATGAAAGATCCTAATGACTCTCCAGAAATGTCCATCTGGGCAATTTACCTTGTTCTTCCATAGGAAGACACCATAAAGGAATATGATAATTTTCGAGTATTTTATTGGCATACTCTTTACTCATTAAAGGAAAAAAAAATCTATTATATGATTGTTGAGAATAACATCAGACTGTATAGGTCAAAAATTGACTGACATCACTCTGGACAAGCATTATTGAGACACACAAAGGAGCTGTTGTGCCTTTAAGCTTATGGTACATTGCAATGCAGTAAATGAAAAGCCACTATTATGAGGGGATGTTTATGTCAGTGTCTGAAACAAATCTTCTTTTTACTAGAATAATGCTGTCTTAAATTGTTAACTGTTGATCAGATAAACAACATGTGATAAAGATCCTATAATCTCTTTTCATAAAATTCATTTTAACTCTTTAATGGCTTTATATATTAAATTATGACGTTATTGAGCCCCGCAAAGGCTTTTAGTAGCTCTAAATAATATTGTAACAGAGCTCTTATGTAAGCAGTAATGCAAAAAATCATGATTAAATTTTAAATAACATAAATATTAAATGCAAAAATTTTCACAAGACATAATGTATCAGTCACCACCAAGAACTTGTCACAACCTCCTACCCTCTTCACCAAGAAAGCCTATTTGTAGGGCTTGGTGTAAGAAGGAACTAATTTGATTTCCATGGTCAGCCTGTAAATTTAACAGATGTTTTATGCAGTGCAGGATATACAGAACCTCTATGGCACTGTATTACCAAGACCAAGGTGATGCTATTTCACAAATGCAGCTTGCACAAGATATACTCCTAGTGGTCCTTCAGTCTTTAGACAGGACATATGGAAAGCAGAATGGTCCCAACATAATTTCAATCCTTCTACCTTTTCAGTAAGTAGCTAAAACAAATGGCCTTTGGATGAGGGGAACATTTAATGCTGCACTGTCGATCTCCTCTCCTAAGCCTCAGGGATGAAGTTTAAAATAAGGCAATTTACTACTTGCTGATTATATGAATCAAGTGACAAGAAGACACTGGACATGTTTATGAAGTCAGAACAGATGGGTCCCTCCTTCAAAGCCCCCATCTCTCAGCAGGACTTAACAGGTACACTCCCTGCTAACCAGATTGGCCTTTGCTCCTTGCCAGATAGACATCATTGCCCTTGGCTGGGACAAAACTATAGTTCTCCTGAACAACACAATTTCTGTGACAGTCCATCTCCTTTATGCTGCACAGATGCTTGAGCAAGACTGGAAGGAAACGGTCCAGGCACTAATATGAGGAGAGGGAGCTGGGCACTGTCTGGGGACAGGTCCTCATGCCATGGGAGGCATTCCCTGCTCAGGGGAGACGAGAAAGCTTGAACTAAATAACATTCGCTTGTATGGCAATCTTGATGCAGAGAGCTCTGAAGAAGCTGGAGGAAAGAGAAATAGTTAAAAATCTAACACTGCCAAAGTGCTATATGTGTAGGCCTAAACTGTAAGGCTACAAGCCAACATACAATGTAGTCAACACCTTTATCTTAATGACTTCACGACAGAAATTCCATTCAGAACCAAACTCAGGAGAACCTCAGAGAAGAACCTTGCTTCTTCTCTGCAAGGGACGATTCAATAACTTGCTGATAAGTAAATATACAACTGTGGAAATATACAAACAGAAATGAGCATTTTGTAATTTTTATGCAAGTCTGAGTGGGATGGAAACAAATAGAAATAATATCAAAATGGATTTATGGAGTTATATATTTAGAAAGGTGTTAATAAAAGGAAAGGAAATATACTGAAGCACAATGAATTTAGTAGAAATTTGTCTACTGAGTTACTGGAATTTGCTTAAATTACCACAGTTGAAAGATTTATTCTGGAAAGTTACTCTGTTCTGGTATGTGTTTTTTTTTTAAACTCAAATTGGAAGATTTTTTGACTGAAGACTGCACATGTTGTTTGCTCTTATTTATAATGTTTATTTCAATTAAACCTTATCAATATCTTGTTTTGTTTAAGGCAATGACCTGGATCCTGAAAAGAAAGAATGAATAAGGTTTGTAACCATTCAAAAAGCTGAAACTTGAGGTACTCTATCCCTGACAGCTTTTACAGATAACAGTAGTATATTTTTGTCATATACTATACTATCAAGTCATGATGGGGTCCTGTGGCCATTAGTCACTGATACAGCAATAGTGCTTAAACTACTTAATATTGGAGTCAATAAATACCTTTCTAACCATTAAACTTCACAGTAAAGCTCTTCTGAGCTGAACAAAGCAGAGCAGCTTTCCAGCTGCAGCAAGGCCTTAAGGCAGCACTGTGGTGTGACAATGGATGCAGAGCAATACTGTGTCTTGCAGCTCTCACACAAACCAGTTTGTCCTGTGGGAAGATGATGCATTAACTGGGCCTCTGTGAAAGAAGATGTGGTATCTGTCTTTTACTCTGAAAGCTCAGGTACCATTGTTACATAAGAAAAAGAAAGCCATATGAATATAAAGATTTTTATCTGTCCCAACAGGAAATGAAAGTGACCAGGGTTAGAGTTAAATGCCAAGTGCACCAGCAAACAAGTGTCTGTACACAAAGGTGGTTGCTGCCTACCCCATACAAATGGCCTACACAAATAAGCTTTGTATATCTGGAACATTACAATTTGTCCACTCTCTATAAATACTACATTTAGCATTAGTTAGTGGCAAGGGGGTGCTACTATCAACTTTTTTGTTCCCATTATAGTAATGATAGTTCCCTATCCCCCAGCACTAAATCTGTGCCTAAATCAAAATAAAAATCTTCCTCCCTACCCTGATTGAATATCAATCTTGATTCCTGTGTTTCTGTGTATCCTATAGAGGCAGATATGATCCTGTTCCTTGATTTTCATATGGATGCCCAAATCTTTCTTCATTTAGTTTTTGATAAGCAAACAAAATATCATTCTAGATCACAGGCTGTAATTTTGAAAATTCCCAAATTCCCCTTCTAGGCTTCTACTAATGACAATCACAATACATATATGTACACTTTTTTTTTTTTTCTATGAATGGGTGCCTTTTAGATACTAGTGTGTAATTTGTCCATAGACATTAACACTTTGTGTCACAGTAAGAACCAGTAATAATCACGTATTTCAAAAGAATGCTTTTTTTTCTTTTTTTTTCCAGGTACACCAATTTTTTTCAAAAATTACATAAATTTGGGATGGTCAAAAAATATTATATGGCATCTATTCGGGTGATATTTGGCCTCAACTCAGTTGATAAGTTTTTATACTGGATATAAGCAGAAAAAAAAAATCATAATTGGCTTTAGTTAAATATACATTAAGGGTTCTCACTATGCATTATAATACTTCATTTAATTATTTAAATTATTGCTTCTTTTATAGAAATAATTTTCAAGTCAGGAAATTATTAATGTTTACTTATATGTATGTTTTTTCTAGCTACAGCCCCTGCAATATGATAAACCCTCTTGCCCTGTGTGAAAAAAGCAATTGATTGCTAAAACTCTTAAGGGAAGTGGTGGAGTCACCATCCCTGGAAGTCTTTAAAAGACGTTTAGATGTAGAGCTTAGGGATATGGTTTAGTGGGGACTGTTAGTGTTAGGTCAGAGGTTGGACTCGATGATCTTGAGGTCTCTTCCAACCTAGAAATTCTGTGATTCTGTGATTCTGTGAAAGGTAAGCATGCAATAAAGTGCTTTCTGTATTCTGATTCAAATGCTTCATGTGTTACAAGACCCCGGGCACTGTCAAAGTATTTGGCAAGCAAATGTCAGGATCTGTTTTGTAATTAGCATGTCATCAAGCAGGAAGTAACCTGCAATCCCATCAGGTAGATGAGCATTGTTAAATCTTGGAAAGTTGCAATGGAGACCTGGAATCTGGCATTCTGCTACGACATTTTTTTTTTGTGAATTTGCAGAAAGCTTCAGCCTCTTGAACTAGACAGCTTGAGTAAAGCTTCAAGGTTTCCCTTTGGATATTTTTCTCTTCTGTACCAGGAACAATAATCCTTGTGCTAAAAGTGATCCGCAAGCCCATGACAAAAGATATGCCCTCTCCAGAAACTTTCTTCTTCCCCCTGCACCTTTCCCCACCATTTAGTATATAGCACAAATCTATGAACTTGAGCCATTCAGTAATAGTTTGTCCTCAGAAACCACCACTTCTCCCAAAACAGCCCCACGGGCCAGTAGCTATATCCTGCAACCAGTGAAAAAGAAGGTTTCAGACAGCCAAAATGTCATCCATCACCATCACTGTAAGCTAGGTGATGAATGGCAGGTGTGGCAGCAGCCAGCTCTGTCCCGGGCTGTGCGGAGACGGGCGCTGCTGGTACCGCTGTCACCCGCCGTCAGCCAGTGCCAGCTGAGTCTCCCAGCTGCTGCCACGCAAGGCATAAAACATACACTCTGAACAATCACAGCAGCAGAGCTGAGCTTATAGGCTGCATTATTAATTAGTCTAATGACGCTCAGCCCTATTAGAAAGCACAAGATAATTGTATTTAATTTGTGTACGTTTTAATTATGGCCCAAGCAGTGCCAAATTTGATCAACGTATCATCTTTTCTGTTCTGCTCTGTAACCATGTTTGTATTAATTTGCATCTGAAACAGGAGGAGCTGCTAAACCCTATTGGGAATAGAGTTCCTTTTAGTTTTTAAACACTGCCATCTTTCACATCATGACGCTGTGCAAGACCTCTGCCTGCTGATAACAGTGTCATCTTTTCCTGTGGCCACAAATTAAAAGCAGGTTTACGACCACATGCTACTAGACCCTCTAGGGCCCCAGAGAAGGCAGCCAGAGAACAATTCATTCACTCATCCCTCCCCTTATCCATGATGGAAGTAGAAACAATTGCATCATTTAATTTACTATTGCAACGGGGATATGGCTCATTGGCCCCTCGTTGTTTTGAAGATGGATTTAATTAACCTCCTATGAATCTTGCCAATAAGCATGGCAGCATCAGTATGGAACTGGAAATGTTGAAAAATCAGTTGGAGAGATGGGTCATCAGTATTTCTCAAGCTAGCTCTGCTGAGAGGACTTACGACTACTACAGTGTTACAGCCCCAGAAGAAAGCAAAGGAACATACTGAGTTAATATACTACTGACTTACCTCTGGGAATCTAAGCTCAGGTTTGACTTAGACTACTGAGAAAAAGAGAGGTAATTGAATAATTCCTAATAGCCACATATATCTTTAATACAGAAGCCATTTGCGATCACTGGAAAATAAATAATTGCAATTAACTACACTGTTAAGTAAATATAAAGTCCCTTGGGGAAGCAATCTACATGCTTTTATAAGTCTGGCTACAATATGAAACTCATCACGATGTCTATGAGAGTAATTTATAATGAACGTTTAGCAGGTGCCTCAGATGGGTTGCTGCAATTTACATTCATTAATAAAACTGTCCTTATTAGACCCCAACTTTTATGCATTTTAATTTAATAAATCTTTATTACATGTTCATTTTACATTTGATTTTGTTTTGAAGATGTCATAGAATCAGTTTAACTTGTAATGAAAGTTAAAAGCTTTGAGACCCAGTTATTTACAATGACCTATTTGAAAAGAGAAAAAGAATCTAGCATCTTAAGCATTTCTAACTAGAATAAAAACACGATCTGAAGTTTGCAAGCTATTAAGAATAATTTATTTAATTAAATGCAGGTTTATCTTAAGAATAAAGCAATGTGATTTTTCTTTTTGTAAGGATGGCTTAGTATCACTTAACTAAAGGAAGAAGGGAATCCTGTTACAGTTTAAACTGACAGTCATTATGGAGCAAGGAACACATTAATTGAAAAATACAAGAAAGAAAGAACAATTCCTTTCATAAAAGGGCTCTTTTTCATGATTTGTAGCACATTATTAGAAGCTCTTCTAACTACTTGAAGATTTAATAGGATGTTATGAAGTTTGGGTAGTCTTGGTTCAGTCAGATTTATGCAAGCCTTCATTAATTTGTTGCTTTTGTAAGAAGGGATCTGTCTGTGACAGCATTTGCATACCTGTACCTCTTTATTTTGTCCTGCTGTAAAAGCTACAGGAAGAGCGTCTGTCTTTTCTCAGCACAATTAAGCATTCTTCAGTGCTGCAGTCAGCCAGAAGACATACATGTATAACCTTGTCTCAGAAATATGTAAGAGGCCTTTTTTGTCCGAGTCAGATTTTGAGCCATTTAGAAGCATTACTGCAGTGTTTTATTGTGTGTGAAATGACACCTTTGTTTGTCTAAAAAGATTTGTTAATCAGTTTCAGTTCTTGCAGAAGAAAGAAAAGATAAAAATTGGACTGTCAAATGTTGGTGTAAGCCTAGAATAGACAGAAATAGTTTTCTTAGCTGTCAACAATTTTCATTTCATCAGTTTTTCCAACCCTCCCAACTATATTCAACAAGTCATCACTAAAGAGCAATAAAGTTTGAGATCAGCATCAAAATACGCACAAAGCATCTGAAAACGGATTTTTATTGCTGTGTGCATATTCAGTATCTGTTCTGGAACCACAAAATAGACTGTGAAATGTGTACAACAGGTTAGTTTCTCTTGCAGATTTTGCAGCTGTAAGGAGAATAAAATCATCTAGTTATGTGCATAAACACCAAAGACTGAAACATAGTTGTGAAGTTACACTTCATAATCCAAACTATTAATAACTTTACATCAGCAACTTTTGAGTATAGCTTTTGATATTCTATCAATAAAAAAGAAGACTTTTCCATATACTTTATTGTTTTAAGACCTAATTTCAATACTTGTTAAATAAGAACTAGTGGAGAACTGTAGACATACAGCTGTTCTTCATATCCCATCCAGCAAATGGAGAGATGGCGTGGAGCTGTGGAATTGGGAGCAAAACCTTAAGAGGGATGAAGAAAAAAGGAACAAATGAGCTAGAGAGAAGATTGGGTGAGCACAGCCACAAACAAAATAAATGTCTTGAGAGAAGCAAAGTGTATTTTTTCGTGGCCCCAAAGGCAGAAAAATATACCAGTTCAGGACTGGGACAAGAAAGCACCTAGGTAAACAGTAATAGTTGAGGGCTGAGATGGGGAATCCTTACCCAGGCAGCTGACTCAACATACAGAATGATCTTTGCAGGCTCTTGCACTTTCTAGTTGTGCAAGAGCCTGCAACAACTGATTTAGTTGTTTAGTTGAATCCCACTGCCACATCTGATCCAGTTGCTGGGAAGATTCCTTCCTTGTGTCATTTCTCAAGCTGTCATTCTCTGAGGTGCTTCAGATGTCACCTGTTCTCCTTCTTAAACACATTTCTGCTTTCTGCTAGCAATTGCCCATTTCTCATATGAGCCAAGACTTTCTGTAATTGCAGCACCAAATCACTACGCAGTTATTCATTTTCTCATTCTGTTGCATGTTGCAGTGGGAGAAATCATAATTAAAGCAGGGAAAAGAAAGACTTTCATCTTTTTCATACTTTTTGGCTAAGGATTTTTTGGATAAAGGCCCTTTTTCATGCCTTAAAATGGTTTTACTTGCCCAGCACCAGACAGCTGTGATGCGGATTGCATACTTGAGATGTATTTTCATTTCTCTATTGAAAAAGGATCCAACTGAAAAGTTTGAGACGTCTCAGCTGTTCACATAAACCAGATGTGTGGTTACTACAATGCACAGGTGATACCCTACTATTTAGGAATGATTTGGGACACCAATAACATTCTGGGCTGCATCAGGAGGAGTGTTGCCAGCAGGTTGAGGGGAGTGATTCTTCCCTCTGCTCAGCAATGGTGAGGCCACTTCTGGAACACTGTGTCCAGTTCCGGGTTCCCCAGCACACAAGGCACATGGATATACTTGAGAGAGTCCAGAACAAGCCCACAAAGATGATGAAGGAGTGAAGCATCCCTCATATGAGGAAGGGCTGAGATACCTGGAACTGCAAGGCTCAGGGGGACCTTATCAATGGTCTGAAGACCCAATGGGAGGGAATGGATAAGATGGAGTCAGGCTCCATTTCAGTGGTGCCCAGTGACAGGACAAGAGGCAATGAGCACACACTGGAACACAGGAGGTTATCTCTGAACATGTGAAAACATGTTTCAGTTGTGATGGGGACCCAATACTGATATAGGATGCCCCAAGAGTCAGCATTTTTGAGCATATTCAGACCCCAACTAGACATGGTGCAGAACAACCTGCTCTAAGTGACCTGGCTTAAGTAGGGGGTTGGACTAGATCTTAAGAGGTCCCTCCCATTGTAAACAATTTGTGGTTCTTTGCTTAGAGTTGTTTGAAGATCCAGCCTGTTTGAAGATACAAGTAAGGTCTGGACCAGCACTAGTAGTCAGGTTCATAGTCTAGTTGGAAGAGTAGAACTAACATAGTGATTTTTAACCATAATTAAAGACTCATGAACTTGAAAGAGCACATCTGCTAAGAACAGGTTTCCTGAACATATTTGTTTCCATTTCTGAAAAAGGTTTCCAGAACATATTTACTTCCATTTCTGAAAATGCCTTTTAGTTCCCAAGTTACAGATTTGAAACATCAGCTATTCTAAAAATATTCTGTAAATATTCTAAAACGCTTAATGTAATAAGTATCATTATCATATGGATTTACTAAAGAAAAAGGTTTCTAATTTTTTGTTTCAATTTATTAAATTGCTTAAGAATACATGTATGTAAACAGAGTTATAGCTGGATGAAATGCCATATGCAAAGTTTGTTTTCTGAAATAAAATAAATTGTATTAAAGAGAACAATGTTCCAAAGATATAGAACATGATCTAAAAATACTTTAGTGCTTCAGATACCATGTTATGCTGTCCACTGCCATACTACAGATGGTTCGCTTATCCTGCACTGAAGAATTCAGCAAGACCTACAAGAGTTTACCACTTGGGTATAGCTGAGATCCTGTATGTATAGACATCTGACTTTCATTACTGCCTAGAAGATATGATGTCTAATTTGGATTTTGAAAGGGAGGCAGAATTGTCCATGCCCACAACTAACTAGACGTATAGGCAAGAGTTTCAGTGGATAACTGTTTGTTTGTTCCTGTTTTATTGTTTCTTTTTTGTTTTGTTTTAAATACAAAAATAGAGTAATTCTTAAAGATTAATAAAGACAGTTATTGTGGCCAACTGACAGCAAAAATACTCTTCCTAGTGGCAGAACCACCTAACACTTGAAAAGTGATTTAAATAAAACAACCCTGGTAAACTGTCTCTCATGAAGTTAGAAAGAACAGAAGGAGAAATATCTCTACCAACAGCTTGACCAAAGCTGTCATCTGCGATGCTCTTGGCTGTTGCAGTGAAATAGTGACAGGAGTTATCTCCTGAATGATGCTCTGCATAAACCGCCAAGTTTTAGCAAGTGGGCAGGCTAGTACGAATGAGAACTCTTTCCTTTTTAAACATCTGCCCTAACAAAGGGGAAAGGGCACCTCGGCATGTTAAAGACACAAAATGACAGCCTGTGTGGGATGCCAGTGTGTAGGCAGCCCCACAAATTTACCAACGGGGGTCAAGACCCTCCCACTTGCATTTCCATAGATCTATGTGAGTTAAGAGGAAAGGAGAGATTAATAGGGCCAATTCTGCTTCCACATTTATTCTAGTAAGTGTTTGTAGAGCTTACAGAAAATAACAGATGCTAATCAGTTATTTCAATTAAAAAAAATACATATGTATATAAAAATGATAAAAGAGGAGATTTGAATGGCCTTTGCAGCCTGAAGCCTTGTGTCATCTACAGAGGTCGCAGGTGATAAACTGCTTGATCTTAGGGACTGACAGAAGAGAATTAACTTACTGCTTGCAGTTAGACATTTTATTTCATTCACCTATAGTAATTTAATTTCCTTAATTTCTCACATCATCAAAAAGAATCTATCCTCCTCAATTCTTAGTAATAAAATACCCCACTTATCCCTCCACAAACATTAGTTCCCTCTTCACCCTTAATGTGGTTTAGAGATTTTAGTATCCTAATTTTATGAAGCTGATAGACAACCAGTCTTGCTTCATTTTAGAACCTCCTAATATTTACCCTATTACACTTTTTGAAGAACCAGAACACTAACTCATGATTTTTATGTTTCCAGAATATTCTTCAACGTCAGCCTGGAGTACACCTTGTTGCTGCTGGAGATTTCTTTCAAGTCAAGCCTCATCAAGCCTCCTTGCAATTCAGTTTTAGAAGATAATTTCTCAACAACAGAAAAACTACCTTTGTCACACACATGCTTTTGTGTCTCTTGGTGAGAGACATACACGCATTGCATTTCTGATAACCACTGTCTTACAGTGGCCTATCTGTATTATGTTTAAAACACAGGGAGAGCAAAACTTCCAGAAAAAGTATAGGAGAACCATCACCTACATACAGAAACAAAAAAAAAAATCATGTTTCTATGAAATGTTGTGACAATGCCTGAATTAGAGACACTGACAAGCTGATTTAAACTAGAATTTGATCAGATATAAAAGCTTACAATAATTTTGTATATGTTGTAAACACATCTACAACAAGCTGGTAAGAAAAGTGCTAGAAAACACCCAGAAGCAGTGGGTAAATAACTAGAATACTCTATCTCATCCAAGAGATCTGGCATTGAAAAAAAAAATAATCAGTAGGCAAATATTTGAATTTAAACATCAGTAAAATACTAAAACTTGGTCAACTTTGTAAGTGTAGGATTAAATAAATTTAGGAAAAAAAAGTCATAAAAAATCAGAAAAAAATAAAGTCTTTGTGCATGCATACCTTAAAAGGATTAAAACCTGAGGAAAAGTAAATCTTTCTTTTGTATGTATTGCATTGGTAAAGGGATTTCCTACTTACTAGGCTTATTTTTAGAAATGCTTAGAGTACGAAAGATGATGAGCTGAGGATGTCTAGCACTAAAAGAATGCAATGCCAGCATGACATATGACAAGCAGCAGTGCAAGAGTGTAATTTGTTGCTCTGAACTGATCTACAATTGATCTTCAAAAAAGTGGTACTTACTAAGAGGCTTGACTACAAACTACAAACAGAAGATTTTCTGGATGTTTTCCAGTAACACAGTAGTAGCGTTTATCAGCTCTGTCTGTCCTTAGGCAGAGGGATGAACGTCACAGTTCAGCCATGTAGAAACACCAGGACGTGTAAGGATCAGGCCCCCAGATGAAATGACCAGAGCACACTGGGAACTGGTTCAGCACATCTACTAGGAAGATGCACTCATGCTACCTCAGCACTGCTTGGCCAATGACAATGTTGTCAGTGCTTTAGACATATTACAGATGAAAGGAATCTCCCAGCAGCGTCAGATAGGCATTTGTAAGCTGAACACGCAGACAGACTAGAGCATTCCCCATTTCTTGCCATGCAGCTCCTGTTTGCACAAACCTGAGAAAACCTGGTCGGAGACCCTCCAAGAGGTTTAAAATGCACATTGACAGGAGCCGGGAAAGTCCACATGCTTGACGTTGAGCAGGACTTAATCTCCTCAAGCCCACATTTGGCCATACACTTCTTCCCCAGAAAACTTGACTAAAATGGAACTTTCTCATTGGCCTGTTTCAGAATGAGGACAACTTTGAAATGCTTTAATATGCTGAGCTGTAGGTAGTTCCCTGAACACCATCATACCAAGCAGCAAATTATGCTCAAGTTATAATTCAAATATACTGTAAAACAATTGTATTTTCTATGCCTGTTATGCTACTGACATCCTATTTCTTTCTTGCTGGTTTATCCCTCTGGACAACACACTTGTTAATGTACATATGGATCTCAGAATTGCCAGAAGCCTTTACCTGTTTTATTGATTCCCCCTGGATTACTCCAACAACAGTAAAGCAGATTTTCCTAGCAAGGAAATCAATGACTTTAAATTAAAGTTCCCATAAAATATTTAATAAATTATATATTAATGATTTATTATCTATTAATTGTGAATTAATACGTGCAACATTTTTAGCATCTGATTTAGCACCCAGTCCTTCAGTGTCTGGACTCCACAGCTCCCAGATTCTCCCTTTCAATGGCTTAAAAGAGAAATTCTTTAGAAATATACTTCATTCTTTGTGTTTGGTATAGGCACAGTCTACAACACATCTATCAACGCATCTTCCAGTGTCCGAGTGTTCAGCACACTGTGGTCTCAAGAGGGAATTCAAAAGGTCAAAAAGAAAAGCAGAGATAAATTTAGTAATATATACACAAAGATGATAGCTCAATGGATTAACCCTTAAAATTCCTAGCATTAACTCCACTGCTGATAGTCAAATAGATGTTTCATATCAGCAGTTCGCACAGACACACATTTAAAATGACAGAAGGGGCCAGGAAAACGATCTGTCTATGCACAGGCACAGGCTAACACTTTGGCTTGCACTAAGCATTACATAAGGCTAACCCTAACCTTAACCAAGTTTTCTAACCCATCTAAACATTAGGAAACACTTTTTTATGGTGGGGATGATGGAACGCTGGAAGAAGTTGCCCACAGAGGTTGTGGAGTCTTGTCCTTGGAGATCTTCAAAAACTGCCTGGACATGGTCCAGGGCAACCTTCTCTGGGTTGGACCAGACGGACCCACAGATGTCTCCAACCTTAACCGTGATTAACCTTAACCTTCTCTGATTCTGTAATTCTATGGCCTTGCTCAAGGCACTGCGCCCTCTGTTGACTTTGGAAAAATGGCACAGCTGAGAAGCACCATTCGTAAACTAGTTTGTAAAGTGATTTGGGATTGCATATTATATACAATCAAACCATTAAGTCCTATCTGGTACAATACCTACTAGAGGTGGTATGTAACTCCAAGCTTCCAAATTATACTTTAGAAACTGATCTGTTTCATCGGTGCCAAGACTTTATTGTCAAAACAGTATGCTACACACTTACTATTGATTCATTCATGACAGTTCTGGTGTCAAGATGCTGCCAAAGACATTCAGCTTGTACCACCACTTCTGTGTAGTAAACTGCATGAGCCATACGTTTCTTAAATCTTTTGTATCTTCTGACATACCAGTTTATAAACTGTACCAAATGCAGACTTAATGCAACTTTAATTACATATGTATATGTGGAAGTGGAAGTTTCTAGACCAACTTTAATTATGTTTAACTGATGTTGCAATTGGTCTCTCATTATATGATCTAGCTGAGTCAAGTTCTGTTTAACGGGATATGCTACCTGTCAAATAAAACAACAGAAACAACAGAAAATGTGCATTACTCTAACATTTTTTGAACTCACACATGCATACATTTTATCTAGGAAGAATGGGTAAGAGAGTTTCATTCATCTTCAAATCACACCTTTTACATAACCTTGTGTACTCATGTATAACAACATTAATTGACATTGGTGCAGCATTTCGTAAGATGAAAAGCGCAGTGTCAGGATTGTGAATCTCCTGTACCCTTACCACCTTACCATTGTGCAATACACTCAGTATGCATCCTATGTGGTTAGTGACGTTATTTTGTTAGGAGCAGACTGCTTTGAAGCTCACAAATACAAAAGTAGAGGTCTTAATTTATTGTTAATAAAGAAAGCATTCTCTGCAGGTTCAGTCCTGCAAACTGCGATGCACAAAGTTTGGAAAAACTTACAGTGCTCTTTGTCAATGCAGGGTGTAAAAGATAATTCTGCTGGACCATGACTGATAGAGATGTTCTCAGACTACACATTCTCAATAATACTGCACTACTAGTGAATTAAAAAAACAGACATTTCAAAAACAAGTTGCCTATAACATTGATGATAACTATGGGAACAACAGCGTCAGAGGGCAGGATTTAGTCTTTATTATATGTTCATGATATGAAGCTGCATATTCTAAATAATTGACTTGAGTTCATGTTCAGTTATGCTTTACTTTTGTTGGTTAAATGACTACAATGTCTAAAGGATTCTGAGAAGGAAGTTATTAGCTACATATACTGTGCTGTCAAACTCGTATTTTTCAACAGATGAAGGACTAATCATTATGTAAGGAATGAGAGCTGTACTGTACCTGTATGAAAGGTATCCAGCCTTTGACATACAGGTTGCTTACTTACTTCCTGCTACTTGATTTACAAAATAAAAGCTTTTGGTTTAGAAGATACATGCCTATCCCCAAGGACACCAAAAAGACACTGCAGCTACTCTGAGAAAAGTGGGAAATCCATGAGATTAACTGTTTTTCAACATGGATATTATTTTTGACCCCAAGCTACCTGGAGCAGAACTTTAGCAGTGAGGTCAAGGTAATCTCAACTCATGATGAAAAAGGTTTACTATATTCCCTTTGCCTTTATACAAATCTTCCACTCACCCTTCCACACTCAGATGTTACTGTCACAAAGGTTTGCACCAATGTCTGTTCTTATTTTTAAAGTGTTGAATTCTATTACAGAAATTTAGGAAATTTCTCATTTTTTCCCCCACCAATTACAGTAAAAGATTGTGAGATTCACTGTGAGCTCCAAATGTATGACAAAAGTCACAAACATACAATACAAATGTGGTATCCGTTGCTGAAGCTAAAAGAGATTTCAAAGATGCCTATCAATGAAAGAGACTCTTCTATGCAATGTGAAGACTCCAAGTCTGATCTTAGATGGGTAGCTATGTTTTTCCCATTTCTATACACAGGACCATAAACAGGTAGTATGGACTCTTAAGCCCATTCGTATTTACATCTCACTCTACATGTAAGAAACACTTTACACGCCACTACTTAGAAAAAATGCTGATGTTAACTATGTTTTTCTCAATTTCCTCAGCAGTTTCCCAGCACAGTCATTTCTAGGTACCTGTCAGATGTTCTTGTTAACAGTATTCTTAGCCAAGCTTGATGTTAACATTAAGATTAGTTCATTAAGTCACTTTTAACATTTCCACAAAAATGAAAATGAAAAATGAAAGTCCTACCTCTACTACTGCTTTGGCATCCAGTCTAAAATTGAAATCTCCAAAGACGAAATATGAAACTTTCTCAAACCGCTGATCTATAATTCTGGAAAAAAATAAAAAACAAAAAAACAAAACACAAACAGAACTGCCATTCAGCTTTATGTATATGTGAACATGTACAAACGCGCAAATCTTGCATATCTTACTTCTAAGTACTACCTTAGAAATAATTATTGGAATGATCAAAACTATCAGCTTATACTGAAACAATCTTCTCAATACATTAACCATGTTTTTGGACTGATCATCCTTGCTCAGGCAATTGTGTCCGACCCCATTAAAATAACGCATTTGAATTCCCCTATCTGTCTGAAAGAACAATCTAGAGGAATGCTAGTTCGCAGAAGTTAGTAAAAAATCAATACAAAACCAGCACTTGGGCAAGAGAGAAACCTTGAGGGCATCCTAGAAGTACTCCACACCTTTGAAAAGTTAAGTATATGTGCTTTGGGCTGGGCAACTAAATTAGAAACTCCAAATTGGTAGTAAATTCAGAATTCACCTACCTTCAATTCTGTGTTGTGTATTTATGTATCTGTAAGATTGTGATCATAGCATTTACTAGCGTTTGTTAATATTCTAAGGACTTTAAAAAGAGTGATTTATTAGTGCTAAACGTTACTGATGCTGATTAAACTACACATTTTTTCCTAGATTATCTATGGTTCTCTGAAAGGCAGTTCTCGTATCTTGAAAGCAAATTTTCACTGAGATTGTAGCTAACCCCTAAAAGGTGATCTTTCCAGATGCGGAATAAAGATTAACTCTTTTCTCAAGCCTTTGCTCAGTAATAAACAAGGAAATGAGGCATTATTGTTCATCTTACAAATTTTGTGTTACTAAAAATTGTTATTGTATTATTAGTTTATCTATTATTAGTAACACCTGTTTGGTACTCCTAACAATGTACAGTTTTACTTGGTTCCAGAGATCTTGACATTCAGAAATCCAATGAGTCAAGCTTAATTTCAAAACAAGAATCAATACAATTAATTTCCCATCAGTAGCCAAGGACGATATGGAGTGAAATGTGACTGTTACAGCTACAAATAAAATACACAGACAAAACCCACAAAAAATGGACTGACACACTAGATGCACAGTATATAAGAAATAAGGAACAAATGCAAGGCAATACATTATGTACATTCTGGAAATATATAAATATGTAAGCACTATGATGCCAGAAACCCCAAATGAGAAAGAGGCAGGAATGCAAATAGATAGGTAAATAATGACAAAGCAGTACACAGTAAGCAGGCCTTCTGGAACAACATTGCCCAGAAAGGAGGCATTCATTTTAAATGGTTTTAAACCTTTCAATGTATTACATCCATTTAGATACTTCAAAGCTGTAAAGAAAGATACAACATTGGATTTACAGTGAGATACTACTCCTTTTATCTCCGTTTATACTATCTCACATTTTTAGTTCACTGTAATCTATTGCATAAGGAACATTATTCAATTGAAAAATTAATGTGCATTGGACCTAAGGTAGTGATCATCTGAAGTGAAAACTCTTGTAAAGACTTTTCTGGTATGAAAATCTCAAATCCTCCATTCAGCTGACAAATTATTGCAGGTACTGTTAATAAATACTGTCTACTGTCAACTCCTAGCAAGCATCAAGAAAAACCTGTCATTCTTGACCTGTACGTAACATTAGTTTGATTAGTGCCCTCCTGGCACATTAAAGGAAAACGAGAACTTAAAAGTTAAACCATTTACTTTACCTTAATCTGCTAATACTACAATTGCTAGATCTGATATGCAACTTGTACATAAGAAAAACTGATTTTTCTGCAGCAACTTTCCTGATTCAGATCCCTTTGCCCACTGCCATTTATTGCTGACAAAAACCTGAGAGATATTGCAGGAATGACATCAAGGTCTAGAGAAGGCCTCTCAAAGCAAATTGATATTATGAGGATGATGTCTGAGATTATATTATGCAAAGACAGATTTTCCAAATAAACAGTCTGTTCCAAAAATAGCCAGTTAAAATGTCTGCTAACCAAATTAACTTGAAAATCCTCAAACAGTTACTGATGAACAAAACAGCTTATTAGTCTGCTCCTGAACAATTAATTAAAATTCAGTCATTTCATAGTTTTACACATTACTTGATTACTTGATTTACACATGATTTGCATACAAATGAATGCCAGCTTTAAAATGGATAGTTTTAACCAGTAGCTCCCCTTGTAGTTTCTCTTGATGGATATTTTAGAAAAAGTATCTCATTACAGATTGAAATAAAATAGTCCAAATATTACTTCTCAAGAATGATGTTTAAGTGGCTTTCGATGTATCTCCTTTTCACAAGTGGTGAAATTTAGGCGTACAGTAAAATTAACAACAGTGGTACAAGGCATATACATGTATACGTACTTATTAAATGATCTGGGATACCTAACAATAAAAATGCCTTAAATGACTCAACTAGATGTTTATGTTTGTCACATACTATCCTGGACACTGGGACTTATTATTAGTTCAAGAATTCCCGAATTTTAGAATTATTTCAGCAGTGTGGTACTCTGATAGCTCTAATTTGAAATACTTACTGGTGCCTGTAATTCCATTGAATCAATAGCACAAGAACTATCTCAATTATGCTTTTAGAATCAGAATCAAGTTAGCAAAGGAGACAGCAATAAAGAAAAGTACAGCAATATTTCCTCTCCCAGCAGCAAGGCAGGAATAACATCTAGCATTAGGGGGATTTGGATAGAACTTGTGCACTGTACTGTGAAAAACAGTTTCACCAGGACCAAGGATGCACAAAGAAGGTGTTAGGACTGGAGCAAGAACTGAAAAAAAAAAAGTTCCATTCCTTGTTTCTGCATTCTAAGCCACAAATATATAGCTGATAAAGTGTAAAAGTAAATGAGAACTCAAAAGACTATATTTGCTTTTTTAAGAAAGAGCACTTGCAAATGAAGTAGGAAGGCTTCAAAATCTATGCTATTTACTTTGTTATTCGTTGCTAAAACAATACCCTTGCTTTAACCATGAATCAAATAATCCTTTAAAAATGTTGCCATGAATCAGTCAATGGAGTGATAAATTTGAATCATATAAAAAGAAAGCAGCCAACCTATGTCACCAGCACTAATTTAATGCTTTTATTGGGAGTACCTAGCGCTATTTCTTTTATCTTGTACTTGCTGACTATTAGATTATCCAGAAGGGCTTCAATGTTCTTGAAGACTCTATACATTCCTGTACAACTCTTCTAAATAGCTTGTAATAAAATAGGTGGCTTTTAGTTAAAAATTTCATAACTTATGAGAACCAACAAGTACTTAACTTTTGTCAACTAACTGTGCTGTTTATTGTGACCATACCAGGCTGTTAAGAGATTATAGGCAATCATGACATACCCAACACAAATAATACAGAAAACTTTTCAAACAGACTACAAGTCTTCCCTTACAGAAAGATGTCTTTCCTCTGTAATGGCTTGAAGAACATTTTTGCTATTCTAATCCTTTGTTCTTGCTGCAGAAAGTATTGCTTATGAAAAAAGTTTATTTGCATATATAACATGAAAACCAAAACCAAAACCAAAAACTTCTGTGCAATTTAGAAATCAAAATAACAAATAGAATATGGTAAATACAGACCACCGGAAAAAATTCCCACCTATGACAGGATTTATTGCTGACCGCCTTAAACTCTAAAGTGTGCAAAAATAAATGCCATAGATTATTTCTCTTCTACTAGTTCCAAATACACAGTGCTTAAAATTGCATAGGAAATCATAGAATATCCTGAGTTGGAAGGGACCCTTAAGGATCATCAAGTCCAACTCTTGACACCGCACAGGTCTACCCAAAAGTTCAGACCATGTGCCTAAGTTCACAGTCCAATCTCTTCTTAAATTCAGACAGGCTCGGTGCAGTGACCACTTCCCTGGGGAGCCTGTTCCAGTGTGCAACCACCCTCTCTGTGAAGAACCCCCTCCTGATGTCAAGCCTAAATTTCCCCTGCCTCAGCTTAACCCTGTTCCCACGGGTCCTGTCACTGGTGTTCCTTGATAATATCATCAGATGAGCATTTCCTCACACTTGGAACACATTACCTTAACTATTTTGCTTATTTCCAACTAATTCTACATTTTTAAGTCATGGTGCAACACTGAAAGTCTTTTGGACTGCTTGGACTATTCTCTGGTTCTTTTTAAAATTTGTTGTATTTTCAGAAGAGACAAGCAATCCACAGATGGTTTCTAAATCAGTGATGAATAGCTTTTTAGACATGACACAAGAATAAAACATTCAAGCAATTGTAACTTTCAAGTAACGTTTCCAGTCAAAGTCACATGCTTAAACATTTTGATGTCTCAGATCCATGGTTCACTCTGTTTATAAGGAAGGAGTAAACTTCACTGGTAAGGGTAGAAATTAATGTGAAATTACTATAGCAATTTGTTTGCTGAAAAATAAATGTTTAACTTTTTTTTTTTTTTTCTTTTTCTTTTTTTTTTGTGGTCCAATAACTGCAGTTTGTCTTACACTGGCTATCAGCAACTACATTACAAAGCCAGAAAGGTTACTGGTGCTACACTGGACATGTAGTCATTCTGTTCTCAGTAGGACTTCTAGGAAAGCTACCTATTACTGAGCAGTGCTTTGTAGCCCAGCAGCCCCCTCACACATTTTCCAAAAGATCTCTGACAAAACCTGTTATTTCGGATGTACCAGGAGAATTATGAGAAAATGCTCAAACCATCTGAGCGATGAAGCTTAACAGCTTCAGTTTGAGCTAAATTGCCTGTAGTGATCACACCTCCCAGTTCAGACCACAGACCCATGCAATTGGCAAACCTAAAAAAAGTCAAACAAATGCCACAGTAAAAGCAAATGGATTTGGTCTTAGAACCCAGTATATGTCAAGTTACTTCAATGAAAGGGTGTACCTCTAAGTCTGGGTGACAGTATCAACTAAAAGGACTGTGAAGGTTAAGTTGATTCAAAGCTCTTTATGAGGATATCATATTCTTATCAAGACTCAAATAAATAAGAGGTAGAGGTTCCTCTTCTTCCTGATACTCCTGGAGATCTGGGACTAGTTATTAAATTTATTCTCTACATGAAATACCTAAATGAATCTGTTAGTGTGATCTTAAAATGAACAGTTCCATGTTATTGGAATCATTGAAATCCTTCTGTAATTTAGTTTTGCCATTTTGAAGTACTCACAGTCACTGCAAATAAAGATACTTTATGAAATGTACCCTCTTCTGTAAAAGTGATATGGTGTACTGTATGCATGTTTCACAACATTGAAATTCAGGCAGAAAATACTAGGGCAAGCAGAAACTGCATAGACTTATACTTCCTTTCCTACTTATCCCCCTCCCATACTGGCACCAGAAAGGAGAAGACAAGGGAGCATCTAAATATCAGCAATTTGATCATGGAAGAGAGCAGCTGAACATGATTCACTGTGACAAGAGGCACTGTGATTTGGCTAAACCATTTCTCAGGGCACTTTGTAAGGAGGATCAGCAGCATTATTCCTTTAATAGCCATGTCTAATGCAATAGCCAGCTGGGTTTTGTCCCAGACCAAGGTATCAGCATCAGGTCAGAAGGTAACATTCTGTTTACACGATTATTTCCTAAAGCACTTATCTTCTCCACGGTGTGAAAGTTGACTTTTCTGTTTGTAAGGGGGCCTAAAGAATTGAGGGAATGGGAAAAATTAGCTACACTGAGCTGGAGCTGAATGGCATTAAGTGGGAGGTCTGAGAAAGGCTGTGGCGGCACTCAGCAGGACACCTTATTAGCCGCGTCATCGCAGTTCATTCAGGCAAGCCATACCAGTGTCACCAGCGTTCCCACACAAAGACAAAGTTCTTCACACAGTCTATAAACATGCTTCCCTGGCCAATTCATCCTGACTTGACACCACTGAAAAGAAGGGCTTGAGGGTTCTTTTCTTTTTTTTTTTTTTTTTTTTAAAAAAAAAAGCAAAACACAACAATAACATAACAAAACAAAACAAAAAAACTCGCAGCTCTGCCAAGCAGGCTGAATGGAGGAGAAGGAGGGACACTGTCACGTTGTTTGGGAAGAAACAATCCAAAGGTCAACCCATATTTTATTCAGTGAGCACATTTATGTAATAACTAAATGCGTTTAAGCTAAATACTAACTCGTATGAAAGCTTCCGTATCTCTCATACAACTTATGAGGTAAGAAGTTATCCTTTTGCAATCTCTATATTTTGGCATATTATTCATTCAGAAGGATTAAAGACATGAAAGCTGCTTTTACAGGGAAAATGTGATTGCCTATATATAGTGCCCTTTCCTAACTAAAGGATGATAAAAATCACAAACAGCTATGTACATGACAGCTCAGTCTAGCTGCAGCAATCATTTCTCAGGTTAAACTGCTCATATTGTTAACCGTTAATCTAAGCACAGCTCTGGACCAATGGTTATTTTGATCCAAATTCAGTAAAATCCATACTGGCATACCTGAGCCTCTTCCTGAGACAGTAAAACCTTTCCATGCTTCAGCTGATGGATGGGTGCAGTGCCCAGGGACTGCCAGGAGCCTGGCACCGTGGGGCTGCCCACAGGCTCACTGGGGAGCATGGATGCCACTTGGCCTGTGCCCCTCCGTGGAGCCCTGCACCTGGCTGAGGGCATGCACAGCTTGCATGGCAAGCAAGGATCTTACCCCAGAGGAGAACGTTTAGAACGGGATAAAATAAAAGCAGAAAGTGACCTGACTGTCCCGTTGGTGGAAGCTAAGAGGTAGTATGAAAGCAGCAGGAGAACTATGGATAAGAAGGTTACATGCACTTTCTTTTACGTAGATCTACAGTGCCAGAGGTAATAACAACTCCTGCAGTGACTTCTGGTGGAAAGGCCTGGAACGACGACAGTGAAAATTGTCTTCTACAACACCGCCGTGTTGACACTGAAGATCAAGAGACTGGAAATGTTAGGTTTTGGCTACAACAAAAAAAGGCACAGGATTGCTACTTGGTCTGTCAGATTTCTGTCATTCCTATCCTTGTTACTTTTTCCATTTAAGTTTTGGACATAAAGTTCAGATTGCACATCCACACCTCGAGAAGTGGCCTGGGGAGATTCTCAGTAAACAATCGCAACCTCTCCACCAAAAGCTTTAGAGAGAACTTTGAAAGACAGGACCTTGTCAGCTCTTCTGAGCATTGCTTCCCTTCTGCAGTACAGTCAGCACTCAGCTTGCATCACCTTGCATTCCCAGGTACGTATTGAGAGACGAATTCCAGAAAAAAACATAATTTCCTGAATAAAAGTTACCTGGGTAATGTGTAAGTGTGCCTCAAAAGACAGGAAGCAAGTGACTTCATTGGCATGCCTAAGGTGTTGTAGCACTGTCATTAGAAAGATAAACTTTATCATATTTTTGTGCCCTGTTCTTTCGGATATAATGGCTCAAACCTATTAATAACACCAAAACATCTCAAAAGGTCAAGCAGCATACAGCAAGATGAAGGGAATTGTCAAGAAGCTTAGGCAATCATCTTAGCACTCAAGGCATTTGCCAGGGCTGTTTAACTAATATGTGATGTTCACTTTTAATTTCAATATAGTGCCATTTGGGCAAAAATGCTGTATTTTTTAATTAATTACAATGTCAGCATCTATTAAGATTAAAAGAAAGACCACATCAATAATAAATACTTAATCCAAAGAAAGGATTACAAGAAGAGCAATAAAAATCAATTTTTAGAGCTGGAAAATTGTGACTTTTTCCTCACTTGACTGGTATTTTCATTATATTGATAAAACCATGATCTTACCTGACACTGACATTCGCCTAATGAAATAGCAGCCATGTATAATGATGTAAGTACTTGTCAATTTTGCTACAGGAAAATACAATACTACGGCACTGGCGTTCCATTACAAAGAAATTTTCTCATTCTCCAACTGATGTAAAAGAAAACAACAAGAAAAAAACAGAAACCACATGTCTTTTTGAATCTTTTATCATGGAAGACTAAAATTCTTACACATAACTTCTGAATCCCCTCAGTGTTGGTAACACGTGGTCATAAGCAGACAGCAGATAACTGCCATGTCTTCATCTGCGTAAAGACTGACACACAGCAATTCTTGTTTACAGTTCTGCACAGCTTGGATGTGGTAGAGTAAAACAAACCCTGTGTTCACTTAGTGTTAAAAGTGCTAATGGCAAGCCTTAAAATAACTAGGATCCACGGCAATAGCATACTGATCCTCTAACTCTTTAAAATCTGGGAAAAGTATTTTTTATGATAACTCTAGAAAAATTCCAAAGACAGGCACTGTACCTCTGAGACAGTTCACCAGTGGGAACAGTGGCAGAATAATTACGAAATCTTGGAAGATTTGTACCTTGCCATACCCTCCCAAGACTGGCCACAGGTGCCTTTCCCTGTCCAGCCTCCGGGGGATGGCTACATGGGTAGAGGGGGCAGCAGAAGGTGACAGGACGCCAGCCATATCACACCACTGGGCATTGCTAGCAACTGAAACCAACATGTTCTCATCGGCTTGCCTGCGGAGCCAACTAGGCTCAGACAGAGTGTGAATCAAAAATAAAAACAACCCTGCTCTTGAAAAGCCTAATACAAATTATTAGAAACACAGAAAGTCTTCACTTGCAAAGGACTCAGAAATGCTCAATGTAAAAAAAAAAAAAAAAAAGCTAACAAGTAACAAATTTTACATACTTAATTATTAGCTTGGGCATTTAATCCTTTGAAAATCACACTACAGTGGACTACTTAGTTAAAGGAAAAAAACAAAGGGTGACATGACAGAAATATTTGAAGTGCTAAAGAGAAGGAAAAATCCTCTCTTTCAAAAGATTGAAAAATCAGAGCTGCTAGCATTTGGCCAAGGAAAATTCTGGTGGATACAGAGATTGCAGGACCAATCCTTCTTTGCAGTAAGAAACTGAAACATCTTAACTGCAACTTAAACCATACACTGATGGAAGAAATGTAAAGAGGCTTTCATTAAATGTGAAGCAGTTACTGCAGTTACCTGCCAGTTCATGAAGAACTTCTGCAAAGTCCACCTACAGGTAGTTCAGCACTTGTACAGACACACAGACAAGCAGCTAAAAATGCTGCAACTTGCATATGGTTATTTACCTGTAAAACATAATCTGTATCTTTCCAGAACACAGCACACAAAAGAAAACAACCATTCTCCTACAGTGATCCTACCTTCCCTATGGGAGTAAAAACGATGAAAGATGGTTATTCACTTAGTGCCCATAGACTCAAATGGTAGCAGAATGGAGCTCTTTCAACCATTTCTTCGTTTTATAACTATCAGCTCATAGCATCATTTTACAGGGAGCATTCAGTGGCTTGTAAATAAAATCACAATAGCAATTTATTTTCATTTCTCTGCAAATGAATAAAAATTGGATCAACAGCCCATATAGATTCTTTTTAATTAAATCATAGCTATCCTGGAAGATTATATGACTATACGATAGAACATTTCAAAAGGCACAAACCACAATGAATGCTGATGTGAGTGTCACCTTTAGCTAGACACTAATGACTGCTCTTTATCTAGCCTCCAAATCTCTAAGGAACAAATTACAGTAAAAAGAGAAAAATAATCCAATGGGAATGTGACATGCCCTGCAATTCTTATATAAAGGCACTTTCAGAGAAAAATCAAACTGGCCACAAGTTATTTTCAGCCACTGCTTCAGGTTTCTTTTTTAAGAGTTTTTCTCTTTTCTCTTCAATTGTCTCTGTTTAATTACACAAATTATCTTTTCATACTACATCCAGTCTAGTCTGTAGTTACATCAGTTGTATTCTGCTAGAGAGACGGGGTACACAGCTGAGGCAGCTCCAGGAGAACCTATTAATGGAAAACAGGTACAAAGGAGCAAAACCCTTACAAAAGATGAGGTGAAGTCTTAAGAGTCCTCACAAGCAGACTTGGCAAATCCTTTACTGCAATCCACAGCATTAGACAGTGAGTTTGTCTTTGTGAAAACTATTGTAAAGAAAAACCAACACAACAAACAAACAAAAACAACACACGCACACACAAACAACAACAACAACAACGAAACAACAAAACAAAACAAAACAAAAAAACTCCAGGAAGTTTCAGTGCTTTATATTTTTAACATCTCTTCTGAAAGAGACACAATTCTGCTCACATTAGGTAGGCAAATTGAAGTGTGACTTAGCATATCCACACATTTTTTTGTTTAAGTGACATGTTTCTAGAAGTTACTAAAGTTCTGGATTTTGGATTGCTAATTTTCCAATTAGATCTTTGCTTGAAAACCAGTTTCTGCTTTTACAGATTTATGTTTGACATGAGAGAAAAAAAGAGATCTTTTATTTACAATATGAATAACAAACACCAGAAAGGCTTGTTATAATAGTCTTGATAATCTAAACCCCTGGACCTGTTCAGTTATTAAGAGAAAAAAAAAAAAGCCCCAAACACAGAAAATAACTGAATGAAGGTAAACTTGCCAACTAGGACTATCAAAAATCATCATTCATGTAGTGTATAAATGTTTAGCATGTCCTTAAAATTATAACCATGTGTATTTTTTGTTACAATGCATACAAGTAGAAAATCATTTCTCTGCTAAAAATATAACCTAAATCAAATTCAAAAGTTGTTTGTGTAAACACGAAGGACATGAGTTAATTTTTTGACAACCACATCAAACAAGTAAAAGTTTGAGCCAATAGAAAAAAAAAAAAGCAAGGAAAAAGTGTCTTCGACTTTGTTTGACAGGCTGAAAGTAACAAGATAATTTTGCTGGATTTGCTCTTTAACGAGCATATTATACAAACACGTTAATTTTGAGAGCACTTAACCTTACTTTAAGGGGGGGATGATTAAATATTAATGAGATGAGCCTCAGGGTGTTTAATGAAAAGCTGTCTTTCTGAATGTGATCTAGGGTTTTAAACCTTTGTTAGACGACATTTGGATAGAAGGTTTATTTGCCCTGGGAGTGCATTCTTTCTGAATACATAAAAAAAATCACTAAATGTTTGAAGACACATGATTACAGAGAGTTTTCACTTGACATTAAAATCACTGTTGAAAAAAAAAAGAAAAAAAAAAAGCAGGCTACTCCTAGAATCTTCTCAAATGACCCAGATCTTTAGAGTGAAGTTTTCCTTTGCCTAGAAACTAAGTGGCTTTTCTTTTGCTCATTCAGCTGCTAGTTCTGGGAAAAGCCCAAAAAGAAACATTTAGATTGGAGGGGTCTTTGAGAAGATGTGACAGTTGACTGATGAGCATCCATAAAATGACAAAGAATAGTTGTGTGGAGCCGGTGCATCACATCGCCTCTCCCTGGGAAACTAATTGCTCTGAATTGTTAATAGTAACATTATTTTTCTGGCAATCATTTCTTTTGAATACCCAAAATGAGCATGAAACAGCTCCTTTGACCGGACATAAAAGTTAAATGTCCCAATGTTGATCAAATTAACTTCAGCTATGTGACAATGGACTATATTTGTGAGAAAATAATGAAGGGCACAAAGGGGAGCTTTATGCCAAGATTTCACAGTTGTAATGTAAAAATGTTTCTGTTGAACTAGGCCAGGGAACATTTCAATAGGAAAACAGAAGAGCACTGTCACTTTCTTAAAAAAAAAAAAAAAAAAAAAAAGGAAAAAAAAAGAAAAAAAATGAAAGAAAAACATTCATTTTATGGATCTGAATGCTCTAGATAATTTCAGGAAGTTTAAATGGCTGGCACAACAAAAATGACAGTTATCAGGCTAATATCTGACATTCTTATTCTTAACATACTATTTTCTAATACTTTTAAAGGACCCTATCCTATGGTTTCTACTCAATTTGTAAATTTAGCAGACATTTTTCCCTAGCAAGGATCTAAAGTATATGACTAATACAGCAATATACACATGCACAAGCATTAATTACAGGAGATGTATGGAAGTCTGAAGTAAAACATAAAATAATTTCCTTTTTTAATCTCTTATATAGCTTGAACTTTCCACCTTTAGAAAATAAAAAGATGCAAGTATGATGCAAATAGGGATAACGGTACATGTGAATTAACCAAAATGGGTCTAGAAGAATTTCTTTTTGTCTTAGAAAATACACTACTGGTGTTCTATATTCTGATTTATAAAGCAACTTCAGATTTGACTGCATTTGTATCTGGAACAATATAATTGACTTCTGGGAATTTAGTTTGGGTTTACATTAGCATCGACTCATTACAGAGACCAATTTTATACATATACACTGTGTATGTATTTGTAAATAAACAAATATTTGCTCATCACTGATGTAATTCTAGCTCTCTTAAAGAATCTATTTATCACCATATTTTCTTCACATTTGCTAAGTGGCAAATGATTAAAACAATCTGGCCCAGCATACACCAGCTAGTTGTCTTTAAAAACATTCTCCTTGCTGTATTATTCATTTTCTAATTTCAAAAAAGCTAATTTTAAAGGTAAATCACTTCATAACACCATTGCGAGATTAAACCTTTCTATTCTCTAAATATGTTATTACGTTTATTAATAGATTCACTCAAGAGGAAACTTCTAAAGACAACTTTAAAACATTCACTCTGCACCTATTCCCTTTTGTCTTTTTTTTTTTTTTTTTTTTCTCCTCTAACACTTCCCCTTCTCAGTAATTTAGATATACTGAGATGCTTCATGCTTATGTGGTAAAACCTTGTGTTAAAATAATTTTGGGAAACCAACTTCTCTGATTTTAATAGTTAAGGTAATTTATCCAAGCTGTATTTGCAAACTTTCTTGTTTTTTGTGTTTCAAAGTCCTGTGATAGCTTTTACCTTACATGAAAAGGCTGTACTTAATTCATGTTTATGAAGATGCAGAGTTAACAGAACCTAGCTTTCACTTACTCCCACAGTGACCTAAATCAACTGTGAGAAGGTGTTTTTGCTTCATTCAGTGAAGGTTTAGCTCATTAAACTGTTTTCCTTCTCAGCATTGTTCTCTGGGTTTGAACTGCATTTCTGTTAAATGCTCTTTAGCAGTTTAAAGGCTTTAAAGGAAAAGACTTACCAGTCTCTGTTTTTAACAGCACTAAATCTGCATTATTAGTTCATGCAGATAAGGGGATTTAAAAGCTCAGCTTGAAACCTCTCTCTTCAATATTTATCTGACACTGCATAGCTCCAGTAGCTCAGCTGGAAATGTAGATCTATGAAGCTTTAAAAAGAGATTAAAGCCAAGAAAAGAAGTACTTTTCCCCCTATAGACGTTCTCACTTTCCCTTTTCCTACTGTCTGAAGGAGTGATGGCAGACAATGGTCAAAGATGGTTCCCAAAACCCTCTGAATGGGGACACTGTTGGTGGTAGCATGCATTCAAAGTGAGCTTCAGTGTATTGTCCTCCCCAATCAGCAGATCAGAATAGAGTTTGCTGGTGGCTGCCAAAAGGTTAGCAATGCCGATGAAAGGGGTTTCCCATTATTCACTGCTCTTACAGAACTCCCCTTTTGTGCGAGTCAGCCCATCATTTCACTATGGAGGTCCGGATCTGCGGCTGGCTGCTCTCTCAAAATGAACAATTCATCTGAATGCAAACTCACAGTACTAGTGTGCAACCTAAAATTGAAGGTTTTCTTTTCTAAGGACAGGGGAGTTGGGGCAGTTTTTGGCAGTGTCACATTTTAGTGATATACCATCATGACATCTTTGACCCACAGCTGACACTAATACTACAGTCGTATTACCTTACCCCTGCCAGGGCATCGTGGGAGGTCCAAAGCCAAAATTAGCTAATGAAGCACACTGTATGCTGTAAACAAGTGTACAATATATAATGCAAGAGGTTTATACAGGTTTGCTAAAGTTCCCTAGTGCAAAGCATACGAAAAGGAGAGGAGACCAATGGAGATTAAAAAAAAAAAGAAAAAAAAAAGGCCTTTTTCACACTGATGTATGTAACAGAACACACAAATCTCCCAAACTACTGGAAGTAGAACCTGAACTAACTGTGGCTTTGTCCTCTAAATAAAAGATCTTTTACTGTAATCTACTGCTTGCCGCCTATTTACAAACCTTCCAAGAGCCTAGTGTTTTCTGATGATTTGAACAGCTTTTACCTGTGGTATCACAGAAAAACGGATACAGGACCAGACATACTGGATTATTCCTCTTCATCCTTTTATTATCCCCCCAAAGTGAAAATAAATGTCTATTTTTGGAGAAATTCATATTTAGCCCTCTGCTGGGGTACACAGGAAAAGCACATATATAGTGGGAAAAAAACAGTATCTTTTGTTTAAGTATCATCCTAAGACAAGACTTCTAGAAAGAAGTAAACCTTTAGATAGAAAGTGATTGCAAAGGTATTTATACCCCATACTACATTTCAGAATGTTTTTTTCAGTGAAAATTTGGATAGTGAATCCAAGATTCACAGAATGGTTGAGGTAGGAAGGGACCCCTGAAGGTCATCTGGTCCAACTCCTGCTTCAGCACGGACATCCAGAGAGGGTTGCCCAGGTTTGTGCCCAGGCAGCTTTTGAGTCTCCTCCTTGGGGAGGAGGCTCCACATCCTCTCTGGGCAGCCTGTGCAAGAGTGCTGTCATCTGCACAGCACAGAAATTTCCTGCTGTTTAGATGACACCTCTTGTGCTCCAGTTTGTGCCCATTGCCTCTTGTCTTGGCACTGGGAACCACTGAAAAGAGCCAGGCTGTGTCCTCTTTGCACCCTCCTTTCAGGTATTTATAGACACTGACAAGATTCCCCTAAGCCTCCTCTTCTCCAGGCTGAACAATGACAACATTGCATACACAAAGACATTTTTCAGTGCATAACTTTGGTTCAGGAGCAGCCTTAATTTCTAGGCTGCTGCAAGAGACAGCCAGAAGAGTAAACTGTAACTTGTTGGTGAGGAGCCCTCTCTGGGGAGATGCTGCATGTACTGCATGCAGGGAAGGTTACAGGCAAACGTGAGAAGGAAGAGACACATGGAGCACGTCAACATGTCCCTCATCTCAGCCCGCTTGGCCACAGTCTGAGGTTGAGCAACAACTCTCACCTGCTCTCCTCCCCTCTGCTAACCTGAAATGTGTGGGGCTGGGAGGCATGGCTGTGCTTCGGGGATGGGCGGCAGCAGCCCTGCTGCTCCCTCAGGCCTGGCCTCGGGTTGCTGTCGGTGGCTGGCCACAGCCTGCAGCACCTCGGCCGGGCCAGCCCCGCCATGCAGGGGGAGCCAGGGGTTGTGGAAGTCCCTGGAAAAAACATGGGGGAAGTGGCCGTGCAGGGGCTCTCAGTGCCATGGAGGCAGGCACCGGGCTTGTTCGGGCAAGTGCCATGGGGCTGGGGTGCGGGTGGTAGCTGCCTGGGGACAACAGGGAACGGGGCGTCATGGGATGAGCAGCAAGTGCGCACAACGCCAAGCTGTCGGAGCAAGGGTTCCACGTACCAACTAGCACATCCTGAAGTCTCAGTGCAGACAAACTAGCATGTAATAGTTTTCACCCTTATTGATCCAAATCCCTATGTTCAGTGCAGTCAGCAAATTAGCATGTGCTGGAAGCTATTGCTTGCTTTGTTATCCTCAGAGCACGTAATATTTTTAAATCTCATGTTAAAATGCAACATTTTTCCTCATGTAAATACATCTGTAAAAGGAGATACACTGGGGTGATGATGCAAAATCTAAGAGAAGGGAGACAGGTATACTGCCAAGGCACGATGACGAGAGGGTGGTACACAATTTCCAAAGATGCCACAAACCATTCAGATGTACTTAAAGAAAATTAAATGCTTAGATACAAGGAGTGCATTTAAAAAAATACACAAACTGCTCTGCCTTTATCTTTCCCAGCCTATGTGGTTTGTTTTAAGCATCATTTTATGCCACAGATACACACGGCAGCATGTGCTATAAGTATGCCATGGCTTCTTTAAAGTTCCATTTCTCAGACAAACAGGAGGTCAAGCAGTATCTTGGAAGAGAAATACCTGCTTATATTACCAATACGTGTATGCCCATGCAGAAATCATTTTTTCTCTCTCAAGGAAAGTGGTCTTTATTTCTGACTTTATAACTGCTAAATAGGGCAGCTGTAAATTTTGGGGTATTTTTGGGACCACCGAATACGCCGTCCTCTGTATTGTACCACCCATCATATGAATCAAATCTGTAACACTCTTATAGACCGTGATGTTATTAATAACAATGATGACTGCATACAAATGCTGTTTTGTCACTTTAAAAAGATTAGCTGCCTGCTGCACTGAGCCGGTACTGAGACTGAAACACCACAGGGTTTAATGTTGAGGGGGACCGAGCCTGTGATGCTGGAAGAGCTGGATTTGTTCAGTTTACAGAAAAGAAGTCTACGGGAGGATTTTGTTGCTGGCTTTATCTATTTGATGGTTACAGAAGAGACAGACCCAGACTCTCCTCAGCAACGTACACCAAAAGATAAGGGGCAACGAACACAAATGGCATTGAAGGAAATTCTGACTGAGTTAGGGAAAACAAAGACACAAAAAAGGTGGTCAAACACAGAAATGAGTGGCCTGAAGAGAGTGTAAATCACTGTATGTGGACATATTCAAAGCTCAGCTGGGTAAGCCTTGCACAACCTGATTGGATGTTGAAGTCAGTACTGTTCTGAACAGGATGGACAAAAGATGCCCAGAGGTCCCTTCCAACCACAGCTGTTAGGATTGTAGAATCAAAGAATATCCCAAGTTGGAAGGGATCCACAAGGATCTCTGAGTCCAACTCCTTGCTCAACACAGGACCACCTGAAAATCAGACCATATGTCTGAGAGCATTGTCCAAACACTTGTTGAGCTCCAGCAACTTGATGCTGTGACCACTTTCTTGGGGAGCCTGTCCCAGTGCCTGACCACCCTCTCAGTGAAGAGAGTCCTCCTAATATCGAATCTTATTCTATTATTCCTTAACTGAAAACACAAATGACAGCTTTATTAGACTCAATGTAGACTAAAAAGAAACTAAGCTAACATATTATAAAAATAAATCTACTTTCTTCTTCACAACTTTTGGTGACTTCAGAAGGATTATCCAAACTCAGTAATTTATGTTAAAAGAGTAAGTATTATAAAATGATCTGTAATTGGTACTGTGTAGAAAATTCTTATAAAGACTGACCATTTTCAGTTCACAGAATAAAAATCTCTACATTTCTGAGTGTGCCTTTTGAAACATATTTTATAAACTGCTTATGAACAAAGAAGATTGAGAGAGGCTAGTAAAGGCTAATACATACCTATCAAGTACATAGCCAAGAGCCTTATGCCGTATTCCTGAGTAAACGGATGGGCTTGTTTCCCAAGCAATTAAATTGGAAGCATCATGGAAAAGATGAATGTTTACCAAGTCAAAGGCACTATGACAAAAAAAAAAAAGGAAAAAAATAAAATGACTCAGGGTAAAAGAAAAAAAACATTTATTACATTCACCAAAGCATTCAACATGATAACACTTTTTATATTCTCTCTACTGTTACCTTAATATTTACTCTCACTGACTGTGCAAATTAAGCTATCATCACCAGAAAATTGTCATTGAACTTATGCTAAGTCATAAACAGGTAAGATTGAATCAAGGCTTCTCTTAAAACATGTATAATATGAAAATGAAAAGCTATTCAACTGTTACAATCCATATAAATTAAGCAGTACTTTCTCACTAAAATGATTAAAGACGAAAATTGCATGTGTAAACAAACAACTTCATGATTAGAAGTGGTAGCTAAACACCTAGCAGAACTGTGAATTTTTAATTAACAAAATGAAGAGCTACTGACTGCATAGTTTTACTGACATTAAAAGATAAATCATACAACTGTAACTTTTTCTCTGTCCCTGCATGGAGAATGCCACGATAATAGTGGTCAATCTGCACACAAATTCCAGTTAGGAAAAGGACACTAGGATGTCCATCTCAGACTGTGCTTGCAGGATGAGGATCTGGCCTCGGAAAACCTGTAAAAATTGTAAAATTTTACTGCTTTGCTTTTTAACCTGAAAGACATGAGTATTAACTCATCCTTTGCTACTCTGCAGTGAGTCCCTTCACCTGCCTGTGGGCTGGCTTAGCCAGAAGCCCATGGCATTGCCATCCTGTACCAGCTACGGGTAGCATGTTCTGGGAGGAAACAGACCAGACTGGGAAACACTGCCTGGGCTTTGGGAGCCCCTGTCCTCCAGGAGGAACAAGTGGGAGTTGAGGACTGCTGTTACCATGCCCAGCATCTGCCTTGTGGGATGGCCAAAATCTGACAGAGGAGATTTCTGAATAGAAGCATGTTCCTTCTAGGGAAGATCTATGGATTTGGGGTTGGGTGGGGGAAAAGGAGAAATAAGGGTATTAGTGAATGAAACCAACTTCCCGTGAAACAGAAATACCTTTCTTTGCCCCTCTGCATAAAAGATAAATGACTTCCTCTGATCACTATGTGTCCACCCTGTTTTCCTGTCCACTTGTGACAGATATTTGTAACTACATATCCAGTATTACAGACTAAGTTCTTTGAGACACGGACTGGAATTTGCTGTAAGACTGCACAACACTTGGCTGATTTTGGCTGATAATGGCCTTACAACATACCTGTATGAAACTTTTTTATTATTATTATTTATTTCATTGTTTCATACACTCCCACTTTTCACTGTGGCAGAAAATCTTCACATAGGAGTTTGCTGTTATAACTATGACCACACAGAGGAATTTATGATTTTTACTACATTAATCACATACTAAGTGTCACTTCTAGAGGGCTAACAGTCACTTGGAAGGCAAGCTGTCTTTCTGAACTTTGGTTTTCCACTGCTCACTGAAAGGATCCACCTGAGTGGCAAACAGGAAGCTATCCAGCTGTTATGTTCAAGCTGGCATTCAGCTCTACTTTTGCCCTTCTGTGTTCTAGAGACCTGGTCTGTATTATTAAAAAACTACACCTTCTCACTGCTTTGCGATTAAGATCTTTTGGTGATTGACCACAGTGAGTCACAATGAAACCAAAAAACCTTGAATACTCTGCCCACAGATGAAGCAACAACAATCCCAGCCTTCCTCTCCCCATAGAACACCTGTGCCCCCCAGACAAACCACCCACAAAACAAACTAGTATAAGCAAAAATTCCTGCATCCTGCATTGGTTCCTACAAAGCTCCCAAGAACAGTTACAGAATAGTACTGGCTATGTTATGTTTTGGAAGGGAGGCCTCTCTAGCACTTTGGAAATGTGGCATGCCCTGTCAGCTCCTACATGCAAAATACTGTGATGTGCTGAAATTTTGCTTAGTGTTTAAAAAAATAAAGTTTGGGTATGAACGCTGGTTCATACCATCTGAGGTCATGAACGCTGATGGTAATTATTGCAGTAGCATGTGTCTGAGAAGTGTGGGCTATTTCCTGAATACAACTGAATAGATTCCTTTAAACATGTTTTAAACTATAGAGAAACTGAAATTACATGCCAGAGACATAAGTCTATCCTAGAGGACTGCTATAAGAAACTAGACTTTTTAGAATAGAACAGAACTGAACAGAACAGTACAGTTCAATGGAACCTACAAAGACCATCAAGTCCAACTGCCTGACCACTTCAGGAAGAACCAAAAATTAAAGCATGTTAATGAGGGCATTATTCAAATGCCTCTTGAACACTGATGGGCATGGGTCATCAACCACTTTGATAGGAAGCCTGTTCCAGTGTTTGACCGCTTTCATGATAAAGAAATTTTTCCCAATGTCAGTGAACCTCCGCCTGTGCCTTTTAAAATGCTTTATTCTCATATTCACAAAAAAGGCTGATAAAATTTGGTTGTAGCTGGTCAAAAGTAGCCAGCACTTAGATCAGAAAAAAAGTTATGGGAAGAATGGAGGCAAAATGAAACTGCCATTGCTCTGTTTGAGAATTCAGCATGGGGGTAAACAGGAACAGAAATGGCAAACGTACCTCATTTACAAAAAAGAGTTTGCAGCCTGCCACCAAGAACATGGGAATGGATTTTGTCAGCTAGCAGTGTCCAGCAGAACCCCCCTGCTGCACAGGGAAATACCCCAGATAACGATGGAGTGAGGAATTGTACTTGGACATAGCAGTTAATGGCAGTCAAATCAACAAAGGTATGATAAAGGCACACTGGTCACCAAGCAGCTGGCATACAGGCTTCTTCCAAAGATATTCTTGGTGGTTTTTGTTTGTTTGTTTGTTTGTTTTCTGTTTGTTTGTGTGTTGTTGTTTGTTTTTTTTCTTGTCTATGGGCAACAGTGTATCTTGCTGAATGAACTCATGGTTATGCTAAAGTAGTCCTACTAACCTTTGTATTTAGATATAATTAGTCCATAACTACAAAACATGATTTGGAGATGATGGCTGGAGATGTTCATTCTTGTCTGCCTGACAAACGAACAAAAAGAATTCCTGTGCGATGGGAAAAACCTCGTGTCACAGGTGAAGGTTCCTCTAACCCATCACCATCTGTCCAAAACCACTTGTTCTTACAATTTGCTATTGAAGGACCTTCCATCTACAATTTACCTGTCCTGTCCTAATTTATTTTTCATCATATTGTCTGTTTTCCTGCAAATGACACTGATTTCCATCTGCCATCTCCACAGGGGAGACAGACAACAACTAGTCTCCTAGATGTGGCAAGCTCAATTTTTTCAACTCCAACTCAAATACTTTCACCACTCTGGACTCTACTGTTCTTTTTCCAACTTACTTAATGCACAGCACTCAAAACAAGACAGAATACTCTATCGAAGGGCTTGGTGGAGCTGAATTAAATAATAACCATACCTTCACCCATTCATGCCCTTCCCTTGATGTATCTTGTAACACATCTCAGAAAGAACTACATTCAATTTCTGTTCCCTTAATCTATTTCTACTGTATGGATAATCTGTCAGTTATTCCCAATATTGTATCAGTGCTTTTGAATTCTCCTTTCAAAGAGCAATGTTTTACACCTCCCTGAATTTAAGCTTGCAATCCTACTTTATCTAAAACTTGAAAACAACTTTGATTGCTGATTCTGACCTCTGATGTACTTGCAGATGTTCTTCTCAGATTGGTGCCATACCTACATTTGATAACTGCATTCTCTACTCCATCATCATTAGCAAACATAAACTGTACATGTAAATCTGTACTTAGACTGTAATGTATGCAGGGTGCTATCTTGTACTCATTAATACAGTAGGACTAAGAACTATTGGAATAGAAATCAACTAAAAATAATAATAAAACCCCAAACTGATTATATTCAAAATAGTTTAAAAAATGAAGTGTTCTATCTTTTTCTTGAAATAAAATCTCAGAGTGCCCCATAAATTCCTGTTAGAGAATTTCTTAGCTCCTTGTTTACTCTAAAGATAAGATAATGAAGAATAATGGATGTGAAAAATCTGGACCCACAGAGGACCTCAACTGGGGCATATCACCAAATCGAAAAGAAGGAAAAAGAGGACATTTTTTCTGAAATATTTCAAGGTCACCTCTGTTTTTGGCATGAGGTACACTCTATAATGATGTTTTCCCAGGAAGGGAAAGTTAATAGCTTCTATTCAAGGATTCACAAGGAAGCATTTACAAATCCCTTGGATATATTTTAATTCAACTATTAGCACACAGAGATGTATAGATCAAAAGTCACAATTATGAAAACAGCCAGAACTTTGCTCACCTCAAATATAAATGAAAAAAATACTTTGTTATATGAATCATTTATTTATTTTATATGTATATGCGTATAGACAGGGTCTAAACACTTATACCACAAATAGACATATTATACACTGAGATCTAATAAGGTTTACTTTCTAAACCCATATATTTTCCATAATATTTCACTTTCATTCTCCAGCAATTGTTCACAGTAACTTGCCTCTTTAACTTATCCTCAGAAACGTTTGAGATACTGTTGGATCATGTGGATCATCATCATAGACTATTCCATACAGGAAACTACCAACATAGCTCACCTCATTATAGATGAGAAAAATCCCCACTCTTAATTTGCAACATACCCTTGTGAAAAGTAAGCATCGTATGTTTTCTGATCTGAACATCTAGCTACACACTGCTCCTTCCAAGAACTACCCCTTTGCAGTATCAATCCACAAGTAAACATTTCTTTTAAAGCTATCTCTGAAGAGATTTTTTCCCTCATAAAGGCCTAGAATTAAATTCAAAACCTTTTTTTTTTTTTTTCCTTAAAAATAGGAAATCCAAGAAGATAGGAGAGATATATCTGAGAGAAAACTCCCATGATATAAGACAACAGGCCAGAATAGCAAATTGTGCCAACATGGCTTCACTGAGGGCAGATTATGCTTGACAAATCTGGTGGCCTTCTATGATGGGGTTACAGCACTGGTGGATAGGGGAAGAGCAACTGACATTGTTGACCTAGACTTCAGCAAAGAATTTGGCACTGTCTCTCATGATATCCCACTGTCTCTAAACTGGAGAGACACGGATGTGATGGATGGATGACTTGGTGGGTAAGGAATTGGCTGGATGCTTGCACTCAAAGAATTGTGGTCAATGGCTCAATGTCCAAGTGGAGATCAGTAATGAGTGGTGTTCCTCATGGATCATTACTGGTATGGGCACTATTTAACATCTGTGTCAGTGACATGGACTATGGGATCAAGTGCACCCTGAGCAAGTTTGCCAATGACACCAAGCTTTGTGATACCGTCAACATGCTGGAGGGGAGGGATGCCATCCAGAGGGACCTGGAGAGGCTTGAGAGGTGGGTCTGTGTGAACCTCATGAGGTTCAGCAAGGACAAGGTCAACGTCCCAAGCACAAACATGAGCTAGGCAGAGAGGTATTGAGAGCAGCCCTGAGGAGAAGGACCTTGGGATGTTGGTTGACAAGAAGCTCAACATGAGCTGGCAATGTGCACTTGCAGCCCAGAAAGCCAAGCATATTCAGGGCTGCATCAAAAGAAGTGTGGCCATCAGTGTGAGGGAGGTGATTGTCCCCCTCTGCTCCGCTCTCATGAGACCCCACCTGGAGCCTTGCATTCAGCTCTGGGGACCCCAGCACAAGAAGGACATGAACCTACTAGAACGAGCCCAGAGGAGAGCCACAAAGATGATCAAGGGGCTGGAGCACCTACAAAGACAGGCTAAGACAGCTGGGTTTGGTCAGCCTGAAGAGAAGGATCTGGGGAGCCCTCACAGAAGCCTTCCTGTACCTAGAGGGGGCCTACAGGAAAGCTGGGGGGGACTTTTTGTCAAGGAGTGTGGCGATAGGACAAGGGGAAATGTCTTTAAACTAAAAGAGGGGAGATTTAGATTAGATGTCAGGAAGAAATTCTTTCCTATGAGGGTGGTGAGGCACTGGAAGAGGCTGCACAAAGAAGCTGTGGGTGCCCCATCTCTCTGGCAGTGCCCAAGGCCAGGCTGGGGGGGCTTTGGACAACCTGGTCTAGTGAAAAGTGTCTGTGCCCATGGCAGGGGGTTGGAATTAGATGATCTTTAAGGTCCCTTCCAACCCAAACCATTCTATGATTTTATGATTTTATTGACTCTGCAATGCTACCTACTTCTGCAGATCTTTACGGGTAGAGTCACATGCTATGTCATATGGATCCAGAAAAATTAACAAGAACCTAAATTACTGAATAGCTGCCTGCCTGGTTTCTGAGTCAAAACAAATTTTATAAAGGGAGAAAATTTGCTGCTCTTTCATTTTTCACAATTTGTTTGCCTAGTGTAATGAACATGCTTATGCAAACAAGCAAGAACACTAATAATCACTCAGATGTCAAGCTGTATGAACATTTATCAGATTTTAAGATCAAACTTGTGGTTTTAAAACATGAAATGACTACAGGAAGAATGTAAAACTGTTGTACAGTCACACGTTTTACAGTTGCTATAACAAAAATAAGCAATAAAGACCAAAACTGTGACTAAATGGTAAAAAGGTATGGTCAGATTTCCATGTGGGGCTAGAGAAATCTGAACTATCTGTGGATTTATTGAACTCTCCTTGTATTAAGACAAGGAAAATATTCAAGCTCTCTCATATATAATGTTTTGTACGATGAACTTCTCCATCTGACATATACTATTACTACTATTGTTATTAAATACAGAATACAAAATACAATCTGAATTTTCAAACGCATTAAATATCTTCGGTTATGAAAAACTCCTCTTGTCAATACTGGTTGGTACTGCTTCTTCCTAAGTCTTCTAACATACAACATCATAATGATGTTCAACATTTATATTCATACAGTTGTCTGCTGCCCTCAACCCTCTTTAAGGTTTGTTTAGGCTGATAGATAATTCTAAGAGCAAAAACCATTTGTTTCTTCCACAGATTTTCACAGCATATCTTACATGTGACTCCGTATTCATAACAGACAGGTTACACTCTACCTGTTTGATGAGTCACTTCCTAAGCACTGAATGAGCACAAAGATGAAAAGTGTGCTACCAGCTCTCTGCTGCCCCTTCATCAAACCTGGTTAGAGAGTGGTGGGCTGCCAGGTGCTTTACTTTGCTCTGGGATGAAAATAAGCAAGCTCACAGAGAACAGGACCATGCCTTAGATTTAAAATGGGAATCCTGACCTGAATATGAGAGATAAAAAGTTTTGTTCCAGTAAAAATAATATAGTAAGAACTGGTGTAACAGTGCTGCATTCCTTAATGGTAGGGTCCCTCCACCTACTTCAGTGGAAATTTGATGGGGCCTTAAATGGCCAGCTTAAAGACTTCACAAAGAACAACATTTTTTTTCTCACAAATCCAAGAAGTGTGGGCTGCATTCACCCAGGACCAGTGTCTGACCTGTGCAATGTGCTGTAGACCCCTGGCTGTATCAGGTGTGATGGGGAGGGGTTGGGGAATGCGTTTAGGTGGCACACTGTGACTCCATACCTGTCTCCTTAGTCACATACACCAGACCTTTTTGATTATGCTTGATCAAGAGATTGCTTATGACCTGAATTATCCCGTGTTAATTGCACATACCTACGAATATTCAAATCACATCTTGTCGTGCATCATTATGACTTATTGAGTGTTATGTGCTCAATAAACTCAAGTAACTGCTTTGGAACTAATCAATTCTTTATGTATATGAATACCTTCTCCATAATAGTTGCTAATAAAAATACACTTAATACACACCATCAGAAATAAAGATGCAACGTACCAATCAGTAATACACCACCTTGTTCGAATGAAACCTTTTCTGGACCACTTGCACTGAAAAAGAAGCAAATAAGAATCAGTCATCTTAAGCAAAGGATTACTGTGAAAGTGAAATGTACTTACACAGAGAAGCAAGTAAAACAAAGTTCATCATACAACATAACTAAAAAGCACTACACACTGACTGAAGAAGCTTGAAAACATACATCATCTCCTGGAATTACTTACATTTTTGGTTCTGAAATACAGTTATAAACTTATGTGTAAAATTAATATAAGCCCTGGTAGTTGTTTAGATAACCAATTAGGATAGCTTTTTATACTTATGTTTGTCCTAAAACAACAAATTCTTACTGCCTATGCATAAATGTCTTGTCTCCTTTGTAATTTTACCTGACCTGTAAAACGTCGTCAGAGATTTACATTAAATTAAAATGAATGAGATGTGCTAGAAAGCTATTTCTCCTGCTGAGCCAACCCACCTAATATTTCTATAAAAGTTAAAGGGAATTTAAATAATGGTAAAACATTACATTTATCAAAACTGTAACATTTGCGAGAAAGCCACACATCAGCTCTCGCCAATATACCATACCTCTGGTACAGCAAAAGGATTTTTTCAGCACCACTCCTAAACTGCTGCCATGAATTACAACATCCCACAAAAAGACATGATTCTGCATCCTTTTTATTCACCAACAATGAATGTGAGGCTAGGTAAACCTTCACTGGTAACGACTGCTGTCCCAGACAGGCCTAAATAATGATGCCAATGATTCTGTAGCAAAAGACTGCAACCACTTATTACTAATAAAACATCAGCCACAGCAATGTGTTTCCCACAGTTAGGAGCATCACTCCCTAAGCCTCTCCTAATGCACTGCCTATAGTCTTCAGAGACTCGCCAGATGTATTTATCTGTCTCACTGTGAATAGACAGTCCTTATGAAATGTCAAGGTCCAAAATCCTCCCAAGACGGTGAACTACCTTGTAAAATCTAAATGGACTGTTCTCTAATCACCTTTCAGATAACAGTTACGTATCTTCCACCTCTTCCTCTCCTCGTTAGGCACAAACAAAGTAACAACAAAAAACCTCCTTCGTTTCTGCAACTGCAATCAAGACCAACCAGACATAAAACTCCTTTGCCAGGGCCCCTTTTCCATGAGGATTCTCCCTAGATTCACAATATGCTTACAAAGATATAAGAATGTTTATTTTACTGAGTAAATGACTTATTCTTGAAAGCTTGAATGTGAAAACCATTTATATACAGTTCTTCTCTTCTATTCAAACCCAGAAAAATGTGCAAAATTATCTGTAAATGACAGCATATTTCATTGACCACACTCAACTTTAGAGCTTATAATTTTGTAAAAAAAAAAAAAAAAAAAAAAAAAAAAAAAAGTTACCTGCATGCTACAAAACTAAGAAGTAAACAACTGTCTACAAAATTCGAGAGCATATCTTTATCCAAATTTATGTATTATAACTTTGGGAAACCTGATATTAGTATTTGTTACTTCAGGTGGTAACTACAGAACCACCTTTCCTGCAGATTTGTATGACCTTCCCACATGGACTTCTACAGCCAAATTTTACTGTGAGAGCTGCAGGAAAAACTGCAGCTTGGCTGCTTACCTGAGGTCTTGGCTGTGCTGACCCCACTGAAGGAGGGTCCAAGGCTCTTCCTGAATGAGTTTTATCAGCTTTGCATTACTATAGCAATGGACAGCACAAGAAAATGGTCCTCTTGACACTGCTGAGTCCAAGACCAGTGGCTAACAACAAAGTCCTTTATCCAGTGAACCAAAATTTGTATTTGATACCATAGAGACAAAATGAACTTTCTGTTCTTGACTTATGTCTGTACTTGGTTAACTTTCAGTGTGATCACAGGACATATATAAGACGGAAAAGAATAAATTAAAAAATATTCTGCCAAATGTAAGAATTTCCTACAGACAAAAAGAGAAAAATTTTATAAACAGAGATTGTACAGAATAAATGGTCTTCACCTCTGAGCCCATGTGAAGTTCATCCCTTGTGCCACCATGCAGATCACCACCTGGTGACTGCTGGCAGCTGACTGCATCAGTTCTGCAACTCCACACAAGGTTGAAATAGGTGTTTTTGATGAGACCAGTTGTGATAACCCCAGATTGCAAAAATCTCATATTTTTGATTTTTTTAATAAAATTGTTCATCTCCCTGTCCATGACCTCCCTGGAAAGAACTCCAGAATGTCAAGACATGTTTTCTTCCACTTTCTTTAGAGACTTCATCTTTTCTTATGCCTTCCTTTTCCAAGCATATTCATTTATTAGCATTACAGAAGGTGAAGGTACAACTGAAGCATTGTAGTAAAGAAAGAAAACCATATATATAGTTTCTGGTCAGAAACAGAAAAAGAAATCATATGGCTTGGGATACATATCTTTAGCATTACTTAAAAAATATGTATTGTATTATATTGTATTTAGGGAGGAAACCCCAACAGTTCACTATTCTAAAATCTAGTCAATGGATACATTCAAAGATGAAATAATTAATCTAAATCTCTATTATTTTCCCTTAAGAGGTCCCAATTTTTAATTTTTCTTAAACTGCAGCTCCTGAAAAAAACTCTGTGGTAGCTATGAATAATTATCTAATTTATTTTAAATGTTTTCTGTGGTTCTTGCAGTCACTGGTCAATTTGAAAGGTAGGCTGGAGGGATAATACCAATTCTTCCTGACAGCTCAGCCTTCACATCTGAACTACAAATCCCATAACCCAATAAGGTCCCTTCCATTCAGGGTTGCTGTGATGACCATGGCAATACTGTTACAAGTTGAGAGTTGGCAAAATGTCAACATTTTTTTCAAAATGAAAACACTCAAAAAAGTTAAATGCTAAAAGCATCCAACATTGCACTAAACATAATCTCACTGGAAAAGGGGCTTCTGTCATCTCATTCCTAAAAGTAACTGTATCAAACTCCTAATTACTGAAAAATAATACATTGAACTTAAAATCAAATAGTCCAAGCCTATAATGTGGTCCAAGACAATGCTTTAAATTGAGCTGTCATTTTTCATTTGCTGTTTTCCTCTTTGGCAACACAATAGGTACTTCAAAAGATGTAAAAGAGAAACAGGGCCAATTATATTAGGTTGCTTAGAGCTATATCCAGTCGGGTTTTGAGCATCCCCAAGGACACTGATTCCAAAACCCACCTGGGCCTGCCTCTCTTCTACTGTTTATCTGTTTATCCTTATGGTGTTGTGTCTCCCCCTACCCCCCCACCCCCTGTTTAGTCAGATTTTCCCCTGCTGCAAGTGCTGACCACTGCCCCTTGTGCTTCTGCTGTACACCACCTAGAAGAGCCTGGCTGCACCCCTCAAAAGCCAGCAGCTGGCCACAGCAGCCAGCGCCATGGTACGCCTTACCACCCTCTACTTGCAGCACAGACCAGCTCTCTCATCCTCCTCCAGCATCCCCCAGTTTAGCCCCAACCAGCTCGGTGCCTCTGCTGTGCTTGCTCCAGTTTGCCCCCATCTGTCTGGTCCAGGGGTTCCCAAAAACAAAACACTGGAGACATGATGCCAAATAGAGGGGAAGAGTCCCTTCCTGGGACCTAATGTAACTAGGATATTGTTGTCATTTCTTGCAGCCAAAGCACAGTGCTGGGTCATGTACTTCCTGTGCAACAAGATCCTGGTCCTTTTCTGTTTTCTGGACAGTCACCTCCAGCCTGTACTGCTTTACAGGTTATTCCATCCCTTTAGGGGATACTTGGCATCGACCTTTGCCAAACATACCCATCAAATGACTTCTTCAGCCTGTTGAGGTCCCTCTGAACAGCAACCCTGCCCTCTACCGCCTTTATTGCTACCCCAACTTGACATCATCTGCAGTTGAGCATTTGTTCCATCCTACTGTCCAAACTGTTAACACAGATGTTGAGTAGTAATGACCCCAGAATCAGCCTGAGGAACACCACCAGCAACTAGCCACCAGCTGCACCACAGATCATCACTCTGAGGCTGGTTGATGGCCAACTTCCCAGTCATCTTGTAGTCCGCCTACTCCAGACACATTTCACCAGTTTGGCTTCAAGGGTACTATGGGAAACTGTATCAGAAGCCTTGCTCGTGTTAGTGTAAACAACATTCGGGGCATTCCCTTATGTCCACGCAACTGGTCACCTAGAAAGGTTTGCTCCATCATCTTCCCACATTTGAGGTCAAGCTGGCTGCCTGGGACTCCTTTTTGCCCTTTTTGAAAACAGCGGTGACATTCATGTTTTCCCAGCCCTCAAGAAGCTCTCCTTTTTCCAATAGCAAAGAAAGGCCTCACAACGACATCAGCCGGATCCCCTTCTCCCTGGGATGTGTCCTGCCTGCTGCCATAGACTCAAGTATGTACAATTAGCTTAAGGTTTTGTGTAACCATAGCGTATGAGACTGAGAGTCTTGCTGTCAATCATCACACACTTCTTCAACAGGCCATCCCACAGGCCTTCACGCTGACTCTGTCACCGACTACCACACCAATACAAGCAATACCAGTAATAAAGCATGCCCAGCCCTTAGCTCTGATGCAGAGCTTACGTTTCGTGCAAGCCTTCATTGATACAAGCCAATTAAAAGGTATTTACACAATTTGTTTCATGATATGGTAAAACACAGGAATCTCTTACTGTAGTTTGGCGTTTCCTCATGCATGCATTGCGAATATTCGTTTTAAGGGCAGTAGTATATCGTAGATGTTACTTTGCCACTTTTCTGCTTTAATAAGTGTAACTGAAATTCCAGCAAATCCGTATTAGAAGTCCTTAAGAAAAATCACAATTTGAAAACTTGTAGTTACATTCCATCAGCCTTTTCTTTGTGAATAGAGTCTCTCAGGAGATCGTGCTGACCTTTTAAAACCCCCTAGAAACACCACCTACATAAATAACCTCTGCTACATCGGGTAAAAGGACCTCCAGACAACATTAACATGAAGAGAGAGGTTATAGAGGGCTAATGTCAAAAAGCACTGTGAGCAATAAGTAATGCACACAAACCATGATTGATAATGACTAGCACAGAGCTTTAATTCATCTTTTCTCCATCATTTTACTGAGAGGGACCATATCAAATTAAATACTGACCCAGCAAGGGTTTATTCAACCATACAAAACAGGGGCATGAAGGAAAGACATATTAAAGTGGCAATGACTGCAGTGTAATTGCAGCTTCTTAAAGGGACACCACAGCTCACAGACGAAGATGGGAAATCTCCTGTGAGCCAGCCAAGCACTGAACAGGAAGAACAACCAACACACCTAGCACTGTTCGGTATTAACAGGCCTGTGTCGCTGCAATGAGAACTCATGCAGAAACTTGCATCTCATGTACTCATAAAATGCTTAATGTTTTACTGACCAGCAGAAAAGGCATGTTTTGGGGCAACTTTCCATAAAAACCATGTGGAAGGCAGCTCGTGCTCCCAAATGACTTTCCTTCTTTCCTTAGATCAATTCACAAAATTAAAGAATTTATGTTACTGTGTTTTTATTAGTTCGTATACAAATTCTTCAAAGTTTCTTTCTGATCGTCCTGTATTTCAGAATGCTGCATAGTACATGGGAAATTCAACCCTAACTCAGCCTTTGAACACTAAACAAATATTGGAACAGCACTATTCAGTCATATTTTTACTGGTAAAAGATTTTTAAGAGCCATTATATAAATTTAAAGTTCACTTATCAAAAAATGTATAAGGAGACCTCAAGAATGTGAAGTTAATCGAGTGACAAAGTCTACTACGTAGTGTAATATCAGTAATTTAAGTGATAATTTGCTTTTTGACATACTGCTTTGATTACCATTTATTTACCAGAATACAGCATAGAGTTGTACTTAATAATACATCTACCAGAAGACCAAATTTAAGTCTGTGTATGATGTAAACAAATATAATAAATACATGATAAAACATACACTTGCTCCACTTATTTTCACATACAACACCATGTAACATTTCAATCGTTATTGCTGTTGGCTTTTTTGTATACACATCACCAGTGAAGAAACCAACCAGTAGCAATATATAATTTGTTCACTGAAAGTTATTTTAGAAAACAGAAATACAATAATATGCAGCTTTTGATGTTAAGACAGAGTTAAGTATTTACTTGTAAGAAAGTTTTAAGTTACAATGTCAAGTTGGCAGAAGGCCTGTGGAAGCAATGGGTACAGGTATACATATAAAACAATGATGAGAAAGAGTAACACAAACCACCAGCCTGTTCTCACACTTCATATCCACAGAGATACAATTTATTCTGTTTTCTTTCAAGACATCTTTTTTCTCCTGTATTTTACTAAACTCTCCAAATAACATTTAAATCTACAGGAGTTCCTTTCTCTCAAACAGCAGAATTTAGGGTTGATGGGAGTATAAACAAAGGACCTAAATTTTAGGCCCCCAAACCAAAATACAATAGCAACTCTGAAGCTCATTTCACCTGAAGTATCCTGAGAATGCAGTATTTACTAAAGGTAGATAACTACCATAACAAAATGTATATTATTAAAGTAATAGTAGCATGGTGATAACATGACAGCTATACATGAGATTGCCAGTCATGACAAGGTGACATGACTTGTCCCAAATGCCAAAATTGGAACTCTTATCTCACAGTGCCTTTGCTGTTAATGTTAGGATAAGCCTAACTCAGCAACTGACCACGTATGACTTTCTTTTGGATGTATTTATACAAAAAATTATATTATTACTGGAACATATGATTTAAAATAATTACAAAAACAGCAATGGTGGATGGAAACATGATGGGTTGGGCCTAATCAAAAGACTCCAGCCCTAGAGAAAGCCAGCACAGGAGACCGGAGAGGTGCTTCAGCTTGCGCTGGAGATCTGATGAATGCGTTACTCAGCCTAGGCTGAATAAAGCAAGGACACCTATGCCTCTACTTCATCAAATGGCGTTTGTTTTAGTGTGTAATTTGTGTGTTCCACACAAAAACCTGTAAATTACCTTTAGATATTGATAGATTGAAAACAATTAATTCCTTTAGCTTCAATAAATAATTCACATGCTTGACATTAATAATTCATTTAACATTAAGAAAGGAAAAGTTAGTAGGCTTTGGACCAAATACAGCCCCATAGGTGAACAATTGTTTAACTTAAATATAAAAATGTCGTCTTTCACCTTAGATACGTACTGCAGATGAGCAACGTGCCTCACATATTTTGGGTCATTGATGTGCTTTAATATTCTCAAATACAGTGCTTGGAAAGAAGAAAATTTTGGAAACAGAATGTAAAGAACTATAGCCTAGAAAGGCAAAAAGAAAAAACTGTTTCATATTCCAGATTTTAAAGAAATTATCTTTATTTTGACTGTAACATATATTAACTAGCTGATCCACCATCTGTAAAACAACATAAAACCAGGTAGAGATGATATAGATCATCTGTGCTCTAAGAGAGGTATCTACATTTTAAAATAAGAAAAAAACATCCAACTTCACGTCCCAGAAAGGGGATACCACATCTTTCACCTCACAATATTAAGTCTCTTCTCAGATCCTCTGTTAATAGGATTCCTTTAGCCAGCAGATGGATTGTGAATACAGGCAGTTTCATCTACTAAAAGACAACATAAATCATCATTGAGAAAGGAGAGACCGCAGTAAGGTTATCACCATACAGCCTTCTCCATGAAAGGTTTGCATTAAAGCATTAGTGAAATTAATTCATCTTTCATAAGAGCTTTGAGCAGTATCTGTGATCTATGATAACAACCAATTTCTCACTATGGGAAAAAAAAAATTACTCAGGCCTGATAGACTACACAAATCTGCTTTTTTTAAAATGGCCTAACATTATCTGGAGTGTTGCTCCCAGAGGCATCATTTGAGTCTTATGCCTAGCCAAGAGGCCCCATAAATCAAGACAGAAAGTTTTGTTAGTTTTATATGCAGTGGGCTGTAATTATTTTGAATTGCATTATGCCTCAATCATTGTAATTACTTTTAGATCATCCTTAAACAGCAGTAATAAAAAGAAAAGAAATCAGTCTTAAACCATTTTTCACACAAAAATATTGTAAATGTGATATGAGAAGTCTGGCTAAAACATGCAAGAGCATGTAAATGTAGTATCTGATGTGATATGCTGTTCATGCATTCTGCTGTGTGAACTCATTTTCAAAATACAAATTATTTTGTGGTCTTTAAATTAGTATCATTATTAGCAGCATTTGGCTAGGAATAAAACAGGTAATATCAGGAATTAATTTTAGCTTTAAAAATATTATCAAATGTGTATAAGAGAACCAAAATTATGTTACTGTTATTTTTTTATTGTTCTTGCTGTGCTTATGTATGCTTGAGAGACTCCTTGGTCTTTAGTCCAAAATGAAAAACAGTGTAGTATAAAATGATCACAATTGTTTTCTAATTTTTCAAGTTTCCTAATTTTTCAAACAAAAAATATGCTGGCTTGATGCGTGCCTGGTTACACACTGAATGACCACAAAAAGTCACAGAATTGTAGATATCAATGCTGCTGCTATCTTCATCAATGCAGTTCCTGAGAGCCCTTAGCAGCTTCCTCTCTGTGTGAAGCTCTGAAATAAAACAAATTAATCCCCCAGGCTGTTCTATACGTCCTGCAAGCAACACTATTACCAGGTATTGTGCTGTGTGCGAGAACAGACCTTTCAAGGATTTGTTCATGTCTTAGTTACGAGTGAGCACGGTTTAATGTCAGGAAGCAGCTGAGTACCACACTGCCCGTCCTCAGCAGGACAGGGAGGAGAAGGGAGAGGAGGAAATGAGAGGTACCCTGGAGCACCTCTTCTAAGAAGAAAGGCTGAGAGAGCTGGGGCTGCTCAGCCTGAAGAAAAGAAGGCTCCAGGATAACCTAATTGCAGCTTTTCAGTACTTCAAGGGGGCTTATAAAAAAGATAGAGTGACTCTGATCAATCAGATAATGATAGGACAAGGGGGAATGGTTTTAAATTAAAAGAGGGGAGATTTAGATTAGAGATTAGGAGGAAATTCTTTGCTCAGAGGGTGGTGAGGCACTGGCACAGGTTGCCCAGAGAGGTTGTGGATGCCCCGTTCCTGGAGGTGTTCAAGGCCAGGCTGGATGGGGCCCAGAGCAACCTGACCCAGGGGGTGGCATCCCTGCTTGTGGCAGGGGGTTGTAACTGGATGATCTTTAAGGTCCCTTCCAACCCGAGACATTGTATGATTCTATGAAGTTACAAATTTGCCAGTCTCATGATTAAACAACAGTACTGAAGTAATGATGGAAATAATTCTTCCTAGGTATCAATGAACAATTCCTAATTTGGCCTATTCCTGCTACATGTGTTAACAGAAATCATGCTGCTGTTCAGTGCTCTCAGTATTACAATAAAATCATTCAACAGCAGTGTTCATGTCCTACTTACGCTGTCAATGACCCATACTGCTACAGTTTATTGCTGATAGAGTAGAAAAATAAATATCCAAGTAACCACTTGAATTTCCTTCAACATGATGTAACACTTAACTCCAAAAAATATTTAAGATGTTTATTAGAAGAAGTAAAAACTTGTAAAATTACATCAAAGGCAGTTTTCCCTTCCAGCAGAGAGATAAAAAACATTACAAAAATAAAGTTAGCATCCAAGAAAAGAAAAAAGAATAACCAACATCCCAGCAGCTTCAAACTATTTATGCAACCCTGTTCCAAGCACACATATATTACTTCAGTGTCTGTAAGTGTGGATATTTACACATTCTAAGTAATTTTTAAAGTTTACTTAGTTCTTTCTAATATTAAAGTGAGCCAATTTAATCCACAAATGGTACGTTAATTCAACAAATGTATTCACCTGGTTTGTAGTGAACAATAACTGTCAAACACTTAGACATGATCTAGATGTTCTTAAAATTAAAAAATGAAGAAATTAAGGTCATCAAGTACCAGAACTGCATGCAAAGTCACACGTGCAATTGCACTTGCAGCTGCAATGGAAGGAAAGCATCAGGTTATCCTGTGTTTCTGGGTTTGAAAAGGCTTTAGTCCAGACGCACAGTACGCTCTTCTTAGGAGAGCAGAAACAGAAGGGAATACAATGGCAGTGTGAAGAAAAATATCTGTATGTTTGAAAATTGTGTGCTTTCTTGTGCCAGTAAGAATTCCCCCTATATCTGCAGCAGTACCTAGCAGTGCCAAAGAAAAGCCAGCATCACTGCAACCATGAGTTGCAACAGCTGAATACAAATGGAATCAATTCGGAGTTGTGTCTCACCCTGTCAGGGAGTTAAGACCCCCTGAAACAGGCTTGCAATTGGCACTGTGTGCTATTTCTTTGGTTTTAAATGTATAAACAAGACTTTTCATCACTGTCTCCATCCTTCACAAGCATTTTCTGCTACACAAAGAACTCCATTTGAACTTAGTAAATTCATGCATTGGTTTAAAACATATATATAAGAAACCGACATCTATATAAGAAACTGGTTATAAGAAACGGATACACCAAAAAGAAAAGAAAAAAAAAATCAAGACTCAATACTGACCTTATTTACATTCTTAGAACAGTTACTCAAGTAATCAGAGCAAATCAGAATGAAACCTGGTATCTGGGAATGTACATACCTCAGGGAAATAATCCTGTGGAAACTTCTCTTTTTCCAGCATGGGCGTGCTTTCTAAAGTGTCTGAGTAGATTTCTTTCCCGGTAACCTTTTTATACTTCTTAGCTAGGAATAGATATAAAACAAACTTAACATACATATATTCAGTGTTACAAACAACTTACAGCACTCATTGGAAAAGCTGTTGCATCTGTGTAACAGGTAAGGTCTTAGCAGAAGTAGGCAAGCACTGAGTTGTTCTTGGGAAAAAAACAAAACAAAACAAAATTGAGACCACTAAAACGTATAAACATACTCTCTTACATCTGACATTCTCAAGCTATACAATTAGGGTTATTATTATTTTTACTACTCAGAGCGATGTGAAGTGTTGGAGCTCTAATTATGAATTCAGCCTCTGTATCCTCAAGCACTCACTTTCTGACATGGCTCTTCAAAGAAACACCTATTCGCATCCTCAGCCAATATCCAGCAATTCACACTGGATAATTAACAGGAAAATTAATAAAAAACACATTAAGGTGAAAAGTGTTACTTATGAGTGATGATTATCTCCATGGTTTATCTAGCAACTATTTTTTTCAGATTTCAAGTCTACCTATATGAACATCAACTTATGCTTGTTAACACATTTGTCATCACATTTGTAACACATCTGTAATCACAACTTTTACACAGCAAACTAGTATGCAGTCATTAAAATTATCTCAGCTTTTGGCCTGCTGCTTCAAATCAACAATATTGACAATTATCATCTACTTAGAGTCTGGCCATATTTAAATCTGCTGCTTGGCTAGCCGTGTCAGTTAAAAAACTAAAATAAAGGATACTAGACAGTAAGCTGTGTCTGTCTGGAGGAGCTGACTAGCACAGGAGTAATAATCCAGCTATTGCAGGAAGCTTCGTAGGAATGAGTACAAATACCAGTATTTACTGAAGGATGTGTAATTCCCAAATACCACCTCCTCAAACTCTCAAGGGAAAAAGAAAAAAAAAAAAAGAAAGCTATTTTTCAGGGTTCAGGTCAACAAATCTTTTAGTGAATTGCTTTTAAGTATGAACACCTCAGTTTTGTAGCAAGGTGGGAAGAAGTCACCAGTAGACAGGTCGGTGGGGCTGGTGGGAGTTCTGGAGATCCCCGTCCCAACCTGCTCCCAGCAGGTACCTATAGAAGGGTGCTCAGGATTGGGCCTCTCCAGGAACACAGACCCCACAGCCTTCCTGGGGTGCCTGCTCCAGTGTCTGACCTCCTATCAAAAATATTTTCTCTTACATTTAAGTGGTGTATTTAAATTTGGGCCTGTCGCCTCTTGTCCTGTCACTGTGCAGCACTGAGAAGAGCCTGGCTGCCTCTTCTTTGCACTCTCCCTGCAGGTATTTACACTTACTGATGAGGTCCCTCTCCAGCCTTCATGTCACAAGACAAAAACAGTCCCAGATCTCTCATCCCCATCTCACATGGAAGATGCTCCAATATCTTAGTGGCACTTTGCTGGACCTGCTCCAGTATGTCCAGGTCTTTCTTATAGCATTAGTACAATTCCTTATTAATATCTAAATCTGACCAGCCTGAGTGTGCAACTGCCTCCTCACTATTTTCTCAAACGCCTCCTAGAAAAGCAGAAATTGAAAAACAGGTAGGCAGCTTCTTCTGTGAAAATTAAATCTGTTTTTGGTTAACAATTTCTCCTGCAAAGAAAGGTGACATGGTCAAGCAATCCACTGAAGTCACTGCAGCACTACCATACTCTGAGATAAAACAAGAAATGGGGAAAAAAATACTTATAATGGAGAGAGTGCATGTTTTTCCTCAAAGAAGTGAGAGTAGCAGGCAGAAAACTGCACTGAAACTAAATACTGAGTGGCCTACAGCAGGAAAATCAGAAATTTCTTCTGTTATGTCCCAAGACAGGAATGGGAACAGTCAATTACATTCAGAAATAGCTATGTGAAACACAATATAAATGTGAAGTTTATTCTCTACCTAATGCATTATTTTGATGATGGGCATCTTATTATCCCAGACCGTCAGACTTGAGCAAGATCCTGAAAAATACTGGATATTCGTAACTGTTTAAATACCCAGAATTACAACTGAAATCATACATGCATGAGCAGAGCCCTCGAGAGGACTGTTGTTAAACTTTAAGGTCTAACCTTGACTGACTCCTGAGATGTAACTGTTCTATAGCTGCCCACCAGAGGATTTCCTTCATCTTCCTCTGAATCTCTGCCATATTTAAAAACAGTTACCGGTCTGATATAGTACAGCAGTCCCTATGTGCATAGGTGGAAACAGTTTCCAACTCTGCCAACGTCCCTACTGCTACATGCCAGCCTTCATCAATCAAGAAGGCCAGTAATGTAATCAACAAGTTTTAGTTTTAGTTTGATGCCCATTAATCAGTTCAGAGAGTGAAAATTATTTAAAAAAATAAAAATCAGACCTCAGGACAAATAGGTCTTTTGTAAACCAAGAAAATAAAAATCTTAATGTGGGAATATGTAGAAGATGAATGAGACTCGCTTCATCCAAATCCTGTATGTGTTGTGACAATGTAGCCACCCAACTCTTTCAGATTATCGATTTCTTGCTATCAGCACAAGGTTGACATGTGAATTTAAAGCTGGAATGGGTACTGTGTTTGTAGAAGAGATTTAGTGGTAAAGCAAAGCTCTTTAGAACTTTTTAATGAACGGTTGCATCACAGATAGAAATAACACAGACTTTTCAACGTTAAAGAACAATCTATGGATCTATATGGACCATGAACAAGCAGTTCTGCTTTTTGAACCGCTTTGTACTCAGCCTTTCTCCTGATCAGGGCAATGTCCTGGCATCTCTAGAAGTGAGAACTTGACCAAATTTATCAAACTCCTCTGACATGGGAAGCTGGGTAGCTATCTGACAGTTAACAATAAGCTGGAACTATCCAACTGGATTGAGTTTTGACTAGGTATGCATCAGAGAAAAACTCCCAAACTGCTATTGTCAAGAGCCCTGAATGGCCTAGTTCTACTGGATATCTGGTGAAAATACCAAGCAACACAAAAACTTGTCACTTTAAGTTGTCTAGATAAAGTATTTTATATCATCAGAGGAAGCATTTACTGTAATGTAGCAATACTTCTTTCAGGGGAAAAAGAAATCATTCTTTATGTGCCAATCACTTTGAGATCTGGCTCCCATAGGAAGACGAAACAAATGTCCCGATAAACTAATGCAGCATCATTCCAAGTAGATCATGGACGGATGTGCCTCTTTCACAAGTTTAACAGTGTCAGCAAAAAGATCCTGACGTCATTCAGGATACAGAATACATTTGGCAGATCTGTAAGGACTGAAGGCTTTTTCTGTGAGAACCTAAATAAAAGGTAGCACTTGGCAAAAAGGAGGAATTTTACCATCAAGTTATGTTAACATCAATGCTAAATATGAACTAGTGATTCATTTACATGACTGCTGATAAACCAGTGCAACAGAAAAGAAGCGTGCCTTCTAATCAATTTCCAAGTAAAAATACTTTCACACTGTTTCTGATTTCACACCAGAGAAAACAAGATTTGTTCTGCTAATCAAAGCTGTGGCACTGTTGAATAGATGAGAGATGGACTGAAGTCAGCCTAACACCCCAGTCAGCAAACCCCTCTGCTACATGATGGCTCTGCAGAGCACACAGCTTTTCAGTAGTTTAAATTGTGAGCAAACTTTTGGGCCTCTGACAACTGTAAAAATAGTCCAACACCTTCTATGCTGTAGAATTAATGCATGAGGCTGTAGGAAAAAGTTGTTCTTACTTTTAAACTCAAATATTTCTTCTTGAGAACTCAAAACCAGAAACAATCTATATTCTTCTAAAGGCTGTATTAAGCCACGTCTAACCAGGTAGTGAATTTTGAAAAGATACAGTTATGTTACAGGAACATTAAATTGTATTTAAACATGGATTTTTTGCATGCTTTTGAGTAGAACCAGAATTTCATAGTGAGTTTTGTGCAGAGAACATTTGTATCCATTTGGATTTTACCTCTGATTTAAGAGCTTAAAGCACCGTGAAAATGTCAATAGTCATGAGAGAGGAGGCAAGTTTTACATTTTGCCTGAAAGATGGGAGCCTTCAGGGTTATATTTTACAAACACTACATTGGGAGACTGATTTTGCTCTACATTAGGAGAACAGCAGGTGACTTATAACACTTTTCCAGTGTAGCACCTGATTTCCTTTGATTTTTCTTAAGAGTTTTTTTTCCAAGTTATGAGTTGGCCAAACGCATCTTTATGTCCATGGTTCACACCTCAACTGGCTTTGCTAAAGAGTGTATGACAGGTTTTGCTCAGCAAAATGAGGCACTGAACATTTAAAATGTTTATTTTCTGGAACAAGTACCTGTTTATTCTTTTTACATCTATTATTTTTATCTAGACTTTTGTCTTCTGTTTTCTCATTTTTTTCTAATTTTTACATTTTCTTTTAAAAGCTCTACAGTAGCAAAATAAGCTGTCAATCAATGATGAATAGACCCAGAATGCTCCTCTTCTCCTAACACAACCATCATTTCACTCTGTCAAATGTTGCTAGAGCTGGACACCTCTCATATATGATAAAAGGGGAGGAAGCTTTAGGTGGAATTCAGAGAGAAACTGCTAAGTCCTCCAGCACTGGTGCTGTGAAATTGTGGTGGCACCTAATCAGGAATTGCAGATATAGTTCACAAATTATAACACAAAGCCATTCATAAGGCAAAATGAATGAACAGTCATGAATGCTTCCATCTTGGACACAAATGCATGCTTCTTTGCCTCTTTTACTGGCTCTTTCTCTTTCACACACAGTGGACCAGTAGGTTGTTCAATCTGGGGACTGGGCAACATCTTAGACACCCAGTTTCATGAGCAAAGTCGATTTCCTCCAATATTTAAACCCTGCACACAGTTATTATTTCATTATTTCATAGTTATTATAAGTCATTACTTAAGTGTCTGCTGAACTGTTCTGGTTTGGGAGAAAGACTAGACATGCAGGCTGACCGCTTATTAGAAGTCCTTACATCACTATTGACTTTTCCAATATGCTCGCTCAGAAATAAAATATGTTCTGGACTGCCTATGATATTAGATCTAAAACTTTCCTTCAGCATTGAAATCAGTGATGACAGACAGAATAACGCTGGTTAAACCTTTAATTGTTATATATGTTGAACTACCATTCAAGGAACTACTCTTCAAGATACTACTATTCAAGAAACTAAATTCAAGAACTACTATTTCAAGAAAGGAAGACCCTGTACCCTTGATTAAATGAGCAGAGATGATTTGTCTCTACTGAGAATAAAACTAATTAATCTATATAATTAAGACAATTAGTTCGCTCTATAGTTACCATCATTTTAACAGTGTCTCAAATTAATGGGATGCTAGATGTAACGTTAATGTGATTTTGCTCAGTAAGCTAAATGAAGCTCGCAAGATTTTTGTATTACATGTACAGACAGTTCTGAACTGAAATATGTTTGTAAAAACGTTTTGTGTAGTCTTTGCTATACACATCTTCAGGAAGCATTCAATAATCACCTATGATATTTCTAATATTTAATGTACCTAGTCTGCATTACTTTTAAACTTCTGAGATTTAGCAAGATTTCTAACCTGATGGATCAATGCGGGTTAGAAACAGTGGCACTTTCCTACTGACCTGTACTGCTCCAAAGTAATTTGAGCCATAAATCTAGCTCAGCAGCTTTGCAGAATGACCATCACTGCCGGACATTTAAGGTCTTGGTCCTACATCTGATCTACATAGAAGAACCTTGAGGGTATTTAGAGTTCTTTTGAAATCATCAGGGATCTCTATAGACCCAAAGGTCCCTTTTGCATGTGAATGATTAATGCACCAGTTTTCAACCTGTGGCCAGTCCATTGACTTCTTCTAAGAGGTCTATAAAAGGTAAGAAAAGGAAATCCTACCATCAGTAGACTTGCATGCATTATACAGAAGTTTGCATATCATGGAAAAACTGCTAGGTACCACTATTAGGAAAAGATGACAAGAAAACTGCCTTCATGTATAAAGCCAATAGACAATTAATGGCATTTAATTCCTTTGCTTACCTTTAAAATCAAACTGGTAGATGTTTTTCAAAGATTCATGAAGAAAGTAAAAACTTCCTAGAGCCTGTAAAAAAAGCAATAAAATAGGAAATTATAAAAATATCTACTTTGGCTTACAAAAACTAAAGCATCATGCTCTGCAATAAAAACATGATTTTTGCATTTCATAAAATCTATAAAAATATTAATTTCCTTAGCTGTTTCTCTGAAGCTTTGTATACTATTATAAAGATCATTAACATTTGACTAAGCATGGTAAGGACATAATTATCAGGCATACTTTTAGAAATACTAAATGAATGGACGTAATTAGTAACACAGACAAGCACCTTTCTAAACACAGATCGCTTCCCCACAGTTCTTTTACAATAAAAAGAATTGTGACAATTCTGACAATTTCTGTTACACACCAAGTGCAAAACAAATGCTTTAGGAGACTGCATAGTGCAGAAACAAGGGAAGGCTTGAGAGAGTCAATTGCCTTTGAGCATGAGTCACAGGATTTCTGTGATTTCATTTTTTCTGGATGAGGGGATTGAGTGCACCCTCAGTAAGTTTGCAGATGACACCAAGTTAGGTGCGTGTGTCGATCTGCTCGAGGGTAGGAAAGCTCTGCAGGAGGATCTGGATAGGCTGCACCGATGGGCTGAGGTCAACTGCATGAAGTTAACAAGGCCAAGTGCCGGGTCCTGCACCTGGGGCGCAATAACCCCAAGCAGAGCTACAGGCTGGGAGAGGAATGGTTGGAGAGCTGCCAGGCAGAGAAGGACCTGGGAGTGATGGTGGATAGTCGGCTGAATTAAAGGAAGCTGTAGCGAGGTGGGGGTTGGTCTATTCTCCCATGTGCCTGGTGACAGGACGAGGGGGAACAGGATAAAGTTGTGCCAGGGGTGTTTTAGGTTGGATATTAGGAAGAACTTCTTTACTGAGAGGGTTGTGAGGCATTGGAATGGGCTGCCCAGGGAAGTGGTGGAGTCACCATCCCTGGGGGTCTTTAAAAGAAGTTTAGATGTTGAACCTAGCGATACATTTTAGTGGAGGACTGGTTAGTGTTAGGTCAGAGGTTGGACTCGATGATCTTGAGGTCTCTTCCAACCTAGACAATTCTCTGATTCTGTGATTTCCATCTTCCTACTCAGCTGTGCAGACTCAATAGCTGCCAACTGCAGAGTGGGCGTAAAACTGAAAATCCGACAAGAATGTTGGGAATATTTGTACATGTTTATATAAATTTCCTAGTGAAAAAGTGTTTTGACAATAGTTACAATGACTGAACAGTACAGTATGTCCTCTGCTAGTCACACCTGGAGAGCAAGTGCTACTACTATTGCCAGTGTGAAGACTACAGAGTCAAGTATTTTCCTATGATGCACTGAGCTGAAGAGAAAGAATATAAAAATATCTAGCAGGGACTTAGCTGCTTGAATACATGTTAAGTTTCTTGACACCAGCATGATTTGCGTGTCATATTACATATAAGCAGAAGTAGAGTTTAGCATCCTGTTCTCCTCCTCCCTCCCCAAATAAAGAGCTACCACTTAAAATATTATGCATTATGCATTAATAGTTTGGATTTATACAGCATGTGTAATCATAACTCCTTCTGCTGATCTAGTCTTGAGCACCTATTTTCCTTATTTTCTTTCAAAACAGTGACTTAATCCAGTTGTGGAATTATGTAAGAGTTTTCATGATTCAGTCTATGACTGAATAAAGCATGTAAACATACAAGTAATATCTACTATGTTCAGAAAAACATATAAACTCCCACCCATACCAGCAAATTGATTTTAAAAGCATAATGAAGTCCACCCATATTTAGCACGATATTAGTACCTCTCCCTTACATATACTTAAGTACTTTACTGGTTTCTGCAGATTTCTGAGATCTTAAGCTTTTATTTAAGGTTTATTGTGTCCCTCATTAAAGAAAGCATCTTTATTCAGGATACCACTTAAGCATACCTCTTACTTTTACAGGCTAAAGCACTTGGGTGAAATGCTATCTATCTTCAGACTGACTGCAATGCAGGTTGTGTTGTTTAGCTGGTGAAAAAGGGGGCCAGCTTGCTATGGATTCACAGAATCCCCAAACCACAGACTGACTGAGGCTGGCAGGGACCTCTGGGTCCATATGGTCCAACCCCTGCTCCAGCAGGGCCACCTGGAGGAGATTGCCCCGGACCACGTCCAGGAGGCTTTTGGAGATCTCCAAGGAGGAGGCTCCACTAGCTCTCTGGGCAACCTGTGGCAGTGGTTCATCTCCGCACAGCTCAGATGTGCTTCCTGAGGTTTGGGTGGGACCTCCTGCGTTAGCTGGACTGTTTCTGAGACATGCTTATAACATAGTATAAAAATGAATGAATTTTAAATGAAAATTTGATGAGCCTTTAAACACATATGATTCACCCAACAGAAGCAGCTGAAGTGGAGAAAAGACAGTATCCTGTGTCTACATAAAGTCTTACTGAGAAGTATACAAGAAACAATGCATTAAACAAAAAGGATGATTTTGTTTCTTTCTGTCTTTTTACCCCTGTAATGTTAGAGACCCTCCTGGCAGAATACTGTTTTGGTTCTGTGACTGCTGCATTATTTATGAGATTCTGCACATCCAGAGATGAAACATTTGCTGATTTGTCAAAAACACAAACATGAGGTCCAGCCCCTCTCCTTGACATATTAGTCCATCCAACAGAAAACACTGTCACACATTTAATTGATGAGTACACTTCCCTGTGACCCAGTCAGCTTGCTTTCCGTTTTTGGTTTGCCTTTTTTTTTTTTTTATTAATATGGAGGAGGCAAATAAGAAAATACAAGAGACATTCTTGCAGAGGACTCAAGGTTAACTATCCTGCAACAAGGACACACCGCCAGAAAAAAAAAATCCCAATACAAAAGTATTGCAACCTGCTATTTAATAACTAACTGAATATAATAAATACTGAATACAGTATTATTAGCAATTAATAAAGCTCTGCTGTCTCTAACTAAACTTTGATTATACTCTGACCCTTGGTTATAAAAAATGTAAGTGATTATTTTTAAATATTTACACGATATATAAAGAGTATTATTGGGGGGGGAAAGTACATTTTATCTCTTAGATAAAACTAGATAAATGTCTTAAAATGACTTAGTAATTAGTCTTAAGTGCTTAAAAGTCTTAATGCAAGTTACAGTTAAAATTCAACTGTTGTACTTGAAAATAACTACACTTAGAAAGCCCACAATTCAAAAAAAGAAAGAAAAATATATGCTGCCACAACTTCTACGCCTGTAGAAAAGTGGCAAATCTTATACTAGAAGTGTCTTGTTTTTAGAACGCACACAGGCACTGCTCATAGGCATCGTTGTTGATTAAAAACACAGATGGTAGAAAGTTGTTATTATTTTCAGATGGGGTTGGCACATGGGGCCCAGCTGCGGTACCTTTGCTTCACACTGACTTGGAAAGGCAGTGAATGTGGTAAATGCTCAGATAAGCGGGCACCTCACTGCACAGTTCTGTATCATGGCATTTTATCTTATGCATAAGCATCCACTATTGCTAACATCGAGGTGTTTTATACATACGCAGACTTTATTCTACTGAAATCAGTGGTAACAATTATGTAAAGTACCTGAGTGGAAGGATTCTAGAAAGTGAGCTGTTACCTGCACATTTATTTAGAGAGCTGACTTTAAACAAAAACATACAACAAAAGTATTGTACTAAGTTTAAATTATTTGAATCTGATATATGCATGCTACAAAAAAAAACAAACAAACAAAAAAAAAACAACAGCTCAATATGTTCTCAGCTATAAAATCCAGTTAAACATGATTGTTTTACCAGAAGCTTCTATTAACTTCATAGAATGAATTAAAGTCATGTTCTCTAGATTCTGAGTCACTTTTTGCTCTTTCTGAATTCTCCCCAGCTGGCCTACATCTTTCTTCAATGCATAGGCCAAAATCTGGCATGTATAAGGATACCACTTTGTTATGTGATATCACTCTAAGAACTTAGTATAAGGATACAGCTTTGTTTCTGCTCCTTACAGGAAGAAAGAAAAGCCTAGCAAAGTACCTGGAAAATAACATCCCACATGCCTGAAGTCTGACAAATGTAAAAGCAAATGAAACTGGAATCCTGGAATGGGAAATCCTGGACAACATCAGTAATGTGTGGATAATTCAGCCTACCTATAACATTCAAAAACAGTTTTCAAGGGAACTTTTCTTTTTCTCATAATCTAGGATAGCAGAATCACATAGGCTGGAAGGGACCTCTGGCGTGTCCAGGCCAACCCCTGTCCAAAGCAGGGCTGACAACGGGGCTGCTCCGGCCATTGCCCAGATGAGCTTCAAAAATCTCCAAGCTTGAGACTGCACCCCCTTGCCCCTTTTGAAGCGTCTGTTTCACTGTGTGACCGCCTTTAGGGTAAACTTTTTTCCTTCTTTACTCAAACTGGAATTTCCCTTGTCATAGTTCATTCATACGCACTTAGAGAATATCCCAGGTTGGAAGAGACCCACAAGAATCATTGAGTCCAACTCTAGTTGATATGGAAATATAAGGGTAAACAAAAATTTGGAAATAAGTGATCTATCTAAGCCAGGCACAAATAATTTTAAAGATGGGTGAAAATTTGGATTTTTGTGACAGAATTGTGAATCCTGAGGCTTTTGTATGTCATGCATCACTAAAACAAGAAGAAATGAAGCGCTCTAAAAAATCTGTTTTATTTAGATGCCGTAATTCTATTAAAAATAATACTGTCACTTGTGTTCAAGGTCCAGATTTATTTCTGGGCAACCTGATTTGCTGGCTGCTTTACTTTTTAAAATTTTAATATCTCCTTTTTTTTTTTTTTTTTTTCCCCCAAACTAATTTTGAAGAATTATGCAGCAAAAGTTTCATTTGATAGTCTACATTTGTAGCATTGAGTGTCAACTAATTCTGCACAAAGACATAGTCATTAGGTAACTCTGTACAGCTTCAGGAACTGCTGCTACCGACATTAAAGATAGGCTTTTGCTGTGTAATTCTAAATACATTATTGAAAAGAAGTACAACTCTAATGGAATGGAAATTACAGCTATCACTATCTTCCGCATTGTTACAGACTTAATCAGGTTTATGTACATAAATGTTAACTTGTAAAATGATGGAGTGCAGATATAATCCACTGCTATAATACAATGAAACAAAAGTAAAAAACTTCCAGGGCTGAATGCCTAGGCCCTTTTCTTAAGAAGATTATGTTAATTCAATTTATTTCTCATATAATTACAGGCCATGTCAACAGTAAAGTTAAATGACAGCAATTCAAAGTCCAGAACTTTGTTTTACTTTTGTTACTCATATTTTTAATACTATTCGTAAAAAGTATTAGCGCTACATACGGTAGCAGTAGTATATACAGTATCTAAGCCATGTAATACAGAAACACATGACAATTATAAAATTTCCCCAAATGATTCAACTTTTAAATGTAAAGAAGAAAATTCCTTATTTGTCCAATTTTAAGGATTATTTAAATGTATTACTTCTGCTATAAGCACTAATTCTATACAATCTGTAAACAGGTATTTTTACTAAAATGCGATCTCAGACACAGCAGGACAAGCCCCTGCTAGCCACTCTGAACCCAAACCCTAGAGGTACTGTGCCAGGAAATAAACTAGGAGATGCTATACGCTCTGTCATATTTTCTGAACACAGATGACAGGAACAGCCACAGCCGCTGTATTTCACAAATGCAGACACAGAGCGATAAGTGAATGGATAGCTCGCAGGTAGGCTTGGATCAGAAAGTTCTTAATTTGCCAGGCCAACCTGATAACACGGGTCTGTAACTATGAACATCACTGGCATTCAACAGTAACAGAAGTTTCTAAAGTTCAGTAAGATCAGCACAGCCCAGTGACCTCAGGTGGTCGGTCACAGAGACAGTCTGTGTAATTCTCTGGACTGATGAGCTAGGTGGCTTTCTACCCCTACTAGCAAAGAGAGGAGCTGACAATAAAGGGAAAGGGCTTCACCAGATTCTGAGTTACTCAGTTTCTCCCATAAATATACACACAATTCAAAACAATACTGGTGGCCATGAGGAAATACTACAAAATCACTGCTGGTGATTTTAAATTTAAATTTATTCACATTTTGGTTTATAGAGAAGTTTCAGTATTCTGAATAGGCACAAACACACACACACCATAAATAAAATAGCGGCAAGCGTCAAAGTGAAAAGTCAGGTAGGATAGACATGAATGATGGTAATTTTTAGGCTGGACAAGTATCTTAGAAATGCACAAGAATGTTAAAACTGATTACTGATTATTCTTCTGTCTCCCTCCACACTGAAACTAAACTATTTTGTTTTAACACTCTAAAATCAAACAGACCTGCACAGAAAATCCCACAGGTAGGGTAGGGTAAACCATTAAAGCAGGAGTTATCATGAAGTGATTGAGAGAAACCAAGAGAGATGAATAGAAAGAAGAGTGCTGGACTCCACAAAGCATCATCTAAAATGAGAGCCACTGCCAGGCCGAGCTGCACGGCACTGCACTGTGCTCCAGGGCCTTGCTGCTGATGCCTCCAGCAAAGGGTGCCAGTGCTTGCAGGGACATGGAAAGCAGCATGGCCCTGGGGGAACCAGCAGGCTCCCCTGTGCACACTGGTTGTTGTGCTCTGCTCTCAACACACAATGCTTTCTGTATCATGTTCCTAGCTCTGAAACATTTCCTCTGTGGACTCCTAGAAATTTTTTCAGTATCGCAACCATTAATTATAGTGTACACAGTCAAATACATCCTATCTGCTGAAAGCTTTTGTGAGACTGGCCCTTAGGAAAACATTCAGGAACTCAGTGAAAAGGCTGGGTAATTAGCTCATGGGAATGGTGTAATTAACAAAATGCATTTTTTTAGGAGTGATGAAGTACCTGACTGTTCTTACCCCATGTTCCTATAGAATTGTATCACCAGATGTAGAAACAGATGGTAGAATTTAACTTACGGCTTGTACAAGTTAATCAGAAAAGCTATGTATCTCCCAAAGAATATACTGTTGGGGAAAAAACTAGGTATCTTTTACCTGTTAACAAACTGAAGTTAAATGATCATTACTGTTAATTAAGTTCTAGAATAATATTCCGTATTACGCTGGAAATTTCTTTCATTATTTGAATCCTTGCCCAAGGGGGGCTAGGGGGCAGGGACTGAAACTAGACAATCTATAAGGTCCCCTCCAACCCAAGTCCACGCTGAGAGACTCGTCTGCGAAAACTGCTACTGATAGCAACATAAACACTTTGGCTCTGTTGCATTACACATCTGGCATTAAAACCACTATGCCTTTTGTTATACAGAAATCTTGCCACAAAAGTCTGCAGATTTAAATAGCTGTATTTTCTTTTAACAGCTAATTGACATAATTTCTTTTTGAAGTGCGTCATTTCAATTGTGGAAATTTAACGCATAAAGGAAATACCTGAATAAAAGTTTAATTACTATACTGAGTAAACATTTACTGCATTACCTCACTAGATGTGATAAGGCTAATATATAAAGATTGCTTTAAATAAATTCGAAATAAATTGCCAATGATGACACAGAAACTGTAATTCATGTAGTCATAAAATCCATAATTAGCTTTAATGAATATTTAAAGTCAAAGTTCAACCCAACTTTTTCAATGTTTAACCTACTATATCAATATAGTTCAAGGAATTCATTTATCATCGAACATGACAATGTCTGAATATTAATTAGCGCGGGGCACTGCTGTCAGGAAGCCCTTATCTCCTACCAGGGCTTTTGGCTGTGCTGCATGTCAACAGGGTGTTTGTCACGCCTGATATTATTGATTCCCTGCCTGTTTTGCTAACAACAATTAAAAAATATTTTACATATTTATAAACCCGAACATCAAGAGCACGTATTAATTTTCCATTAGTAAAATGGAGTCTATTAGCTGCCACATTTCAGTCAGGGGAAAGGCAGCAAACGAGAAGTTGCAGCAGCTTCAGACAGGAAGACAATAATCTTAACACACGAGCGCTGTTAGCGGGTACTAAGCGGGGACGCCTTATCCAGACTCATTTACGTCCCAGCGAAGTTTAAGAGCCCGCAGCCGAGAAGCCCCGCGCCGGCAGCCTCAGGCCGCTCGGCCCGGGGCAGGCAGGCCCCAGCCGCCGGGAGCGGCCCGGCCCCCGCGGACCCCCGGCCGCGCCCCGCCGGCCCCGCAGCCCTGCGGCGGGGGGACGCCGCCTGCCCGCCCGGGGCCGCGGCGGGCTGCGGGGCTGCCCGGGTGCCTGAGGCCGGCCGAGGCTCACGGGGCGCCCGGCCGGGCCCCGGCCGCCGAGCGCTGGCGTGCGGCGCGACCAGGGGGTGGCGCCGGCAGCAGGGCCCTGGAGCTCCCCGCGGAGAGGAGCCGCGGGCCGGCTCGGACTGCCGCGACAGCCTCGAGAAGCTCGCTGAAAACACCAGCCTTTAACTCGCTTGAAATTTTAGCTTTGATACAACTTCCACTTCCCAGGAAATGAAGAGAAGGCACGATGCGAGGCCAGGCTGGGTGTAGCACATCTGAGCACCAGGCGACAAAGCAGCTACAAACGAACAACGTTAAAGCATATGCTCGTCAACTCTGTTCATAGATTACCTGATCCAGTATAGCTAAATTAACACTAAATGTCTATTATTCATTCAAGGTTAAAAACCCAGGCTGGGTACACTGATCAACTCATTATAAAATCATCTATCACTTTTTATTTGCAAACAAATCAGGTGTCCAGCCATTTATCATTTCCTGAATTAGACTTATCAGCTAAAGTACATACAATTAAACGGCTATTGAGCTTCCCCCCAAACAGGCCCCGTGCACCTGACGTGCAGGCAGCCAGCCCTGAACAGCCCATGCTGCCTCAAACAACTGCGCAGTGCTTTTGCAGCTTCATACCTCAAACACAGATACCAGCGTAATTTCATCAGTTTGAAAAATTACACCCAAAAGTGTAAAAGTGACTGGGCTCCAAATATTCAGTGATAGACCTAAACACCCTGAGGATGCCCTGAAAGCAGATGAGGAGGGGCCAGCAAGCGGCATGGGCTCAGTCGCTGTTTGGTACCTGCAATGAGCGTCACTGGTCACCTCCGATTCCTCTGAGCCCAAGATGCACAAGCTTCCCGCACAAAGAAGCTGACGAGAGGTAACAGACCTCCTGATCTCGATACAGAAATACAGTGGGTGACGTGCAGCAGGACTCTCCTGTCCAGCCGATGTGAGAGACGGCTTTCCAGTACACAGATACTCATACTGCCGCTCCATCCACTGACATGTCTGTGGCACATCCATGAATGCCCAAAGCAGCCCTGGTCACAATGGTACAGGATTTCAGAAAGCCGTAGCTTTCTCCTGCTGCCAACCTTTCTGAAACAGCCAAAGCACTTTCTGGCTCTTGGCCATAGGCACACTGCTGGGAAGGCTGAGCTGCTGTTACCCTATCTAAAGACAGCTCATATACCATCTAAGGATGAGTAAGTGTTCAAATTGTATTAACTCTTAAAAAAAACCAAACTCTTTCTGGTTATGAAAAGTTGGTCTACAGCGCATTAGAAATATATGCCTAGTTACACACACGATTCTCTCATTAAGGCAAATGGAATTACTTGAAAAATGTAAAATCATTGGCAGAATTGGTATTGAAGATTCCCATACTCTCTAACATCTAAAATAACATTACTTATTATAATACAAACATACCCATGTGGTAAAGAGACAGCTTGTAGTACCACAACTTGCTTACATAGTTGCTGGTATCTTAACAGTTTCTCCTGTGACCATTTCCAATTAAGTCAATATGGCAAGAACAGAGGAGATGTCTGTTACCTGAAACCTGCAGGTACAGCTGGCAGAAAAACAGGCTATCAAGCAGGTCTACCCAAATCCCAGTCGTTTGCTTACTGTAATTGTATTATATCCATATCTGCCTGCAAAGATACTTCCATACTTCTAGATTAATTTCCACATGCTGGTTTTGACTTAAACCTTTTTAATCTGTTTGTAATCTTTTTATTTTATGGACCTGCCCATTTTTCAAACTAACTCTCTGAGCCATACTGTTGCAGCTAGGCAGTGAAATTATACTTCTGCCTACTTCATGCCAGATGAATAACCTCTCATTTTCCATGTTTCTAGCTTCAATGAGCTGTCAGAACATGCAGTATCATTTCTAAACATCCTTAACTAACTTTTAGTGCCACAATCTTTCCTGCTAAATTTTCGATTAGCAGTACTAGACATACTTTAAACATCTTTTAACATACTTTTAACAGTGTTCCGTCACTTTATTTCCCTTATTTCTTCAACACAGTTAAGTGTGAAACCAGTAATAACTGAGCTATGAAGAGGAATAGTCATTATACATTTACTGAAAAAAAACCCTAACCATTCAAAAATGAATTCTGAGTTTTGTTTCTGTAATAGTCAAATTAAATGTAATTCAGGAAACAATTGCTTATCTGAGTGTTTTTTATACAGTTTTATAGCTTGTATTACTTATTTTTAGACTCATTACAAAGACTTAGATATTTTTAGATTGGCTTAACTGTATAGGTTTCTAAGAAGGCTGCAATCCGTCTACATGACTAATCGGATTAATTGTTTTAAAAATCCCGTCATTTAGATGCTTTATCCAGAAACAATGATAAAAATAACTTGTTTACAAACGTGTTTTTTACAGATACCTCAGAGATGTCTCTCTGGCTAGCAGCAACCACCAACAGTATTTTTTTAGAGAAAAAAAAAAGTCCCATCTCTCATTCACTTTGAAGACTTAACAAAATGAGTGATGTTATGTTACCGTGATCCACCTATATGACCTTCTCTTTTTGCTTAATGCATCAACAGAGCAAATGAAAAATCTTATTTTTGAAAGATTCTTTGGGACTACGTAATTTAAGGAGAACAGAACAAATACAAAATGTGAGCTATGTATAAAAATATCTAGTAAGTAAATGAATCATCTATGTGTAACCTACCATGCTGACAAAGAAAATATAGTACTGCTTTTGATACTTCTTTCACAAAGATATTTAACATTTTAATTATAAATCAATTCAATTAAAAAAACATGCAGTTTATTTTCCCTAAAACAGAACAAGGAGCCAACAAAAAAAGCATAAAGCAAATGAACAACAACAACAAAGAACACATTTTCATGAGTTAAGAAAGGAGTATGTATGGTGAACAGTTAGAAAAATGCCAACTATCAATATTCCTGAACACACAGTAGAACCTTCACAAAGTCATTAATCACATTGTTATTTAATATTTCTATTACGCGAGCACTTTAGAGGCCCCCAATCACAGTAAGAGGCACACAGCTTGGCTCCACACCAATATAAAGCAGGCTGTCTGAATACAGGATTCAGAACTATAATTCAGGGCCACACTCTGAATTCTGCCCTAGCAACTTCCTAGTGGGACTGACCACAAGAAGTGTGTGTGTTCAACAGGCCAGAATGTCTGCTAAGGACGCCACTGTAGGATTCAAAACCGGAAGAAAGTCCATCGCACTGCTCCGAATATGCACGGGCTCTTCAGCACGAGAAGAAACAGAAGTAAAATCTAGTTTCTATTTGTAAGCAGAACTGAGGATAGAGGCATGCAGTTAAGTGCTTAAATACTAAATGCTTATTTCAGAGTTAAACCTCATGCAGAACCAAAGGTATTCCCCATGCAGTTTTATGTTCTTGATAAACAGAGTTCAAAATATTGTAACTAGAACCTGAATGGCATATTTATTCAGTGGATATTGGTAATGGCTCATGAACTGAGAGAAACTGAGCCTTAGACTGCAGAAGAGAATACACAAAGGCAGAATATTATTTTTCAGAAAGCTAGCTATATTCTATATTCTGTTTATTTTTGTCAGCATTTTAGGAGTGCAACCAATAGCAACAGAGACCAAAGTAGCACTTCACCTCTTCCAGAAATTCATTCTTTATTCCTATATATTTCTGTCCTCCTAGAACAGCATGAGTGAGTGCATTGCACAAACCAGCAAAGGGATTGAGCCATGAAAAAGGCAGATGTGATACAGCAACGCAGTTAGAAAAGCATTAACGCAGCCATACAGTGTGATGCTGCTGCATCATCCGGAACCACATGAACAATTTGGATCTCCCATGTAGAAGTTTGACCACACAGAAAAAGGCCATTAGGGTGAGAGAACAGAATCCTGTCACACAAGAAGAGATTAAAAGAGCTTGACTCTGTATCCCAACAAGAGAAAAGAAAGCTGCAAATAAATCACAGGTGGCTAGCACTGGGGAAGGGAAAGAATTACATGTATGTAAACTAAAGCGTAACACTGACGCATGGACAAAATGGATCCAAACTGAACAGAAATTAATTTAGACTAATTAAGAGGTATCTGATAACTGTTAAGAGACTAAATACGTGGAATATCCTTCCAGGGACATTACCCTGATCTGCAGGGTCAGAAGGGAGATGCTATGAGGGCAAAAATCCTAACAAGTTTTAATGTGAAACATATCAGGTTTCCTTGAGTCCAGCAAGAAAGCCACGCCAACTTCTTTCTATCTTTTTGCTCCTGCTAACCAGCGTCTCCTTCACTACCAGACAAACCCTGGCACACTCCTCAGGTCAATAAATGAGCTGTACACAGGAGAGCTTCCCACAGAACTCAGGGAGACAAGTGCTATTCCAGGCCAGGAGGCAAAAAATGAAATGCTCTGCGTTAGTCTCTCACTGCTCATGCACTTGGGTAAGGTAGCTGATCTGCACTGTAGTTTCATGATCAGTGACCAATCCCTCCCAGCTATAGTACATGAGATATGATCAGGCTTTGGCAGTGCTATGGCAACTGGGATGCAACCTGGATGCCTTCTGGTCAGATGGGAAGAGACTGCTGAATATTTAACATTTTACCGTATTTTTCTTCTACTTAAAAAATAAAAAAAAAATCTTTATTTGTAGGAAAGTGGTAAGCTAGATGACTCTTGCCACATTTAGCTGACTCTAAATAATTGTAATTAAAAAATTCCCCAACCTTTAAGTCAATTCAGTATTTCATGGATATATTCTTACATAATACACTCAGGATGGCAAATTCAATTTGATGAGGAGGCATTAATGCCCATTTCATTTAGTATTATACAGGCCATCTCCAAATAGGAACAGTACCATGTGGTAAAAGGTTGTATTTAGCATGTCACAGTCACTGGCGGTTGTTTTGTATCTCAAAGAACCTTTGTAACTGCCTCAAAATAAGAGATGATTGATTTACAAAGTACCAAATTTCAAATTTCATATTCTAGGACTAAACATCAAATAATTGGACAAAGCTGTCCCCCTGTCTGACCCATCACAATCAAGCCCCTTTCAAGGTTGACTGCCTGCATAAGAAATATGTGCATAATTTCATTTTGTCTCCTGTCCAACATCCAATGTTAGAAGTTAATTAAATTGCTTGTCCATTGTATTCATCCACTTACAAAGTTAATGATATTCTGTTCCTGAATTAAAGAGAATTTTATAAAGCCTGCACTATGGAACCTGGCATGCTGTACACTGAGGAGCTGAACTCTGTCATGGTTCCTGATTGCAGCTATCCTAATTAGGAAACAAAATGAATGTTTCTATGTCTGCCAATGCAGAGGACAAGTCATTCCAACAGCGAGGGTAAATGCTTTGTACAATAGCAACTTAATAATATCTCATGTTTGACTATAATAAATTCTGTAGGATTAATAAACCTGTTAAGTTTTAAAATTACCATAGCAAAGATGAACTGCAGTATAACAAGACAGCATTAAAAAAGGGACACAGGTTTCAGGGAGAGAACTGCTTCTTGCAAGGGCATCAACCTTGAGGACACTGCAATCACCGTATTCTTGTTCTTGCATGAGAGGAGGAAGGAAACCATAATGACATGGCAATCTACTGGAACCAGATGAGAAGCAAAGATTAATAATTTAAACTATACTACTTTTGCACTTTTGGCCTAGACACAAAGATGCAGTACCCGTGCAGCAGTCTTTCTAAGCATCCTTACAATCATAAGGATAATGCAGTTGCAAATCAAGTAGCTGTAACAGCACACTTCTCAAGCCCAGGGAAGCTGCTGTAAACAGCACTGAAGCCATCAAATGAGCAGAACGCTAGAATTAAGCACAAAGACTACCTGCTGTGTGAGAAAAAAATAACTATGTGGCTGAGTGGAAACTACAAGAAAAGCACCCTGCATGGAAGTGTTATTTTCAAATGTACTTTTTCATATTAAGTCAGAAGCAGCCTTTCATGACGTATGCCACTGTAGTCAGTCTATCTAAAATCAGCAGCCCTAAACATTTCTAACTGTTGTCTCCCAGATGATGACCGTGCTGCAGCTGGGAGGCCTGCAGGACACATGGTTTTAAGAAAGCCCCCCCCCTCACCAGCCTCACTTGGGCTCCTAGGCCCTGCGAGCTGGGCAGGGGCTTGGTGGTGTGCTCAGGAGATCAGCATACACAGCGCCGCGCTGCGTGAACTGGCTTGCCGCATCAGCAGGTGTTGCAAAAATGTTCCGGCATGGGCACACTTCACAACTAGATTCCAGTGGATGCAGTCACTCTGCCACTGTTTCTGCAAACATCTTTCATCACTGTCCAAATGTCACTCTGGGTGTTTCCAGATTATAGAGTACAAAACCTACATCATCGTGCTTTCTATTCATTGTATTGGAAATCCAAGCGTGGGATAGTAAAATAGCAGCCATTTGAAACACAAAAAAAGCTGAGTTTCTGTAACACAGAGTGTGACGGCAGTGGCACTTGCACCAAGCGCAACGTGCTCTCAACCCTCATCTTATACCCTGCCTGAACCTGCACTCTTAGGCTTCACTGCAATGTGCAGAAAAAGTCAGAAATCTCTGAAAATGCTACCAAAAAAGTAGGGTTTTCAATACCTATTTATATCATTGTGGTTATGTATCGAACAACAAATACAATGAGATTTACCCACGTTTGGAAAACAATCTCTACTGACTTTTACCTGACTTAATACTTCACGTTTTACCTTAAAAATTAGGAAGAAAAGTCTCTCCCTCATCTTTTGTCTTTTATCCAATGCTGCAAAAAGCTGGTATTAAAAATCAGAAGTGTTACTTCACTGACATGCTGAGCAGATAAATCTGATTCAGTGCGATGATTCTTCACTGTCTTACTCCATACATTGCCATTTCAGCAAGAGACGAAGCAGCATATTATAAGTTTGTAAATCATTATTGCTAACAAGGGGGCACACCCAGTATCTCCTACCTAATAGGTTTCATTTCACTCAAGAAGAGCAATATGATTTATGTGATTAAATATTATACACCCTTGTACCCTTTGTACCAGTTGCTACACAGATTCCATAGATGATATGATACTGAACCAAGCAGCAATAATACATTAAGTTTACTTGTTGAAGTTCATTAAAAATATTGAAAATTGAGCTAGCAAGAATCCCCCCAAAATATACAGTACATACACACTGAAATAAGAGTATAAATGAAAACATATTTCTAGAATACTTGTTTTAGCAAACACAAGAAAACATCAGAATTACTTGAAGGAAAATTGTTCTCCTGGAGTTATCTGTGATAATAGTATGTAAAAAAATGCTGCCATTTTTGCATGTCTTCATGTACACTTAGGAGTAATAGTCTGTGATGATTCATGTTAGAATATGCTCAGTATTTCCTTCAAGTGGCCTTATTTCCAAAAGCTACATTGACCAATTCAAAAAATGTATTTTGACTAATGAAACTTTTGTGAATTGAATCTCATTAAATAGGATTAGTGAATCAATAAGGAGAGAAAGATGTAAAGCATTTATTTATGGAACAGACTAAATTATACTCAACTAATCTAAATACTCCATAAAGTATTTTGATAATTAAATCATGTGGAAAACCTGCCTTGTTATTAAAATCCCTTCAGAACGCCCACGTAAGTTGGATTATGTGCACATATAATACATTCTATTTATAATTCTACCTTTCAGAACTTTTCAATTTCAATTAAAATTTGGTAATTTTTATCTGGAATCACATTACATGCATGATAGATATAAGTTAATTAAAGTATAATCAATTCTAAGAGATGGCCAACAATGAACCTAAACAGTTTACAAATTACCCACTGTCATTCATCTGGAGCATTCAGTGTCTGTAGACAATTACGGAAAAGCTTTAATTGATTTTCAAAATTTCAATAATATGATATATTTTGTACTCTATATGTACTCATCATGTACTCATATTTTTAGAATTGAAGTAGCTGTTGGGGCCACCAGTGCAAACCACTGGAATAGTGCAGAGCTTACATTTGAAGGTGAGTGAAATGTTTACACTCCTTATATTTGTTCTCCAGCCACTATGACTATTGCAGTTGAAACGATATTACATTCATTTTACAGGTTCTCCATTTACAGGGAGTACATTTCAGTTACTGCTCTGTAAGTTAGGTGCAATGTGGGTGTGAATTTATAGGCTGCCCAGGGAGGTTGTGGAGTCTCCTTCTCTGGAGATATTCAAGGCCCGTCTGGACACCCACCTGGACAGCCTGCTGTAGGGAACTTGCTTTGGCAGGGGGGTTGGACCCGATGATCTCTGGAGGTCCCTTCCAACCCCTACAACTCTGTGATTCTGTGAATCTAAATTTCCGAGCATAAACCACAATGTTTGGTTCTGGGTGTCATTTCAGGCAATCTGACCAGTACAGTCCTGTGATCAAAGCTGGTCTGACCTGATTCAAACCTGGAAATGAGAAGTAAATATGAAGGAGAGGCTTGGTCTTGAGCAAAGGTCTATTTTCCACATGGAAATCCTTCAGACTTTACTTTATGCTAATAAAAGAAATTTCATCAATTCTGCTAGACTAGGTAAGATGCTTGCTGATGTTCTGTTCCTAACCAGGTAAATTCATTTCATGCGGCTACCCCAAGATTTAGACAGACATCAGATAAATAGTCATAAGAAAGTAAATGCTGGCTCACATTTTTTACTGGAGAAAGCAATGAGCTGAACAAGAGATTAGGATGAGTGCATCTTACCCCACCAACAACCTGTGCATGCCAGCTCTTGATTTATCATAAAGCTGGACTCCAGCTTTGTGAAACTTGGAAGAATGACACTGCTGCAAAAGCTCACCTCACAAAGTAAACAACATAAACAGTTTGACGTAGAAACTGTTAGAAGTATGTTTGCCCGATCTTACTTGGACTTGTAATTCATCGGTTCTACTAATACTTTACCTTTCAAAGTCTCAGATGAACCTTCAGCACAACACAGTTCTGCTGAAATGCTTAAAACTGTGTTGTTGTGTTGTTGTTTTTTTGTTTGTTTGTTTTTGTTTTTTCCCTACAAAGGCAGCATTTGAATGTCCCTTTTTTTTTTTTTTTTTTTCTTTAACAACAACAGAAGTCTCTATAGAACATAAGAAAATATCCAATAAAAAATAACAAAACATAAGAAAATATGCCTATATCCTGTTTTTGGCCTTGCTGGCATCATCATATTACCATCACTGTCTAGCTTTGAGCTAGTGAGTGTAGAAAGAAAATTTAATTAAGCATTTCAAGAAAAGCATAGCATCGTGAGGCACTTTGTGAAGTTAATGCTTAACAAAAAGATCGCTGTGGAGACAAAGTGCATGGCTCTGTAACATGGCTTTTTACGATATGAAAATTGCTAAAAGGTAGTATATAAGATTAGAAAACTGTACAAACTTGCAAAACTTGCCTTACAAATTTTCAATGTAATTAATTTAAGATATATGCATGCTATGTATGGGCACTACGGGAGACACAATTTCAGAGAGAGATAAAAGAGTTACAGAGCATCCAAAGGAGGGCTATAAAGCTGGTGAAGGGTCTAGAGGGGAAGACATATGAGGGCCGGCTGAGGTCCCTTGGTTTGCTCAGCCCCGAGCAGAGCAGGCTGAGGGGACGCCTGATGGCGGCCTGCAGCTCCCTCACAGCGAGCGGAGGGGCAGGCGCTGAGCTCTGCTCTCTGGGGACAGCGACAGGACCCGAGGGAACGGCATGGAGCTGGGACAGGGGAGGGTCGGGCTGGGGGTTATGGAAAGGGTCTGCACCCAGAGGGGGTCGGGCACTGGGACAGGCTCCCCAGGGAAGTGGGCACAGCACCGAGCTGCTGGATGGAGTTCAAGGAGCATTTGGACAGCGCTCTCAGACACACGGTCTGATTTCTGTGTGGCCCTGTGTGGAGCCAGGAGCTGGACTTGAAGATAGAATATCTCGAGTCGGAAGAGACCTATGGTTCTGAGCGTGATCACTTTTGAATGAAGCTGCAGCTGAGGATGGTACCCCATGGCACGAAGTGGGACAATTAAGGGCTAGAGGATGTCTTTGACAAGAACTCGAAAGCCCAGGACATCTATTCAGATGATGCTGAGTTACAGCAAGGCTCAAGAACCATGCTTTGCTGGTGCAGTACCATAAACTGTATTTTTATGTCTGTATTTGACTACAAATAAAAACAATTTCCATTTCTAAGCAGGAATATACTTTCTCACAGAAAACATCAAAAGATCAACTAGAGACTCTAGTGAAAAATGGTCTTTTCCAAAGAAGTGAAAAATATTAGTCAGTTGTGCTGTTAGTCTACCTACAGAGGCAGAACTCTGAATACTTGAATTCAAGAGGAGCCACCATTTGAAAATGTTTTAGTAATAGTAAAAGCAAGAAAGAAAAACTCTATATTGATAAAAGTCATAACTTGAATTTTATTTTAAAACTGAGAAGACAAAAATAGTCTGTATAAATCAAACAAGTTGTGTCTTCATGTCACTTTTATGATGAACATTAATATTAGTTTCCAGACAGAACTGCTGTCTGATGTAACCACGCTTATTGACTTAATGGGAAGAAATTTATATTAGTCTAAGAAGCTGTGATGAATGCAGTCTTAAAGTTCAATGACTCAAACACTTTAGTAACCTCAAACATTGACCCAGGTAGACAGAAACTTAAATCTTAGTCCTGGAACACAGGTTTAAGCTTCATTCACATCTTGTTAAGAAAGCCTGAATTTTCATACATATTTTACATATATACGTGCATGCATGTACGTATATATAATCTCTATATGTAGTACACAGCTTTCATGTAGCGAGATGTCCATGGGAAAAGACGCAAAGCAAGCACCTTTTATCATGATATGCCGTGCCTCTCAGGACGGTTGATTAGAAATAGAGAGGTGCTCAGGCAAATCTAAAGCAGATTTCTTTTTACATCTTCAGATTTCTCTGCAATGAAAAATTAAAAAAATATCATGCTGAAAACTTGAATTTTTTTCCACAGAATCCTGTTCAGGGTTTGTAAGCACCAGCACTCATGGCAGACAACTGGAAAGCATTCCCCTGACTGACGAGTTGGATCTGCTGTTGAGAGCAGTGCTCTGCCTGAGCATCGATGTTTCTCACAACTAGCATTCTGAACTCACACTCTTAGGCAGTGCAGTGGCCATCTGACATGAGCCCGATACTTGCCAACCTCACTTAGATGCACACTGTCATCACTGACTGAATTATCTCACGCTTGAATCATAAAATGATGAGTAGACTTGAAGATACTCGTGACCAGCAGAATTTTAATTTAACTTCCTCCATATTTGTGTTAGCATATGAACAGAGCATATGAACAAAAAATAAAAATATTTTTAAAAAATCAGTATCCACAGGCTATCAGGATGCAGATATACAAAGGACCTGCAGTTGGTACCCATCAGTTAATTGTAATGAGAATTTATGATGATGCCAGTAGTACTTGCATTGACTTCTGAGACTGCACACCATGGGGTATGTAGAATAGGGCAGAGGAGATGGGCTTCACCATCAGATATATGCCTTCTCAGTGTACTGCCATTTGATAGTTTTGGCCAAGGTGATTGCTTTGAAATAGATAAAATGGCAGAGGTTTTCACTTCTGCTCATTGCTGATGCCTAAATTCTTTCCGAAACTTGCAGCATTGTTCATCTGGAAATCTCTTATTTACTGCCTTGGAAAGGCTTAGTTATGATACTAGTCTCATCTCGCATTGGCTTGAACACAGCCCACTGGCTGAAAGTCCCCTGGCGCAGGAGAGGTGAAAGAGGCAGCAGAGGCACCAAAAGGAGTTTCCTCCAGCTGGGAGGGTTCTGCGTGCCGGAGAAACCCAGAGTTTGTAGCTCATTGCTACAAGCTACGTGAGTGCAGCTACCAGAAAATGTATACTGAGTTGTGGAGTTATACAGAACGTAAGAAGCCAATGAAGAGTTCCATAAGGAACATAGTGATGCTGCCTAACATGGCAGGGATACTTTCACTGAGGCCAGGAATTATGAGTATTGTTCATGAATATATGACTTCAGAAGAAGCAAAAGCCGAACAACAATCATCCTGAAAGCACAGATGTTGTTTAGTCATACATGTATATTAGTCACAGAATTGCCCAAATAGGGCCAAAACAGGTACTCCTTCAGGAGCTGGGAACGGCTGTATGAAAACTTCATGAATGTATTTAAAAAAGTATAACTTTCTTCTGACATACATCTTCTGCCAGACTGCCAAAACCAAAATTTAACACAGAAATCTTCCTTTCACAGCACAGATAAGAGCTTTGAAATTTAATAGCTCTTTGTTAATTCCATTACTGCAAAACACCATTCATACTGATTCCCCAGACTCTACAAAAACTCTTAAATATGGCTGATAGCTAAAAAATCAATATGCATAGTCATAATCACTAGAACATTTGCAATCAATCCTTTTTAAGTGTTTCCTAAGTTCCAGATACTGCAAGATGTCCAGGCACTTCAGTTAAAGCCTCACAGATCTTCAAGTGTTTCAAAGAAGGCAGAAAACTACAGGTAACTGTGTTGCCCCCGCATTTACTGCTGTGCTGTTTTCTAAACACCATAAGCTGTGCATTTAGATCTGAACTTTACAAGCGGCGCAGGGTTTGACTGCTGATCCACTGCTGTCCTTGTGCAGAGGTGCAAGGTGGCAGGCTGGGCTGCAGCTCCTTGCTGGGAGCTGGCTAAGGACATGTAACCCAAAGGCAGCCCCCGGCAGGAAGGGAGGACAGAAAATAAAACATTACAGCTGGATGCTGCACTAGACAGTAAAGCTGCTGGATTCTGTAGGTTACCAACAAAATGGTGAAATCCAAGTCTGCAGGGTTGCAGCAGAGCTACTAGATGCTGAGCAAAACCAAACCAGTCAGCCCTCCTGCCTCTTCTGAGGACTGTAAAATGCGCTGCTGCATTAGTGATTTGTTACTAAATCTACATATTGTTAATCAAGCAGAAGAACGTTTTTGAGCAAATGGAAAATAGTGCAAGAAAGGTAAGGGAAGAAAATGCACCCTTCGAATTTGAAAGCTTTTATTACATTATGTGGGTGGTGACAGTTTCAAGTGAAATCTGTACGTACATGTACATACAGATGTGTTCCTCACATTAAGTTCCTCAGAACTGAAACATAATTTTCAACAAAAGGATTTCTGTAAGCTGTGTCCATAACGTTCTCCTGAAAGTAAGTGTTTGCATTCCTCTTTGGACAGCTCAGGAAATAAAGTGGTACAGGTTGGTGGTTTTTCTATGGTCTAGCTTTTGCTTTGCACACTACCTGTCCTTTTAGAGCTGCTTTGGTGCTCCTGGACCATTTTGGAATGACTGAATAGGCAAACTATTTCTAAGTATCTTAAAATACGTATGTTCAACAATATGAAACATTTCTTTAAATAGGATCAGCAAATTTCAGTACAAGAAAACCTGTTCAGTTGTTGTGGTCTCACTGACTTGATGCAGCTGACAACTGATAAATCGTTAAGTATGCAAATGGTAAAAATTGTTTCACAATTAAAGCACTTTAACTGCAATAATCTAACTGCACTAGAAGAGAGAGGCTTTTATAAAATTACAAATTACATTTAAAAATTTCAGAAAAATTAATGTCTCATGACTTACTGAAATTAATAACGGGGGATCCATGATGTGAATATCTGAAATAATACCTAGCACATCTGAGAGACTTTTACATATATCAATACCAGACATTTGGTTTGTCAAAGGAACCATAGTTAAGACACCCTGCCTGTAAACTTAAAAGACGTTAGCTCATTAGCTTACATGTGAACAGGCCATTCTAAACCATCAGGCGAGATTCAAGACTGGATGTGTGCTGAAACGCAGTGCAAAGAACAGTTTACAAAGGGCCTTAGTGAAAAGTTAGAGTATAGAAATACGAATGCTGCAAGTCAAAAGGAGCAAGGCAACCTAGTTTAATCTGATTATTCTAGGGTTGAGGCAACGTATTAATCAAGTGGACAAAACAATTCTATTAATGAAATTCAAAAGGTACAGTACTATAATCAATCTTTTACTATATTGCAAATGATAAAACAAGCATCCAGAAGGGTTATGTTAATTACATGTTTCAAGTCAAATGAACCAGTCCCATGCTTTGTCTTGTTTAGACAAATAGAGCATTCCTGCCATTTAATTATATTTTCAATGTCTGTATCAGTGTCTGCAATGATACATTAGCAGACGAAGAACTGGATATAGACTGTTACCTTGTTAAAACAGAAACCGATAATCCACCTAGAGAGCAACCTGGGTTTAGAAACCCGCATGGGCGGCGGAGCAGTGACCCAGTAACAAGCCCAACAACAAGGTGAGCTCCTGTCGGAGCACCTCCCCGGGCCACCTCCCGCCTACTTCCTTGCAGCAGGAGATGGGAGGACACTTCCCCTGGTGGGAGCACACACGATCCACATGATACAGGTCAGTCTGAGCTGGTTGGGAAGAGACAGTGGGAGCTTCTGCACGGGGGGGGGTCAGCTCGGGGCAGCGCTTCTCCTCTCTGGGTTGGCTGGGGTACCTCTGCACAGAGCTGTGCTGTCACATACATACTACAGCTCTCCAAACAAAAATAGCCTCCTGCAAGAATACAATATAATCCCAAATACCTACTTTTTCAGAAAGAACAAAATTAGAGCATTATGGAGGAAAAAACAATGCAAAAACAAAAACAAAAAACAAAAAAAACAAAAAACAAACAAACAAAAAAAAACCTCCTATCTTCCTCCACTTCTTAAAGATACTCAGTGTAACTGAGGAGGAGGAGGATGGGCACGTACATACATGCAAAATCAGTAAGAGTGCGAGAGGGAAAAGAAGAGTGGGGAACTACACTTCCTTCACGCTCCCAGGGAAATTCTGGTTGCTAACTAGAGCCCAGGAAGACAGAGTGGCCATGCACACATCTACCAAACGCAGCAAACCTGATTTGCAACACAGCAAATATCTGCAATACTATTATTTTGTCTTAGTTACTAAAAATGTACATAGTGGTGTAAGATAACAGCCTATAAAATTTATGTCAGATGATGTTTATATTCAATATAAGTAGTTGTGATCAAATACATACAACTCAAAATATGATTCAACTCATTTTATTTTTCTCCTAGGGTATCATTTTTATATTACTCCAAATAGACGGCTCAAACTGTAAATGTAAAAATATCCTGAAAAGAAATAAAACATACTGTAGCTTCTTCTGCATAGGTTCAGGTTAAGTTAACCACCTTCCTATTCTGTGACACTGGTACAAGGACATTTTTGTCCAAATTAACACAGACCTTATGAGCCTTCAACATATTTTGGACCGCTTTTCTTAAAGTACACATCTTCCCAATGCTTATCTCAGTTTTTTCCTTCTCTCCACTTCATCTTACACCTTAGCCATACACTGCCAATTCCTTTCATTTTCTTTTGCTTCCACTCATACAGGCTGAATACCTCCAGCCATGCTACACTTTATTGTTGCAAAGACCTCCTCACTTGCATGCAAATTTCCAAACTAGCCATTTGGTTTTATCTTTCATTTTTGAAACAGCAATGACTCTGTGTGTTCTCATGCCCGTTCAGTTGCTTCAGCTCCTAAGGCAATGTCAGCCACAGGCTGTGCAACGCTTCAGAAGTTTCTCACACAGAGTACACGTCATTCTACATAGCTCAACATTTTTGCATTTCTGCATCTGGAAGTAAAAAACAGCCAAAAAGCAGGATTGCAAAATGAAAACAAATACTACTATGAAAAAAAAAAAAAAACACAGGAAGTATTAAGACTTAAAAAAAAAAAATCTTTATTGAAAATGGTAATATTTGTAAATAAAAACTACTAGACTTGTAGTAGCAGGGGGAAAAAAAAGAAACAAACAAAAAAAAAGAAAATAATTGAAACAAACAAGTATGTGCATAAGGCTGTAATTAAAAAAAAGAAAAACACACACAAAAAGCCCTAAAATCTTCCCCACACAAGACTAATCAAAACATCCTTTCTGATGCACAAAGACGTTTCAACAGCTGTAATTTATTTAATTAAGAAAAAAAAAAAACAAACACATAGAAATCATTGATATATATATTTCAGAATCCCAAATCTATGTCTTTTTGAATCTAACAATAGATAAGATTTTTATTCAAAGGATTTTCCTGTTTTAAGAGCAAAAATTTTAGGTAGTGAGGAAATTCAACTTCTCATGTTGTATCATCATCAGTTTTAGTGAACAGTCCCCCTAGTTATATGCATGAAAAATGATACCCTAAGAAAGTTGCACTAACAAATCCACAGATTAACTTCAAGCTATTATTAATAGCTTAATAATAGCTTGATAGCTTAACAGCTTAATAATAATAATATTATTAATAGCTTAATAATAATTTATCTGCTACTTCAAGCAGATTATTAACTTGAAGCTATTAACTTCAGTGGATTTCCTCCAGAATTTACATATTTACCAACCGAACAGAGTTTAATACTTGTAATCAATAGGCTGTGTTCTGGTCCTACATTCTCTTACATGGGAAAACGTCAATTTTTATGAAGGACATTTTAAATTGTAACGACTGCGAGTATTCTGACTCATCTAGTATCCTCTTTTGTCACACTATTGTTTATTCTGTCCAAAATAGCCTAAAAGGTAATGCATATTAGAAAAACTAACCTACTAGTTGAAAAAAAATAAACATGTATCTGCTGTATAGGAATATACGACATCACTTTTTTATTATTTAAAATATGCATTTGTGAATTTTTAATCAGTAAATTATCAAACTAGTGATACTTGTTTCTTAATCATATCTCAAACAAATTATTAGGTGAATCCAAAACACTGAAATAAAAACTTTGGTCAAACTATTCACTGTATCTTCTTGGACTGATAAAGTATATCTCCTACAAGATCAGTGACAGTTTTAGCTTCAAGTTTTTACAAGGAACAGTCGTAACTTTTATTATTACATGTTGTATAATCTTCCATGTACACTTGTGTCAGGGTGCTTTAAATTAACTTGAATTCAGGTTTACCAAAGAAGAAAATCAGACTGTAACTAAATGAGGTCAAGGACTTTGGAAGACCTCATTTAATCCCACAATGCTTAGATCTTTTTATGAAGTCCACGCGATCATCATGAATAGAGGAAATGGGCACGGATATGTATGGCAGATTAAATATCTGTTTAATATAAGCCAGAAATAAGAAACAATAACTAATATTTATAAAAAGTTACACCTAACATATTTCACTCCGTCTTATGTTAAATGTACTTAGCAGAAAGGTCAGAGCTCCTGAATTTGCTAGATAAATAAATGTTGGTGAGGTGGATGAATCACTGGAGAATTGGTGCATGGCAGCGAATGAATAACCTGCAAATGCTTCCCAAACCCCATTATTTCCCTTTTTCCAGTAGGCCAAAGATTCATGTCCCTGCATGCCGCCAGTTCATTACGGAGAAATATCATTCCTCTTCTGGCACTCTCTGGGCGGCCTCTCAGCCCCACGAGGACCCTTTAATGTTTAATTCCCCATCATCTGCTCCAGTGAACAGCTTAATCTCTGCTTGTATGATCAATACTATATCAGTGTAAATTAAAATGACAATTTTAAAGTAATTAAGCCTGTTAATGCTCGATTCAAATGTCATTATTTGCACAAGGGATTGAGGAGAAATTACATCGTGTCCAGGGTGACAGGAAAATGTTTGAGCCTTCTCAATCCTGTTGCCGCTGTGCCACTGGAGGCTTTAGCAAAGCAGATTAACTTCTAGCTCCCACTGCCAGGATACCTATCCAATTTCAAAAGAGGATAACACAATTTGATAAATTTAATTCTAGCTACAAACTCAATTATTGTGATAATGGATGAAAACTGGGAGGAGACACTAAACAAGACCCACATAAAAAATACACTTAACTTCAGAATGAGATACAACAGTAATTGTTTTATTTGATTTGCTCTATCCCTTTTGAAAACCCTTTAAATAATTGTGATTGTTAGAAGAATAGCCAGCATTTATTAAATAGCATGAGCTCTAAGATCAAAGTGGCTGCAGTTTAAAGGATTTTGGTCACAATGGAAATGTTTGCTATCCTTTGCCTGTACAGCTACATTTATTAGACAAGTAAAATTACATCATTACAGTATTGGATCTCATAAATAGATCTATAAAACTCAACTACGCTCAGATGAAATCTCAGCCCGCTCTATGTGCTGGCCTTTCTAGACCCTGCCATGACAGCCTGTAGTCATTTATTATTTCAAAGGAAGATTTTAATAATAGAAAACCCTAAACTTTATGAGACAGCCATAGGATTTGGTTTGAATTTCAAGTCTGACTAGCTGAAAATGTAGCCATGCTATCTTTATTTGAACTCATCTGTAGGACTCCAGGATACAGAAAAACATGGCAATTTAGGCAAAACACTGAGTGAACTATCAATATTTGGCATTTTGGAGCAGATAGCAAAAGTGAAACACTGAATGTCACAGATTTAATTCAATGATAAAAGACAGTGGAAAACTCCTTCAGCCAAGTCAATTCAAGGAGTAACAAACTCCAGCTGAAAGAGGGACAACAGCTCAAAGCGAAGCCTACTGTGCTGTCATTAACAGGGTCAATCAGCGGCCCTGCCGCTGGATGCTGTTTGTGATAAATTCAGTTTATCTGAGCGGTTGCATTTCCTGAAGTTCTCTGAAATAATTATATTCAATTTTTATTAGAGCACATGAAACATTTTTGGCTTGCACTTCTTTGAATAATAAATGGTGTATATTAAAGTGCCTTGTGGGTCTAATAACTTGCATGAGATCCGTGTAGGCCTGTCTTATTAACTTTTAGTTTAAATTACAGCAGAATTCATCAATCAATGTTTCTAAAAAGCAGACTGAAGATGGCCATAGACACAAGAAAAATATATCTCAGGACAATTAAAATATCTACTGTGTCTCGTGTATTTCATCATAAAATCTATCAAATCACAGACTTTTTTAGATGGCCTGTTACCTAAAATGGTAACAAAAGACCATTTTTTTTTCCAAAAACAATGAAGAAAATAACTAAACTTTAAACAGAAGTTTAACTTTTAAAATGTATTAACTAACTATAGCACAAACAGAATTTTGGAATGAAAATTACAGAATGCTGAGCCACATGCCATAGGCTTGAAGTTTCATTGCCAACTCCGTAAACACAAGAATTGATAGCATGGTAAAAGTCAAATCCAAACCCTAACGTCCCTTCATTGTTAATTAAAATCGGCTTCCTCCTAAAAGGATAGCAGCAGATTCAAAACTCAGAAGAAAACATTCAGAAGGAGCAGACTATACTCAACGGGATTTTTATTATTTTGAAACACTAAATATGACTATGAGTAATATTTTGCTCTTACAGTTATGAAAAAATTAAATTACAGTTAATACAGACACTTACCATGCCAGAACAGAACCAAACACTGCTATCCTTATACGAAGTTTAGAAACCACAGCAAATTAGAGCAAGCATTGTTGCTGTAGGATTCCCGTGGTTTTTTAAACGTTTACTCTTTTTTTCTTTATAATGACAGAAACAAAGACTGAACTACTGCCACAGTGTATGATAAGCAGGTATAATACATTTTGATGAGGAAATCAAATGGACATTCAGAAAGGATTTTTTTTTAATTATGCTGGGGAACGTGAAGTAACACTGTTCTCACACCACACCAAAATTATCACTGTTGACAATTTTATGCAGTATATGCATTAACATCTCAAAATATTTCTCCAATAAGCAGTGCCAGAAATTAAGTCGGACACTAGTACTGACTATATTCTACTACATATATTCTACAGCTGACCAAATTAATAGAACGTGTATTTTTTAAAAGTAACATGTTAAGAGAATTTAATAAGGCAGATGTTTTGCACGGGTTTCCTGGCATTCAATGCAAAAGAGAAAACTGCCCCCTTTTTCAAGGCAGAGCAGTAGAAAGCAATTCTGCTGCAGTAAAGATGACGACAGCTGTCTAACCTAGCTGTCAAAGAATGAAATCATTACTTGCTAGCTGCAAAGAAAGAAAGAAAAATACTTCATTCAAATTAGTGTCTGAATAGATATTAAAATAGATATTACTTTCCTTTGTACATAATCTAAAACCTGTGTAAACTCTATTACAGCTTTTCTGGTTTGCATTATTAATAGGGCATGTTAATGGACATAAGACCATATGGAGCAATTAATTGTTTCCCTATGTACAATAATAGCTCCATTTATCATGCACAAGTTGACCTGTGTTTGCTTAACATAGCTTATTAATTATCAGTGATCTTGGTGCTTTAAGAAAGCATCAGTAAAATTTACACAACTGACAGACTCATTCAGAATTATTAAACACATCGTTACTGTGGAAGGTAGGATAAGCGTTCAATTTTTTGCTTTTAAAAATTTTATTTGATAAGCTTTTGAAGAGATAATGTTAGTAGGAATAAAAACAGCATTACTGAGAGTTGATTCATATTTATGTTCATGATTATTCTGTTTGAAAATAACTTCTCTGCTTTATACTACATCTAGTATCGTATAACTTTTTTTCTACTATGCTTCTGTCAAGCTGTGATAAGATACACAAAACTTAAGTGCATTAATAGCTTATCAATCTGAACTTCATCTCTCCTATGCATGTTTGCTTCACACACAACGTTACAGTAAGGGGAGCTTCATCCTGATGATCAGTTAAGTCTTTAGCCTAAACTGGTACCTACACAAAATGCTATTCGCATCAGATACCAGTCCTGGACAAACACACCATCCTGTTGGGTCCTAAATGATCGTATCAGGCCCAGACATTCTGGGCTCAGTCCCATCAGCAAACTCGTCTAAAGACCCAAAGGTAAACTGTAGTTTGTACAAGGTATTGCGCGGTGTATAAGGTATATGTATAATATATAGCCTTAGTAACATTTTCCTTTGGTGTTGACAAAAGCTGACTTGATAAATCCTCTGAGCACAACTGAAAATTGAGTAATTAGAGTGGTTATCAAACTATGCAGGAAAAAGGCTCACATGTGCTAGAAGACATTTCCTTAACAATTCCAGCAAAAGAAAGATCCTTACAGAGAAAGTATGTTGAACGAACAGAAACACAAATCCAAATTCTGAATCAGCCATTATGTCTTTTTTGGTCTATGTTCACTGCTTCAGTGGTTTTCTGTCAAAAAATGCTAACAAGCCTTTAAGTGCTTACCAATTTTTCAGTTTGTTCACCAATAGATTTCTTGCAGAGTATTTGTTTCCCACATGTGGTGTTATGACATAGCATTCGATCATATTTGTCTTTTACCTTGATATACAGTTCAGCCACAATACAGCTTGGTCAAACCTTTGCCAACATGTCAGTTACATTTATTTTATTATGTATTTATTTATTTGTTTTATTCTTTGAAAAAGTCTAGCGACAAGTGATTGAGTTAAAAGACATTCTGGCCAAAACTCTCATTTTAACTTGAAAGGATAAATTGACTGCAACTAGTAATACTTAAAACTGCTATTGACTTTTTTTTTTTTTTTTGCATTAAATAACATGAGTAGAAATGTGCCCAGGATAACATGAGGTGATTAAGATAATGACAGTGTTACAGCAGCTTCTGATGTTCTTGTAGAACAAGCTCTTTAAAAGAATCAATTAGTAAGTATTATCAAGTGTCCGGATTATTTGAATTGATGAAATTCAAAGTTCTACTTTTCTCCAATGAAACACAAGACTTTTGTACACAGAGATAAATATGAGGCTCTCTAATTTTCAAGATAAAACAGAATTATGAAAAAAGAGAGTGTTGGCCCTCGAAAGTCTACCCCCTGCTTCCACAGCAGGGCCAAATGTATGCCAGTCATTCACAGTTGGTGCCTGGAAAACGTGCTCAAAGAAGCTTCCAGTGTGAAATTTGAAGGATTTATTTATTTATTTATTTATTTTTGAGAGAGGGATTAAGGGTTTAAGTTTATTCCCTCCAACTCCCACAATTGTCTGTTATATGGAGAAGCCATACCCAGTATTACTCCCCAGTATTATCTCCCTTCACAGCGGTATTTTTTCAAGCTCCAGTAAGTCTCGCTGCTCTTCTCCAAACTCCTCAAACTAAATTCTGGACAAAAGTACTGCCACTTCAGAAAGAGGAGGCACTGCTCAGACACAGTCTGCTCACACCCTGGGTTTCAGTTGGGTTGCTTATCTGAGGAGGAAACTGCCCCTAAAGCCTTAAAAGTCTTGACACATCATGTGAATGTTTCCTGTGAGACAGAAATCAGCAGATGATACGGTGACCCACAGAAGCCACCAGCAAAACAGAAAGAAAAAAAAAAAAAAAGTAAATCCTGATCATGTTAAGAAATTATCTATCACAAAATCATACAATTGCACTGCACTTTGGCCAGGATCATAAGGCATTTGCTGTTTTGCAAACTAATGGATTAAAAAAATGATAGTTTTCCAAGAGGAAAACTCAAGTAAGTTCTTTCTTTACCACCCCCATGAATGGTAAAGAGTTTGCTCCTCCTTCAGCACTGACTGCGGTGTGTGAACGAGTGAATGCACGTGCTGAGCAGGGCACCAGTGCAGACAGCATCCTGGCCCTCCTCAGGGCTGGGTGGCTGTCGAGCCTGGCTGAGCAGGTATTGTGTGACTCCTCCTGAAGTGCAGGGCACAAAGGACTCTTCTGAGAGGTCAGAAAATATCTAATATTGTTTTTGTTTTTTTTCCACTTGGAAATCCTTTTGAATAGGAAAGGAAGAATGTCTAAGTGACTGCTGTGCTAGACATGGCCAACAAACAGGCCCACCACAGGAAAATGTCTAAAGGTATGAAGGAAGAAGATGTGTTTAAGACTACTACTAATTCTTCCTTCTACATCTCTGTGTTACTTACTAAGAAAGCACTTTAACCTGTATTTTTACTATTTTACTGTTTTTGGCTTACATTTGTATAAAACTGGACCTTTTCCATTTTTACGATTACTTAAGTAGCCCTTTTACAAATCAACTACAAGAATATCTGTTAACCCATAGTCAGAAGATGTCCCTGGAAGTAAATGCAGGATGTTTGCTATTTAGCACCCTTAAACAGGAGGATGTCAGGTTTACAGCCTGCATTTACAGGACTGCTATCAGTCAATGCATCTTCCCAACCCCCCTGCCCCGTTCCATCACAGGTGATCTGAGAGCACACGAAGCATTCTGCAGGTTACAAAATGGCTTTTCCAAGATATGGTGAACTGTCAGTGAGCTGATAATGGCCAGTGAGCAGTCTCCACCTGAGAGCTCAAAAACCTGTGGTATTTCAGGCTCTTCATTTGCTGTTCCTGCCCCCAGGGTCACTAGAAACAGAATAGCTACAGCCACCCCATTTTCATGACAACCTGACTGCTACACTTATAAAAATATACACATGCATATTTATTATAGGAATAATTATGACACTACTAAAGAAAAAAAAAAATCTATCAAACACTCAAAACTTATGGGAACTGTCTTATGTCAGTATTCACTGAACAGGTGACAGTATGTACATATTTTTATGTATACATGTTATAGTCCTGGGAGCTAAGAAGCATCCTTACATGTCAAACCACATGAACACTAGACAACCAGATCCACGCTTTAAGAAAAACAGCGTGAACCTCATGGATTTTAATCAAACCCCTGCATGTGGAGACATTTGAGAGCATCTGACTAAAACGACTAAGAAAACCATAAATCTGTTGGCTGCTTCCAAGGAGTATTTGGACATTAACAAGACACACATAAACAAAAGCAAAAGACTGGCCGAGGAAATGTAGTTATGCAGAGAAGTGGACAATGACTAAAATGCTATCAGCTCTGTAAAGTAATTTATGGAGCTCTAGTTTTATTTCTCTTAATTGATTATATCTCTTTGTATTAAGCACAATAAACATGAGTCTCACTATTTATGAACCAACAGGAACCAGTGAGTAAAGGAACACTGTATGACAACTCACATGCACAGAAATTTGCAAAAGTATGAGTACTGACTCAGCTGATACATTTAAGAATCTATAGGAAAGGCACAATCACTTCAGTGGCTTTTTAACACGCTTTTTCACATTGATAAAGCTTCTCTCTATACTAATGGAAGAAGCTACTCTCGTTCTCATCAGAACTTTTCTTTTTTCCTCCACCTCTAATAGTAGAGCAGGCACACTGCCATTTCTTATTACAACGTTAAAAAGCAGCTTTGTAAAAGTTGCCAGAGAATAGTAATGCCCGTATTTCTGTTCCTGAATAATGTTTTGCTGTCTAGAAGTAAACTGACTGTTTTGTAAAGGAAAACCACTTTAAAAAAAAAAAAAAAACGTTACTGTAATTTTATTGTTTCCACTACTCAGAAGTATCTACACCAACACAATTCATAACACTGCAGCATTAGCACATGAATAGAGTAACAGTTAAAGAGCTCATTACATTACTGTGTGCCTGTTTCTGGTTGGATAGAAAATGAAGTTAAACCAATGAAGCAAAAATAATCCATTTAATGCTTATGCTATGTGATGCACTCGTATGGGGTTTCTGTTGTTGTTACAGTGCTTCTATTCATTCTTATGCTTTAGTGGTTCAACTGCAATTTATCAGCCTGTAGTGGAAAATACCTGGCACCTACTTAAAATGCATGGAGCTAGCAATAAAATTAACCTTGTGGCAATTGTTTTCCCACATGTTTGATAGACCAATGTCAGCTCATCTGTTAGAAGGAAATAAAAAAGTCAAGCCTAAATGTACAAAAAATTATGATGGAAGCCTTAAATAAAGGAAGGGTAATGCAAGTTTATTGAGTCAAAAATCAATCAATCAATGAGTGAGTGGATTAGGAGCACCTCATAAGCCCCAAAGAAATAATTTGCCCAAACACTGGGATTTAACGGTAGAGGACCAAATTCCAACACTTTTAGGAAGTAAGTAATGAAAAATCAATTCAAAAGGAAAAACAGATCAAGAACCCTGGATTCTGACATGCCGACACATTTATTGCTGAATACCATTTCTTGGCTGACCCGAAAACTTCGGAAGGTGTTTATTTACTTTCAACACCTTCCAGAGATCAATATTTTTAATTTGGATCCGAGTTATTATTTTTCACATCACAGCATCGGGGAGTGGAGTAAAGTGGCTCATATTTTAGTGCTAAAAAGATCGATATGACAGTTTCACCTTCACTGCAGCCCCCTGCAGTCGCCTGGGTGCACATCATAACATCCCGCAGGGGGGTGCAAGTGCCACGGCACGGGGAGCAGGTCATCACCCAGCCCGAGAGCCAGACAGCCCATGATTTAGCTGATCATGAAGGGCCTGGTGCCCTTAGAAAACCAATCTTGTTCCTCTCACTTTATCAGGCCTGTCTTTTATCCAGGGTACGGGAAGGGGGAGGGGGCAGGAAGAGAGAGAAGAGAAAAAGAGGGAGGGAAGGAGCAGAGCAAAAGACAATCAGTTTCGTAAAGCAGATTACGTCTCTCATCGTAAATGCATCCATTCGTTTTTACTTTCCTTCAACCAAGGCACATCTGTAATCGATAATTAATTTTCCATAAATTTCAAAATATTGTTCTGGTAGCTGAAAGGGGCAGAGCGCGCGGGGAGAGCAGGAGGGAGGATCTCCTGCGGTAAGAGGCATCACTCTTGGGCTCCGGTGGCTCTATTGATCGCCGCTACCGAGGCTGATGGAGGCAGGCAGGGAGAATTATGGACCCAGCCAGTGGATCACTGCCCTGACATCTCTTTCATTGCAGCAGTTTAAGGACGTGCTGCCTCTCCAAGAGCCATACAAAAAGGCACGTACTGAGTCCTGCACTGTCACAGCTAACTTTGGTCCGGTCTGAATTTAGCTCTCTCTTTTCCACTATCATGCACTGACTTGAAAGGCCCCTTTTACATACAGCCTTAGTGCTCCAGAATTCCCTTTCACAATGGCTTTCATCCTTCCAGGACAAGATGACCGAAATCATACACAAGCACCAACACATCACCACAGAAAAGGGAAGATTATTTCTAAGTAGTCAGAAGAACATGCCTGCAGGTTTTACTGTGCGTAAGGCAGTGGCATGGAGGTTAGGGAACAGAGGTGTGCAGCACAAGGACGAAGTCCATCAGCCATGGGACTCACAGCCAGCAGGGCTTGGAAGACTTGAGCTCACCTTCACGTGGGAGCAGTGCATACGTAACGTAACTGCTTTGGTCAGACCATGTCGTAACAATGGACCGACTATTCCCATTGCCAAAAAACCACAATTCAAAAAGAAGAACAAAATTGCACACCTCAGAGGGACTTCTTAAAACATTAGCATCTATCCCCAGGAAGTCATTGGCAATTCCATAAAATAGGCGCTATTTTCCATTTAGCCCTGTAATCAGTTCCTTAAAAGGAAAACTCATGTGAAACTCAGTAGATACCAAAATGAGAAAAGTACCTACAAGCAAGGAGGATTTCTCAGGAAATCCCACATTCTGTGTACTAGACAACAAGAAGCAGAGACAAGGAGGAAATGTGACTGTGGATAGGCTGCTCAAAGTAGCTTATTCTTTTCTTGGTATAATTAATAGCTCATGCTTTTTAAAAAATCACCCTCATGAAGCCCTGTGCTTGGAAGAGCAATAAATGATAGTCATTCTCCTGGAATATGCTTCAGAATACTAACTGAAAACTAAATGCAGGACTATTTCTCCAAATTATGTATCAGAGCTAAAGGTCATATTAAAGGAGCAGCATTATGTAATGACATTAACTGAAAGCCAAGCAGCTCCTGGCTTCCTGACAACAACACTGCAAAGTCAGGGTAAGGAGACTACCTCGCACTCACAGGGACATGCACTGTGATCAAGCACGCAGTCTTCCTGACACGCCTGTTCTGTATGAAGAAGGGAAGACGCTTGCTTTTAAATTCCAGGTCTGGAAGGGTAACAGCAGAGAACTGCGGCTGACTAGCAAATGATCCAAATGAACGAACAGTTATCTGTGCTTTCGTGACACTGTTCAGAAACAATACACCTCTCATTTCACTCCTAAACACACAATTTCACAATTACGTCTCCACAACTCAAGAAAACTTCCTTGTCTTTGATCTCTGTCAATCACAAACCAAAGCACCTATCATGAAAAAAAAACAGCAACTTTGGATGCAGGTCAAAGAATGACAGTTAACTCTAATATTAGGAAATCGGTGAACAAATACTTTAAGAGCTGGATGAGACTTGCTACATCATCCTGGTTATCTCATCGATTATTTGGGAAGTCTGACAGAAGGATTAGAAAGAACAAGCACGTGACTTGAAACTTCTCACCTGGGAGAAGGCCTAGGACTCAAGACAAATTCTACGCCCCCTTGAAAAACAGCAATAGGTCTGGATATGATTTGAGGAAGATGCAAACCTTGGACAGCAGCTCTCCGGACTTCACCACTCCGTTACCATTCCGCAGTTGGATTGGAACATCACCGTCCCCACTCAGCCAATATAAAGACAAACCGCTTTACTGGTCTGTGAGTCAGGCATCTCTGTAAAATTAAAGTGTCTGAACATCCACTGCTATCTCTAAAGAAGTTTTATGGAAGTGATATTTTGTTGGTAGAAAATTAATGGAAAAAAAAAAAAAAGTAAGTAGACCTCTACTGTACTAGCAATTTTAAGGAACGTTCTCCAAGTGATGTTGTCTCCAGAGCCACAAACCAGTTTGGGACTTAATCAGATTCACTGTTTGACCCTACCAGATAGGCTGTCAGCATATACACATACTACAAACATACTAAAGCACAACAGTAAGCTTCCAGTTCTTAGTATGCCTATAAAATCCTACGGAACTGGATTTACTCTGGGCTGAAATGATGCAGAGCCCTATGATATCACTTACAGTGCCCTGTGTTTTTTTCCCCAACCCTTTGTTTGCTTTTGTTTAAATGACTGAGAATTCTCAACCACATATTTCTCGCTGGAAGTCTGAACCTTTTCCGTGCCAACCTGGACCATCTTGGCTGTGAAGGCTGACATGTAGCATGTGCTCCTCTGCTGGCTTAGAGTCCCACTTCATTTGTCTGAAAAAATAACCTGAAAATGGGCAGAAATCATTCCAAGTGAGGAAGACAGCCAACACAGGGACCAAAATACAGATGATAATTCTCATCGTCTGATGATTTCTCGGGATTATGCAGAGAACAGCCATAGCCCTCCTGGTGGTTCAAGCCTGTTGTGAATTCCCAAGACCACTCAATAACCTACTACCAACCACAAACAGAGTATTTTCCAGGCACTCGACTAACAGGATGTCCAGCCAAAGATGCATTACGAGATGCCAACAAGTGTACACAGAAATGTAAACAAGTGTAAACAGTACACAGAACGGGACGTTTCTCAGACTCTGGAAACTCCTGGTAAATGATAAAAAGGAGAAATACTTATCCAACTGAAGAACTGTTGCCAAGTTCTGATCTTATCAATGTCACAGTCATAGTAGATGACTGACTTGAGAAACTGTTCACAAGGTTGCATATAGAAGTTGCTGTTCCTCTTGTTTTAACACCTCACTTGCCTTCATTTCTCTTTAAGAGTTTGAATATTTAAAATATATTTTATTTACTCCATGGTAATGGGGAGCTGTACCTAATATTAGGTACATTTCTTTTCGCAAACATCAAAATATGTCTCTTATGTAGCAAATCGTTCTGTTAAGCGTGGTTCATTGCGATAGCTTTCTGCACTCTATTTCATAAATTGCAATGGCATGGGAACTAATGGTATAAATACAAGGGTACATACAACTGCAGAACGGGAAATAGATTTACTCAGGTCAGGTTCTGCTTAAATAATGTTCACATCATCGAACCCACTTAGACTTTATAATGATTTGGAGTCCACAAGAGATACAACTCTGGCAGAGAGCATCTTCAAACCTATACACCAAGGCTTCTACTACCGTGAAGTAATAGCCTATCTCTTCGCATACATACGTAAATTATTAAAATATCATGCAGGAAAACAAACTGGAAAAAAGTATTACTGTTAGTATAGTAATAATAGTAAATTTTTAAATATCCAATGAAGCTCACAGAGGCAAGGGACATGAGAGCAGCAAGACCACTAGGGTCCCGACGGCAAGTGTGGTGCTCAGCACCCGACAGGTGGCTCTGCCCCTGCTCGGGAGAGGTGCTGCTCTGACACAGCCAGCTCTGCTGAAAGCAGCTGTCTCAATAAACATAGCACACGGACGTGGCTTGTGACAGCCATTGCAGCAGGAAGAAATCCCAGTCGTATCTCTTTCCTAGGAGAGAGGGGTCTCTTTCTCAACCACAGAACCGCTCACAGACGGACCAGAACTACCAGGAATGCCAAAACTCACAACCTAAAGCCAACTGCTTCCCTATGGAAATGCCCGTTTCCTGAAGAGGTGCTCTAAGACCCCTTCCTGGCCTGTTGGTTATTAACCCTGGCAGGGGAACCCTGAAGCAACGCTTACTGCAGTCAGTGTAAAACAAGCCATGCTTTCCCACACAGCCCAACATTGCCCAGAATCTTCTCCAACTCTGGTACTGTTTGAGACACAGAGGTCAATCTTTATCTTCTGTAAAGGGACCTCAGAGCAACATGCCAGTACTTATCAACATGAATCAGCTTATTTAAGATTGCATTTTCAAAGTGCTTTAAGTTTTTTGCTCAGATTTTTCTCACTCTTCCAAGCCCAACGTGGTTGCACTTTTTTCCTCTCTCCCTCAAAAGATCAATTCCACAGACAGAAGAATAATCTTTATCTATATGGAGAAATAACTCAGAATGAATTTATACCACAGAAGCTGTTCTGCACTCAACCCGACCATGGAAAACAGCAGCCTCCAAATTAATTTTTCACCCCTTCCTGCCCCATACATCTGAGACATCTGACACACACAGAATATTCTCTTACTACTGTCAAAAGATAAGTATGGTTACCACCAGAAAGCGACTCTCGCCCTCTGTCTACAGAGTGTCTAGTCTCAGGCAACTACATACCTTGGGCACAGGCCTACACTAAGTGCAAGGGATCTAAACTTAATTCAGAACTTATTGTAAGAGTAAAAGTGCAAAGGCTGTGCGATGGCTGAGTGCACAGTTGCTATAGGAAACAACTGCAGGGAAGCTTGTATGCTGTAAATTCACTTTCACTTAGTGATAAAGCAATGACAGTTGTAGTTCTCCACCCCCCACCCTGCAATCCCCGCTTTTATTTCTATATTACATTAGGATTTTTGTTCTGTGTTTGGAGGAAATACTGTTTTTCAATTCTAGAAGTATAATTGCAATATAAAAATATCCTATTAGATAACCAGAATGCCATTAGTACCTTGTAAATGTTACTCCATGCTTTGTTTTCATCACACCTTAAATCCTCCCCCCATGCACATACAAAATCCATCAGTGTATTATCTGCTTTCATGTACCATATTAACTAAGGGATTAGACTGCAGCTTTTGAAAAGTGGTGTGTCAAAAGAAGACATTCATATAATCTGATAGCACTTGTATCCGTGCACGTGTATCTCAGTGGAGGATTTGGTGTGCTGATACCATTCAGCATCAGCATTAAAAACAAAACAAAGTGAAAACACCAGGCATGGTGTGCTTGAGAAATAAAAGGTTAGGATGCACTGAGGTATTTTTTCTCTTTTGTAGGAGATCAACTAGAACCAGACCTACAGCTGGTGCAGTTGCTTCCTTCTGGTCAAAGTGACTGGTTTTCAAATTCTTACCTGGTAATCAGATATCAAGGAGACAGGAAGCTTTAAAATGATCTAGCATTAGTTTAACTGTCATTTAAAAGAAAATTTGCATAAAAGAAGATTGTAAGTAATGGTGATATTTGAATGTAGGATTTATGAGTGCAGTTGCTTTCTCAATTGAATGAACCAACAGAGAAATAATCATCTTTTTTGGAGACCTTTTCAGGAATGCAAGATATTTTAGGTTTTGGTCTTATGATCCTGAAATTAATAGAATCACAGAATCATCTAGGTTGGAAAAGACCTCCAAGATCACCTTGTGCAACCTCGGACCTAACACTAACAAGTCCTATCACTAAACCATATCACTAATAACTCATTATAATAATTAGCTGAGATGAGATAGTATGAGATAGTCATAACTTCTTGCTGCCCTCCCCCTCCTCCCCCAGTCCTCCCTCCTCCCCAATTTTTGTATGTTAAAGTTATCATTCACTTTGTCTTCTCCCACCTGCAAGGTCCATATTTTCCCTGTTAGTAATTTGTTTCTGACATCAACTACACATCCCTTCAAACTCTCTTTCCTTAGACAATGTCTTTCTCTGTGCTCTAGACCCCCTAACTGCCCTAATATAAGTGCTGAAACCTTTATCTATGAACTTTTAACATGAAGATCACCCGATCTCCTGCCCGCTTCTGACAGCCCGCTTTCCCCTATCTTCCATCAAGTGCAGTATTGCCTGTGACCACCAGCTGTTTCAGCCTGCTCCAAGGTTGAGACTTAGGGCAGGCACAAAACACACACCTAGCTTCTGGCACTAGCACTGGAGTACCTGTACACCCACTCATTGTCACAAAGATGTTATAAACATCCTGACATGAAAAATACACAACCTGAGAACTCAAGCTGGAAGAACAAAGAAAGAGCATCTGTTGCGCAAGCACTTCTGAATGCCACATGCAAATCTACTCTTATCAACAATCAGAAGTGTTTAGCCTCCAGCTTCAACACTCATTGACAAGAAGATAATCCTGTATAGGAAACACCAGTATATGAAGGATTTGTGAACAATCTGGGAGTAATGCCAGTTAGCTCGAGAATGAACATTCAAGGCTATTTTAGTCCATTCACAAAACAGAGTTTGTAATTATTTTTCCCTAAGAAATCTTCAATTTAACTGAATGGGGCAGGATGGATGGAGTAAACTGAAGCCAACCACAAACTTCTGTTGACGCAATATTTAAGTGTACAGGAAAGGAACCGGTAACAGTAGGTCTCTTCTCAACCCAGACTGTCATTATTCACCTCTGGAGACCTGGCATTTGACCTGTTTATTTGAAAAACAAAAAGAGTTTAAGATCTGAGTCATCTTTGGCATACATTTATTTGATAATAACTTACCACAAAATTAGCAATCTGTGTTCGGGGTAGAGACTGAACAACAAAAATGTTCCTGATACAGTGAGCCACTTAGAGAACAGCAATATTTGAAGGTGTTTGGACAGATGCCGCAGACTCTTGGACAAACTTCAGGAGCAAAAATCACTAAATTTGTCAAAATGAATAAAGTCCACACTTCCATCTTTTTCTACTTTGTTTTATATTATTTGCATGTCAGAAGAATTATTAGGAAAATACTCCTTGTGTGACAATTCATTGTTAATGCTTTACTAGTGCAGTAAAACAAGACAACTGCTGAAATTATAGGAAAATAAATTTGTAATTTCTTCCTCATTTAGCCATTTTTGAGGCTCGTGTATAGGAAAGTCATTAATGTTATGTCCTCTATCGATGTTCCAAGCCTTTCACAGGATAACTAATGTTTTTTCTATACTCCTCCATGTGGCCAGTTAAATTAGACACATTATTTCTGTGCTGTTAGAGAACACTGATCAATAGACACTTGGAAAGCCCTCTAAAACTAAGTGGAAACACTCCCTCAGTGTCAAAGGGTTCTAGTTTGGGTTTGTACATTGCAAACATTGTTAAGTTTAACAGAGTAGTAAGTGTGTGTCTGTGGCATTTTAATACTAGCATCAAAATCGCAGGAAGTCAATTTTACTTTAAAAGTACCATTAGATATTTGGTATGCATTTGCCATTACCACCATGATGATGGTTTTATGGGAGGAGATACCACTGCCTCTGTCAGCACTGGGTGGTTTTTAACTATCTCCTCTCATTGGACAATTACCCCACTGCCAAAATCTATCAGACTCTCGCTTGCAGAGCCTGCAGATTTCAGCCCAGCTCAACTTCACTGGGGATTCTGCAGTTTGTCTGCTTTTTTTCCGCTCCTGGAAACAGGGAAGCTTTCTGCCTTTTCACATCAATAGTAATATCTTTAGATTATGATTGTATAATGCAACCAAAAGCTTTTTCTTCTATCCATTTGTTTTTAATCACAAAAACCCAAGATGCATTTCCAAGCCTTTTTTGAAATGTAAAACTGGTAAGCTATGCAGTGAGACTGGACTGCCATATGATACTAGCAGAAGGGAATGAGTAGACTCATGTATTGCTTTACTTTCAGGAATGAATACTACATTATATCATTACTTCAAACATTCATAAACCCATTAGTTTATATCAGTAAATAGCATGCATATTATTTTTCTAGAGAGTCATGCTGCTCTTATTTAAGAACGAATTCAATGCCTCAGGCAAACACATTAGCAAGTTCCTTAAACAGCGTTTTATAATTTCTTAAGCAATTGTTTTCACATTTTCCAATCTCACATCTTTTCCTGAAGCTCAAGGCTGTTCCAAATCAAACATTTCACTCACACAAACAAAATTCCTCACACACATTACTTGAAAAGAGCTGCTACTGGAGTCGCAGCCACGCTAGAGCTGTGTGTAACGGCCCTGCCCTTAGCCCCACCACATATAAACACGAACGGCATCTGACTGCCAAATGCTTTAATATTCAATTATTTGGTAACAACAGCAACAAAAAAAAAGAACTAGCGACTATGCCCCGACATTTCTAAAGGTGACCTACACAGGACTGGGCGAGCTCCAAAGCGAGGCACGTCCTGTGTTTGTGGTGCCCGTGCTCGCTCTGTGGGAACACACCACTTCCAGCACGCTTCTTCCAGGCGGCCGCAGCCCAAACGCAAGGCCCCGGGCAGCAGCCGCAGGGCTGGGAAAGGGCTTCACAGGGCCTGTGGCTGCCTGTGAGTCACAAAGGCAGCCACGGATGAGCTGCTAGCGATGGGTACCAGCTGGGCTCTGCCTGCACCCCATGCCTCACACTGCTGTGCCCGCCGCAGGGTGCCCCCACTGAAGGCCACGCTCACCGCCCCACCAGGCACTGCCAGGGCCTGCCTGCAGCCTTGGCACTGCAGCACTGGGGGTGGACTTCCCCCTAACAGCACGGGTCTGCGGCACGCTCAGGCTTAAAGAAGCATTCCTAGAAGGAAACTCAACAAGGGCCTGGAAACGGGACCCTTATTACATTCACAGCAAGTGAAAATCCCTATTAGCCATTCATTTCTCAGAGGTCCTTACTACTCGCGTGCAACAAATTTATCTATCGCTCACGCTGAATTATATTCACTCTCTGAGACACAGGATTGAAGAGAATAAAATCTAAGCGTTAACTACTACAGTAAAGGGAAAGAAACAGAATACAAATTGAGAGCAAATTGTCACACAGAAGGCAGGTAGCAAACACCAACCTGCAACTGGTTTGGAGCTAAAGCCTCAGCAGAATCACTGAACTGTCAAAAGCGGAGTCGTCAAATACATGGAGCAAGATTGTGAAAATTTACTATTTTGATGTATGTGTCAAGCCAATCAATAATTCTTTCTATAAATCTTTGGACAAATTCCTTTAAGAACACACAACAATTAAATATGCAACAAAGCAGAAGCAAACAAAAATGCAACATGCTCCTAAACTGAGACAAAGCTAGTTCCTGATGGTTCACTCTCCCAGCTCAGGGAACACCAAACGCCAGCATGGGGCCACACAGCGTGGTCGCCAGCTCGCAGAGCTCGCTGCTTGACCCATGTCCTGGCTCAACCCCTGCAGGGAGAGGGGCTCTGGAGGGCACCACGGGGAGCAAAACACCAGGAACTGCTCATTGTGGAAAACTCCTGCAAAGCAAGGAAGGACGCAATATGCACAACTGAAAAGGTCCAATCCAGGTTTTTTAAGATTTACCACCAATTTGCTATTCTCTCCTACATTGTCCTCAAAGCGGGACTGCCTGTTGGTGCAGGACGGCCTCCCCGCCATGCAGCCTCCCCGCCCAGCACCTCTGGCCACAAGCACCAGGGTGGCCTGGCACCCCCGACCAGGCTGCAGGCTTCTCCAGTAGTCTGCAGCTGCACAGTGTCAGCCAGGCTCTCCTGATAAGCCTCAGCATCCAGGGAGCTGTGCAACGATAAGCTGATACCCAAGTGCTACGTACAACAGCTCATACAGATGATTTTCAAGGACTCCAGCTCACCAAAACTTGACTGAAACATCAGTCACAGTGCACAGGATGGTGGCATGCAAGTGTTAGTCGCTTGCCATGAAGATATTTGCCTAAGTAGACAGTAACTACAGCATGTCCTGCACTACATGATAGCTATAGTTATAAAAAAAAAAAAAAAAAAAAAAAAAAAGTTTCATTATTTTATCCTTACCTTTATAGCTGTAATTAGCAATTCTATAAAGTCTTTTCTTTTTACCCTTAGAAATAGTTTATTTCCCTTTGTGCTTACATACTATAGTTTCAAATATTTCAGCTTTTTTTTTACATGTAAGGGTTTCTACTATAATAGTTGATTATTTGCAAATAATTCCACGTTTTAAAACACATTCAGTCTGTTGCATGACTGCAGTATGAAATTCTTAACATAAAATCCACAAGCCATAGAAAATGCAATTTGACATAAATTGTGAATCCACAGCTAATGAAAACAACAGTATAGTAATTCTGCATATAACAAAGCTGCCATATAATGTATTTTATCAGCACTAGCAAATCTGAATACAACAGAAATTAACCCAAGACTGCATTATTCATAGAATCATAAAGGTTGGAAAAGACTGATTTGTGAAATTTCTCTGTTTATAATTATTCCTCCTCTCCCAAGCACATAGAAGTGTCAGAAAGCAGGTAAAAGAGAAAAAAAAGAAAAAAAAACAAACAAACAAACATGAAATTCCTTACAATAACTCTATATAGTCTATAGGCTTTAAGATTCACTTAAATAATGCATAAATAAAAGTCAAAAATGGAGGAAATGCTGTGGCACCCAACACCTTTTAGGTTCCATTTCCCATCCAGAAGAGATTGGAAGCAATTACCTGACAGTTATCTTCATTCCCTAAGAAATTAAGTGGGAAATTTCATTTCAGGTGGTTGTAAATACATGTCCATGTCACAAAATGACAATACTTATATACCAATTTTTTCACAATTTTGTCAGAAGCAGTACGATTAACTTCTACATTCACCAACTCACTTCATGAACTCATTTTTTCAATTAAAAAAAGGTAAGAGCAAATGAACAGGTCAAATTTTGGGAGTTTTTTAGAACCACATCACAATGCTGTATTTTATCAAGAACTGTCAAAAACCAAGAGGCTGTAAAGGAACTAGATCCTGTGTTACAACCGAGAACCTGAGGAAAGAGACTGCAAGAAAACGAGGAGGAGCAACGTGTCTCACCAGGTACACCACCAAGCGCAGTAGGCAAATCTAATCACTGAAAGACACTGCCACCATGAGGCTTTATCTGGTTTTGCATCACAGGTATTTCCATACAAATACCGTCTCAATTTTATTTTTCCATCTCACTTTTTCTACCAAATACAACTCATGAGAAGGCACTTCCATGCGTTGCTGTAGATTTGCTCCTGCCATTGTAGGGGTGTTTATAGGGAAGATTAACATATATATTTAAATTGTTTTACTCCTTTTATTCTCACATGTTTAGCAGAATTAGCAGAAAGTAATAATATCTGAGTACCAAGCAACAACACAAAACTGAGTATTTTCCCTTCATATTGCTTCTCAAAAGCTTGCTGTACAGATGCTTGCCTCACATTTCACCAGAGGGCATCCCCAGGCATTATCCTGCAGCTCACCACTATTACACACATTCCTATGTGCTTGAATATTAAAACCAACATCCCAAAAGACTTGCATAAGAAAATCTGTTTTAAAAAGTTGTTACTTAATTAAAAAAGGGTATACTAAATTCATTTCCGAGAAAGAAAAAGCAAGCAACCAAAACAAACCTAGTGAGGCAGCAGAGGGAAACACTCGATTAAAAATGACGTATGGCTGAAAATACCTGTAGCTTTTTGCCTGTGCTTTTTAAGAAGTCGTCCATGGATTTTTCAAAGATGGCTCCCCAGGTGAACCTCATCAGCATTAATTTCAGGCTAAAGCCTAAGCAGCTGCATGACACCCCCTTGGCTCCTCCTGTGGTGTGACCTTTTGTTGCAGAACAGCCCTGTTCTCATGCACCCCCAGACGCAGTGTGTCTGCTAGACACCACTTCTGCCTTCACACCTTGCTGCACACTGCGGAAAGCCACCACCACACAATCAACAGTACTAAGGTATTGCTTTTAGGAAGCTTGAAATATGCCCAGACCTTCTGAAAAAACAGGGTGGGAATTCCAAGGAAGCCCTCAAAGGAGCATCCTGGCTCCTCTAACCTTTAACACACCAAGACCAGTGAGGTGGACGGCCGAGTCCCATTACAAACAGTAACGCCAACAGAGGGAAGGGAAAAGCTGCAAGGCTGTAATCATACCTCCAGAAACATGTGCATTGGTGCCTGGGAGATTTCATTTTACTACAATACTATGGCTTAAGACTAGAAACGAAGTCTTACTTCCCCAGCTTGACTTATTTTTCAAAAAATATTATTAAGAAAACAAACTCAAATACAAACTAAAGTCCATTGGAAAGGATAAAGGGGAAGAAAATTAGAAGATGGGAAGATGCTCACATAAGGAACAAGAAAATTCAAAGCAAGACTAGAGTAAAAGATGTGCCTTGCTAGAAAACCTACTCCAAAATCTCCCGCTTGGCAATAAATTTAAGATTATTCTCAACATCACAGTAGCAAAAAGGCATCCTCTTGGTTTTTCCGTAACCCAGAAAGCTGTGCTCTTCTCAGCCAAGGCTGCAAAGGACAGACGTGCTGTGTGTAGGTTTCAGTGTGCACTCACAGTATTTTGCTTGCAAAGTTTAAACGTTTTGCTGCGGTGCAAAAGTGTCCTTATCAAATGAGGCTCCCCACAAACTCGTTCAACAGTGAGACATGGGTTAACAATGCAAACTAGTACTTCAGCTCCACCTCCTGGAGAAAATCTGCATTTTTGCAAAACTAAAAACTCCTTAAAAATTATTAATGGAAAAATGGTCTGAGAACTAATCAGGCATGTGAATTTCCCCTATATTCAATTCAATTATGTCTCTCTTCCTAAATCATTTTTTTTTTATTTAACAAAACTCTAAACTGCCACTGCTAATAAGCTCAGAAGAATCAGTGTACACCATTCATTTCTGGGAACAGGCTGATATTTTCTAAGACCCATTAATAACTATGACAGGATTTATGTACAAGATAAATTCAATTCAATTTCCTTTTTCAATTAATGGCCAATTATTCGAACTCAGCTCAACCAAAAATATTACTCAAGTATCATTAATCTAACAAAAATTAACTTTACTATTCTCTTAGTAATGAGGTGATATAATTTTAAGGTAAAATAATGAATTTTAATAAAATGTTTTCTGCCTTTATTTTTAGGATCACTGCTTGCCACCGGATCCCACTGAGTCACCGTAAATCAGGTTATTATTATTAGGGGAAATGACTTGACCAAAACTCCCTCTTTAGAACCTACCTTACAACACCCTGTGCTCTACCTGGAGCCCTGCACCCAGCTCCGGGGCCCCCAACACAAGGACAGGGACCTATCAGAACGAGTCCAGAGGAGGCCACGACGATGATGAAGGGGCTGGAGCACCTCTCCTACAGAGACAGGCTGAGGGAGCTGGGGGTGTTCAGCCTGCAGAAGAGAAGGCTCCGGGGAGACCTTACAGCAGCCTGCCCGTGCCTAAAGGGGGCTGCAGGAAAGCTGGGGAGGGACTCTGTCGGGTGGGTGGTGAGAGGACAAGGGGGAATGGCTTTAAACTGAAAGAGGGGAGATTTAGATTAGATGTTAAGGAAGAAATTCTTTACTCTGAGAGTGGTGAGGCCCTGGCACGGGTTGCCCAGAGAAGCTGTGGGTGCCCACCCCTGGCAGTGCCCAAGGCCAGGCTGGGGGGCTTTGGGCAGCCTGGGCTGGTGGGAGGTGTCCTTGTCCATGGCAGGGGATTGGAATTAGATAACCTTTAAGGTCTCTTCCAACCCAAACCATTCTGTGATTCTATCTCACCTAATTTAGAAGTCATTTTACAACTAAAAATTACTGGTATAGAGTGCACAGAGCCAAGTAAAAGCAATCAGGAATATATTCTTAACCACCATCTGTACATTATGGTGATGCACGTATGTATTTACATAGTCCAAGAGAAAATGTCTGTGTTCCTGCAGCATTTGAGCATTTCACCTCTTTTAGCTTGTTTATCCTCACTTTCTCTCTGCTGTTCCACCTGACTGACTGCTGCAACCCACGCCTGCATCAAGCCAGTGCCAGGGCAGTCTGTAGTGAGGGCCACTGCTGCAGCTGCCTGTGCCCAGCTGGGACACATCGCCTCAGTCCTGGGAAAGCTTCGGGGGGCAAGAAGCTGGCTTCGTGTACAGCCGGGTGGGGACATCATGGAACAGAGACAGCAGGGAGGCAGCAGGCAGCCCAAGCAACCCCTGTGCAACACGTGGGATTTGTGCCCCAAAGAGATGGTGCCACTGCAGCCCCAAGCATTTGCTAGAGATCTGCCCACCAGGAGACCTACACACACATTCCTGACCGACCACGTGCTTTCATTATCTTCAGAAAGGCAATTATCAATCTCAGTAACCCATGCACAAAGCACGGGCAGAGGACTAATGCCTTTCAGGAAAACAAACAAACAAACAAAAAACAAACACAAACTTAGCTGCTGTCTTCTCCATTAATTATTACCTTTGTTGATTTCCTGGGTGGTTATTTAAGGGAAATTTAATTTCAGCAATTTCCCTCACAGAACTTGAGCTTTGGAAGAAGGCAACTATGTGAGAACAGCATTCTCCCTCCTCTCAATTTATTTACATTAGCCATGCAAAATATTTTAGTGGTTTGTGGATTCAGTGTTGTTTAAACAGTTCTTCCTAATATCAGAAAAAAAGTTGTTTTGGTTTGTTTGTTTTAGTTTGAAAGAAAGTCTGCTATGTAATACATCCTTACAAAGAGGAGCAAGCTGAAACTTCAACATGTCAAATGTATAGCCCAGCAGCATCTTTTTCATTGCAAGGTTATCTATCAGGGTGAGCAGATGACAAGCAGACAGGTAATTGAGGATTCTGTTTATTTTTTAAAATAAATCTATACTGAGAAGTAAAGCACCCACCTTCCTCGGTAGATGCTTCCACAAATCAGGCAAGATCTATAACAACCACACACAACTCTTAATATGCTCCCTGCAAATCTGAGGCACGAGCTGGTGACAAGCCTGCTCTCTGAGGTCTGCTTTGCTGGGAGTCCTCAGGATTTGACTTACTGCAATGAAGATTCTTTCTCCATCTACTGAAATGTGTGTTGAACAAAGAAACTATGTTTGAAGATGTTCAGGGATTTCTTCTGCCTTCCTTTAACAATGAAAAAAATGCATTTGCTAAGCAGTATAAAACTGTAATCGAATGTTCCAGAAATCAATAAATACAGAGCACCAAACAAAGCTACCTTTGATCTAATTACAATAGAAAATGTCACCGATTATACTGACATGCTTTCCCATAAAAATAATTATTGATTTGATGAAAACATCAACTTGTTTTCAGCTGAAACTTCATCAACTTATGTTGCTTCAGCATGAATGCTCTTATTCCAGAATAAAAGTGCCTTATTCACAGTTAGCTTACACTATTTAAGAAGCATCCACAGACAAGGAGCTCATCAAAACCAACTATTTTTGAGTAACTCTTCTGGTGGAGAAGCTGGAAAATTTATAATCTACCCCTTACATGAAATATACAATAAAATTAACCCAGAAGATAGATGCTAGGAAACTGGAAATAAAAAAAAAATAAAAAAGATCAACACAACTGTAGAGATCTGTGTAACTAGGAGTGAAGTCCACTGGATATGCTTAGACTGTGAAATAAATAGAACAATTGTACTGAACTTCTTAGCTTTCCAGGCTTTTACCAATCTCTGTATTTGACTTGCCTTCTCTCTTCACTAATTATATAGTCTATAGCAGAAAATAAATTGTACCTTCTGGATTACATTTTATGAGACAAAAAAAAATCATTGGTTTAAAAATTTAGGTGAATTTAAAAGAAACGTACAGGAGGCTGCAAATAGCATTTAGCAAGCTATTTGGTTATCTGCACATTTCTGTCTAGCACATGAGTCAGTTTTGTCCACGTAGGTTTGCTCTCACTATTTCCAGTCACAACCGGACTACTGGAGCTGCCCCTTTGGTTCACCTGAACCTTCTGAGAAACCATCTTTTTGCCTGCAGAGGCTGTCGCCCACAGACCTCATTCATAACTGTTGGGAGCTCTCAGCTCTGACACTGTCATATTCCCAGAGCTGATATGCATTAGCTCTAATGTAGCAGCTTTCTGCCAAGAGATTAATCTCCAGATCATTTTAAAATTTTATAAAACCGCGCATCGCTGAAGCGTGACATGACTTACTTGGCTCACATATGCGCGCGTGCTGCCCCGCAGGCCGGGCGCGATTCCTGCTGGGAGGCTCCCGAGCTTCACCCTGAGGCCTGGGGCCGGGCTCCCCTCCCAGCCCTGCCCGGTGGCTTCAAGCCCCATGCCCACAAGCTACAGCCAGTGGGACCCAGCCCGATCCACCCCGCGCACCCTATTTGTTATTTTCTATGGCAATCTCAATTTTTTGGTGCACATTAATTAAGATAAGAGTGGAACAAATTCCCAGCAGCTTCAGCCCGTCACCTATGGGACAACAAAAGCCAGCCAACCAAACCACATTCTCTCCCTCGTCATGAGAGCACCCACGACCCTGAGCCTAGAACCAGCCCGTTTTAAAACTAGATTTGACATACAGGACCATAAGTAACAGACGCTTCTATTAAGTTTTGCATGTAGGATGCACCATTTTAGTCCTTAGTACATAGTGAGTTACTGCAGTCTTCAGAATCAAATCACTGCCAAGAGACACTTTGATATCACATTCTTTTGTCGTCTCACAGGACTCTTGTGGAACTTGCACCCTCTGCTTCCCTTCAACTGGAAGAGAGAGGCTGTGTGCTGAAGGGACAGACTACAGAATACATTTCCTCACTCTCAGTCCTAGTGCGGACAAGCAGCGTAACTGTGGGCAGCAAAACCTGATTTAGCTTTGAAGGAGCCAAGCCAAGGAAAGTCTTGTGGAAGAAATGTTGCCAAAACTTCTAGAAAAGGGGATATTAGAGCAGCAGGGCTAAAGGTTAGCCAAACTACAACTACTTGGGCTTCTCCACTTCTAAAGAAAACATATGCAACAATATATGTGATAAATGTTTATATTTCAAAGAGAGAGAGGTAACAACATAATTATAAGGTAGCGTCTGTTGCCAATTCCATGCCCTAGAAGGGATGGAAAAAAAGCCCACAAAAGTTATAAGACCTTTGCAATCAAACAGAACTAATGAGGAAACAGGGAGACGCATAACATTGCGTGAGCCAAGCCACACTGGAGATAAGAATAAAACTTTACCCTACATGGACACAACACAGTGGTAAAATCCCTGTTCAGATAGTCACCCAGTTCGTAAGTTACACGCACACAAACATTGAACCTAGGAGCTGAACCACTGCCAGTTCAAATCACATGTGTAAAACGTCATTTATATGAATCTTTGATTTAAGACAGTAGTCTTAAGAAGTATGTACATGGTTGGTCAACATTACACACCAACAAGCAGACTATAAGAAATCTAAAGGTTATGAAGCTTAGCGTGAAGGTGCATCCCAATTGCTCTTTTCTAGGTTTTCTGGCTTCAATTCCATGCCACTGCTACAGGAAATCCAATGAGGAAGGTATAAAATACCGCTCTATCAGGCCGTACTTTCTCCTGATTATAGTATTATACAATGTAATTAAATCACCTTTCCTTCCTCATTTTACTCCTTTTTCACACTGAACTCATTCAACTCTAAAAGGTTCTTCAAGGGTTAGAAAGAATGACATGCAGAAAAAAGCCAGAAATATCTTTCTGTGGATCACCTCTGTCTTTTAAATAGGCTTTAAAATTTCCATTGAAGAACTGGATGCCAAAACACCCATGCTGACTTTACTGTGGTTGTATACAGAGGCAAAAATCACCATCTGAATTATACTCCTTCTCTACTACTTACATTTTCAAGGACTGCTTTTCTTCTTGAGCCACAGCAAGCAAGGGGAGTTCATTTCTTGTTTGCAAAAGTATCACCTCTAAATCTTTTCCAGAACTGTTCCTTCCCAGTCAGGGAGTCCCACTCTCAACTGCAGACACCATACCAACATGCAATTGTCCTACACTCATTGTTATTTCCCAATACTTTTGTTATTTGTAGATTATCAGCACTAATTTTACATTTACTGCCAGGTTACTAATACAGATGATAGATACTAAATCTGGAGAAGATCTGAGGGCTCCTTCCTACTGTGATGATCTCCATTTGAAACTGATTAGCCACTTCCTAGCCATTCAGCACTGCTTTGCAGACACGTGTAGCATTATTTACAAACAGCGTGCATGCACTGTTTAAGAAATTTGTTTTATATCTTACTTTTCAACAGATTTAGTTACTAGTTCAACAAAGTAATTTCATCGGTTTATAAATACACACTTGCTTGGTTAGCCTATTTTCACTGGAAACTATCGGTACAAGCAATCCTTTACTTATTTCCCTCCCTCCTTTATTGACCGACTATTTTGACAGAAGTTTTTTTTTCCAGATAGGTCTAGTTTTAATAAAATACAGGATGAAAAGAAAAAGATATGCAAGGTAGTGTTTATGACAGGAAAGGGGGAGTTACAATGGTGGCTATGGAATCCTGCAAGAAAGCCGTGCCTGGAAAAAATTGCTAGTATCTGAAAGAAGAAACCATGTTATTTCTTGAATTTGGACCTTTGTAAAACACAGAGCTCTTCAGAGACACAAGTGACAAATATTCTGTCTAGGATTGCTGTCAACCACTTTATGAACCTTTTATCTGCCACAGGGACATCAAAAGAGCATACCTCATGTTATGTACAAAAACTTAAAACACTATAGAGAATCATGGCCATCTTTACTAAACGAAGAAAGTTACAGGTACTTTGTTATAGATTGCATTAGTCTCACTGCAGTTTTCCCAAATTCAAGTCACTGATGATTATTCCCTTTTCTCATAATCATGGAAAAGCCTAGGTTGGCAGGGATCCCTGGGGTCAGACCCCCTACTAGAAGTGGATCCGTTTTGCGGAGCCCTGGCACTCCACTTGCCCTCGCGGGAGGTGCTCGCTGCAGGGTCCTCACAGCCCTGTGACAGCTCCTCCAGGGGCTCTTTGCTAGGTCACGGTTCTGAGCTACAAGCAACTGCAAAACACAGTTCTGTCCCACTGCTCTTTATCTTCCAGGGCTTCCTGAACACCTCCTGCCCACAGTTTTAATGCTACTGACATGAGATCTGTCCACTAAGATTCAGTAAAGCCAATAATGTTATTTTTCTCCCTCTTTAATGAGAAAAAAAAAAATCTAAGTATCCTACCTCCAGTTCCAGCTTCCCTGGGCTTCTAGCCACAGTCATTCAAAAATGAATAAAAATATTTCCTATTAGTTTCTATTCACCTTCACACGCTACCACACTGGGATTTATGTGCACATGGGGGGTGCTGTTTACTTGTTTGAACTCCATGTCCTCAGTGCTGCATCTGGCCACTGCCCCCCTGCCCTTTTGTCATTTGCTTTGAACGCGAGAGCCCAGCTCCAGATGACATCAGGGCCTGACAAAAGATTCTGAGAAATACCTCAGGGGAAAAGGAAGCTGCTGTACTGGATAGAAGGGAGGTGTCACTAATTAACCACTAAAGGACCATTCTTTCTTGTACAATCTAGTAGCAATTAACTAAATAGAACACTAGTTCTATCTACATATTGTGTAATCCTGGTGATGACCATACACTCCTGCCTGCTCTGTGTAACAGGCGACTGCACGCATGCTTCATTTATGTGTACATTTACACCTAAACATCACTCTCATACCAGTGGAAACCTGTGCTCTCTTCTCACATTCCCACACTTGAGCCAGTCTGTGAATCAGTTCTAGGGATCTGCAACAAGTCTGGACTACTTGCAAGCTCTGCTCCCAGCTAATCGTGCTCCAGATCTGGCACCACCTAACTGTCAGACAGTCAAACAGCTTCTTCAACAGAAGGTAATTCTGATCCACCGAGAAGGTTGTTATAAAAAAAAAAAAAAAAAGACAATCATTTTAAACAAAAGACTTTCTGTGAATCATACTATTCTATGTACTTTTCAATGGATGCACTTCTGTGAAACCAGCATTTACATATCTTAGAGTAAATACTTTTAGTAAAGATGTAATCCTCATCATGATGTAAACTGCTCACATACACACACCAACCTAAAAACCTCAACAGTTTAATAGAATAAAATCACTGTCTGTTGAACTAAACTTATTTAATAAAGAAACTTACCGTAAAATGTTCCTGTGATTTATAGTTCTCATCCAGGTAAACTCGAGCTCTGTTGTAGTCTTTCATTGCATCACTTGATAATAATTCTCTAAAAGACAAGAGATTGAAAATATGAAAGGACATGCAAACATATTATCTTGCCTTAGCATCATTCTCTGTACTGAAATGTCCTCAATATCACACAGAGGAACTGCCGGCTTCCAACCCATATTGGAATAAAAGTTTCCTGTGGTACGGCCATTTGCTTACATGCTGAGAACATCACCTCCACTTTCAACACAAAATCCCAAAATGTCTAAGTGCCATTTGGACACTGTCGTGAAGGACTCAAGTCTCTGGACATCTGAAAATTACATAAAATTGGGCAACTTGTGCTAACCACTCCATGATCTCAACCTTAAGAGCTTTGTTTTTTTCAACTCCGTTACTTGCAGGGTGAAAGCAGTCTTTTGACTTGATAGAAGTTGGCTTTCTAAAAGCAGCTCGTTGAGGACTTTGCCATTTGTGCCTTGGAGTGGTACATGATGCTGGTCCAGGTGCTCTTGTAGGTGACTTAAGAAAATGAGGCTCATCTGAAGGTGGTTAGGGAGTATGAAGGGACACAATCCTCCAGTATTCAGATGAATTTTGATGCCACAAAACAAGCCCTTGGTACAGCTATCTTTTGGAAGTCAGGCAGGCTTCTGCTGAGCCTTGTTACCCAAAGGGTGATTTTCTCTGTGCTAGACTTGGTGAGCCATGCTCCAAGCTAGTGAACATCGAGCAGGTGGGTGGGCTGCTCCGGGGTGCCTGCAGGAGCTCCCTGCTGCCCCCTGCCCGGGCTGGCACACAGCAGCCGTGGGGACGATGGCCCTTCATCCCCCAGCAAGCGGAGGGGCCTGAGACATTTCTCTCCTTCCACCTCTGTCTGACACAAAGGAAGCTGACAGCCTGGCACGTGAACTCATGCAACAACACCGCACTTCATCAGCTCACATGCTAGAGAGTCTGCTCATTTCAAACCACGATTTCATTGTAAATGCGTAAAATAGACCAGGTGTCAAGAAAAGAAAGACAGCTTTTACACAAACTTATGCAACACGTACACATTACAAATGCAGGGTTGCCTCAGTGGCATTTACTCCTCAAGCCACTGGCGCAGCCCGCAGAAGAGGAGCAGCAGAGGGCACTGCTGGACCGCTGTCACTGCCACAGCCGGGCGCCACGAGCCCCATCCTCACACTTAATTACATCGCATGTGCCCACTGTAAAAACACCCTCTGCAAGTATATGCTGCACCTCTCTGGATACCAGAAAGAGGGATAAAGAAAAGCTAAGAAAGGACTACTGGAGCTATTGACATCACTCACGTAACCAACAGGCTATATTACTTCAGCAGGAGGCTTGGAGCACTGCTGCCTCCTGCATCTAGGAGCAAGCGAGAACAGGCGAGGATTTTAAATTCAGTGACTTAATTTTTTGATCCATATTTTCTAACTCTGCATCCATGAAGTATTTTTATAGAAAATTATTTCATTTACAGAGAACTTTCTAATGGAGCTGCAGCAACAGCAGTTACTGAAAGTTAACAAATTAATACAGTCTTGCCTTAAGATTCATCCCCAGTCTACACACGTAACAAATAACTTATTTCTGACTTTTATTTCTTACTTCCTCAAACTCTGCACATTAGATTTGCTGATGATTTTGACAGGATTCCTTCTGACTAAATGCTCAAGTTAGGACTCTATTCACCCTGATTTATAAACATTGCATATTTTTGTAAATCATCTGTGCTTTCAGTATTGCTTGCCTTATATCAACTTCTGTCCAACTCACACCAATTTCCCACCGTCACCAGCTATTTAAAACATCACCGTTATGAGAAGACGCTGGGAAACATCTACCCCAACTACTGCATAGAAGCACATATGCCTAGTAACTTCCTCCTGCAAAGTCATATGACGTCAAAATTTCAGTCTATACACTTTGAAATGCTCTGCACACTTAATGACTTCTGCCTGGAATAATATGCTAGCAATATAAAGCAACTTTGCAGCTACTTACTTAACAAACTTGTCCACATGAGACATGGAAGCTTCATAGTTTTTTCCTCCAAATTCTTGACAGTGTAAAGCCATGAAGTGGGGTTTGTGTGTATGTACAACCTGAAACAAACAGATAAACAAATCTTTAAAAAAATGCATTCACAACTGTTAACAGACAGAACAAATGATCTAAATCCAGATGTGTTCTTTCTGAAAGTAGGAATATCAGCTATTATCTGAGAAGCAACTGGCAGAGCAGTAATAAGCAGTAAGTGGAGCATCACTTGTTAGTACACATAAAAGATTTATAATACACAATAATAATCTCAAATGTTTTAAGTTTTCCCCTCTAGGGCCCTTCAGCATCCTAGTAGCCCTTCTCTGGACGCTCTCCAACAGTTTCACGCCCTTTTTGTGCTGTGGTGCCCAGAACTGCACACGGTGCTTGCGGCAAGGCCACACCAGCGCAGCACAGAGTGGAAATTATATATATGGACATATTTAACACTGGAGACACGTAAAGCCATCACACTGTTTTAAAAGCTAGTCTTGTGTACCACAAGTATCTTCAATATTAAATTGTCAGCCCTAGGATACAATCATGCTTAAAGAAGTAGAACATACGCTTTTTTGCTATGCATCAAGTCTAACATGCAGCATTTAAATGCTTGCTGCTGTTTGAAACACATTATTTTGCCCTTGCAAATTTTCTCTGTGTTAACTCCATCCAGCATTGCAAACAACCAGTTTAAAAAACATTTCTGTGTTGGTATTAAGTCTCTACAACTCATATTTAACATTTTATCATCTTGCAAAATAACGGGCACAAGCTACAGAACCACTTCAATTTTTTGAAGGGGTAAGTATGAACTAGCCAAGTCCGCACCGATGCGAACACACCAGGCAAACAACAAGTTAAAAATCTGACTGGGTGTTATTTTTGACTTGCTGGCACTCGGAGGTCCCAGCCGGCACAAAGGCCTCGCTGTCTGCACAGCCGTTCAGTGGCGGGACAGCCTGGTTTCGGCGAGCCACTTGGAGCAGAACAAGAAGCCACCTCCGGTCCCTCCAGGCGCTGGCACTGGGACTGCTGGGGCCACCGGCCAGGCCTCACCTCCCCACTGCAGAGCCCACCGCGCCCTGCCCCACTCTGGCACCGGGCTGCCGGTGCCAGGCAAACACACACGACTACTGCAGGGCCTCCCGACTGCAACTCGGTGCAGTAAGTAGCTGAAAAAACATCAGGGAAATCCCTCCTTTAAGACTTTTTTTTTTTTTTTTTTTTTTTTTTTTTTTTTTGCTGCTGATACCCTGCAACTCTGAAAAGGGAACGAGGCAATAAACCTTTGCCGTTGTGATTTTAATGGTGCAAACTAACAATGACCAACAAGTAAAGAGTCTTTAAAAATGTTTCTCCCTTAAACCACGTTGCAATTTTTCTTTTGATCTGATGACAGGAAGCTAAACTCCTTAATTCCTGACTATGCAAATAACCTCATCAGAAATCAAAATAAATTAAATAGCAGCAAAATTTGAAATGCAGCAGCCTTCCCTTCCAGGGAGCAAGATGAGCTGTATTCCTGCCGTACCTGTAGCTAACGCCCCTTTGGTGCACCAAGATAACCGTGCCACGAGGGACCGACCACCGAACTGCACCGCAGCCCACGGGCACTGCTGCCACAGCGACTCGCCAAAACGCACGCAGGGGACATTGGCAGGTAGCAATGACCGTGCCATGGCCACGCGATGCCACGCGCCATGCCGTGCCGTCTGTCAGGCCCCCGTTTCACCCCACAGGGTGAAGGCCGCACCAGGCCTGGCGGCCGCAAGAAGCCCAAAGGGGCTTACAAATGGCAGAGCCGGTGGGAATACAGCACGCACCCATTTACAGGTCGCCCCGTAAACTCAAGTAGCCAGGCTGCTAGCCTCAGCTCACAAAACCAAGATGAGAAGAGCTGCTGGCTTCTTCATGATTTCTGACAAGTCACTTCTTCTTCCAAACCTGAGATTCCCCCTAACTGAAACAAATCTTGGTGTAGGTCTGTTTTGTGAAGCTTTTTGAAGTAAGGTACTGACAAGTGTAAAGGGGAGAAGTAAATGCCCTCTCCCACATGTATTTTGTGGATCTTCGTGCACTTCACTCGGACACAAACTGGCGTTAATGAACAAACCGTGCTACACAGCAATCTTGTTTTAAAAACAGGCTGTCATCAGCAAGGACTGAGGACAAACTACAACAGGACCCAATAAAAAGTTCAACTGAAAAAAAAAAAAAAAAAAAGCAAAGTTCAGATAGGATAGATAAAAATACCCAGAGCCCGTGTAGTTTTAACCAACTCGGCACATGCCCCTACTTTTCTGTTGATGTACATTTGATATAACTGTGAAAGCTTACATTAATACTAGCTGATTTTATAGATTTACAATTACAAGAGAAAGCTTCATGGAGAAAGTTTTTCTTCATCTATCTTGTCCAACACCACACTTGGTGCTGAATGGGACACGCATCTTTCAACATGGCTGTGAACAAGCTCCTTCTTGGTACAGCCACCAACACTCAGGAGACAGGTTTTGATTTCCAAAAGTCTGAATATCTGCTTTTCCTTTTAGAAGACCAGTTAGACAGTAATGCCAGGCTCTGGAAAGGCTCTGGAGACCAAAATCTCAGGCGAACCTCTCCAGCGAGTGGTGGGCAATGGCAGGAGGGAGCGGAGCTGACCAGGCTGTCTGGGGGCTCTGCCTGCACAGCACACATGGCAAAACGAGCGAGCCCGTGCGGCTGCCCCTTTCCTCCCAAGGATAACACACTGTGGAGCTGCCAGCCTCGCCCACAGGACAGGGAGCAAGCTGTGCTTCACAGCCACACCGCCAGTCTGAAGCTGTGCAAGGCAGGACCACCGCGCTTTTGCTTCAGCTCCTGAGTGCTCTCTCTCCTGCAGAGATGGACACTTCTGCTGTGCTAATTATCTTGCAAAGTGATGTGTCCAATTTACAATCACTATAAAAGTACACCATCCAACCAAACACCAAGCATCTACAGAAGCAACAACAGCGCAACATCCAAAAGCACAGGGGTAGCATTGCCTCGTGGGAGCCAGCAGCCCACCGTCAGAGTCCAGTAACAACCAAGGAGTAAACAAAGATCTCTGTGAAGTTTGATTGCTTAGTTGATTTTCTGTACTATCTAGGAGATAACTGTTAACTAAACCCAGGCTGTGAAGTCAAACTTCGTAACAGAGCTCGTTTGCGGTCCCTAAACAGCATGCAGTCCCAACTCTCCATGTGCTCCAAATCAGTTTTGCTCCAAATGTCCAAACCAGTTTATTGCTCCAAATCAGTTTTGGCTTCCAACTACTGATCTTACCTATTTGGAGAGCTCTATGAAGTTACCACAATTAGAAAACAATTGTGACTATTTAATCTTGTAAAGCAAACAAATCCAAGTCTAACTGTTTCAAAGTAACACATCTAGTAACTGCAAACAAAGCAAAAAAAGTACTGTCACAAAACAGGATACATTTTTAGTGCTACAATAGTTTGCATAGTATTAGGATCTCATCTTACAAAGCTAATAAAATGAATACATTGTTACGGTAAAAGTAAAATGAATGGTTTCAAAGAGGATCTAAGCATCAGCAATTCCACATGCATTAAGGATGAGTAACGGGGAGCCCTGAGCATGGGATTCTTGCAAAGAGAAAATGCTGGTGAAATTATTTGCTGTGCTACAGCAATAACAACAGAAAATATGGAAGTCTAGCAATTTCCAGAGTCTGAACTTAGATGCAGGACACATTTTTGTTCATATTCAAATCCCTGAGAGTCTGAAATCACAGCAGGTAAAATAACAACAAAAACATATATACGCCACTTTTTAAAATGAGGAAATGGCAGTGGCTTAATAGCAGTGGGAGGCCTTAGTGGCATTCCTTGGAGGTTACACCACAAAAACATACCTGAATACCAGCTACATCCTCTCTTATAATAAATACCCTCCAACTATGAGCAAATTGGCCTTGCTTCATTACCTTTTACTAGTTTTCTACTGTGATGAAAGAACAAACAGTACATAATAATGAATAATGAATGCTTCAGAGCTGAAAACTCTCAGTTGCCAGAGGTTACAGATCATATAATAGATCACATAAACACTGAATTTGCATCTGCAGTGGAACAGTATTTTTAAGAAGTTGGGCATTATTAATTTCTGGATACACAAAAGTAGTGTAAAAGAAGCACCAATGAAAAGTTCTTTTTTGGGGATATGGGTAATCGAGTATTATTATAATTATGGGTATCTAACTGGTATAGATATAAAACTGGTCAACAATATAGGATGCTTTTTCCCATTCCTATTTCTAACCTATGCTGACAGGAGAGAGGCGAGGGGATGGGGCAGAGGAGAGCGGCCCCGCGTTGTTGGTGCCCCACGCCTGCCTCAGCTCAGGGCAGAGGGCTGCTGGAGCAGCAGCAGTGCTGCGGGGCGCTGGGAGAGGACACAGCACCGCACGCCCTTACGGCCATGCAGCAGAGAGGCCAGCCTCTCACAGAAGGGGTACTGTGTGCACAGGGGTGAGGGCACTGCTTTCACACCTCGGTTCAAACAAGGCAAACGAGGAACTTGAACCTCTAACTTCCACAGCTAGGATCACTTAGAAATCTATTCATGTAGTTAAAGCATCGAACTGAAGCTTTTCCTGTAGTTTACATTTTCTTGTGCACTATAAAATTGTTAGGTTGGAGGTTGGACTCGATGACCTTGAGGTCTCTTCCAACCTAGAAAATTCTGTGATTCTGTGATAAAAGATGCAGTCAATTTAGCATCTGTAGTTCTAAAGCATTCAAAGTATTTGCAGTTTCTTTCTATTTTATGTTTTTGAGCATACAATTTTTGCAAGTGCACCACCAAGCAGCAGTCATCCAGAAAATCCAGCTTCTACACAGAATCGTACAACAGCTTGGGTGGGAAGGGACCTTAACGATCACCCAGTTTGTTGCCTTCTTTTGGACGCTCTCTAAGAGTTCTGTATCCTTCTTACATTGTGGAGCCCGAGTTGTTCGAAGGTTACGCTGCACGAGATCGGGCAGTGAACCCTCTTCCCAGCTCATGGAGCAGCTGAGTGCCGCGAGGTGCTCGAGGCAGAGGATGGCGAGGAGAGCGTGGGTGCTGAGGGGTCCCAGCGCTGCCCCGCTCCCACAGCAAGACGGCCGGAGCCAGGCAGGACCGCGAGCGCTGCCGCAGGGGATGGACGGCGCCTCGCTGCTCTTCGCTTGCTAGGGGAGGTAAAGGTCAGTGTCTGGCCTGCAGGGGAGAACTGGTCCCCGCTGCTGCTGCAAGCCAGGGCTGTGCTCTGAGGGCACAGAGCTATTTAAGGAAAGAAAAAGAAAGGCCGGGTGAAGGGGTTACCGCTGCGTGACCTCAACGCAGATTTGAATATCCACAGCTGAGCATTACTGCTGGGGTATTATTAGACCGCAGCGTGACCACAGCAGAGCAAGTCACTGCCTAGCAATTGCTACTTAAATTTTAATACAGTTTAATAGCACACAGTAAACTAGGGACAGGAAGAAACTGATCTGCGATTACTCATCACACAGGCTCACAACAGGTAAATCCATGACCGGCATTTTGAGCTCTCTGCATTTCACGATACCTAAGTGCCATTCTTCAGCAACTCCTGAAAGATTTTTCTTAAAACCCTTCAAAGTAACATTGCAATATGTTATCACCAGCAGCTATACACTCTCCTCTACCACCTTTTCAAGGTTTAAGACCTGGAGAAAGGACACTCACAGACCTCTCCCCACCCACGGCTCAGGGCTGGGGGACGCCTGGGCTGCTCCCCAAGGTGCTCCGAGGGCCTGGGACCGCGACACCCACAAGTCAGGGGTCCCCAGCCCTGGGACGCCTGCTCTCCGGCTGCCCGGCTCCTGGTCCCTGTCCTCAGCCCCCACTGCAGACGGGGCTTTGCTTCCCATTTCGGTGCCTCTCCTCCCCTGGCTGCCCTCCCCGGCTCTCCTTCCCTGCAGCCCCAGCCCGTGGCTTCCACCTCCATGGTCTTCAAAGGAAGGACAAAGCACAGCTCTTTAATTGGCTAAAAACTGAAAACGGGGGGCTTCCAAGTCCCTACTCTGCAACCTGCAGGCTGTACAGTTTTGTAAAGAAGCGGTCACTACCAGCATGTGACTATGTTTATTTTTTCAGATCAGAAATTAAATATTTTTCTAGGTCTCATTTACAGAATAAAGATTTTTTTTTCTCCCCTGGATGTTTCCTCCAAAACTCAGAGTAAGGCACATACATAGAAATTTTCAGCTTAAGCTAGTAGATTTTGAGTATCAGCGATGAGAGCAATATTAGAGAAGAAAAACAGTGAATTATTTAGTAATCATAGGGATAGGGGGAAAATTAATGTCAGTTAAACAAGCAATAATGGTTTTAACTATCAACTTTGGTTTAAGTTCAATGTGCAAGTTACTGTAATTTCTGTATCTAAGAATAACAAGACTTTCCACAATATGACTATATATATATATATAATATATATATTATGACTATATATATATTAGTGTATATATATACTAATATATACATGACTATAAAATATTAAATCATTTTTCATGCTATTCACGAGGGTTATATGCAAACTAATTCTCAGAACAAAATAATGTTTTTAAGGTTGTTACAGCTAAGTTTCACTGATATGTGCACTGATAACCTAACGCTGAAAAATCAGACATTATTTACATTAAGTCTGTGATTTTAGTCAGTATCAGAAAACTATGCTGCCTGTTTTAACACCAGTTCTACCTGTAACGCTGAAAGTTGCTCTAAATCACTTTTTTCCATACGACCTATTTTTTGGTCTGAAGTCACAGACAACGCCTAATGTTTCGCTCTGACATAGGAGTCCACGCCTTTTCAACCACAAGCACATCTTTGCTCAGGCGAAGACATTTTCAACTAAGTTAGCTGTGGCCAGCCCCTGGAAGAAAGGGACTTCAAAAACAAACCCTTGAGAGAACTGTCAAATGGAGCTGAGATACACCCACCAGAGGGCTGGCACGTCGGCAGCCCAGCATTTTGTCAGGGAACGCTGACAGGCTCGGCTGGGCACAGCAGCCGCCGGGCAGGGCACTGCCCCACCACCCCTGCCTCGTGCAGCACCCAGACCTCGCCACCGAAGTAAGGCAGCTCAAGAAACGTGCCCAATTCTCACTTCAGTTTAGGTCTGCTCCCTGCCACGGCCACAAGAAGAATTGCAGGAATTGCCATCACCTTCCACATCCTCACCTCCACCTAAAAAATACTCAAAATGCAAGCTTTGTGTATGATCTCGTTTCTGCAGAAAAATCATACCCTCTTTCATGCATAAGAATGGCAACACAACCATTTGAGTCAGCAGCACCACACAGAGGAGAAAAGTAGATTTCTGTAATGTCTATAGCTACTAATGGGAATTTAATCATTTCCTTAATCTTGATGGCTTCTTTGCAGAGAGGAGGCACTGGCTGCAATGATGAACGAAGAAAAGCTTTAACCTAAGACTGGAAGTCCTGAACCTAGCCCCCTACCCCCAAACCAAAGCATGCTTTAAATACTGAGCAAAGCACAACCACTCGCTGTCCTTTCCAACTCCAAGCTTCACAAGCAGAAAAGCAGAAAAGCAAAGTCTCAGCTGGCAGCCAGCTCATTTAGTGCTCCTTTTTCCTCCTGTTCAACTAAAAAGCGAAGCACAGCTTGTACCTTCTCTACTGCAGCAAAAAGAGAGCCACAAAAAGAAAAAAAAATCAGCATGGCCTTTGTCAGCCTCATTAAAACACTTTCCATTCTCCACCAAAGGGGGGGGAAGAGGGGGGTTCCTTTTTTTTTTTTTTTTTTTTTTTTTTTTTTTTTTTTAAAAAGCATACAGGAGCTCCTTGAACTTTCCAGGCCAACAACATATAATTTGCTGTCCTAAAATAAGCTGCAAAATAGCAGCCAAATTCCTGGCTACAGCTTCACACACCCCGTGAGGTTGGGCCACAGGTCCCCGCGGCACCACGCCTCAGGTAGGGGATGGAGCATGGGGGAAAAGACGAAGAACACGAGAGGAGAGGTGACATTTGTTTATTTACTTTATAGGTAATTTAAAATATGCTAACTTTAAAGTTAATATTGTAATCCACAGAAGAGAAGGAACACAGTGATCCTCAGTCATTTGGGGAATTTTATGGTGATATTATGCTTTAATTAGACGATGTACTTTGACCAGTTTGTTAAGCATTAATGGACAGGTGGATGGATTCCTCAGAAGCCTTTTCTTGTTCTTAAAATATCTCACTACTAAAGACACCGATGTGTTGTTTTTTTTTGTGTGTGTGAAAGCTTATCTAGCCCGGCTTGAAGCCTTCTTGCTGATCTACACATAATGAGAACACAATACCTGCTGCATATATCATAAGAAGTGTTGTGAAACCACAAAATGAACACCACGTATTCACTGATGGGAAAATGTACTGTAGCGAGAAGGATAAGCTGTACTATAAACTTGACAATGGGAAACAAGAATGCAAGCAAGTTTGAGACCGGGGCCATTCCTTTCCTCTGAGCAGCCAGCCAGTTGTCAAAGGCGCATCAAACGCGCCCCCCGTTCAGTGCTACAGGACACAGACAGGAACGGCTCCGCCACTGCTTCGCGGGGAACACGCCAAGAGCCGATACCCGTGAGGATCTGGAACTGAGTTCAGCCGTGACCGCTCCTCCGTTTTGTTTCATTTTTCTTTGGGGGAAACTAGCAAATAGTAGAAAACTGGCAGTAGGCTACCCAGTGTTTGATAGTGAAATCAATTTTTAAATACAAAGTCGGCTGTCATCCAAAATGCAGACTTCAATTTTGCAAGACCAGAGACTGATGTATCCAAGGAAATCAGACCAGACAAAGCAACATTTCTCAGCTGTATCAGTTGTGCTGTCAAAGGCAACAAAATAGCACAGTACTTTGAGGGCTACTATGTTGTAATTTGTCATTAAAAACACACGTGAAATTTAAAATATTTTTTCCATTTGCATTTCTCAGACTGTGTAATTTAACAGCATTAGATTTTTCATGTTAACAATCACATTAACATATTAACAATTCATATTAACAATTCTAGATATTTGTAGAACAATGACAGAAGTTTAAAGATCTCAGCATGTGACATGTAAATGTTATTTTAGTCCTCCACATGCTACCACATTCTGGGAAATGCATATAGCAAATAATCCATGATAATGCAGATTATGACCTGTATCTACCTTTCACAGCAATTGAAATGTCTATTTTAATTTGTTGGAACTTAAAAACAAGCCACAAAAATGCTCCTTCATTAATATGTTGACATCTATTCAAAGATGAAGACATTCTCTATTATGGGGTTTTCTTTCTAGAAACATTTTTACCAGAGTGCTTTCTTTTTGTGGAGATTATTTTGACTGCTTGCAAAAGGACTTCATCCTCAGAAGTTATGCAAACTGTATTGACACAACTACATATGCAAATTGAATTCCTCAGAAGAATGGAAAAAAATTGTGGTCTGCGGTTTATCTGGGTTTCGAGTTTATGAAGAAGTATTAAGAGTCTTCTTGTAAGTCATTTTCCAGTGCTTCTGATGCACCTCAATTTGTAGAGGGCTTCCAGCAAGCGTGCACAATACAAAGTTAAAAAAAATTCTGAAGTCGTACGTTTACTAGGTTGCTATGTAGTCTAGTGTCAGGACTGTGCAGTGCTACTTTTAGTACAAGCATATTAGTCTCTTCCCTAAAAAGCTTTTTGTATAACCTATAATTCCACTTCCTACTGCATTCGTGAACACAGTATAAACAGCAATCCCACTGAACACACGGATGAAACGAAGAAGGGTTCAAGGCTCCTGGACTGCACTGTTCCTCAAAACAAGCCGAGGACTGCCTGTCTCACACTACTGCTGGTGACAAGCGGAACTGGTAACTTTTTTTTTTTAAATATAGCTTTCTCAGATTGCAGATATGGAAGGCGGAGAAATGGAGAGGGAGGAAGGACATAGTGAAACTACTGTAGCTGAGAGATGGGTTCAGGTCTGCTGCAGTTACACTTCAGTTGATCAGAATAATCCTGGACCTGTCCAGCCACGTGGGAGTGTCAATGAATCATTTTCTCCCTATTTTGAACTTCATACGCATGATATTCACTGGAGCAAAGACAGACCAAGTCCAGTTACACATTAGTGGTCTCTGCTCTGGGATACTAGCAGCTCTCTTTTTCCCCTCCTCTTCCTGTTTTCCACAAAGTATTTGGAGACGTTTCCATAGTGCTCACCCCACTTTAGTAACAACTGGAAGTGTACGGAGTCTTGCCAGTAGCCAGTAAATATGCAGAAGTAATGTGATGCTACAAAATAGGCAGTGATCTGAAAAAATATGGGTTTTATCTATTTATATCTACTTTATATTTTCTTCGTAGAGTCTTTTCAAAAGATGTGCAGAGGTTTCAAATCAGAATTAGCTGAAGAAACCTCCACCATTTGAGCACCACATACATATGGCAGTAATTAAACAAGACGGAAGAAGAAAAATAAATCAGGTTAATCTTTTGTGAAGCTGACAGATAGTGTGGAATATAAGACTGGCTATTTAATTTCAGGCTTTTGTAATTACATTAAACTTGCCAGAAAAAAAGCGAACTGCACTGTTTTACAATATTGCAGATTGCATGTACTTGACCTTGTAAATAATTACAGGATGTTCTGAATTACAAAAAAAAAAAAACAACGATAAAATATCAAAAGTCAAGTTTGCTGTATGATGTGGTTTCACTTTAAAACTCGAACAGCAGAATACTGTTACATTAACCATTTTTATATAGGAGATTTAAGCATGCTTAAAGGAACCTGAAAATCTGTCAATTCTGGCAGATATAAATTGTCACGGTGAAACAGCACTTAATAATGCTAAACAGAAAGCATAACACCTTGGGGTTCCTTTAGTGCTCATTTTCCATTGCTTACTTGCTCGTTTCTGCATGAGATCAACAAGTAAAACAAATCTCTACTGCAAAACCAGAATTTGTTAGAGCAGCTTTTATGCTCAAAAAAGAGTTATGTTTTCAACATTTTATAATATGGGTCCAAGTTCAGTATTGCTATAAGAGCAAGTGCCGGGTCCTGCACCTGGGACGGGGGAACCCTGGCTGCATGTACAGACTGGGCGATGAGACGCTGGAGAGCAGCCTAGAAAAGAGGGATCTGGGGGTCGTGGTAGACAGCAAGTTGAATATGAGCCAGCAGTGTGCCCTGGCAGCCAGGAGGGCCAATCGTGTCCTGGGGTGCATCAAGCACGGCATCGCTAGTAGGTCAAGGGAGGTGATTGTCCCGCTCTACTCTGCGCTGGTGCGGCCTCACCTCGAGCACTGTGTGCAGTTCTGGGCACCGCAGTACAAAAAGGATGCAAAACTGTTGGAGAGTGTCCAGAGGAGGGCTACGAAGATGGTGAAAGGCCTGGAGGGGAAGACGTACGAGGAACGGCTGAGGTCACTGGGCCTGTTCAGCCTGGAGAAGAGGAGGCTGAGGGGAGACCTCATCACAGTCTACAACTTCCTCGTAAGGGGTTGTCAAGAGGCAGGAGACCTTTTCTCCATTAACACCAGTGACAGGACCCGCAGGAACGGGGTTAAGCTGAGGCAGGGGAAATTTAGGCTTGACGTCAGGAGGGGGTTCTTCACAGAGAGGGTGGTTGCACACTGGAACAGGCTCCCCAGGGAAGTGGTCACTGCACCGAGCCTGTCTGAATTTAAGAAGAGATTGGACTGTGAACTTAGGCACATGGTCTGAACTTTTGGGTAGACCTGTGCGGTGTCAAGAGTTGGACTTGATGATCCTTAAGGGTCCCTTCCAACTCAGGATATTCTATGATTCTATGATTCTATGATTTTCATATTGCCTAAAAAAATAAAGGGAAAATAGGAGGGATAATCTATTGCAAACCAACATAAAAAAATGTTAAATATTAATAAAAACAAACTAGACTGTCACCATTTTTATTTTATTGAATTTACTCAAATAGATTTCTTACTCGGGAGACTTAAAAGACCATTTCATGTGAGACTAAAGTAATTTTTATAAAGTGTCAGGGACTTTTTAGCTAGACAACTGTCAAGAAGAAAACATAATGCCTATACACTATTCACTACCTAGAAAGACAAAAAGGTACCTACTTTTTAAGACTGGTTTTGACTACAAAATAGTGACTTCAAACTCACAAAGCAGAAGATCTTTACATTAGTAAACAAGCTACCAAACAAGCAAGTATAGCACTTGAAGAGAAAATAACTTTTACCTTACCTGATAAAACTCCCGAAGCCAATTCTTCTGTAAGTTTTCTGGCTGAAAAACAAAACAAAACAAAAAAATAAGAATAAGAATAATGTATTTTTATAATATTACCCCAGTACTTGTCACTTTCCTCAATGCATTCAAGTGAGTAGTTTTTTCCCACAGTTATAGAAAAAAGGGCATTTAAATGTTCCTCCAGGAGCTCTAATGGACAGACTTTTCCTTTTTGATTTCTGAGTCTCCTCAGGTTTTCACTGAGAAGGTGCATTTTGTGTATGACTTCACTATGTTCGTGTACTTACAAGCTTATCAAGCAATCAAGCATGTTGATTTAATACTAAATTTTAATATCAAAATATGTGCTTTTAAAGTACATGCTCATTGCCTGAATATCAATAACTTTATACGAACTGCTGATACCCAGTTTCTGCAATTTGAGGACGCAGCTTTAAATCAAATTACGTGCATTTAATTCTAACAAACTGGCCCAGAGGCACTACTGTGCTTTTGCAGGATGCTCAAGCACATTAGAGCTCCTGTCAAAGACGAGCTGGGAGAAGAGTTCAAGATTGCTACATGAGTTATGAAACCTGAAGAAGCACAAACATAATAAAGCACCAAGTTCTGCGTTTTTAAGAAACATACAGATACAATTATGAAGGTAGATAGCTGACTTCCACATGCTAAATACAGAAACAGCCACGACATTCATTGAGTTCCATTGTCAACAAGATTCGCTAACTTCTGCATCACAGCAGGGAACACAGACCCAAATCAGCCTCTTCTCTTACAGAAATAGCCGGAATGCACAGTGCTTGTTGGAGGCAGCAGAATGTATTACACTGGAAACCAGAGAGATGCCTCAGAACTGTTACTAAAGGGAGGATGACGCCAGCCGGTCAGAGGCAAACATACTGGCATGAAAATTTCCATTTTGCTCTATTCTCCCATTGTATGTGCTGTTTTCAAATAGTTGAATGCAACTTTAAAATTGTTCATTTATTCTGACTGCCTGTTGAATGAAGTCTCGCTCACAGGTGGCTAAAGAATTGAGTAGCCTCCCCCTGCGCTGACCCCAAAAAATACTTTTTTTTTTTTTTTTGAAAGCTGAGGGGGGAAAAAGTGCTACTTTTGTCCCCTGCTCTCCCTTGCCCCCCTTCTGTTGATCACCCCTTGATGATTCTGGAATTCAGACTTTACTGGTCCAGAAGGCCAAGTTTTCGCTCTGCAGCAGCGATCCTTGTTTCTCGCGATGACGCCTCAGCGTTCCCCATGCAGCCGGCTGCTGCGCTCGGGCCCTGCGCGCGCGGAGGCTGCCGGGGCAGGCGGCTGAGCGCAGGCACCACGACCATCGCAGCAGAGGCCTCTGCGCCGCGCCTGAAGCCAACCGGGATGGATCTTGGCCCGCGTTCAGGGACGTCTTAAATTAATAAACATGCAGAACAAAACATCCATGTCTCCCACCCATGCCCTTCCCCTCAACCGAACAACATCACACAGAGCCAGAATAAGGAAGCTGCAGACGCAAATAAGAACTGTAGGCAAGCGAGCAAGGGATAAAATATTCCCTCCAGAAGAATGCTGACTTCGTAACTGCTTGTTTTCACAACTTAACCCTTTTTCTACTCATTTTGAACTTAATGAGTCAAGCCAGTGACTAATAGGTAAGAACTGGCACTTTTATAGAAGCAACAAGAAGAAAACAATCCAGGAGCTGCTGTGATTTCAAGCCGGTTTCTAACCTTAAATGATGACGACAGCACGGGATCTACAGGTTTTTAATCAGTCCACAAAACAGACGTGTATGAGGAACTTGCACACATGCTTTGTATATGATTTGTATATGATCCAAACAAAACGGCTAAACTCAAACTATCAAGAAAGCAAGACCTTGGGTATTGTGAAATTTCTAATTAAACATTTTTGGCAGTTATGAAAGCTAGATAAGCAAGTCCTGCATCAGACCACAAGCAGACTTCAACACTGCTGCGTGTTTGTTTTCAAAATGGAAAGTATGGTCTTATTAGGTAATAGGCAATTTTTGTTTAAAAACAAACAGAAAACCAACCAAAAACCACACACTCCTAACTTCTCTTTACTTTATTTATACGAGTCACAAGATGCCTCAGGGACCTACTAAGTTTCAAAAGTAATCCAAAATTGACAGAAAACAGTCATTTGTGAAAGCCTGTTAGAGAATCCCACTTTTATTTACAGCCTGGATTTACAGAAAGTGACTAACTGACAAGTTCTCACAACATCCGAAACACCCCAAACCTGAATTTGATGTAAACATGCTACAAAGCGTGGGAGTCTCCGCTAAGAACCTCACCTACTTTGTCTCTCTCTGCTATGCATAAATCTAAACTTTTTATTTATCATGTTTAGAAATTCTAAGTTAAATCAGTTTGCAAATCTGTAAATAACAGAACATGCTCTACAGATTATAGTACCTATATTTTTTTTTCTGTAAGTAGGAAGCACTACCAGTAATGAAATTTAAAGAAAGTTATTCATACTTCAGGAATCTCAGAGGATAAAAAGCGCGACGATATTTCTGCTTTTAAATGCAACTCTAAGCAGTAGAAGCTCCCCATTTGCTCCATGACTAAGTGCCAACGCTGTGAGCTTAAACATCAAGACCAGTGAGTACATCCAAGGGATGCCAAGGCTGCTGCAGGGCCCTGCAACAGCTCTGCACCTACCTCCCATATGCCAGCCGAGACTGTTGTCACGAAATCAGATCAAATATTGAAAAATTGGCTAGACAAACTGAAGCACAAGCAGAAAAAGCAATCTCTCCGATGAACAACCTGCAGAGGCTCATCACAGAGCAAAGTGACCCAAAGCTAACACAATTCTAGTACTTCATTTTATTTTATTTGGGGGGTGGGGGGTGCACTCCAACTCCTCCCACCCCACCTTGCCCCAGGACAGCCCCCAAAAGACAACCTATGGCAGAGGGCAGTATTGTGAGATCAATTGTCCATGTAGCTCTCAAATCTTCCCCACGACAAGGAGGAAGAGTAAAAACACCCAGTCCTCCCCTGAGAAAGGACACGGGGCTTGTTCCCTGGGCTTCCAGTCCTTGTGGTGTTCTGGGACGTTGCTGTAGCAAGAGCCACAGATGCACAGCTAACGCTTCCAGCAGGGCGATGCCATCTCTGTCCCCATGTCTTGCTGTCCCAGGTGACCCCACGGGATGGCATAAGAGACACCAGGCATGGACTTGTGGCTGAATACCGACTGCCCAGGGACAGCTCTGAACGCAATTTAATTCTGTAAGGGGTTGTTAATTATGTCATCATGAGGAAGAACTGATGAGTCAATAAACCAGAGCTCACAGCTAAGACTTTTTGGAAATAGATGACAGCAGGTGACAAAAGCCCAAGGGGAAAAAAAAAAAAAAAAAAAAAGAAAAAGAAAAAAAAACATTGATAGGTGCAGAATAAAGCTTTCAAACCTCCAAAGTAACGTTGTTTGGGAACCCAGTGAAAACAGGCAGGTTTGAAGAAGCGGTGGCAGGAACATACCATCGAACTAGGTCACTGGGGCTGCTAGCAAGGACTGCTTTACGAAAAGCAGGGGGACTCCTGCCAGGCTGGTGCTTGTTGCGGTGCCTCGCGCCCTTGCTGCCTCGAGCGCAGCCAGCTTCTCACGCAGCCTCCAGCTCTGCAGGGCCGGACCAGGCCCCGCTTCCCCTCCTGTCCGCGAGGCACAGCTCATCGTGTCCTCAGCCACCCTGCCCTTCTCCTGCAGTCACTGGCCTGACCACGTCCTCGCTTTCTGTTTTTACCACTCTTGTGGGAAAATTCTGTGATCTAGCCCCCAGCCTCTCCCCAGTCACGTCTGTGTAAGTTAAATAATTTAGAGTTTTGAAAGACTGGAGATGCAACCAAGTGGAAAGATCATTTATCTCCGTTTTATTTTTCTGTCTAAAACTAGATACATTACATTTCATGTCTTCCAGACTCTTTGGCCTTCTTCCCATCTTTTCCATACTTTGCCCTTCATAAAATTCTCATTCATTTTGTAATATAACTGAAATTAATCTTTTCTTTGTCCTCTCTAGTGCAAATTCTCCCATTCACTGAAGGACACCATTCACTAACCCAAACTCAGCTTTATCAGCCTTCTCGTTCCTGGCTTCTCCTACTTCCAGTTCTTCGTAAGCAGCTGTTTGCTCTGGGCCCTCTGTTCCCATCCCCACACAGCCTCATTTCATGCCTCTGGTATCCAGCCAAAGAGCAATGTGCTCAGCTGACATTGGGAAGAACAGAAGAAAGATGCCAGAAAAAGACTTACACATCCTTTCAGAAGAAGTTTCTCTTTCCTGAGAAGGAAGGGATTTTCTGTCATGCCCCCCCCCTCGCCCCGCGCAGCCCCTGGGCGCAGGCCTGGCATTACCTGCGCCAGTCCTCGTGGTAGGGGCACACCGAGACCGCTCGGGGCGGCTTTGTTACGAGAGATCTGCCTGCTTTATGCATGACGTCCATGAGCCGAGTAGATGTGCACAGACCGCCCACTCCAATACGCACAAAGCTTGGGAAGTTTGCCTTTATTTCAGGCTGTGCAGCTGCAGCTGAGCCCCACAAGCAGCCCAAAGTCTTGGGGAGCATGAGCCCATTTTTATCCTACCATTTCATCTAACTGCACACATTCTGAGTACAGAGAATCACAAATAGAAACCCTACGCCCAAAACCAAGCCTGACTTGAGTCTAGACTGCAGAGCCATGCGGGATCTGTGTTAAAATAACAGGACACATGTACCACGCGTGGCCGCTCCCTTCACTTGAAAGCCATTCTGACCTTTTCCTGGAATTCAGAATCCCACTAAGGCCTCTTTTCATGCTGACTTTCCATTTGAAGTCTATTTGTGTCATACTGGTTACTGTATTGGTCAGACTTATAAGGAAAAGTAGTAGGCTTTCAAACACATGGATACCACATGAGTTGCTAATACCCCGAAAACAAGCAGCTTTTCAAAATGAACATACAAGTAGTCTCTCTTCTCCCCAGTGTTTCCATTTCCTACAAAATTATACCCTGCAGCCAAAAGAAAGCCTTAAGTCTGTTGCAAGAATATGTTCATACAGGGAAACAGTCTTTTCAATAAAGGAAAAAAAAATTAGGCAGGGTAAGAAATCTTTCATTTAAAAAAAAAAAAAAAAGATAAGAAATAAAAGGAGAGAGAATGAAATGAAACCAAATTAACAGCCTGGAAAAATTCTTTTCAGTTTCGTTCAGTGGAAAATGGAAAAAAAGTAGATGAATTATAGAAAGCAGGTTCTATTTTGTGAAGTTTATTTTTAGCTAATAATAGTCTCATTTTTTAAGGAAAAAAAATTCTTGACTCACTTAGTGAAAACTCACTGAGCTTCCAAGGAGCATAGAGGAGAACTGACTGATTGGACTTTGCATATCGAGCTGAACAAAAGGTACAAACAAACTAAATTTTAAGTGCTTGAATTAAATGTTTCTAAGAGTCCTATGTTAACTGAAGGATTCCCCACAACCTTTAATTTGGAAAGGTTTCTTGGCATTATATAGCAACACAATTGGCCCTGCTAAAGTCATATATTCTAAGTATGCAGTCTCAGGTGGTACCCAGAGCCGTTTTAATCTCTTCCCTTCAACCTATGCTGCATTCAGACAAAAAAAGAAAAAGAAGTGCAAACAGGCAAAAACACCGTCTATTTCTACATTTGGCTTTCTACTTATTTATTGGAAAACAAAACCTCTAATATAGCTCTGTTTCACAGTTTCCAGGTTTATTCAAATCATTGGTTTCAGGTCCAACAATATTACCATTACAGATATTTTGCTAGAATTGTTTAGATCATGATTTTAGACTAAGATTTTTTATCTTCTACAGCATCTTTAAAAGTGTACTGACAACTCCTTGCCATTTGATTTTTTTTTTTTTTTTATCATTTGATTTAAATCTCTTGCTCATCTTTGCTCATCTTCCAGTGACCCTTCACGTTCTCCCACTGCAATGCTGTAAATACCAAACCCTACAGATGATGCTAAGGCAAATCCACACCAAGAGGGTAGCATTGTTGTGGCATTTTGTACCAAGCGTACATTCATAGTTGACCAACACAAGGCTGATAACCTGTGTATTATGTTCGTACCGTTGGCACACCATATTTCAAAACCAATATAGACAAACCAACTGGAATCAAACAAGGAAAAAAAAAATACTTGCAAGTCTAAGGTAAAGCACAGATCCTACCACATCTGAACTGTTACTTAAATACTATGTGCTTATTGCATAGGTTCGCACAACTTCCAAGTACAAATTCAGTGCCGCCCAGGTCAATGTTTCTGAAAGCTCGCAGTTTTCCCAAGTAGCAGTACCAAAACAGTCCCCTCTAGCTGCCATCATCCTGACGCACGGAAAGTGAGCGTCACTAAGTTCAAGATACAAAAGCATGGGAGAAGTAACAGAATATTAGATCAATTAACACAGCTGGAAAAAAATGGGGTTTTATATACACACACTTTAAGATAAGTTTAAGGCAGTTTTGCACCTGGACTTCGAAAAGCAGTGGCTTGTTGAATGCTGAATTAAAAGAAATAAGTAAGAAATAAACACAGAAGATGGGACAAAATAGTGTATTACAGGGCAGGAGGAAGAGACTGTTGCCCGCCCCTCCTACTGCCTGGGAGGCTGGGTTGCCCTGCAGCTGCTGAAAGCAGCAATGCAGAAGGTGAACACCAGGAAGAAAAGAAGGTCTGTGCCGTTGTGGCAGCCTTGTGCTTGAAGAAGGGGTACGTGCTGTCACGGGGGAAGGTGGCAGAATTCAAAGGGGAGCAGTACAGCGGGACAGACTAATGACTGCCCCCATGGGACGAAGCAACGCTCAGCAACACCAGGCCCTGAAGTGTTTGGTTGGTATTTAAGGACTGAGCTGGCAGTGCCTTTCTGAGAGGTCACTGCACCAATCTCAGTCTCTCCCATCCAGCCTAACCTGCAATGCTGATAGATAAGCATCTATTAAAAATGAAATAAATCCCTCGTTTGTTTACTTTCTTCTCTGCTGATCTCCTTTCCTGTGAATGGGTCTAAATCAAGACACAATACACGGTGAGAATACAAAAAGAAACTGAAGCTTCCTGTGGAATAATGCAGAAACCATACTGCTCACAGCCTCGGCAAGGACAAATACTGCAGAAAAACAGATGAAGCAGATCTCTAGAGAACCTGAGACAGATAAATGAGCCATGGATGGCCCAGAGAGCCTTGCACTCGTTAGCATGCAGAAACAGCAGGAAAACCTAGAGCTTGGACCTCCCATGAAAAAACATCAGAAATTCCAAGAAAAATAGTAAACACCTATTGCCTGTTGGAAGCTTGTGTGTTTCCAAAAAAACTGAAGCTATGTACAACCTACATCTTATACATTGGAAACCAGCACCTCTTGAAACAACAGAAACTGCATGTACCTAAATTTTAGGAGACACTAAGAAACAGAGCTTCCCTGCCTGGGATGGTGCATCCCAAACCCAGTCACACTCTTAAACACAGGAAAGGCAACCTAAAACAACCACTGCAAACGGTAGCCTGTTAGAAAGAGTAAATATCCTGGTTTGGCCATACCTCAGGGAAACATCAGGAATGATGTAAATGAACTGAAAGTGGTGAAGCAGTGATCAAGCACTCTGAAAGGAGCTGGAGGTAATAACTGATGCATTACAGCTGACACCAAGATCAATATCAGCCTCACCTGTAATAGCCCAAGGCAGGGAAGGGGAAAGAGCTCCTTCTCTAACTAAAAAGTAATGGTAGCACGTGCTGGTAGAACTAGAAGACAAGATCTTCCAAAATTTGAGGACCTCATTGACCTTGAAACCAATCTAACATGTGAGAAGACCCCCAAACCAAACCCACAAATCTCTACAGGAACAAGCCTAGAAGTGGACACCCCAGGAGCAGCAGCTAAAAGAAGTTCTAGTTCTTCAGCAGCTTCAGCTGATGCGGCCAATGCCATAGCACTGCCCCTCTTCCCATGCTCTCCCCCTCTCCCCCCCAACAAAAAACTCACCACTGAGACTAGACTTCAGCGACTGCACCTTGCCCTACTGGAACCAACTGAGCACTTGCCAAAAACAAATGTTTTTGACAAACTTCTAGCTGCCAAGATACTGTAACATGACCTCAGAGGTACAAAGGTAACACAAAGCAAACCTCTGTCTGGACATAGGTGAAGATTCAAATAGACATGAGTTAAGGCAATAGGTGATTTTTATTGAATAAAAGCATCTGTTCTCAGTAGTGCCTCCAAATGTATTTTATCTTTGGGAGCCAGGGTATCTAGAATGTGCTAGCCAGTGCCCTCGCACCTTACGGGAGGAAGATTTAGTGGCCAGGTTAGTGCATTTTGGTCACCTGGGTCATCCTAAGCTGACCGCTGACAATGAAGACCATTTAAAAACTTTTTTAATTTGGAAAATAATACATCAGTTCACGTCTCTGCACATGCATCTCACTCTAACTAGCATAGAGCACAGGCTGTCGGGACACGCAGGCAGGCCCGACATCGCAGCCCAGCTCCTCGGGGCCCCATCCAGGCCACGCCGCACATCCGCAGGGGCCGGTCATGGCAGCAGCTCCGCGCCCCGCAAGCACAAGCGCCGGGAGTCGGTGACTTGGCAGCACCAAGGGGGTGAACAGCAGCTCCATACAGGAAGGGTATGACAGCGAGGGGAGGAAGCAACACGAACGCGCTGCACTTTGAACAGGACTGTGAATTTTCTTTCCTGCCCCGGGTTCTCAATTTGAATATTCAGGAGTCCCTCCTAGAGTCCACTGGCATAAGGGAACAAAAAGTCCAGCCAAGAATACTATTCAAAGAGGATTTTTTTTAAAAAAAAAAAAAGAAGGCAAACCACTTGTTGCCAACAGAAGAAAATAGCTTACATGACAAACTTGGAAGTGGTGACCTAAGTTGGTATGAGCGTACAAACAATGCTTGAATTTAATAAAGGATGATTCAAAGGCAGTGACTGAAAGGAACCTACCACTCACATGGGCAGCTACTTCTGAGGAAAAGCCTATGAATTGCATACAACGATCCACGGGCTAGCAGCACAGCATCTGTAACTCCAGAGCACGATAACAGAACTGCACGCCAGGCATATCGCAGCAATGCAGCCCTGGAGCATGCGGCGAGCGCTGTGTGCAGCAAGGCACCAGCACGGCACCGCGCCGCCCTCCGACAGGTCCCATCCCCGCCGACTGCCGGCAGCACCACCCGCACCCTTACAGAGCAGCCATTTCTGTGCCATTTCTACGTGCTGGCACTTAGCAGGGCTCCAGCTCAGCAACTCCTTTCAAACAAGTTTGCGTCCATCCCTGCTGCAAGCAGTGGATCGTGCCGGAGCGTTGGGGTGCTTTGCAGAAGGAGACCAGGGCAGCAGCTCCCACTTGCAGCGGTTTCAGGCCATGCCAGCCCATTTGTCAGCTGAAGGCCTGTGGCACCACCCCGCACATCTCTCCTGGCGGCCGGCAGAAGCCTCTGGGCGCTGCTGAGGCCTGGCAAGGCGAGGGCTGCGCCCCCATCGCGGAGCAGTGCCCACAGCACGCCCCGACCACGCGGCGCTGGGAAGGGCGCCTTCAGCGAGGAGCGAGCCCTGGGCCGAGGCACCGAGCTGCCTCCGCGCCGCCCCAGCTCTTCAGCAGCACGCCTGCCGAGCCCTCGGAAACACGGTCCTGGGTGCTGAAAGCACGCAGCCGTACTCCTGAACACCAAAACGCTCTTCTGATACTCTGCTCTTCATGTGTGCTGTGGCATAGACTTAATTAGCCAACATGCTGCTTTAATCATTGAGTTTTTTAATTGCCTGATAAGCTGTAAGCCAACACCGTTAGAGACAGCATCTCTCCTCAGCTCATAGAGTTTGACTGTTTGATTGTGGGCAATGGTGATGCAACAGTCACTCCACTCCTGGGCTGCAAGCAAATAAATAAACAAAAAAAGCAAACATTTCCCCTTTCCTTCACAATACTATTCACATACACACACACACACACACGTGTGAATGAAAACCTAGTAAAGCAGGAGATTTCAGGAAGGTGCACGATAAGCAAAAACACATACACACGTGTGTATACATTCCATACAAAGTGTTGGTGTCTGTCCTAAACCTACGGCTTTCTTAGTTAATCCAATATCTGTGAACAACAACAACAACAGATTTCTCTCAATGCCAGTAAAGCTCAGCTTTCAATTTGGAAATTCCTACTCCATAATTAATCGAAGATACACGTTCTTTCATGCCCGTAATTTAACTCTACTAGAAAAAGTAATTTTCTTAAAGATTGTGTTACACCACAAAGCAACATAGGAGTTTCAGGCTTCCAGAACTTTTTGTGTAGAAAATATTGTATATCTGATGGCAACAAGACCATATTTATAGGATCACAGAATCATTAAGGTTAGAAAAGCCCCCGACTTGTCCATCTTGTCCAACCATCCCCCCACCACAAATGTCACCCACTAAACCATGTCTCTACAATTTATGCAGGTCTTACGCACTTCTGAATTTATCCTTGCAAGAACAGACGTTCAATAACTTTTTTTTGGACTTTTTTTTTTTTTTTTTGCCAGGAATGGCAGTGAATATGTATGCACCATACCCACAGCAGTGCTACATCCTCTGTGTGCATCACTCCTCTGAGCACAGCTTACAACAGAAGGCAAAGACCAGATCTCAGCACTGAAGGTCTGATCTTTGTCCGCATTCCACATGTAAGAGAAATCCAGCCAAGTATATTGCTGAACATTGGTAGTTACCATACTATGATTTGTAAATAACTGCAAAGACTTGAATAAACAATAAAAAAAAAGCCATGAACCTTAAAAATATATTTATACTAACGAACCCAAAATATGTTTCAAATTTAACTTTTATTACCAACATCTTACTGAAAGATTAAAGGATCTTGGATATTTGAATAACTGGTGTATTAAGAGTATTAACAACAGCAGCTAATCCAACACCCTGTATTTACAACCCCATGCAAACTATAATTGCTAACAAATAGAAGGGATTAACTGTATTAATACACTCAAGTTTTCAATTATTTTGTATCTTGATCTTGGAATGGCCTAAGAAAACTGGGCATTATGCTGAAAATAAGGTCAAATAAAATGAATCCATTCCTGCACATTAATAGATAAAAAATTCAAGCTCTGCCAATATTCACAATAATAACCACTACCATGGTCTATCTCGTATATTTGTTTTAAATTACATCTTTAAAAATTTCCCCAGTCTGAATATAGATGATAATTTTAAAAAAAGTTGTTATGGAGATAATTACTGTACATGGCATGAAAACAGCTGTGTTTTGTATTTTTTGTTTGTTTGTTTGTTTGTTTTGTTTAGGAACCAGTTTCAGAAGTTAAATCTACTACATAATCCAGTAACTTTCTCTCCAAAGCCCACATGAAAAATGACATACGACAAACAAAGCCACTGCACCCCAGCAGCAATGCAAGCAGAATTTACTCGTCAATCACCAGTTTTTGAGAGCCTCGCTTCGCTCCCAGCACCCCAGGCCAGATCCTGCACAGTCAAGTGGTGAGTAACTAATGGGTCTGCATTGTGCGGTACCAGATCTGCCTGCCACAGGTGACCTCAGTGACCTCCGAGGAGCTCAGCAAGCAGAGAGCTTCCTAGCAAGCCAGGTAAGCAAGAGAAGTGATAAAGGAACCAGAGAGAAAAAGAAAAACAAAATCCATGTTGGTCACTGACAAGGACATGGTTAAAAACTCCAGAAATGTTTATCTGCAGAGTTCCTAACGCGTAGAGTACACAACAGTGGGAACGGCCACTAAAGCTGAAGACCAAAACAGGCCTTCCCACAGGCTAGGTTTTATGGCATCTTGAGAATGTCCTATGTGTTTCAATAAAAGTCTGTTGGCTGTGACAGTGGTACACTAGTATAAAATCTTGCCTGAAAGGCAAATGCTAGACAGTGGTCTCAAATTTCATTTTGAGCTTCACTTTCAACAGGAAGATGTGAAAGCAACTTTTTCCCCCCTTTCACAGATCGATTTTTTCCTTGCAGACACTATAGGACACTTCCAAAACTAGTCACCAACATTGTTAGTGAATTGCTTATTTCCAATCTGAGAACATTCAAACTTCTCTTACCCCAAACTAACAAGTGAAATCTAGCAAACTGGAAGCAATACTGGAAAAACAAAGGAAGAAAAACAAAACAAAACAAAACCAGAACCCTTCACACACACACACAAAACCAACAACACACCAACCTAACACAGACTGCAGCAACAAACACGTCAGATTCCTTAGCTTTACCTTTATTCAAACTACAGTCACGTCTTCTGAACTAACAGAATCACATTCAGAAACACAGAATACCCCGAGTTGGAAGGGACTCACAAAGACCATTGAGCCCAACTCCTAACTCTGTACAAGATCACCCAAAACCCAAACCCTACCTCTGAGAGCGCTGTCCAAATGCTCCTTGAACTCCAGCAGCTCGGCGCTGTGATCACTGCCCTGGGGAGCCTGTCCCAGTGCCCGACCCCCTCTGGGTGCAGACCCTTTCCCTAACCCCCAGCCTGACCCTGCCCTGTCCCAGGTCCATGCCATTCCCTCGGGCCCTGTCGCTGTCCCCAGAGAGCAGAGCTCAGCGCCTGCCCCTCCGCTCGCTGTGAGGGAGCTGCAGGCCGCCATGAGGCCTCCCCTCAGCCTGCTCTGCTCGGGGCTGAGCAAACCAAGCCGATACCAGGCCAAAATCACATGGATTTTGCCAACTGTGCCACATCTTATTTGACCCTAAGGAAGAAACTGAATCAATGGTGCCCTGCTTTGTATTACAGAACTGGAAGGGACTATTTTTTTAAAATAGTTCCCCCATCCACAAATAAAACAAAAAAGGCAAAATTGATACCTACAGTGCTGTATAAAAACATTTAGATAGAGCTTTTGAAGAAGTATTTTCCATCACATAAATGGAAGAAACAAATATTCAAAACCTGACTTCAGCTGTGTAACTCTGACGTGGAGTTATTGCCTCTGGGACAGAAACTTCTAAACACACAAAATCCCCACCTTGGCACGTAAATCCCACTACTGCCAACCACAAGGCAAACGTGAGGAAGTAATTCTTGTAACAGCACATTATCCTCAGCTCCGGCATTTCTAGCAAACTAACACATAAGCTGGTAAAAGTGATTTTACATGTCTGCCATCCAAAGGGTAACTAAGACCTAGCAAAAAGTTGTAACATTACAGTATCTGCAGACTAAAGTCTAAATATGGACTGAATACTCCAGTGTATGAGAAAGATTAGGCCAAGTCATTATGTTTATAGACATAAAATCCTACTTCTCCATTTGTAAAAATAAGCTTTTTTGTTTTAAAAATAGCTTCATGGATATTTTGGCTAATTTGATTAAACTAAGAAGCTGGAATGTGTTACATGAAGAAAAAATGCAAAGTTACACAATTGCTCGCTTCTGTAGACAGGAACTTCCATGAGGTAAAGCCCATAGAGTTCTTCAGCTCTACGTACACAAGCATACCAACAACTCCAGGCAATACATGATCTCTCCTTGAGAAGATGCCCACATCTACGAGGTAAGTACTTTTGACTGGGAGTGTCAGTCCAAAGATTTCCTAGAACTGTTACAGAACCGATTCCAGGACTAACACACCAACAACGTGCAAGCTGTCAGTGATGCAGCTCCAACATATCCTATTACATCAGTAGAGATCTTTTGTGCCAAAATACCGTAGTCCTAAGGGTGGCTGTCAGTTTTCTGCCAAATGAAGCATGGGAGATGCCAAAATGTAGTTCATCACACCGATAAAGAAATACACAGTGATCTAAACATAAGCATGCGATAGCAGAGGCGACCGTAAGAAACCTGCTTACATCTTATTTCAGCAACAGAGCACTGAAGAAGATATTTAGAAATGAATTTCAATTTGAGAGTGGGTCTTTTTTTTTTTTTTTCCTGAACTGACGTGAATGTTTCTGTACTATGTGCATCTTTGATCAGTGGTCCTAAAATTCACAAAGGTTACTCAAAGTTTTATTCAGAACTACAACATAGAAAAGCCAAAGTTGTTTTGGCTTTGCAGAGAGGGAGTCTGGCAGTGAGTACTTAGAACTGGACAGCATTTTGCTGAAGAATGACAACTCCCTGCCAGCAAACCACCCACAAATGAGCAGCGTAACACTTTGCCAAGACAAAGTCCATCTGTCTGCAAGGCGCAGGTCAGTGAGCCACACATGCTTCATCAGGAGCTCAACAAGAGCTGACTCCCAAGAGCTTCGTGGTACCAAATTCCCAGCACCGGACACCCCAAGCAAAGCATCTGTGGAGTTAGGGCTTGTGAGCCACCCAAGTGGCAGGCACGAGGCACTGCTTTTAGGGCCACTCTGTCCCGGTCACCATCATCTACCAGAAAAACAGGGCACCAAGCGATGCTAATTCAGGTGGGTATCAGGACCCTATTTCCACACAGATGGAGGGCAAACCTGTTGCCTCACCACCAAAAACACAAAGCTGGTTTTGAGCTCTGGTGAGGCCAAGGACCTCTGCACGCACGCAGCGCTGAGCTCCTCTGGCACGTGGCTCCCCGCAGCCCGCTGTGCCAGCGAGCCGACGCCACGGCACGCAGAGGCTAGGGGCATTTATGCTGTTCCCGGGCTGCTACTAGCAGTGGGAAAAGGAGTCAGCAGTGCCAAATTCTGTCCTGGCAGTAAGTTCAGACCAGGCTTCTCCGGGTGCTTTTCCTATGAGGAGGGGCTGGGAGAGCTGGGACTGTCCAGCCTGGAGCAGAGGAGGCTTGGGGGGGATGTCATCGGTGTCTACAAATACCCAAAGGGAGGGTGCAAAGAGGACAGAGCCAGGCTCTTATCAGTGGTGTCCAGTGCCAGGACAGAGGCAGAGGTTCCACTAAACACCAGGAAGCATTTCTGCACTGCATGGGTGGTGGAGCACTGGCAGAGGTTGTGCAGAAAGGCTGTGGAGTCTCCTCCTTGGAGATGTCCAAAAGCTGCCTGGACACGGTACTGGACAACTTATTCTGGGTGTCCTTGCTAAAGCAGGGGGTTGGACCAGATGTCCTCAAGGTCCCTTCCAACCCAACCAGTCTGTGATTCTGTAAGATAATTAGATATTTACAGATAGCTTTTCCATTCAAACACTCTTCCTGTTGTTAGGAAGAGGCAGAAGTGAAATTTACTGCTGTCACAGGAATGACTTTTTTTTTTTTCCTTCTTCCTGCCCGAATTTCAGGCTCCACAAAAGCTAAATCGGGGAAAAAAGCCACCAGTTGTTTAAACAAGTAAATATTGTGACACTTATCACTGGTCCCCATTTCCTGTTTGTTTCCAAAGACTGCTGGTGAAGCAGGCTGCTGATGCAGCTGCGTTCTCTGCACCCCTCACTCGGTCGCTGTGCTCACTGCATTACCGCCTCAGCACAGCTCTCCCCAGATCTGCTCTGCTGGCTTAGGAAGCTCCCTTAACCTGTTCACAGCACCGACCACAGGGACTAGGGGCAATGCAAACGCAGCAGCTATAACAGATTAATTAATACCTGCTGCACCGCTGGGGTCTGTCCCATGCTGCTCCCTGCAGGCCCCAGGGCAGGTGGCTCAGGGACACGACTGGGTGCTTGGAGCACTGCCAGGGACAGAGCACCACAGCCCTGCCGGGCAGCCTCACAGCACACAACAAGCTTTTTCTCATCTTTAAATAGTACTTTCTGTGTTTCAGATTGTGCCTGCTACCTCTCGCTGACACGGGACACCACCGAGCAGAGACTGGCTCCTGCTCATTTACTGTCGTAGCAGAGATAAGGGAATGCTGACAAAAACTAAGCTTCCTTCAGAAAGGATTTTTTTTTTTTTTTAAGCAGAAAGAAGGTCAACCCATGGTGCTCTCAGCCAGACAGATACAAAGAAACGCATCCTTCAGCCACCATAAAACATTAACACAAGGAGCATCAAGGATCTTGCCTTAATAAGGACGTAAAGTCCTCTAACAAAAACAAAACAAAACAAAAAAGTAGGGGGGTAAATTACTCTGCCTCAGCAGTCTGCAGGCTCATGGTGAACAGTCTGAGCTGCCTCGTTGGCTTGCTCCTCAGCGCCTGACGAAGTAGTACCACGCAGGGGAGCAGGCTGCCCAGAGAAGCTGTGCATACCCCATCTCTGGAGGTGTTTGAGGCCAGGCTGGATGGGGCTTTGGGCAGCCTGGGCTGGTGGGGGGGTTGGGGGGGGAGGGTCCCTGCCCATGGGGAGGACTTTTTTTTTTTACCCAAAGTACTCTGTGATGGCTGGTGGGGATGACGGCCAGCCCCTTGGCCACCAGTGCCAGGAGCATATTCTACCCCTCTTGCAAGGCACAAGAGCAGCCTTTGGCTTCTCGTCCTCCACCCCATTCCAAAGCCGTCAGGCACAGGGCTTCCCCTCGGGACGTCACTGCCCCAAGCACTCGTCCTGGCCTCAGGGTGTGACTGGCTCCTGCCCCAGCAGAGCTGAAGTGCCCTGCGTGCCCGCGTCACTCCAGCCATACCCACGGGCTGGGAAACGCACAGCCATTGGGTGGATTAAAATAACATGCAAAACTTCCCAAGTTCCTACTTTCTAAACAAATCAGTCGGTCCATGTATTTAAAGAGAGATTTATTTTCCACCCCAGATGAAGGACTTGCAGCCAACCGGCATTCATGAAACTGCACAAGCAGAAGTAAGAACTTCTCATCCTTTGGCAGACAGCACAGCTCCTCTGGTGTTGTCCCCTTTCTCCCACACTGGGACAGATTTGCCATTTCAGCAATTTTATCCTGAAGACTCTTCTCAGAGCTATTAATAAGGGTGAGCAAAGTAGTTGACATTCAGTAACTTCTAGCAGTATCAGCCAACAAGTCTGCTTCTCGCAGCCTGTCCTGTCACTGTCTTCCTGCATTGTGAAAGCCGACTTTCCTCCTTCGTGGTGGGACCCTACAGCATTTCCCCTATGCTACGTGGCACAAAGCTGTGTTGCAGACATGTGGGGCACACGTAGGGCAGCTGACCTCAGCATAGGCACTACGGATCTGTAAGCATCTATAAAACCGTGCAGCAACGTTAGCTGGTTAGTTCTGGACAGCTGTAGTCGTAAACACCATTTTTAAGTGGTGGTGTTCCCCGTCTTCCAAAAGGTCTAATTCCAGCTACAAAAAACACATCAAAAAATTATTAAGGGGATGATTATGGAGAGCAGGAATCTTTTCTGCTAGTGGATATTATCCAGGTTTCTCATTTAACATTTTTTGCCATTACATTCAAAGTAAAAGTCTACTCTCATGTGCATGAGTTTCCACAGGAAATCCTGTCCTTCGTTCACTCTTATCCCTAAAGAGAACCATTTCCTTTCGTTTGAAAGGCAACTGTGTTTAGTCCTATGCCACAGTGAATGCTTTTTAAGTACTAAATATAGATTCTCAAGGAAGGAAATATTAGGCAGGCAACAAAAGCTAGGAACATTAGTGTGCACTGTGTCAGATGGTGCAGACTCTGAAAAAAGCCCTGAGTATGAGAACACATGCAGTGTTAACAAAAAACTGCAGACCAATGAACAATACAGATTCTGAGCACTTCTCTACTTTGAGAAAAAGTTAATAGCAGCTTAAAATAAATTAAAAAAAAAAAAAAAAAGCACGCACAGTTCAGAAAGATACCTTATTGGCACCTGGCCTCACTTCATTAGGCTGACCGATACTCTGTGATAACAGCCATATAAACTTCTTACACTTCACATTTTTAAGCACAGACTTAAGCTATTTCTGTCCCCAAAAATGGAAACTTCACAGTTAATTTGCATGACCTGGACAGATGCATGCTGCTCCTTTACAGATAGTTCACCTATTTACATGAGCAGTGTTTATTTTACATAGAGTCTGCAGATATCAGCGTTTTCCAGGCTGGCCACGGAACGTCTCATCTCTCTGAACTGACCTAAAATGCTCTGCAGCTGCAGAGCAGAGACTGAACACCTAACGCAGCTCTGCAGGCAGCTGCTGTGTGACCCGCCTGTGGGTTTTGTTTGTTTTTTTGCTTGTTTCTGCTTCTGGATGTCCCCCATGCTGAATAAGGCAAGCCTCCAGCACACAACCACCGGTGTCCTCCCTTCCCCGCAAGCCTCCCGCAGTCGCAGCACAGCCGAGTACACGCGCACGTGCAGTTTCACTTGGGAAAGCGAAACCTTCGTGTAGCTGGGTTACACAGCGCGAGCTGTCTGTGGTGTGACTCCGGGGGTGAACCCACACCGTGGACAGCACCAGGTGATTTAAGCTCTGCCCTCACACTACATCACGTTCACGTCAGGCAGCAGCAGTGAGCAGGAGCTGCAAGCTGTTTGCACTCGTCGGGTCACTGCCAGGCTGCCCCAGCGCTGGCGCCCGCAGCATCGCCACGGCCGTGCCCAGAGCCGCCCTCCCTGCCCGCCAAGCACCCCCTGCGTGCCGCACACGCTTCTTCCAGCCCATCCCTGCACAGAGCCTTCCCCAGCTCCCGAGCCTTCGGACGCATGCTCAAGACCTCTCAACGAGAAAAACAGAGAAAAGCAGCGTTTCTTTCTTCCGTAAAGCAAGCACCTACTGGCATTCAAAACGAAGAGCCAGTGCAGAATTCTGTATTCTCACCCAAAAAGGTCCAGTAAGAGTTACTCCAGTATGGTGGCAGAGTACAATCAGAGGTCACAAAATGAAGCTTAATTTGTTCCCTGATTCTACCAGATATGGTTAAAATGTGACACTTTAACCCAATAATGGACTTTTCCAGAGCAGCACATGCAACAATATTCCCAGCACAGACCTTCTGCTGTGTGGCAGGGGAGGAATACTTGTGCAGTCACCACAGCTGCTCCCACCAGTACCTTTCAGCTCTGATGCTGCATCCTAAAAACCACAATCTTGGCTTTGTCTTCATAGACCTTTTTTTCCCTCTTTTAATATTAAAATGTTGATACATTTATCCAATTTCCACTTGTCTTTGGCTCATGGAAACACTTCAAAAACTGTTACATTAAATTAGAATTTAGCAGGACAGAACAAATTCCATAAATATCCCCCCCCAAGTATCACTATGGATACAAGAGATAAGATTATGACGACTACCACCAGAGGGAAGTATCGAAGCTATCACTCACTCAGGAGGATCTACAGTCTTGGCATAACCTGAACAAAAGTTTCATTTTAATATATTATTGACTTCTTTTTCGCATAAAATTTTCATGCTGACAATATACTTGTTGGCGTGGACAGATTAACCAATGGATTAAGCTGTTTTCAAACAAGCACGACCAGTGAGTAGTGGTGTAAGAAGCATTAAATACCTACCTCACCTGGGAAAAAACAATGCCTGGAAAGGAACTACCAAAACCAAACTGACATTTCAAGAATAACGCGAAAGCAAACTTCGTTAGTTCCATGGCACTGCTGATAGCTTTCAGTCCTGCAGAATTTTCCGTTAGTAATAATGTATTATTTCTGCAATTTTCAATGCATCTCTACAAAAAATGGAAATTGAGCTAAAGCATTTCTAGTTCTACACCTGACCTCACATTCATGATTTGTGTTTTATACAGAATTAGGGCCCAGATTATCTCTTTCTACAATGCAGATTTTTACAACGTTACAGTGAAGGATCACATTAGTCAGTAGGTTAAAACATTTTTACAACGTACCCACTGAAGTTAACTGACTGCCTGCAAAGCCGCAGATGACCCGAGAACCTCGGTTGCTGCTCTTCAAGCCGTGCAGCATGGCACTGACAACCAGCTTACAGGCATCAGGCGCGCAGCAGCACGATCTGCTCACTCCCACGGCCGTACGGATCGTCTCACAGTGCACTGCAGTTTTTGCCTTGGGCTTGTGGTATACGTGGATTTTTTTTTCTTTTAAACTCCAAAGGCCAGGAGCAATAACCGAGTACCTCAGTTACTATTCCTATGAAAAAAGTGACTTCTCGCTGCCAGACACAGAAAGAAACTTGAAAACATAATGCTTGTGCTCTCTAAAGCGTAATACCCAGAAAGCAAACTAAAAAACCCTGCAAAGCTCATGCTTTCCGCCTGTTGCAGAAGTTACAGTTGCAGTCCTGCCTCCAACCAGCCAGGCTGGGGGTTGGAGACTCCCCCCATGCCACACCACCTATCCTGCAGCTCCCGTTGCCAGTCCACAACAAGGATAGAAACACCTCCAACTTCACCCCCAGACGTGAAAATAAAACTATTTTCACAGCATGAGCAGTGATTTGACAGCACCGCTGTGATGAGCTCTGAGGTGATCGGGGTATTACTTCTGGAAAATTATTCTTCAAAATTTCATATTGGCAGAAGTGAAAAACAGTTTATTCACTATGCTTTGTAACACTAAGCATGCCAGAAATACATTTAAGTAGCACTGATTTCATGCAGATAAAGTCATGACGGGGAAAGTAGGGCAGTAATCTGGATACGGAACAAGACTGCTCTCACATAAACAATGGCAGATATGGGAAGAAGCAGAGTGGTTGGGACAACAAACAGTTTAGCTATTAAAGCAGAAGGTGAGCAAGTTTTGCTACCTAGTCTACTGCCCCAGGCAACTTTCCTTCCCGGTCTCTGTGATCTGCTTCCCATCTGATTGCACTCCTCCATCCACCTTTGCTTTGACTCAGGGCAGTTTCTCATGTCGCGTTTCCCAGCTGCACCTCCTATTCTCCTCTTCCAGAGGCTGCCTGCAACACACCTCAGCTCACCCGTCTCGTGTGAAATCCCAGGTTTCGGCCGTTGGTAGGAATGCTGGCAGGGACCGGCACCCCAGCACGCTGGGCACTGCCCACACACCTGAGAAAGAGACAGCCTGTGCCCCGGTGAAATTTACACTCACATGTTTAGAGCGTGAGTGCATATTACATATATATATATACACAAGATACGAATAACATATATATACACACAGGAGGTGTAAAAAATATTTTAAAAGAGTTCAGGGAAATCAGCTGACTTATAAGCCAGCATCAACACTTTCTTCGTATATGACCCATTCAACCCCTGTAAAGTTTTTATAGGACCCCTGGAAGGTTTCAAGCAAGTTTTGTAGATTTTTAGAAGCATCCTGGGATAGAGAAAAAAACAGTTTCCTGGCAAATCCAGTATGTGAGCAATCGAAACTGGAAACTCTAGCCATAAGAGGAGGGGAAAACAAACAAAGAAAACAAAACAAAAAACTATAGCCTCCCACTATTATTTGGAAAAAAAAACAAGCAAACAAAGAAACAAACAAAAAAAAACTAGAATGGCTACAAAAAACAAGGATATTTCACAGAAAAGTCAAGCAGCTATTCTCATAAAGTGAAGAGACGAAAGCATCTGTGCAAATGCAATCTGAATGGATGATACTCAAGACAAGCCTGCATCCATCACAGGCATGGAAAAGCATTTCACAGCCATCGGGATGCAGGACAACCACCTGATCAAGAGTTCCCCAGCAGGAATGACCACTAGCCCAGACTGCTTGCAAAGTATTAGCAAGATCAGGACGGATCCTGAGCTTGAGGAGCTAGAAAAACCACTGTCCACATTAATGTGGATAAAATCACTTGTGCTGGACTCCAGGGAAGATTCGTAAGCTCATGGGGGAAGATGCTATCGGTAGAAAGCTTTACAGAGGTGGAGGTGAAAATATAAATGACTAGAGTTAACAACACACAAAGGAACAGATATACGAATAAAAAAAATGCAATGGATTTGGAAATGTTTTTGCAAATCCCAACACCAGAATCTCCGTTGGGTACAGTTTATTGTCAGACCCACCTGCACAAGAATGGGTACACAGATTACCAGCTACAAGGTTCAACACTAAGGGAGTCTGCTCCCAGTTCCACGATTTCTTGCTGCTCTCCACAAAAAAATGTAGCCTCCTAAGGCCATTCTTCCCAGACCGAACACTCACCAGAGTGAAAGCTCTAAGCCACTGTGCTTTCTGAATGAGCTCACCGCTCTGCATCGCACCCCTGCCCTCCCAGCAGGGACACGGATACAGAGGCGAAAGGGCAGGAACCAGCTCTGAGGCTTCACTAAGCGCACACAAGCAGCGGTGGCGTGCCAGTGACTGTTAGTAAAGTTGTAGAGCACACTCCTGATCTCATGGCACCCCATCTGCCAAGGGACGGTATGCTCAACTCACCGACCGCCTTTGCCCCCTCACCCCTCCATTATACTTCAAAAACGTGACGAGAGCTACGCAGTCAGCGATTGATTGCTCAGCTTGTAGGTCCTCACCTTAAAGGCTGGGGCTGAAGACAGACTATTGTTCATACATGTAAAATACAGAAGTTGATGCAAACGAGAAGGGAAAAGGTCTGGTCTTCCCCCCCCCCCCCGCTCACTTAGTTTTCTATGCTCTATGGAATTATTCATAAACCATAGCCAGGAATAGGGGATTGCTATTTAGAAGTTGCATGGACGGAAGGTTTCTTCTTACTGTAACACGTTTTTCACTCCAGTAAGAAACAAGGCTGCAGCAGAACTGATGTTACATACATTTTTCCAGAATTATTGAACTCCTGACCTACTGTACAGTTTGGCATACTAGACTAGAATAAACACACGCCTGACAATTAAACAAAACGCAAGAACTGCAAGCAAAACATGCCCTCAGAGCGCTACTTATCCTTGGTGCTTTACAGCAGAAAGCCAACACTTCTGTGTTGCAGTGGGACGTTCACCACCAGCACCGTGCTGAAGAGGCACTGCCTCACGGCCAGCAGGAGATGCCCGCAGCACACAGGGCTGCTGTGCCACCGGCCGCCCCCCGCGAGCCTGCGGTCCCCCAGCAGTGGGTAAGGCGGTCCCGCCCCATGCACGTAACACGACGGCAAACACTACAGACAGCCTCCACAAACACTGTGTGGACACGTTCAGTGAAGTGGTAGGCTTGATTCAACATTAAACCCAAATGAGCAATACCATGAGGTATCGGTGGAAATCTCCTGACAGCCAGCCAGTAACAATACTGTTACAGCCAAAATTTGCTCTGTGTTTGTGGCTCCAGAAATTCAAAGCCACTATGGAAAATGTTGTATATTTAAACCTAACTATTAAGAGATATCCTGTTTGCAATGAGGTAACACCTCTATTTTTCTCTGTCACAAGGAAGTGCACTTCACCTAGTATCAACATTTCTGAACTGAGCTGGAATTGCTCTTTTCCTGTTTAGGAAAATGGGCTTCAAACTTGAGTAATCCTGACAAAAAGTAAAGATTGCTTTTATTGACTTTTTCCCCTGACATATTTTTCATATTTTGAAGCATTCCAAACGTGCAAGAAGTCACAGTGGGAAGAGCCACCTCGAGTCTTCCCTGGCCACTCGAGCAAGATCAGCATCTGCCTGTGGGGTGCCACTACTGGAGGATGCACTTCAGGAGACCGCTGCACACGAGGACACTCCAGAGGACAGCTGTAAACATTTTTCACATGCTTCTCTCGGACAGCCCTGGGAACACATAGTTCTGCTGCAACACGAGTTGCTGTAAGAAAAGCAAAAGTAAAACTGCCCTCGTGCTCAAGGCTGAGAGTCACGACTGCAGACGCGGGACGCCTGCCGCAGGAGCGTCTTCCCAGCAGAGCCCAGGAGCCGAGGCGAGGAGACACCCGCGGTGAGGAGACACCCAGCCCCTTGGCCTCACACCACCTGCCTGCAGCCACTGCCAGGGACGGGACGGGCAGTGCCACCAGGGACATCATCGCCAGGCAGAGCGGGCTGATGAGGCAGGGCATGTGCTCCTGGGATTTACCTCCCTGCTAATTAAGGACAGATTTTGTTTTCTCCCCCTTAGAGGCAAAACGCTTCTGCAGCATGGCACGAACAGCTTAACATCGTGCATCCATTATGAAAGAAGAGCTGGGAGGCAGACAAGCAAAAGGAATTGCACTGTAATATTAGGTATTTAAAACTTATTCTGTTGAATTTCTCGCAACAGCTACAGGCTCAAAGTCAACTTTTACAAAAAGCCCACCAGAATCAAGCGGTTCTGAACTGACTATTTTTTGGAGAGAGATTCGTCAATAAACAGTCTTAGCATGTTTCAGAGGTAGCAGTAACAGCAAAAACCTTGTGATTCCAGGTACTCGCACTGAATATTTACGCAAAGCGGAGCAGGGTGCTGACTTCACACGATGGATGTCCGAGCAGAAGCCCCAGGCTCACGTTGGGGCCCATCCCGGAGCACAGCACGCTCCCAGGCCCTCTCCTTCAGACAGACCGACAGGCCACGCCGACAGCTCTGCGGCCGGGCCCTCTCGGGGCTGCCCGGGCTGCTGCCCTGTGAGGGAAGAGCATCCACATCCCTCCAGAAACCCGCCCACCAACACCACCACCCGCCCACACTGCAAACAAGCACACGTTTTTGGAGTGATTCCCTCATCAGGGGGCAGAAAAAAGCCATCCCCCACCAGAACAAAAATTGCAATGAACATGCAAACCTCACCCATCAATAAGCAAAGCCCTATCTTTCCCTAAAACAACCCATTCAAGGCAGGCTGGACCAGTGGCCGAGGAAGGAAGACAACACATCCAGACACTCAGACCACCAGGCTGGACCACAGGCCCAGCTCATTCCATCCCCATCCACACCCAGGCTGAGATCTGAGTGGTACCCACGGCACAGGAGTCAGGAAAGAGACAAGGCAGAGGATAGCTGGCCAGTGTGGCAGATCGCATGGCCACAAACCAGCCCACGCTGGGCTGACACATCACGCCCTGCTTCCAGGCACACAGACACACAGAGGCAACACAGCACTCCTCTGCCCTTACTTCTTCAAAACTCTCCCCAGAGGCACAAATGGCTCTCCCTTGCCTGCAGCTCAAGAGATGGTAGAAAAATGTTTTAAGATGCCATGCACCAATATACAGGCAGCTCTGGATGGCAGGGGGGAGCTTTTTTGCTGTCAAATCCTACAGCAAATAATTCAGCATCTTATTAATTTGGTTTACAGAACAACAACTACAATCTGTTTCCACCCTTGGAACAGATCAGAGCTTTCAGAGCAAGGTCAGCACTAAAAACTTGGTCTCTCACCAATTCAGGCCTTTCTGAATGAGACCAGTAGTTGACACTGCATAAACACACCCACAGCAAGAAAAACCTTGGCGGCCCCAGCGCGAGGGCTGCTGGACGCCGGCAGAGCCGAGTGCAGCCGCGCGCTCCCCGTGCTCCCGGGAACCCAAGGGACACTCGCATGTTGAAGCTGGGGGAGCACGGTCTGGGCCGCCTTCTGAGGACACGAAGCTTTAACAGGTGACCCAGACGTTAAGTGATAACTCCAGATCCTAGCGAGAAATGGAGTTTCCCAAAAATAGGCCCCATACGGGATTGCCAAACTTTTTTTTTTAATCTATAAAGCCAAACTGAAAAGAAGGCACCATTCTGAGTCAGTATTTTAAAAACTAACTTAAATTATTTTTTTCTACTCTGTTTTTTATAGCCCTTCTACATGTTTAATTGTCTTTCTCCCCCTTTAGCTTTTCCTACGAAGTATTCTCTGTAGTTACATAACTTTTACTCTTGAATGTGGTTAGGGGTTAATAAATAATTCTGCTTAGTTTTATTAACTAACCGGACTCCTAGTTAGTATCCACTATATGCAGAATATTATATACCTATTTTATATCTCTATTTTAAACTAAAAATAGTTACTTACGGAGGTTTGGGTAAAATGGGGTTAGCTACATACATCCTGGTCTGTTGTCTGACCTCAGAGATTCCCACACTAACATCAAAAGAAATCTCAAGCTCCCTCCCAAACCCCGTAGCAAACATCAGTTCTCTCACACTGCTTTTTCTAGAGCCAGGGAGCTCAATGTAGCACCCACCTGGTCAGTCTGGGTGTCCTCTCAGGACAAGCATGCCATGAAGGTGCTGGCACCAGAGCACAGCGCTGCTGCGTCTGCTTTCCCACTCAGTTTGAGAGCCGACAGCTCTAAGTGGCAGGGCACAGATTAATGGCCCTAAATAAACCCACCTTCAGCTTCAGCCATAACTCATCTGTCACAGACCCTTAAAAGACAACTCAAATTTCTGAGCCGTACTGGAACACCTGAATTTTTGTCCAATATTCCAATGTTCAGCCTTCAACTAAGAGAAGAATAAGAGAACTAATAGAACTAATACAGTGGCTGTTCCGCAGTATGTACTAACGTACAAAAGATAGGACGCAATTAAGTTGTGAGCACTTGAGGGCTTAGAGGGTTATGGAGACAACAGCTCTTCTCAAGTCCTCTCTTATCACTGACACATTCAGCTGCAGTATGTGACTTCAGAGCCGACAGCAGCAGCCCCTGAACTAGAAATTAGGACACAATGACATGGAAATCTCACCAGGCTAGGGAAAACGAGGATATCATTATAGAACAATTAATTTCCCCTTGGAGAAGTAGTTTGGTTATTTCTAGCTTCTTCATTAAAGCAGCCTGCAAGTAGCCTTTCAGGACGCATCCCACACCTTCACCATCTGGGTGCCTTCGTTTTGCTCCCGAGCTTTCTGCCAGCCTGGCTGCACCTCATGTCAGCAGCAGACGACCACTGACTCCATGCCAGAGCGCAGGAACCCTGCTCCTGTTTACTGCAGCGTGCACATCAAAGATGCATGCTTATTCCTGTCCTGTTCTAACCAAAACAACATAGCTCTGACAGGCTTCTTCTGACATATCCATCACATACAGGTTTACAGTCAAAAAAGAATGAAAACAAAAGATTTAGAGCAAAACCCCGGCCCAGTTTCCCCGACCATTCAGACCTGACTTCTCATCAGCACAATCCCTCTTTTTTATGGGAATAACTCAGCTTTGCTTTATGCTGCTCTGCCAAAACAGGCAGAGATGCATCTAATTAGCTCCCAGATGGCAGTGCTTTCCTGAACTGTTGCTGAGTTTTGGCAAGTGATCAAGCTTCAGAACCACATGATGCTCCTGAATCAGTAGGACAGGCTATTGCGGTGCTAGGGAGATGAGTTGCAGCACATCCAGCCAGTCTTCATGGAGAAATGAGAGGCTTGTCTGCCCTGTAATGCTAAAATAGCATCAAGACTTCAGCACAGCCTTTATAATGTTATAATGTATAATGTTATGATGTATATGTTTATATATATATATATATATATATATATATATATATACACACATTATAATGTTATAATGTATATATAATGCCTTTATAATGTTATAATGTATCTGTTAGTATGTTATAATGTATAGCAGTTTCCTATATCATTTTTAGTTAAACATTAATAGAATGGTATCCCTGTTCTTGGTTTTTGTTGTTATTGGCTTTTCATTTGAAACATAATGCTACATTTACCATGAAGATCAGATGGCTGTGACAAAAATGAATTAATGGAGCAGCCTAGATTATCCATAGCTGAACTACAGAACAAAGATAAGCGTGGATTTTAAGCAATCTGTTATATTTACAGATCAATAGAAGGAGCACACACAAGCAAATTCTCAGAACCTAGACACAGACAGATTCCTAGCACGTACATAAAATTAATCATGAATACTTAGCTAAACACCTTTAGAAGTGGCTCTCGGGGGAGCAATTTGATTTAACCAATCTGAATTTCAATTATCTTCTGCAAATTCACTCACACAAAAGGAACAATATGCCAATATCACGTATATACACACAGATAATGTCCCATGAAAAATTAAGTTCTCGAGGTGTGGTTTTGGCCACGGATGCGTTTTGAATGACACTTATTGCTATAATGACAAGTTTAACTGCTGTGTTGCCAGGCTGTTGTTAATTACACAGCAGGGACACACTGTGCTAGCACCAGGGGTTGTCATGACTGTGGCTCTCAGTGAGGCTGTTTTAAGCAATTAAACTCTGGCAAGACAATGCTGTACATGGTCTGCACATGCTCCCTGCCTAAACTGTTTGTTTGTTTGTTTGAAAGCATTTTTCCCATACCCTTGAAAAGTTTAAAAGGAACAACAGAAGAAGTGAGTATTACAATCGGCATTGCCAACTCCAGGCTAAGGATTTCAAAGATCTTTATAAAGGCAAGCAAGTCAGTAGGGGCAAAGTTCCAATAAATCCTTTTTACTTCCAGTTATACATCATTTCAGGTTGGATTTTTATATGGTAAGTATGAGCAGAAAGGGTCTATTGACCATTATTCCATATTTATAAAATGAAATAGTTCCATTTTAGTTTAAAATATATTTTTCTTTTTAATAAGTTCAGTTTCCTAATTAACTTGGATAACTAAAGATTTAATTACTTGATTACTTCATTCATAGTTCCAGCATAATCACAAACAAAACCACTTCACTTAGTAGCTTAAAATCCAAAGTCAAGGTAACTCATAAAACGCACTCTAATTCCAGAAGAGGTGATCCTGGAAGAAGTCCTACTATAGAAGTCCTATAACAATATCCTAACAGAAGGCTATTGTTAAATATAAAAGACTGTCACTTGGAGCTCTTCAGCAGAGCTGATAAATAGAACAGCTATTAATAGAAAGGAGTAGTGAAGAAGACAAGCATCATGGTTTCCACATTGACCAAATCTTGCACATACTGTGAATATGTTAGCAAACACTTAACAACACAAGCACCATGGAGTTACAGTTTTAATGCCTTCTGGAGCTATGTAACATGTCATTATATTTTTACTTCAGTTTCAGAAGGCTTTCATATAAAAAAAAAAATTTAAAAATAATATATATATATATATATGCTTATAAACAAACCCTGATTGTTTCCACTTCACATTGATAGGAGTGCAGCTACTTTTTTTTTTTTCCTGAATGAAGGTAAATAGTAAGGTGCACCCCAGCCTTAAACAGATGTTTAGCCCACAAGGCCAAACTAGAACTACTCTGAACATCGGTGCTCAAAATCAACTGACCTCTCCTGACCCAATTCTACTGTTCTATATTACTTGCAAATACGGTATAAAGTATGGAAGGACAGCATTTTTAACTGAAAGCTCTGTGAGATCTTCTAGTGTGATTTAAGCTTTTAAGCAGCCCTATGCATTAAACACACATTGCCACTATAGGAAATAAAGCAAATACAGCAATTAATATAATTTAAAAAAAAAATACTCAGGTTCCAAACTTACTCTGGTACTTCTGAAGTGTTGTAGCTTGCATTTTACCCTGAACTATCCAATACATGTTATTTTCCACAAAAATGCATAGAATTTAACAGCATCCAAGGTTAAGGTAGAGCAGGCATCAAATTTACAGGCCAGACTTCGAAGTGCTCCTCCGACACGTGCCTTTCCCAAGCGAACAGCCCCACCAGACAAGCTGCAAATGAACAGAGCAGCACCAGCACAAGGCAGGAAGGTGAGGGAGTTCTGGCGTCCTCCAGCCAGAGGCACAGAAACACGGGCTCTGAGACACCCCCAGACTTGCCTTCTGCTCTTCCTTTAAGATCATTAATCCCCACAGTCGCTTATTTCAGATCTCATAAAACATTTAAGCTTTCTATTAGTCCCACAGGACACCCACTCAGCTGACCCCATACCAATCCCTCGGGCCCACAGCCTGTCCGCCAGACGGGTGCCTGCAGCAGGCCGCCCAGCCCCGCTGCGCACACCCGGGCCTGCTGCAGCTCTGCAGGGCAGCGGCCACCTCCCCTCGGCAAGCTTTGCCGGCCACCACCAACTTCGCCTTCCCTCCAGAGCTCCCGCTCTGCCTCGCTCACGGGCATGGCCCAGGCTCACGGTTCACCACCGCCACCAGCACAGCCTCCAGGACAGGCACGCATCACGAGCTGAAGAGGCCTGCCCTAAAAATTCCCTCTCCAAGCACCCAGTGACTTTATGCCTGTACCAACTGTAACTGCAGCTGGTTTCCATCACATGGAAAACATTTCTGTGATGGTACTCAAACCCAAAGTAGAAAAAAAGATGCCCTCAGCAGAGTGTATTAATTGGTACACACATGTTTATCTGAAGGAACTCCAAAGGGAAAGGAGAAAAATAAAATATCTGTTAGATACTTATGTCTAATGTGGAAACATTTTTAAGATCTGCATATAAAATAAGCAATAAAAAATTATTCTGATATTGTATCATTGCACAGTGAATGCAACATAAAAGCAAATGAAACAAAACTGGGTATTGAAAATGACCTTAGCTTTAGAGAATGCAAACTTCACAATAATTTCATATTCCATGTGACAGTTCATGTAAAGAAAGAACAACGATAATTCCCCTCCACCCCCCCAAACAAACAAACAAAAAAACCCACAGAAATATTCCCTATTTGGAATTAATTTGTCTAGATCTAATTTATAAATAATATGTATAATACTAATTATATTAATAAATCTATTTTGTCATTAGCCAGATTATCACATACACCCCAAACTCAGGAGCCCTCCTAATTTACTTTGCCTCCAGTGAAGAAGGGAAAAGAAGGCAGAAAACTTAACAGGTAACAGATCTGGATTTTATGACCACATTCAGAGCCTGAGCTTGTCTGAAGTGTCTTTTCACCGACAGCATTAACAGAGAACCCTTCCTGTGATGTCAACATCCAGCATGCAGTTTATACTCAAATGGTTTCTGACACTCCTGTATGTAAACCTTAGCTCTAAAACAGCTAAAAACAGCAAAAAGTTTGACATCCTGAGCACGAATATGCTTGAAGAAAACTGCCCAAAGGAACTCCAGCCACTCCTGCTCCAATGCAGTTTCAGTTTCAGCTTCTTTTGTTTCCCTATCTTTGCGTAATGTCAGAGACTGGATTTAAAATTATATCTGACATTGAGAATCTTAGCTCTTGAACACAATTTCTTAATTACAGCAGTATAAAATTATACCCTAGAAGCAACAGAAGTATCCTTTCTAGACTTATTTACTGGCAGCTAGCTTTAGCTTCTTAATGAGTTGGACACTAAAAACTCCTCAAGTACTACTGAGAATTAATTCTAAAAAACGATCCATCAGAAAACAAGAATAATCCTTGCGCTAGAGAGGACTTCTTACCTCCTTGAAAACATCTGAAGGAGTAAATATTTGAGTGCCAATGGGCTAACCAGAACACCCGCAGCCGAGAGGCTGCTTTACAGAAGCAGGGGCGCCTCGTGCTCCCCCAGGCCCGGGCAGGGGGCTGCCTGCTGCTGCTGGGATGCTGTGGGCGGATATTCGTGTTGGCCTGGAAGCCCCATCCACACCCTGTGCCTGTCAGCTCATTCCTTCTTAGAAGGACTGGAGAAGACGACAACTAAACCTTACCAAGATGAAAGTGCCCAGCACTTCCTTGGACCCCATTTTATCTGGGGAATCCATACGTGTACTCCCACCCCTTCCCACGTCCCTTCAACAGCTCCTGGGACAAATCCCACTTCCCCAGGTACCTCCATCCATGACTCCCCTGTCCTGCTGAGGCCAGGGGTGAGGCACTCAGCCACCTGTGAAGTGGCTGGCCATACCCTGGACCTGCAGGAGGCACCTGCTTTCCCTGAAGGGTCCTGTGCGGCTGCAGCACCAGCCCCACCTGAAGGCAGCAGGAGCATGAGCCTGCTGTGGGCAGAGCTACTGCAGGCACCGGCCGTGTCCAGGACCCAGCACCCTGAGAAAACGCCGAAAAGGGTTCTGTTTATGCATGGAGAGGGCTGGAAAGGCGCTGGCAAGTTTGGAACCCGGTGTCCTCAAAGCACCTGCAGATAACTCACAGAAGGATTTCGAGTGACTCTGGTTTTGGCTCCTTCACCTTTCCTGCTGCTAAAACACAGTAAGGAAAGCTAAAAATACTTTACTTTCTAAAAATGACTTTGCCATATAAGGAATAGCTATAGTTACCACAGAGATGTTATCATGCTGTCACCATAGAGAGGGGAGTTGGTCTATGTAACTGGAACGGGATGGACAGGGTCCTTGAAACGATCTTATGAAGCCAAGACTTTCACTACAGAACGAGTCCCCTGCACGTACCCTGGCTCTTCCTCCAGAGCTGCTTGAAGCAGAACTGGTGTCCATCACCGAGGCAAAGCTCGAAGTCCTCGTGCCAGCAGGAACTCGCTGCTGCGAGCAGCAAGCCAGCAGGAACCTCGCTGCTCATGGCACATGAGCTCAGTTCTTGGGTGCAATTCCCCTTGTCCACCACTCCCCAACATCATCCCCTGACACAGTCATTCCAGGTTCTGGAAGGCTTTTCTGAGCAGACCCATGAACGCAAAGGCCTGGCCTGGACAGAAGGGCCACCCAGGGGCAGCGGCACCCTGTGACTGCAGCGGCACAAGCGGCACGCAGGGCTGCCCCGGGCAGCAATCGCCCCTCTCACCCGGAACACCTGGCACGTGAGGAGCAGCCCACCCACCCGAGCTGAGGAGCCGTGCATTTGTGGCATGCATGCACCTATATGCATGTGCCTTTGATGAATCAAGTATCAGCAATTTTTATTTTTATTTTTTTAAATCAGTACACACATATTCCTTCTTCTTCTGTACTGTAGTAGCAAACCCTAAAACAGGCATGTCTTTATAACAAAGTATTTCATGAAGTGTTATTAGTGCCAGTACTTTAATACCTGACCTTTCTTCTCAACAATCAATCCAGAGAGACGAGTCCACTATTCAGAACCCATTTTGTCTCCTATCTTACTGTTAAAACACAGTAATGCTGAAAAGGCAGCAATACTGCTGCTAACAGACAATGCTATCAAATTCAGAACAAATATAATAAGCTCTGTTCCTCGCAATACAAAATGACACGTACTGATTTTTTCTAAAGTTCAATGAGAAAATGTCATCGGTATGGTTCTGAAAGATCTGTCCTATTTCAGCATGGGGTTTTGAAAATTACAGTCCTATTGCTCTATTAATAAGTGAACAGCAGAAAAAAATGCTAAGAGGAATGGTAGAGCAGAAAAATGAGGACATTTACAATGAGAGGATACCTAGAGAAACAGAGGAAAAAAAAAATCACTGCATAGAAGTCTGACAAAAAAACGTAAGTGATTAATATATTCCCTGAGCAGCCTCAACAGAAAGCTTTGCATTTGAGCTTTCAGTAAGAGATACAAAAGTATTGCATCAGAAGTAGGCAACACAATGGTTTTACATGAAGAAACCATCCGATTTTCAAAGCAGATCAACAGTGTAAGAAGCAAACAAACACAGAATCAACCCCCCTCTCCTCAAATCTGTGACCCTGACCAGGTAAACACGTGGAGCTAACAGGTCATATCCCTCTGCATTTCCTCAGAGACATCCTTCATCTGAGCTCCAAATTTTAGAGAAAGTACATTACCTGCATTTACCGGACCTGGTTTTAAAATCACTGATTTCAACAGACTTTTAATCAGTCAAGTTTTAGGGAGGTAATCAGTAACAACAGTGGCAATCACTTTAATTCTCCTAGCATACCGAACTTTTTATGCATTTCCTCATCTAAAGGATAAAAGGAAAAAAAAAAGATAATTTAATAAATTCCTGATAGGTCTACAGATATCATGGCTGCATATTCTATGCACACTGAAAACAGGAGTAGTTCTTCCCTTACATTTAAAAATCCAGTGGCAGAAAACACTGAATAGAGGAGTGGAAATCACAACTGCCATTTTAAAGCTAGGTAACACCCGCTTGTACAGTCATGAAATGTGTCAGCTCTGCAAGGAAGAACAGCTACACAGGTCACACTTTTAAGCGTTCTTTCTTTGCTTAGTTTCCAAATCGTTTACAAGCTGCCCACAGCAACAGCATCATTTATCCTGGAAGGTAACAGCCAAGATTTCTTAAACTGAGCATCCAGAACCATTTACTAAAATGCATATCTAATGGAAATTTTCAAATTAATCTTTCATGTATGAATAGTTTGAATATGATGCTGTTAAACTTCACAGTCATCCATATTCCTGTAGACTCTAAAAACCCAGCAGCTCTGTTTCAGTTAGATTCTCATTCTTCAATAATTGAAGCTCTTATTTTTAGCATTTCTCATTCCTTTCACTACACACAAAGCTTCCACGACAGCTTTCACGAAGTTCAAAAAGGACCATGAGATCACAGCTAGCCTATGATAGATTTCACTCACATCCTCATATATTGGCTGCAGAGGAATTAATAAGTTAAATATTTCTATTCTCAGCAGATTAGATTGTTGAGAAAAAACAGATGCTAGGAGAGCTGGAAGCATCACCACTGCCCAGGGCTCTTGCAATGTCTGGGAATTAATTCAGTGAAATAAGAATTAAGATGATCATATAAAGCAATCCACATGCCTTGCTACAGATAAAGGGGAAAAACACTGAAGAACTTTGCAAAGTCTATCTGCTGCCAAATGCGAAAATTAATTTAACCCCAAAACTTGTGAATAAAACATGTTGGCTAGGCATCTGAGAAACAGGTATATATGTAGAAATGGGAAAGTCTCGTAAAACAAGTCCAACACACTCTTCTTTTCCCATTGTCAGCAAGAAGGAAGGCTTCTCAGGCTATCTATCTCCTATGCCTATGTGTTTGCAAAGAGCAGACTACTTGTCCATTTGCCTCTCCAGTGCCTTGGGAATGGTTTTGATCTTATCTCCTCTGCAATCACTGGTATTTACTATCATGGAGATCTGCATCTTAGGATGAACCTGGAAAACAGCCCTGGATATCCAGTTGGACCTGTTTTCATTGTCCTGTTTTGACAATATTTACTTATATGAAAAAAGGAAAGAATCAGCTTACCAGTGAAGGCTGTTCTTCATATTTGAAAGAAATACAGAAAGGGAGAAAGTGGGAAGGAAAGATGGAAGATAAAAAAAAAAAAAAAAGGCTTCATGTTATTTCCAGATGTGTCAGGAAAAAATAGACTTTGACTGAAAAAGGTTGTTTTCTATCCATAAACACCAAGCACATCTCAAACAGGTAACATTTGTACCTATCAACAGTGTTTTATATGGAGTTTTGCTTTGCAGAATTTAACTAGAGATTTAATCTGTTAAGATTCACCATTTCCCACAGATAGCTGCTGCTGCTACCACTTTCCACAGAGAAGGATTTCTCAGGATTTCAGCAGACACTGACACACAACCACCTTTGCAGAAGGTGTAAAAACCAACACCAGCAGCAAAAGCAGCTCTGAACGTAAATTAGGAGCAGAGCAAAGTCACGCAGTGTTTAGCATCACCCTACATGCCAACTTCACACACTTAAAATAACACGCTCATAGAAGGCAAGAAAACTGCTGGATTAGTTTCTCGGGCTGCTGTGAGCTGCTCTAACTCAGAACAAACCCTGTCAGCCTGAGTGCGCCCCTGCCTTGGGACAAGGCCCCCGCTGCGATGAGCCGAGGCTGGCAGGAGCAGGGCACACGCTGCCCCAACCCTCCTGCTCCTGCAGCCCGCAGCACAGGGGCAGCACGCCAGGGACTGGCTGGGAGGCCACAAAATGTCCTCCGGCAGACACAGGCAGAAGACGACTGCACCAGCACCCATCGGAGGACTGGAAGGAGTTTACATCACTTCCTTGGAGTACCAAGAAACCTCATTTTTCAATCGTCACATCACCTACGAGTTAACAGCAACAGGGTTTCAAAATTAGCTCTAAGATGTTAATATTTTAGTAACGTTAATAACGTTGAGGTATCACCTCCTGTAGCCCGTGCTTTCTTTAACAGGAAAGGCAACAGCGCAGAATCACAAGAACAGACGTCACACTGGGCTGCTCTTCATGGGGGTGGCAGGAGGGGATGGCTGAGCTGACATCCTCTCTCCTGGGGTCTCTTCATCCCCATCCTCAGCAAAGCAGGAGGTAAGCACAGTGGGAAAGGCCACTCAAGCACATTAACTCTATCATGCAGGATATATCACCTGCACAGAAAACTTCAGTTACCTTACACGGGCTCAGGGAAACAAAGATCCATTGTAACTGTTAAACACTGCATCCCGTCACCTAAAATGCCACTTGCTGGTCAGTCTTTGACATCTCAGCTTTATCTAGGAGAGGCAATATACACACACCTCCATACAAAACATGAAGCAATGACTGTCTTGCTCCTGCATTTTTGTTATAAATGCATTTGTTATAAATACATTTTTGTTTAAATTATAACAGCCTTGGCCTGAAGATATGTTACATTCAACATTTATAGAATCACAGGACCATTTAGGTTGGAAAAGACCCTTAAGATCATTGAGTCCAGCCATCACCTAACACTACAAGTCCACCACTAAACCACATCCCAAAGCACCACGTCGAGACGTCTCTTAAACACCTCTGGAGATGGCAACTCCAGCACCTCCCTAGGCAGCCTGTTCCAATGCCCAACCATCCCCTCTGTGAATAAATTCTTACCAACATCCAACCTAAACCTTCCCAGCACAACTTGAGGCTGCTCCCTTTTGTCCTATATCCTCATGCACAAAACTTGATGAAGGCAAGCAAAACACAACAAAGATATCAAACTATTAGTATAAAATTTGGTCTATCAGTTTTTAAAAACCTGTCCAAGAAGATGGCTCAGAAAATTAAAAAAAAAAAAAATCTACTAGCACTTGCAGGTAGCTTAGTAGTAGCTAATAGCTACTAAAATAACACTGTAGTCATAACATCTTTGCTTGAAGATCAACTGAAAATTCGTATGATTTCTAAAAACACAATAAATTGTATCTGAATGCACTATATGTTCAAGAGAAGTTCACATGGAGTGCAGAAATGGAATAGCAGTGTTTTAAAAACACATGAGAAGTCCTTCGCAACCAGTAACCACACTTTGACCATTTTCACAGACCTCTTTTCAAGTAATTAACACACTTAAATAAGAAAAAGTCTTATTTCCGTGAGTATCTGAAAAAGGCATATTAATCCCTCACAGAAAAGGTCTTGTCAAAGCCTTAAAGGATTTACTAAGCATAATTGTTAATACTTTGCATGTCTGCTTTGATTACGTTTGACATAGTTTCCATATGGAAACTTGCACTGAATTTCATCAGGACATTCACTTTGTTTAAAATATCAATCCATCCAATGTAATAAATATTTGCAGATATAGGGAAACATCACCCTTGTGGGTTATCCTTACATAAAAGGGTGAAAATTCACACACAACTTCTCTCAACGCTTGCTATTTCCTTCTGGAATAATACACATCTTCTCATTCTCCACCCCAATTCTAAGCTGTTTCCCTTTGAAAACAGCTATTTTTGGTTCTCCATTTATATTTGTGGAAAATCCTTTTCTTTTTACTCATACTGAAAGCCTCAAGGGTTCACTACATTACAGATGTCTTTAGCTTAAAAAATCTCTCATCAAAACAAACAAATTATTTGACAAACTGTTGTTGGACATAATGGCCTCAAGCCAATCATCAAGTTACAAAAAAACATTTCCCTGTTACAGTCTTACCTTGTACGCAGTCCTACAGTGTCTGCAGTATTTAATGAAAACCACTAAATTGCTTGAGAAATGAAAGCAGCCATGTTAAGGACAAAACTTATGTGAATCATAATGTGAAATCATTTAAGTCATGGAATCATAGAATCATTTAGGCTGGAAAAGACCTGCAAGGTCATCAAGTCCAACCAGACACCTAACACTACCAAGTCTATCATTAGACCATGCCCCCAAGCGCCACATCCACACATCTCTTAAATACCCCCAGGGATGGCAACTCCACCCCTTCCCTGGGCAAGCTGTTCCAACGCCTAACCACTCCTTCTGTGAAGAAACATCGTCACAAATTCATACCTAACACTGCAAATGCCATTAAGCCATGCAGCTTTGAGGAGCCAATCAACTAAGTGCCTGCCTGGAAATACATTTGGAGATGACCACAGTTCGGAAACTGAAAAACCTACATCTCTCTCCTCTTCCTCAATCTGCGGATAAATCCATATAGAAAATGGTGAGATTCAGTAGTTTTAAAACACTGAGGAATAGGTTCAGGGCATCATGAAAATATACAAATAGAGAAACTAAATGCACTTTAAGCTTTTCTCTCGCTAAACAAAAGGATGTGACAGTTCACCTTCCCCGCCGATAGGAAGGACTGCCTTCAGCATAAATGATTACATATTGCTCCAACATACCAAATAATAAAAATCAGATAAAACAAAGAAAGATAACCAACTGTGATCACACTTGGGATCTGTTCTCTTTAGCTACTTGCTAGGTTCAAAAATGAGCAGAGTATTAACCTTAATTTAAAGACTGTTTTAAGAACAACCCACTCTGTTTTAAAAACTAAAAAAGTTTGATTTCCAGACATGCAAGTCACAAATATTGTTCCACCAGCACAATGGGCAGTTATTTGGTTCAAATCCAGAAACTCGTATGTTTTCATTTCCACATCACCTCCAATGCTCCACGACAGAAAGCACCTAATGCTAACAGAAGTGACCGCTCTTGCAGAAACAGTGCTCCACGCAGCGTGCTCCGGCTCACGGGAAATGAGCTGCTCACATTCAGGGCTGAACTTGCTCAAGTCAGCAAGTTTTTGTTGTATGGTTGCTGTCAGAAGTGAAGTCACTTCTCCATAATTGCGGAGAATGTCTACACAGAGTTTAAAAAAGAACAGCAACTTAGGAAAGAAAAAAAAATAAAAGAAAAAAACAGTTCACAGTTTACAGATGGCAAGCAGTGCTTCTCATGGCTAGAGATTCAAGAGATTCAAGGAGCTCTTGCCAACTGAAGATGGCAAACGTATTTCAAACAACATTCAATTAAATAAAACAATAAAGACCAGGTAGAACAAAAATAGCACATCTTCGGTTTTTAAGGCTAAATCTGCTGCTATCAATGCTTATGGAGAACACGCAAGTAAATGAACAAGATGCAGCAATAAATTCCAGTTGAAGTCTGAAGCACCATTAAATTAAAAAAGGTCATATTTTTTTGGTGCCTGGGCTTCATGCTCTGCAATTTATCAGACAGAGATCAGTAAATCTCTCACAAATAAGGCAGTTGAGATAAAGGCCAATTCAGACAACCGTACATTTATTTTTTTATCAGTATGCCTGTTGACCTGTTGAATTACTTTAAAAATAGTACAGTGTTTTATGCCATTAATTGGAAGCATCCACAGCAGCCATTTTCAGACTCCTGCAAAGAGTAGAGGCTTTCTAAAAACTGGTCCTTACCATCTTTAATATTTACATCCCAAGCCAACAGCATGCTGGACCTCGTCTGCTAACAATCTGCTGATACAGATCATTGACATCCTACTGACGGTGCAGCCATTCACTGAAGCAATCTCACCTATACTCTCAGTTACATTACACAAGCAAAACCTCGTATTATTATTACAAAATAAATATATATATCTATAGCACACTCTCTACAGGACTAGATATCTATAGCTCTGCTAACTCAGCACATGGCAATTATTTACTTGTCAGGTGCACAGGAAATTTAAATGAGCTTTGTTAATGCCACATCTGTTGGCATTTGCTTTGCATTTTTTCCACAAAGTAAACAGTTTACTATACTCCAGGTTTTGTACCAGGCAGTAAATTTTAGGCAGGTTTTACGAACCCTCTGTTTTCACACACTGAGGCCATCTTCCCAGAAGACACTACCATTTACTATGCATTTGTAGTGCAAACTACACTTATCACCAGGCTCTCCATGTGCCACAGTCACTATACTTAATGCAGGTCTGTTGCTACTTCCATTTTAGATTTCTAAATGGCTAGTAGATCTCGCAACAAACCTTGGAAATACTCCCCCAACACAGCTGCTGACAATTTCAATCTTAGCCATCTCTGGAGTTCAGGTATTAATAAAAGTAAGAGAAAAGGTACAAGAGAGGCAGGAAGGAAGAGCGCTGTTGCAGGAGAACACTGCCACAAAATCTACGTTATCCTTCAAATCCAGCTGAGGATGACAAGGATTGAAGAGCTGTACTATTGCTCTAGTAGTACATAGGAAGTTCACCGTGGCAGGATTTAGCATCACCTGGTCATGTCACATTTGCCTAATGTTCCTCGTCAGCAGGCAGTCCCTTTCAAAATAATTTAAAAACCACAAGACAAACATGTTTCTAAACTCCGGAGGTAATCAACATCACCCTGTTCACTATGTACTTGTTCAAGACATCACAGCATGTATGCAAAGCTGCCTGCGCAGTACCCTTCATTCCCAAAATGTAATTAAGGACAAAAAAAAATTAGATGTAAATGCACAGAGCAGCACCAGTTTTCAGACTATTTCTGTACATCTCTTTCAAAGCACTTGTATCAAGTTTCCACCATCACTACCAAAACCCCTCGAACCAATAGGAAAGGCAACAAAAAGCTGCAATTCACAGAAAGTTTTCTGAACTGAAAGAAGAGTCTGTAACACTTAATTGGGAAGGGTCTGTAACATTTAATTGAGGTACTGTTTCAGAAGTTCTATGCATTGTCTTAAGAAACAAACTGCATAGCCTCTCTCTAGCTAACTTTTATGACTTCCCATTGCCTATGTGGTTTAATACTTTCAAGAAGCAAATTTGCCTCACTTGGTTCAGTAATCAGAAGAAAGCTGTTAGAGCCTCCTGAAAGCACTCCAAAGACCACACCAAAACAAAAAAGCATACGCCTGTTTTCCCCAAAATATTCATTCAGCTTGAATTCAGCTTCTTCCTTCCACCTTTGAAGGAAGTGAAACAGGGTGTAAGCTTTCCAGAAGCAGCCAAGCGCCACCGTTCAATTACCAGGCAAATCACCCTAGAGTACATGTATGCTGATGTGTGAGATCCTTTATCAATAAATCCTAGTACTCAAAACTGTATTTTCCCTTAAATACTGAACCAAGCACTTTGGGAGGGGCTTATTAAATGCTTTTGTAAAAGCACACACTTCACCCCAGTGGTAAGTCATAGCCAGTGTTTAGATAGATATGAAAAAGTGAACTAAATGAAATCCATTGATTTCAAATGTGTTTTAAGTCTACCTACTATATTTTCACATTATGATTCCCTTGCTATCCTAGAGAAAAATACCTGCACAATTCCAGTAATTTTACAGAAAATATGATTATACTAAAAATGACGTACATCAATTTGGGTATGTGAATAAAAAGGATACGTTGTCCTGAAACGTCAGAGAACAGGAAGCTCAAGAACATCTCTAAATGGCCACCATAAACATCTCATTCTTTACCTTAAAAAAATGCCAATGGGGGAAAATTCCCATTTTAAGCAGGGAAAAACTTGAGAAATGAAACAGAAGACATGGAATGATTTAGTAAGTTGTTTGCATGAATGTCATGTTCCAGAAACATTCTTGGATATTCTCACATTAAAAATAAACAACCAACAAGCAAAAAAAAACACAACATATACCTTCAGAAATTTTCATGCTTTTTTGTATACCCATTTAGTGAGAAAAATCAGCGATTTCCATGTCCGTAAAATTTTTGAGTTCACTGGTTTGATTAAGAGGTTTTGGAGGTTCTGTTAAGACAAAGTACGAACTTCAGTTATGCCAGGATCTCAAAATAAAGTCTGTTGGGTCTTTGTTTGGTTGGTTTTGTTTTGTTTTGTTTTAAACTATGATACCCTTGAACCTTGTGAAAATTTAAAGTGACTGCAGGAATTTCCCTCATAACTTCAGAATAAAGTTGTCGCGGGATGATACAATTCAAGGAAACGCATCTGCACATTTCAAGTGAATATAATTATAATTCTATCGAACAATTCCCGATTTTCAACAAAAGCTCTAAGGAGCAATAGAATATAGTTAAGTGTTCCAAGTATTTACAGTTTCTTTAGCAAAGCCAGCTTTTTATCAACGGAAAAAGGAAACCCACTAAAGGTTTATTTAGAACAACAACAACAAAAAAAAACATTAACAATATTCCTTCCAAGCATGAAACTATACAACACTGAGCATTTTTTTTTTAATCAGACATCTCAGATCCAGGATATTCATTAAGATATCTGTATTTGTGTGACATCCCAGTGAAATGGCTGTGATTCCGAATAGAAACAATGACCATTTTTCTCTGCTCCAGCCCTTATTCCCCTCTTCTTAATCCCACTACAGGAGCTGAACCTAAAACTTGCATACAACTCAGAACATAGCAGTCTTCTGCACATTTATGGTGCACAGCACAGTGGGGTCACCCAGCCCCAAGCTTTCAGGATAAAATCACACCTGTTGACTTCAAGAAGCAAATATGAGACAGCAAAGAATTCACATAGCTATATAAAAAATGTTTTTGTTTACAAGTTATTGATCATTAAGGAAAAGCACAATGAGGTTTTCTAATGAAGATTCTGGTAATATTCCCTCCTTTGAGACGCTGCAAACACCAAAACTGCTTTTGAGCTTTGAGACTGTAAACTCCAACTACGCCACATGAATTACCATAAATACAAACAGCAGTTACCTTGCTTTGCATTATCAAATGATTTGAAAAAAAAAAAAAAAAAAAAAAAGGAATAGAATAGGAATATTCATTTTTCAATACTTTTTTGGTGCTACAACAACACCTTCTACAAATTCTTAGTTCTTTGTTACAATCATGCTTCAAGTAACAGTTACATTGCAAACACCACAGCAGATACAACTGAAACACAGCAGCGAAGCAGCCATCCTGCTATCTAATCACTTCCCATCACTCAGTCTTTGCTGCTGCTTCTTTTGGGGTAAAAATCCATATTCATTAGGTGTCAGCGAATCCTGTACATTCACTGTTCTTCCCATCCCAGTCACTTGTGGTTGTGTTCTGGCTCTGGTGTTTTTACCACCTCAGCAGTTCTGAAGTAATCGAGAATAGCATATTTATTCACTACTGAAGTGTCAAAAGAAAAGAAAACAAAGACAAATCAAAACTGAAATCCTGACTTAGAGGCTTCAGTATTAGCACGCTCCAGGCACAGGCGGCAGCGTTCAGAAGGCTCTGAGAGCTGCTGCCCACCCTGTGCTTCCCAGGTTTGGGGGAGCAGAACAGCCTCTGCTTTCAAGCGCATGTACTGCGGCGCCTGGACCTAAGTCACCCTTCAAAACATCTGGAGAGTCCATGGGCTCTATCAGGTGCGCTTTGGAGAACTACACCAGGCCAATGTTTAGCAATGGAAATACACCATTACTACTAGATTCATCAAGAGTTCGTGGAGAAGAGGACTTAAAGAGCCCGATGTTTGCCGGCTTTGAATGCTCTGCTAACATTTAGCCAAAGGCAGTACCACTGCCTGGCCAAGCCAGGGAGAAACACGACCCTCACAGTTCTCTGTAGGGACACAGGGTCTTGCAGCACAAGAGCGAAAAACATCAATAAAAGGAATCTAAAAATTCTCTATGGGAATACAAGAGTTTGGGGAAGTTGCAGAGCCAGGAAGAAAAAAAAGTCTATCAAGGGAAACTTCATGAGGTATGCGACCTCATTTTTCATACCATACTCTTGCTTACTCTCTTGTAAACTGAATGAACACACTGCGTACAAATTTAGACTTTTATTCACATATTTCCTTTGAGACTTAACAGCAAGCATAAACGGTGTTCTCAGACACATGGTCTGATTTTTTGGATGGTCCTTTTGGGACTCAGAATTTGGACTCGATGGTCCTTGTGGGTCCCTTCCAAGTTGGGATATTCTATGATTCATGATTTACGATAAATACATCAAGACATTTTTAGTTGCCATGAATTACCAATCATGTGGGTAGAATACATGATGGCCCCTAATGACTTTTTTGTAAATCATTTAAACTAAGCTGTATTGTTACTCCTTAGCTGCTGAAGATTAAAGGAGATGCCTGTGAAAACACGTACAAAGTATATTCACAAATATTAAATTTGATAAAGATAAATTTCAGGCAACAACATGACCCTCTCACAGAACAGTAAACAGATTTTATGACCAGCATTGAATGAACACCAGACACAACAGACACCTTAGTTTCTTTGAGAAACAAAGCCTCCTACAAGACAGTAAACAAGCAAATCGAGAAGGATATCCTCAGACTGCACAGGTAACTTGGAAAAAGCCTGGGTGTAACCACCTCCAAGAGAGGTGTTCTCCCAACAGAGATGAGTTTTCCTGTGAACAGGAACCAGTAACCTGTTTTGTTCTCTGAGGAGGGAGATAAGAGCTTCTCAGAAGCACGAGAATTCATACTTTCTAGGACAGAGTAACAGAGGAAATACATGGCTCAGCCAAGCCATGGAGGCAACGAATGAACAACCCTGCAGAAAAGGATACCAAGAACAAAATTACATTAAAGAACTAAATTACATTAAAGAACTTTGTTGAGATTAAGTAAAAGGTGTAGCAGTCATCAAACACAAATAATTTGATATTTAGTAAGGTTACCTAAAAAAAAAAAAAAAAAAAGGTATTGCTGCCTTTTTTCCTAAAAATTGTTATGCCACAGAACAAATGAGAATCAGCAACAGTCTTGTAATCAAACAAGCTTGGATAAGGTGTGTTGCTCCAGCCCTGAAAAACATTGCCAAGTTTATGAAAACAGACTTGCTGCAGGTGTCCAGTAGAAGATTTTGGGTCACATCCAGTTCTTGGAAGTGAGCTGGTTCATCATATCATACTACTTCACCCAGTCCTTTACCAGTTCATGTGTCTGGCAACATTTGAAGTCTGGAAAAAAAACAACCAACTTCCATTTCTTCCTCCAGTAAAAAAAAAAAAAAAAAAAGTGTTACAGTAATTCCAGATAGATATTTTTTCACTTTGAACAACTTTTAAAAAGTGCTTTGAAAGGTGATGCTATGGACACAAACAGCCAATATCTTCATCAAAAAGAACCCTGCTTGTGCAAATCCACTGCAATGATAACCAGTGAGAACTGTATTCCCAGCATTATAGAGGTATTCACTGCCCTGTTAGTGCTACAAAAAGCTGCATTTCTTTCCCTAAACTAGAATTATGAAGTAATTAAGATATAGCTGGATGCTGGCTGATGGCACTTAATGAATACAGAATTCTCTCAAGTGATTTTTGAAAGACTTTTTTTAAAATGTTTGGTTGACACATAAACAAACACTGCCAAAAAAAGTTCAGCATACATTTCTGAGATGTTCCTATGGGAAAAGTTGTTTTGCTTTTCCCACTGGGATTGGTAAAGCCTCTAAAATTAGAGAGTTAGCCACACCATAAATGCAAAAACTTAAAAACAACCTCCCACGGGCTCACTTAAAGGACTTTAAAGAAGGAATTCAGAATTACGTAGAGCTCACAAAGCCTGCCTACCGCTCACTGTCCATCTACTGCAGAGCTAGGGCTCCTAACAGCATGGCGTATCGTCGCGCAGAACCCATTAATACTCAGTGGCTTGCCAATATATTCCAAGGCAATAAAAATCTCTTTTCAAGAATGCAATGGAAACTGGAAGACAAGGAGAGAACAAGTAGAGGCATCTCTACCTCACACGCAGTACAACAAATGAGTTTTTGATGCAGCACGTTCCCATGGCACCTAATGCCTGTGATCAACCGCTCTTTCCGCGGTGTATTAGTGAAGGCTTTCAAAGAGATACGAAGTTTCTAGAAAAAGGCAATGTTACTCAACATCTTATTAACAGGATTTGTAAACCTCACTAAAACGCAGACTGAGACAGCACATCCTTCCCTGCCTTCACTTACTCCTGTAGCTCTTCCATTTTATTATTTTTTTAAGTCTATTTAAAGAGCTAATTTTGTCATTCATTTGAGCTTGCATAAGCCACAGAAACCTCTTACTAAACAGGAGGTTCATATAGCTTGTATTAACTAACCCTTTGTTTAGCCAGGAACTTGTGCAGTAATAAAATGTGGTGCATGCCCGTACAAGCTGTGTTGAAATCAACATGGGATGCTTCTCTGCCTTCCTCAGGGTAAGTGGGAATGAAAAGAATCATCACCCTGGGTCTCATCCACGAGCCATATTGTCCTGTTACCCGACTCATACAGAGCTAGCCAGACACAAACACAGAGCCTTGTCAGAGGCGATCATCCTACCATCTCATCCAGTGAGCTGCTCTAACCTGGCTCCTTACCATCCGAACTGCTCCCCTTACCATCTTGAACCTAGCAGCCTTCACAGCACCCTGCTAAAGCAAAGCAGAAACAACACCTCCAGTTTCCCGAGGGGGCACTGAGACACTGTGTCCACAGCGTGTCACAAGCAGGATCTGGGTGCAAGCTAGCTGGGGTCACTCAGGATGCTTGTGGCTGAGCGCAAAGTAAGCCATGGCTTCCCCGGCCCGACCACCCTTCCTCCTGATAATAACTGGAAAATGCCTTTTGCCCTGAAGCAAGGGGTTTTACCTTTTCTCTAAGTTCTTTTGAGAACCTGACAAATTCAGGCCAATTCCACAATAGCCTCTCTACACCATTTTAGTACATCTCTGCATTTTGTCAATTACCAGCGTCCCCAGACAACAACCTGCAGCAACGAGTTCTGCGGTCTAACACTGTTGGTTCTGAACTTGTGCTTCACTTAATGCCATGTATTTTGCGTTGCAAAGAAATGCCCAAAGAACCTCGTTTCAGTGCCATTCAGTACACTGCACTCCTGCTCCACTGAAAAGAGATTTGCACGGCTTGTGTGTGCACATCAGTGAAACATTACATACCAACTTTTTTTTTAATGCTGGTTCTCTGAAGCTTGAACAAACGTGGGCTCCTCCAAGTGACTAAATACCATGCTGCTGATGCTTCTGGAGTTGTGGAACAGCAAGCAGCAGACAGGCGTTGAGAGCAGGAGGCAATTCTGGATTCTTTCTTTAAACTCTTTAATAGGCAAGTTTAAGCAGGATGACTTGGGTTTCTGCATCTCAGCTGAACATGTTGTGTTTGGTACCACAGGGAAGGAAAACACCCAAACAGCCTCCCGTTGCTGCCTCCAGTACTCCTTATTCACACTGATGCTCTTTTCCTGTTTGTCTTTACCAGCACATTTTCCAATTGCTGCCAGTGACTTTTCCATGACCCAGGTCTGGTTGGCCCCAGCCTTTCCCAGAGGGAAGGGCAAGGGCTGGCCTCCTGCCCAGAGGCATTGGCCCCACGATGCCCCAAAGAGCCATGGCACATGCAGCCTGCCACACGCCGCCGAGAGCTGCTGAGCGACCGTCGAGGCGGTGGCAGGCCCCACACCAGAGGGCCCAGGCACCCGCAGGCGGCCGGGGATGGCGACTGGGCTCGGGAGCTGTGACCAGGCGCAGCTCCTCCGAACACCGCCATCAGCGGCCTTGTCCGCCTCAGCACGGGGTGATGAAGTGCGTGACTGCAGAGACAGACCTGCCTTAAACCAGGGACAGGCGTGTGAGGGGCAGGCAGGGCTTCCCTGTCTTTAGATGCTCCCCATTCGTGAAGCTCGGGTTCGTCAGGGGCCTCCACCAGACGCCTCAGCTCTCACCCAGCTCAGTCGCAGCACCAAGCCCCAGTTCCATGAAGTGGCTGTACACTGGAGGCAGATTTTTAAATCCCACCATGTTATGGTTCTGCTTCCTCTCTGGAAACCACGCTTTCATCTGCTTATGGGGCTTTTCTACTCCCACTACAACTTTGTATCATATTAAATCCTCTCCTTACAAGAGTTTTTGCCTGATTTGTGACAAGGTGCAAGAAAAGACCAGAAGGCCATTTACTCCGAGGTGAAAATACTGAAGACAAGCCAGAATGTGAAAGGAAAATCCTGCTAGTCACAAGCCACAACTTAAAGTGAAAATTCTTCCAATCACAACTCTGAATGTGTAAGTGCATCTTGCAGCTGTAAGTATCACCTGGAAGTATGAGAACAGGCCTTACACTGAACTAAAGCTTTATAATTATCTAGGTATCAGTAACAGTCATACCATCTAGAAGCTATTTCAGACAGCATTTACATCACCTATATATACCATGACAGAAAGCTTTCAGTGCTGTCTTTTTTTTTTTTTTTAATTACTTTTCTTAGACTTAATTTTCTCCTTGCATAGGACACTATCTATTAAAACTGACTAATGAAGACAAGCACTTCATTACTTGAAGGCACTAATGAAAAGACTTAATTATATAGGACTTCAAAATATATAAAAGCAATGATCACTTTAGGTTGCTACCAATAAATGGTTTAATTTTAGTATCTTTTCCTATTAGAAACTGAAGCGATGAAATAGTAATATTACATTAAATAATGTACAAGTAACACAAACAGTACTGAGAAGAACATGTTGAATAACTACTGTGTACCACTAGAAAAAAGGCAGTAAAAGAAACATTTTGCTTTTAATACTCACTCTTCCCCAGCCTGATGATTACTGTGCTTACAGTAGCCTTTCCCACAATTTGAAATAACATATTTCCTCAGACCTTTAATCAGAGGAAGATTCCTCATAACTTCAATAATAGAAACCCAGAAAGGATGTTCGGTCAATTCAGCGATAGGCTGCTCAAGCTGTGACCAAGGCAGAAAGACCTGTCTTTTTTTCATCCTGCAACTGCTTCTTATTCTCTACTAAAAGAGTGAAAATAGTGTTAGAATTCCACCAATGAAGACATATTTTGGTAACTTCCACATACTGAAGTATTAAGACCGGCCTTGCAGTCAGACCTGCCTGCCTTTTTTCTTTTTCCCAAATTAAGATAAAAGTTTAGAGGCAGAGGACAACAGTAAAGCCACGATCAAAGAGGCTGGCCTTTTGGGGCTGGGGGAGGAGACATCTCTCAGGGCACATACTGAGAGCTACTCTATCTTTCCAGATACTTCTGTAATTTTATTTCCTCTTCTCACATGGATGCCGAGGAATCGCGTGTCGGTCTACCCTTTTAGAAACGATGCTTTGAGTTTAAACTTGTGGAATCACCATTTTAACAGGCAGCAAGATGCTTGTTGCATTAAAGGCAGTGAAATGGCATTTAGAAGCCAAAAATAAAGTCCCCACACTAAACATGCAACCGTTTGTAACAACGGAGTGATTTAAATGGTAGTATGTTTTTCTGGCTCTGCCTTTACCAGGCTTGTTATCCGGATGCTGCTGGGGCCCCGAGGATATGCATTAATAAATTAGATCACTCTACATGTGCAGTCAAACCTTGCTGCAGCTGTGCAGCTCCTATATTACGGGGCAATAAACAACGTATTCAGTGCAATCAACTTTACTTATGTCTCAAAATCCATCAAGAAAGCAAAATTGCAAATGAAAAGGCTGCTTTTCTCAGAGACATCCTCACTTTAAATAATAAATGAGGAATAACCTGAGAGCTTTCAGGAGGAGGTAAGTATACACAGGACAAGAAAGGGGGCAAAACACATTTGAGATGAAAAGAGGAAATACATTTGTAGGGGGTGGAAAATACAAGCAGCATGAGGATATCAATGACAGGAAAGGGAAAAGTAAATAAATGGCAAATCAGCCTTTTACGAAAATCATAAGATCCGAGGGCTTGATTTGTATTCTACATGAAACCTTTGAAGTCAAATTCTGTGGCAAGAAAATTTATGATGAGGACTTTGAAACAGGCAACAACAACAAAAAAAATACTTTCATGAGAGTGCTAGCACAACTAATGAACTAACAGATTCAAGTGTAGAACATTCTTCCTATAGTATCCAATTCCCATTGTAATTTCACATTCAAACATTTTGGAAATTAAATCCTCTTAAGCCATCACCCTGATACACTGACAGTTTGTGGAAACCCAGCAAGTTACAAACTGCTAACTCTACTCCACGTGCTATAAAACCACAGTAACAGAAAACTGTAATCATACAATGCACTTTGCCATTATTAATTCTTCATGTAAACATATGTTCTTGCTGCTAATGATAACACTTAATCACGATGAGAGGAAAGATGGTCTACAAGATAATCTTCTGAATTTCCTGCTTAAGGGAGGCTTCACAGCCTCCTAATTAAAACCCTTTTGCTTAGAGGACTAAAAAATCTGCTAAAAAAGAAGAACTGTTATTACTTGTTAAAGGAAAAAGGATATTTTTGAACATACAGCTTCATCTTGGAGGAAAAAAAATCCCTCTGCATTGCCTGCATTATTATTGCTCCAAACTTCTTCAGTAAATCACAAAAAGTGCTTTTAAGTTTAAAATGTATGCGTACACACACTAATGTATCACTGCTTTACTTCTATCTTATGCCTACAATAGGAATTTGCTCTGCCCTGTAACTCACTCCCAGCCACCACAGCTTCCCACCCGTTACAGGACAGAAGGGAAGGGCTCAGCAGGACGGTGCAGCCGCTGTGCGAGCCCAGCGGGGAGGCAGCCCCGGAGGAGCCCCCCAGGGGGCTGCGCTGCCAGTGCACAGCCCAGCGGGCCTTCGTCCGAGCCAGGGCACCCAGAGCTGTGCTCCTCAGGAAACACACCGAGAAGACTAACTCACTATGAACACTTAGCTCTTCTTCAAGCAGGCTGCAAAGGATTTAAGCAAGACCCTGTCAAAACCACACGCTTGCGAGTGCATCGCTCCTGCTGTACATCGCTGTCACCTACGGACTACACGAAGAACAAGCTACCAGCTGGTGCAACCCTCTCCCCAGCTATCCTACTGTTTTTTCAGAACATGACTATACAGCAATGACTTGAAACTGCTTATATCTGGAAAAAAAGGTTTTTTGCAACAATGACTAGCATGGGCATCGGTGCTGGTGCAGCTCCATCAGACCACCTCAGCCACTTTGGCTGTCCAGGCAGATATCCATGGCTCACCTGTAGCCACAGAAGCAAAACAAAACAGGAGGCAGTGAAAGAGTTTCAAACCAAGACACCTTCAAACCAAGGCACCTTCTCACAGCAGTAGATTAAGAGTTACATGCAAAGTGAGGGCGATCAGCAGACGTACTTCAATCACCACGCTGGGCCACCACTCAGCTCTGTTCAGCTGCACATCTGGGCCGACAGCTGCACCCTGCAGGTAACGTGTTACCAACAGTTCTGTTCTCAAGATACAATGGATCCCTCAGCTGTTAAATAAAAATAGTAAGACCAAAATGCACAGGCACTGCAAAAGGCAAAAGAAACATTTTCTCCTCCCCATCATCATCTTTGTATATATAACTCAGGAAGTTTTAGAATTCTGATCTACCTCAAGATTTCACCTGTTGCAGGGGCATTTAGAATTGAGTAAAACAAGACTTCCAAAAAAACTACATAGTTTCTGCTGTCCTTAAGCTTAAGAAACATGTTGATTTGAGATTCTGCCATAGAAAACCAAACAAACTGAAGAAGGTAACAATGTTTAAGAAATTACCAGTGGTGCATGCACACACACACACACACACACAAAAACAAACACAGAAAGACACGACAATAACCAGAAAATACAAAGTGACAGAGGCAGAAATAGGGAGAAGGTATAGGGGACTTTTTTTAGGGTCCCTATAAGGGAGATCACTGAAAAAGGCTTTTTCAGCGGCCTTCTATGTTATCACTCAAGAGTATGTATTCCTAAAATGGAAGTCCTCAGTTTGAGAGCACAACTTTACAGCATCCCAGAAAGCAAGCCAATAAACAACACGGGATGTCGGCGCGGAGCCCTCCGGAGCTGGCCATAGCTGCTGAACGCAGGCTCGCACAGCGCTGCCGCGGGAAGCCACGGGGAGGGTTTGCACGCCGGCCAGGGCAAGGGCTCCTCGCCCAGCTACCTGCAAGCTTTGGGAGAACCATAAAAAGACGAGTTTATTCCAAAGCACATGAATCCACCAACAAAACTTGAGCGGGACCCTCCTTGCTCTTCTCTTTACCATTCTTCTTTCAGAATTCAATTCCTCTTTGTCTTTCCTCAGCCAGAGATTAAAAGTTTTCACTAACCCCTCCTGATCTGCAAGGTGCCTAAAGTCTCAGTTAGCCCCGCTGCATCTAGCAGAAATACTCCCCATACATTTCAGTATCTCACAGAAACATTGCCTGTATCTGGGCATATTTGTTTAGTTTTCTCTTCCATTCCAGGTAACATCAAAAGAGCCTGACAGTAAGGATGGAGTAAGTGCTTCTCATCCATAAATGAGATGATCTGAAGAAAAGAAGGTGCCTTAACTTGCAACTTATTTGCAATGTGCTAGTGTTGATACCTACTTAGAAACTGCGGCAAGATGGAAAATGCGTTATGTTATATTTGAACTGTTCACAAAATTCAAATAGTTCTTCCTAGATGGAAAAAATAATAGAAAATAAAATAAAACCCAACCCAAAACCAAACACAACAGAAAAACACCACCCTTATCTCTATCACCTAACACCAACTCAGTCCACAGATATCTAATATCATAATAAAACTACAGCCACTGTTTCACGATTGGAAAATTAAGCTCAGATGCGATAAAAACAGACTTCTGCACAGTGATCACTAGATAGAAGTGCTGTTTTTAAAAATGATGATGGGAAGTATTTCTACTTCAAATTCAGTCAACAGATTTCTAGTTTTAACGGAAATGAAGGGTATTCCAAGTTCACACTCAGAGCAATAAGCATACTCATAACAACGCACACGGGACTTGGAACAAAAGATCCCCCCCCGCCCGCTCTGTATGAGGGAGGCTTTCACCCAGGAGTGCAGGCTAAGGCCACTTGGGAATGTGAAAGCTTGCTGCCCTACCTAGACACTGACACATGAAGGCCAGTATTTGGTACAGTCATAAAAAATGCAGGTTGCACAAAAAGAATAAAATAAACAGAGAAGCAAGGATAGCAGTGCTATCAGCCATGCAGAATCACAGAATATCCCAAGCTGGAAGGGATGGAACCAAGAGGATCACTCAGTCCAACTCCTGACTCCCCACAGGGCAACCAGAGAGTTGAACTGTATCATCACCATCATCTAAAGACTTTGCCTATCCGTCCACCTTTTTATTTTTTTTAAACTAATAAAACTACACAATCTGTTTAGCTTTTACCTTTCCTTCCATCTTGCTTTGTTTCTGACCTAGGGTTGTCCTCTGAATTTAGGAACGACACTTATCTCCTGTCAAAAAACGACTACATACATTCAGTGGTAAGAAGAAAGAAGGAAACATTTTCAGAAGTGCCCACCTAACTTGGGCTCACTTTTTCCAGTTTGAATGAACTATTTCCCAGCCCAATCAGAAGTATTGGAACTTAAATGGCTAAGTCTGCTAGGCACATTTGAAATTTTTAACCTGAAAATCTACACACGGAGGTTTAAAACAACATGGATTGCTAGTCATCTAAAACTGAAACAGTGCTCACGCTTCCAAATCATGTGTTTTTGATAAGCCTCCTACTCTAAGGTGTTCCTTCAATATTTGCAGCTGCGCCCTGCTAAATACGAAGCAGACAGTAACAGAACTTCTGAGACAACAACAAAAATTAAATTCCGAAGATCACCATCTGCCTCCACCAGCAGAAACAACCAAACCTCGTTTACTACATCAGAATTTAAGGTCACGACTGCACCAACAATTAAATATGTGCTAAGGAGAGTTTCCCCAGCACACGCATTGGGAAGGGAAAGGGGTCTGTCTGCACACAGGTTCTAGGTGCTGGCCTGAACAAGGGACCGATGTGCCTCCTGCAAGTCGTGCCCGTGCCCCCGCCACGCAGCCTGCTCTGCCCGCGGTGCGAGGCCTGGGAGGCCGCAGGGCCCCGCTGACGTGCTCTGACCGGGCACGCGGGGTCTCCTCGCAGGAAGCTCTCGCACTTCAGCTCAAAGCATTTTATTCAGGCTTTCAGCACAATTTTCCATCTGCAGCAAATAGCGTGGTCACCCCTATGCAGCTCTGGGGAAGGTGAGCTCACAGTTTGATCATGCCCACAAGCCCCAACCATTAGCTCACACAACTCCCAGTTCTTTGTCCTAAGGGAAACACAACAGCATTAAGCCATTGAAAAGTAACTGAAGAGAACAGAAAGGATATAGCAGATAAAAAAGGCACTTGGAAGTAATTAACACCCTATGCAGTGCAGGCAGCGAAGTGACAGGTAGATTCAATTTGCGGCCACCAGGCTCCTTGAAAGGTCAATACGAAATCTTGCCAGTGCAGCCAGAGGAAGCAAAGAAAGGGAGGAAAGGAAAAAAAGGGGGGAAAAGGGGAAATAAAAAGGGGAAGGGGAAGGGGGGGGGGGGGGGGGAGAGACACTGGCTCAAAGAAGCACTGACCCACAGGTAACATGAACTCCTTCTGCTGTCAGCAAGAGTGGACTGTTATAAAAAACAGGAAATATTTCTACAGCAAGACAACCATTAAATGCTTAAGTAAATACAAAAGCACCAAAAAACCAAATGCATTCATATTTATGAAATGCATTTGTTGATCCAATATTTGTAGACCTAAGAAATATTGCATTAACATTTTTAATGGAGGTGTTGAACTACTTGAGGAAAGAAGCCAACCCAGCACGGTCCCTCTGTGTTGATGGCATGTTTATGCATGAGTTCCCAGGTCAGTGCTGCAATGGGCTATTCCTGGATGTGGATGGATGGTGGGAGCAAACCAGCACATTATCGTAACTTGCTTCTGGCAGGCAGAAATCAGAAACCAGCAATTCTCTCCTCCTGGCACAAGCGTAGCCGATCAGCCACACCAGCGATCTGCACCAGACTATCCCACCCAGGTGAAGCTGCCTACCAAGGATGTTTTAAAACCAAACCCTTCTGAAGCACAAACCGTGTTGCTGCCACACAGCAGCACACAGGCTGCTTCAGACAAAGCAGGATCAGACTCATCACAGGGCTGGTGCGGGCCGGGAGGGAGCAATCCCCCTGCTGCGGGCCAGAGCCGGGACAGCCCCAGGAGGACCGCATGGCTGCGGCCACAGCAGACACAGGCCAGCAGACAGCCTGGGCCAGCAGACAGCCCGGTGGTGCCCCCGGGGCTGCGGGCAGGTCCTGGAGGACTCCCGGCCCGGGACCAGCGGGAGCCGCACAAGCAAGGGGAGGCGCAGCCAAGCAGCACAGGGCACTCAGACCCAGCCGCCTGGCCTGCCTGGGGCTTCTGCCCCGTATGGTGAAGATTCATAGCACTGCGCTACCCTGGGGGCAAGTAAGGCTTGAATAAAGATGGGGGAAGTTTAATTAAACACATATCACCAGCTGAAAGTTGAGAACAACAGCAGAAAAAAGGACTAAAGGAACCAAAAGCTGTCTTCCAGCCCAGCTTAGGCCGGCAGCTACCAACACGCGAGTCCTCGTCCATGGCTGGAATCAGTCGGGGTGACAGCGGAGATGCTCACCCCCAGCCGAGGCGGAACAGCCCCACCCGCAGAAACAGCGGCTGACAGCTCCCATGTGCAGCTGGAAGGCTGAGCTCACCGAGCACGTTACCGTCTTCTGCATCGTGCCTGCGCTGCATCAGCAGGGCTCCAGAAACCTGACTGGGCAGTCCCAGCCCCAACTCCACCAGCAACAAACCAGGAACATCACCAACAAAGTTCAGAGCAGTCTTTCCATTCCCCACCCTGCAGGGAACACGTCCAAATGAGCCCGTCTTTGTTGCTGCAGAAAGCGTGTTCCTGGGCGCGAGGCAGTAACTTGCTAGAGCACAGGCGTCCCCCCCCTTTGGTCACGCCGAGCGATGAACAACGCACGCACTTCCCTTTCTCCAGCAACATTAGCAAGGCGCAACCAGCAATTAGGAACAACCAGGAAATTATTTACTCTCACAGCACGGGATTTCGCAAATGACAGTGCTCCGCAGCGGCTGCCTTTATCACCGCCAGCCACGCCGAGGAGCGGAGCGGAGCACAGTGCCACGCACCAGTGCCCGGGGCGCCCAGCCTCGGGGGTCAGCCGGGGCCATCGCCGCGGGGCTGTGCGGGGCAGGCAGCAGCACCCCGGCACCGCACAGCCCTGATCGCGGGTGGGCAGCGTGAGCCCCGTGCTTCCCATTTCACCAGGACAAGCGCTCCCGCACCTGACAGATCACTGCTCTCACTGCGTTCATCGCCACCCTCCCCACCCGGGCTCACGGCCCGCGGGCAGCCCCTGCCCCGAGGCCCCGCTGGAGCCGGGCACGTGCGGGCCGGTAACGGGGCGGCCGGGCGCGGGGCTCCTCCGCCTCGGCCCGGCAGGACCGGGAGCCCGGCAGGACCGGCTCCGCGCACCGGGGCACGGCTCCGCGCACCGGGGCACGGCTCCGCGGGGCCGGGCGGAGCGGCTGCGGGACGGTCCCGGACGCGCGCCCCAGGCAGGCGAAGCCCCGGGCCGGGCTGGGCCTCCGCCGGGCTGCCCGCGACGGCCGGGGCCGCCCCGCCCGCGGGCCCCGCACCTGCCGCCGGGCCGGGCCGTGCCGAGCCGTGCCGGGGGCGGCGGGCGCTAGGACCGCGGCGCGGCGGCCGGGAAGCGGCTCGGCGGCGGGCGCTGCCCCGTCCCTGTCCCCGTCCCGGTCCCCGTCCCCGTCCCCGTCCCGTCCCGTCCCGTCCCCAGCCGCCGGTACTCACGTCGTCAAAGAGGGAGCCGACGTTGGCCGTGACCAGGAGCACCCCGGCGCCGGCCGCGGCCCCCTTGGCCGCCATGGCGCCGGCGCTGGCGGCGGGCGGGCGGAAGCGCGGAGCGCGCCCGGTGTCGGCGGCGGCGCTGCGGGGAGCCCGGGGGCGGGCGCGGGGCGCTGCGGGGAGCGGGGCGCCGGGCCGGGCCCGCCCCGTCGGCGCGGCGCGGGCGGGCGGGGGGCGCGGGCGGCGGCGGCGGCGGCGAGTCCTGGCGGCGCGGGCAGCCCGCGGACATCCGCGCCGCCGCCCGGGGCCGGCCGCCCTGCGGCTGCTGCGGGGCTGCGGGGCCGCGGCGCTCAGCGCTCGCCCGCCGCCGCCGTCGCGCTGCTGCCGGGACGGCTCCCGCCGGCGGAGGCTGGCGCCGGGCCGCGGCGCATGGCGGGGGGCGGGGCGGCCGCGACGGGGCGGGCGGCGGGGCTGGGCCGCGCTGGGGGCGGCGGCGGGGCCGGGCCGGGCCGTGCCGGGCTCTGGGCGCTGCGCGCTCCGCGCCGCTGCCGCCGCCGCTGCCGCCTGCGGGGCTGGGGCCGGGGCCGGGCGCCCGCGACGTCACCGCGGCACCGCGCGGCTCTTAAAAGGGCAACGCCGGCCCCGGGAGGCGCCCCCGGGAGGCGGCGCGGGGCAGCGCGGCCCGGCCCGGAGGGTCCCGCGGCCCCCGGCCAGGGCTGGGCAGCGCGGGGGGGGCACAGCCGGGCGGCTGCTGCGGGAACAGCGCCAGGGGGGCCGCGGGTGGCACGGGCACGGGGCACCGGGCGGGGGGGACACCGATCCCAGGGCCCGTGCAGCCGCACAAACCGCGCGTCCCGGGGAAGACCGAGTCGAGGGCCGGCCGTAGGGCAGCGGGGAGGGGGAACCGCCGGGACGGAGCACCCGGGGCAGCGCTGAGCAGCGGGGCACAGCCAGCAACGGGCTCCTGCCCCAGGACTGCCCGGTGCTGCTCCCCAGAAAGGCCGGGTTACCCCTCCCCTCCTGGCTGCATCCCACCCGGGGGGCCGGGGTGGCTGATGGGCTGCACATAGACACAGGCTCCAAACAGCGGGCAAAGTAAACGCGTCTCCTAATCAGCCTTCAGGTACGGCTTGTGCAAAATTATGGCATTTTACACAGTAATTGACAGAGCCTGCTCACGGTCAGTTAATGAGCCCCCCTGCTCTCGGGCAGCCCAGCTCAGCTGTTCCTGCTTGCCACAAACGATGGTTCGGACATGACCAAAAAATAGCCAGTTTCCAAGCAGGGCGGCAGCAGGCAAAGAGGGAACTGGTACCCAACTGCTACAGCTGACATCAGCAAAGGCACGAGGCTGCACGACTTCCTCAGCACCGAGGAAAACGAAAAAGAGCTAAATAAAGCCAGCCTTCAGTTCTGAGGGGATTCTCCATATCATTATGGCAATCAAAGTTATCAGCCAAGGGCCAGGGAAAAATGCCCCAAACTTCTGACCGTGCAGGAGGAACTACGCTCCCCTAAAAAATATGGTTCACGAAATAAGGCATCAGAAGAAGGGATCCCAGCAACAATCCAAGCATAAAACAAGCTGACAGCACCCAGTCACACAGGACAGGTCTCAGGAGCATGCCAGCCACGGCAGGCCCTGCCTCACGGGTGCTTCAGGAGCAGAGGCTGGGGTGAGTGGCACTGCTGGAGCTGTGGAGAAGGGGGTGGACAACCACCAGGGCAGCATGGTGCCGGCTGCTGGAGGAGTGAGCAGACACCTGTGTGAAAGCTGCTGCTTGGTAAAGGCAAGGCAGAACCACCTGCAGTGTGCCACAGCGAACACAGCCAGGTACTGTTGACCCAGGGAGGTGCCGACCTTGCTGTACCATGGTGATGCTCATCAGCGTATCAGAGTTCTGTGCTACCAGCAGCTGGGGCAACGAGCACTGCTGAGCCTGCTCCAGGAGGTGGTCCTGTCCCGTGGCACTGGGCTGGGGAGCCCTGAAACACATCCCCTCTGTGGGAAAGGTTCTCAGGCAGGACATGCAAGTGGAATGACAAAAGGTCTAATAGATGATGCCTGCTGGCCCTCTTTGTTAGAAGATGCAAATGAAATACAACTAAATAAAAGCAAATTGCAGTTGCGGAAATCCACCTCTTTCTTGCCGACATCCCATGAGATGGGACATGCAGAGAAAAGCAATGCAGAACATGCTTGTGGCTGGAGATACTCAGCACTGCTGGACTGCTTATTGCTGCACAATTTACTTGAACATTTTGTACAACTCCCAAGACAACTGCTGTGTAAAGTTGCCCTGTAGACTCCATTGTTGTACCTGGATGCAGCCCTCAGAGGTATTAACGATGAGTTAATCAAGCATGCCGTCCTGATACGGCATGGAGAGAGAGGGAGAGAGAGATTCGGTGTTGTGTTTAGCTCACAAGCCTTACACATTTCAGCCCACAGTGATTGCATCAAAGTCACGGTATGCTGGAGGAAGCTGTGTCAAATTACACCCAGCTGGAAAGGGATCCCAAGCCATATGGTATCCAGGTGAAAAGTCTGGCAGTGCTCAAGAACAGGAAACTGCAATAGGAAGTGTCTGTAGACCACGAGAAGTTACTTGGACAGGACACAGGCAGCGATTTCCAAACTGCAGTGCAGATACACTTTGCCCATTTATTTGGTAGAGGAAGCACTACAGCAAAAAAAAAAAAAAAGTGTCACAGCCACACAGAAGCAAAACAATGACCAATGTGGTGACTGAGATGTCTGCCTTCTTTCAAGGAAAGGACTGAATGACAGAATCACAGAATTTCTAGGTTGGAAGAGACCTCAAGATCATCGAGTCCAACCTCTGACCTAACGCTAACAGTCCCCACTAAACCATATCCCTAAGCTCTACATCTAAACGTCTTTTAAAGACCTCCAGGGATGGTGACTCCACCACTTCCCTGGGCAGCCTGTTCCAGTGCCTCACAACCCTTTCAGTGAAGAAGTTCTTCCTAACATCCAAGCTGTTGTTATTAGAGGGAAAGTACCACCGCTAACTGATGTTAACTAACATTTTCTGCAACAACTCCTGGTTTCCCAGTACTTGTAACCCAGACAGTGCAGTCTGAGTATTTTCAGTCTCGGTGCCTGTCTTGAATCTTAAGTTTGAGTGAGATGGCTCAAGAATGAGGTTAGCTTTTACTAAGTAGCCTTGCCACTCCAAGGAGAAAAAATAGTCCTGATGCCAAATGATTCAAATAAGCCTGAAGGTCAGAGAAGTGCACAACATTACTGTTCCCATGAATTTTCATTACACAGCTTGGAAAATAATATAACAACTTGCATATACACCGTGGAAAAGTTGTCACGTAGGTTTTGGCTACTACGTTTTGGACCTGAGTGGCAATATTTTCACAGCTTTCCCTACTGAACAGGAAGTAGAAGATAACATAGGGTTACTTGGCATTATTTATTGGCACATTCATAGACAAAGTGGATGAAGTTGGCACCAAGAAGAGATGTGTTCTGCCTCAAGTCTACCTATGCACCTTCTGAAAAGGACAATAACGGGCAGTGAGAGAAGAGCATCAGTTGCTGCCAGAAGGGAACAGTGGAGCCAGCACAGCCTACAGACTAGGCAGAGGGAAGATTTTACATTTTCAGATTCTGCAGGGGGGTGGAAGATAGATATGGCCGGTTGTGGAGGTTACTACTGGTGAAGATTTGGCTCGGAGCAAAATAGTTTTTTCCACGATAAATAAATGTTTCAACCTCCCCTAAAAGCTTTGGTCAGACCTGCTCCCCATGCAAGAGAACTGAGAATATTAAGAGAAAACAGATTTAATTCATTCTGTAGAAACAGACAAATAAAAGCCACATTTTGTTATTTTTGCAGCACTGTCTTATCCTGTTGCTCTCAGCATGGGCGTGTGAAAACCACATTGTCCATTTATAGTATAAAGTCATTATATTTAAAAACAAAACAAAGTTGTTTTAAACCACTTCTAGTTTGCTTGGCTTTTAAGCTGTTGGTTTGAACGATGCTGCTGGTAGCTAGATTTGCTTGCAGCCTATCATGTAAAGCTGGATCTCAGAAAGTCTCATTTCTCAATTTTTTCCTCCTTTGGTCTCCTCTACCACACATCTCACCAACAACTCTTGTTTTCACTCCCTCCAGAGCTGGCCCTCAAGAGGCTGACAGCTGCTGACCCAGCACGGGTGGCACGGCTCTCCCTGCTGCCCACCAGTTATGCAAGGACAGAGCCTTCTACCCTGACCCTGCAGCCGCCTCAGAAAAGCCCTCACGCCTCCTTTTGCCCTTGCAGCAGTTCTGAGTCTTCAGCTTCAGCTGGTTCTTTGACCACATCCCACTTGGGGCAGGAATAACACAGCGTGTTCAGGAAAAGGTTGGCACTGGGAGGTGAGCACGGGTTAGATTTAGGGCATAGGACAGGATTAAACTAGGCTGTCAGCCTGTGCTGTGCTCCATGATGCTGACCCATCACAAGGCAATACCCCGAGCTGGGCTCTTTGCTGATCTGCAGCTGGGAAGTGCTCACAAGTTTAATTTAGATTTCATTTCAGCTAGGCTTTAGGGCTGGAGACAGGAGATTCAACACATTCAACCTTAATGATGCAATGTGTACTTAATTTTGCTCATGGTTATGGATTCCTTAAACTCTGATATGTTCTCCTTTCAAAGCTATATGTAAGATATTAATTACAGCAGCATGCTTGAGAAACAAAAGATATTGGTTAAAAAAAAAAAATGTGAATGTATCTCTGACCTGAATAAAATAATGCATTGTAACAGGCACAGAATATTTTTTTAAACAGATGCTGCTTGTCATTGGTACTATGTCACTGTGTCCCCTCTCCATAAGATGGGACACCTAATTCTCTGAATGTTTCCCCAGGAGCAAGCAGAGCTGTTGATGATGAAATTCCCTTGGTGGTGCAGCCACGCAGAGGGCAGCACGTGGAGCTGACCCACTGGAAAGGGTACGTGCCGATCGTGCAGGGATAACAGATATAGCACTCATAAGCCAGCTGTGCAATTCCTCTATAATCATGTTTCACCTGTTTTTGTTGCTGGCTTTATGGCTTTACTAATTGACTATTGTTTTTATTAAAGTGATCTTTAAGAAGAGCATTTTTTATTTATTTATTTTTTTATAATGGCAGGAAAAACAAACAACATACAAAATAAATTATATTAGATTAAAACCCTTAAAAGCAATGTAGTATTTTGCTGCCCAAGAGCTCTTTTATAACCCTGAGGGACAGACTCTGTTCTTCTCCGAGATTGACCTTACTGGATTTTGTGAGCCTATCCCAGCATTTGATTGAATGACCCATGCTGTGCTTTCTAGACTGCACAAAACATCTTGAAGGAAGCTCTCAGAGTTGCTGCTGTCTTTTCTTAGTTTACTTTGGAAGTGTGGAATGGTTCCACGAGTGGCTGCTGCCTGAATTTTTTGTGGTCCTGAAACTATGGGAAAAAGAGTTGGGAAAACCCCAAATCTGATACACAGTACTTTAGACTACACATTGCTAGTTTCTAATGAAAGGGTATCAAACTGAGTTTGGTAGATTTCAGAATGCCATCTTAGATACACACCCTTAATTTTTAACTTATCTGAAATTCTTCTGAACTACTTCTGAACCAGAGTACAGCTCCAGTTATATCTATTAAAGGGAATCTATCGGTATCCATTATGGGATACAAACTCTATCTAGCTGCTGTGGTAAATGCCCAGAACAGTTATCTAAGAAACAGAGGAGCTAAAGTGTCTGAAACAAGTACTGATGAGCACCTCTCATTGCTACTACCTAGGTTATAGAGCAGGAAATAAGCTTTCCAAGTGTGAGTACCAGTTTCTCAGCATCTTCACTTGCATCACTTCATCTCGTATTGATTTACACCATGTGGACTCAGACTCTTTGTAAAGAAGCCTCCAAGATTCAAAATCTAAATTTTGAAATTTGAAGGTCAGTCATAAATATTCTTAGATTATTTGTGGCTTCAAATACATACCTTGGACCATAACAATTGCCAGTTTTTCAGGAAGACAATTTTAAATTGATTGGAGCCCTATAGGGGAAAACTTCACAATAATCAAGATGACTTTTTCTAACCAATTTTTTATATCTTGGATGCTTAGCTATGAACACGATAACAACTGCAAGGGCACCACAAGGGCTGGGGGCTCCCCTACTCCTCAGACTGCTGGCAGGGCAGAGCCTGGTGCCCAGGGGCCATCCCACCACCCCAGCCAGGGTACTGGGGGCATCAAGGACAGCCCAGCTCAGGGCCCATAGCCTGGCACAGCAGCATTGTGGTGGGGCTGGAGCCCAGCAGCCCAGGCTGGCTGAAGTCAGGTCTGTGGCCAAGGGCAGGCCATTGGGCTGGTCAGGGACCTTAGGGCTTGTTATTGCCCCCAAGGCCCAAACAGATCCCATGTGCCTCAGAGACTTGCTGCACGCTCCTCAAACCACTTCATTGCTCCTACATACACAAGTACTGTCTCTACTGGAAGCTAGGGCTGGAGAGGGAGCAAATCTTGCAAGCAGGCACATTAATGCAATTCATAACTATTTCCAAGTGAGCAAGCAGAGAACAGCCATATCATTAATCCTGAAAATTGCAGCAGAACAGAGAAAAACACTCTGACCCCCTTAATAGAAGGGAAGAGGAAACTGTAAGTATGGGTAAGAAAACATTATTTGCATTATACTTGATTAGAGTCACATTGGCCCTGGAACTATCATTGATATTAACGGTGTAGTGGGCTGTTAAAGCTGACGCGATATCAATGACTGGGATAACTCTCCACACACTGCATGGCATTTTAATGATAACAGAACATTAAGACATACCTTAGCTTCTGTATTCTTGCAATGTTCAAACTCCTGCATATCTAAAAATATCTTCAGAGCTGCTTAGATTTCACCTTTCTGGTGAGCAATGACCCCTTACAAGGTGGGCAGTTCTGGATTAGTTGTGTTGTGGGGCCTAAATGCATTTCAGCAGTCCTGAGGACTGCCCTGTGAGCCACAAGGATTTTTGTATCTGAGGGAGCAGCCCCTGTCCTAACATTCCCACACCTGGGCTACATTTTACATTTAAAGCATTTTGCTGTGATTCTGTACAGCTGCAGCCAATCAGTTTTAGCACTGAAATTACAGCTGATAAACATTCAAGCTGTTAATAGCTCAGCAAATATGTGCCATGTGTTCTGGCTCTGGAAGATGGCACAGATGAGTGACGTGCTCTCTGAGCTTCCCTGGGTCGGGGCAGGGCCTGCTGCAGGCAGGTGCAGCACCTTTGTAGAGCTGTGCCTAGTCAGTAACTGCTTAGCCAGGTCTGCATTAAATCATATGCAGGTGTTACAATCAGATTTCTTAAGGTTAGTGAGCCAAGCATGCTAGCGATCTGATGAGCTGGAGGTCAGGCTGCCTGCTGTGGTATTGTCCCTGAGCTCTGCTCATCCAGGCTGCCCAGCTCTGCACTGCAACAGTTCTTGGCTAGGAGGGAGGCCTGGTCTACCTCTTCCAGCAACCCCCTCGGTGGTGGCAGGGTGTTATTCAAGCAATGGATGGGCACACGCATGCAGGCTGCTTCCAGGTTTGCTCTTGAGGGATGTCAAGGCTGTAAAGCATCAGGATGCTTTTACATTTACATGTAAAAAGCATTTACACATAAAGCATTTACAGGATGTAAAGCATCTCTGTAAGCTACAAGTAACGTGAAACTGATCTGAGGCTGAGGCAAGTGGATTTTGGCACGAGCTTGTTGCCTGGGATCAATTTCCCCCAGTGTCACACTCCATGTGAGGCAGGGGCACCCCATGGGACACCAGCAAGCCCTGGGGCCATCTGGCCTCGCTGCTATCCCAGGCCTCAGTGCTGAAAGCACGGCTCGGTGCGGTGCTTTCCTCTGCTCCTCACCAAATCCGGCCTCTCCCAAGGGCTGCCGTGGGCCCAGGGGCTCTACACAGCAGCAGCCCCAATGCCAGCGAGCTGCAGCACGAGCCTTGCCCAGTGGTGAAGGCAGCAGCAGGAGCTTTTCAGAGGGTCACCGCAGTGCTGCTGGTCACACTGCGATCAGATCTCTCATTTCTCCCTTTCAGACTGACGGAGCTGTGTAGCAGCACTGGCATTACTGTATGCTTCCATAGCCCAAGCAGCTGAAGGTGACAGAGGGCAGCTCACGTACAGTTAGGTTGTGTCTGTGACCAGAGAGGAGGACGTCTGTGCCCCAGCTGTTACAGCCCTCACAACTGTTGCAGTCCTCCAAACTAATCATTTCTGCCCACTTGTGAATCACAGCCCATTGGAAATAATTACTGAATCTTACTTTTGATACTGAAGCAGGCAACGCTAGCCTTGGACAGACCATAAACTATTTGCTATAATGCTTACAGACACAGTTTCTTTTATTTAAAATTCTGTTACGTTGTTATTTGCTCAGAGGTCTTCCGTCTGTGACACAGATGTAAAGATTCTTTGTATTTCCTGGCATGGACTTCCTTATCCCAACGAGCACTAAATCCAGTGACACTCTGTGCTGTGCATTGAAAAAAACAAACAAACAAACAAACAAAAAAAACCCTCAAGAAACAAATAAATGAAAAGCTATTACAGAACTTGTTATTCCAAGAAAAAAAATAAATCCAGATACACAGTTATGTTTTCCAACATGTCTGCAATTGATTTTAATGTTGATGTTCTCATGTTCTTGTAGCAAGGTGGATTTACATCATCACAGAAAAGGCAGTGCACATTTACGCAAGTAATAGGATATAATTTAATTTATGCTAGGCATACAGATGTAGGAGTAAATCAGAACAGAGAAGACATCATGGGCTAGTATCTTCAGTGAGATTTTATTTCTTTCAGCTGTTCAAGAGCTGCAGAAGTAAGTTCATAGAAAACTATTTCCTTTCAGTAGGCCTCTGTAAGCACTTGCTTTTATATTTTCTTTATGCCTTATGTCCATTCTGAAAGGAAAGAAGCTCAGGGCAGTATGTTGGGGAATTCACTGTTATGAAGTGAAGGTATAATTTGTTTTTTCTTTCCAGAAGAAAGGTGGAGATTGCAGCTGCTCTGTAGGTGAAACCCTTATTACCTTTTCTGCTGCCATTCTCCTATAAGCTAAAGCTCTTTCTTTCACTCCACTGCTCCTCTTGCAGCTAGGTCAATGTGATGCTCTAAGGCCAGTGAGGAGCTCGCTCAGCTGCAGACAGTGGTACAACAGCTGATCAAAGTGCAAATAGCAAAGTTTTCACCTTTGCTGTTACCCCGAGCAGCAATATCAGCATTTGTTAATGTGCAGTTACAAAGTTCACAGTTAAAACAATCTTCTAGAATAGGACTAGTGTGCAAGGAAATAAAATTTGGTAGCATATAAATCTGCTCCTTTAACCACAAAGAGCTGTAGTGTTTTCTCCTGCAACACGTGTGTGTTATTTCAAGATTCCAGTGCCCTGCATAAAATATAACTGAATACTTTATTTATGAGAAGCAGAATATATACCCCGGGAAAACGGTAATATAAAAAAAGAGACTTCAGTTTTTCAATTCGCAGTTATCCCTATAACCCCATTTGTTGTGGTCTCACTTGCAGAGAAGCCCGCAGAGCATGTGATGGTTGTTCTTAGTCCACTTCTGGCACCCAAATTACACCCGCCATTTACACTTGTTGGAACTCTTCTTGGGAATGCCAGTAGTGAAGGCAGGTGGAATGGTTGAGAGAGCTCCTGCACGTCCGAATTAATTCTGTCCCTAGCAGGATGCTGTTCTGGCAGCAGCTTGGGATGTTGACCAAGTGACTCCCTTTTGTCCAACATATTTCAGATTCACAAAATCATTTGAGAATGTATAGAAAATAACTATCTTAGCTTAAAAAGATTCATTATTAGCATCAATTGGTTTATGTGGGATTGAAAAATGGATGTCAACATTGTGTAAGAAAAAACTTTATTAATAATCAAAATATATACATTGCAAAAGAAATCAGAATAATTAAAAAAAGAAAGAAAGAAAGAAAGAAAGAAAGAAAGAAAGAAAGAAAGAAAGAAAGAAAGAAAGAAAGAAAACATTAAAAAAAAAAAAAAGAGCAAGTACTTATTGACCACATTTTATTTCATGGTATTTAGTTTCTGTTTATCACACTGTGTTAAAAGTTTCAGCCTCTTCAACAGACATGTTCCATGTGCCAGGCTCCACCACATGTTGCTGTTTTAAGTTTGGTCCATTTAAAATAGAACAGCTGTGGCACTGCAAAAATTAAAAGCATTTCCATTTCCAGGTGTGGTATGAGCCAGCAGGCTTGAAAAGTCCCTAGTGGACATGGCCAGTTTAAATGCCACATGTAAAATGGTGCGAGGAAATCTACATTAGTGCAGAGAGGTTTACATCACAAAGATCTTCCTTCTTTATTATGTCAGCCTGCAGGAAAAAAAAAAAAAAAAGCACATTTTTAACAAGGAAAAATCTCAGCTAGCAATCTTCCTTATTCACTGCAAATAGAAAATGTTTCATTTGCAGAGAAATGCATTCTTCTTTGGTATAAAAAGCAAGCAGACAAACAAACAAAACAAAACAAAAAGATACCAATTGTCTATCTACTTATCTGTTTACTTGGGGGAAGTAAAGGAAGCTCAATGTGATGAGCACAGATTTTGTTTCATTTCGGCAATCAGTGAGTAGGACCAAGCATTTCTCACAGTTTCCTCCATGGCTCTATGCCATGCAGACTTCAGACTTTGATCAAAGAATTGGACTGGGGTTGTCTTCTGTGCCTGGAACAGTTCCAGTTTGTGGTGGCATTCTCAAGGATTGCTGACGTCAGTTTGCTGCTGTTGGCACAGCAGTAAGTTGTATGAAACATGCCTTAGCAGATAATAAACATGTATATATACTTTTGTGTGTATGTAACAGACAGATCAGAATAAGCAGCTAATAAGCCACAGGATCTCAGAGAGGTACTGCAATATCAACTCCAATTAGATGACTTCTTTTAATTACACAAGGCTCTTTTAAAGGCCTTGTGCCAAAATTATCTTGAACAAGAAGGAAAGTGTATGATTGTTAGTTAGTTCCTGATAGTCATGTGTACATGAGCATCTTCACCTGCTTTTATTTGATATACGACAGGATTAACACCATCTCTTTCCCCCTCTGAATATATCCAAGATAAAGCAGTTGGACCATGCTCTACCTCTCCTGTTCCACACAGATATTTATGATGTTTACATGGTGACCACAATATGCGAAAGTCATTCTTCAGTCTAGACTTTTTGCAGAAAAGTTGTCAGAAAACAACTGCCATTCTATGTTTGTGAATATTTATTCAGTCATTGTGCCATGTGATTCACAACGTATTGAATCCGGTTGCACTGCTATGGAGTGGCACTGCACTGTGTCACTGCTGTATATCACTGACGAGGAAGCTGTGTTTAAATGCAAGCTTTCCAGCTTTCCTTGGTCACGTTACTGCTGTTACTGTACCGAGACATTACAAAGCACAAGGATGAGGTTCTGTAAGCTTTGGGACTAGCTAATGTGAGACAGAGGATAGGGCAAAGGAACAATGTTCTTCCATCTTTCAAAGGATCTTCCAGCAAAACATCAGTTGGTTAGCACTGTTAGGATTACTGGTACACTGTACGAGCAGCCCTCAGTACGATCTGGGTCTAAACCGTGAGACAGAGCGGCAGTGATACGTCTGTTGCTGTATTTCTTGGAACCTGATTAAGGCCTTTTAGACTGCTGACTAATAATGTCTTTCATTAAAGCTTAGTTCTGCCATTATAGCGCTATTTCTTGCGTATAAGATATTCCACAAGTGTTCTTAGAGCAATATTAATGCTGTCATAAATTTCTATTGGGTTCTTAATCTCTACCAGACTTTGCAGTGTTACAGCACAAATTTCCAAATGAAACTTAATTGAATTCTTATAATAATTGAGGGGTAACTTTGCCTAGCAATTTTTAGTCATTTGTTCTTTTAGTGTTTGTCATTCACTAAAGAAAGGTAGCAGAGAATTTTGTCCTTTTTAAACTTAAGACAATCTTAATACTATTACAGAAGTTACACCACCAAAAAATAAAAATAATTTTAAACTTGTTTCCAACATCTGCTTTTAATCTTTTTGCACAATTATATATACATATCCCATCTTCCAGCTCTCATATTTTTGTTTCTCTTATTTATTCTCTTCCTATAGTTCTTTCCCCTATGAGGATTTAGCTCTGGATAGATCCATCTGGTGTGCTATTTCAGCGTTAAAGGCCATCCAAATATTTACTTTCGTACAGCTAATAAACAGTCATACCTTGCAAGCACTTCTCGAGAAGCCCTGAAACACTGCATGAACTTTATGTGTCAGGATAGTTCATCTCCAAGTGAAATGCAGCTATTCCTGGAGAAGAACGCAATGGCTGTTTATCATATGGTCTTGACCCTTTAAAAGCTGTGTCAGATAGGAAGACAGTGCCCCAGGAAATCACGAGAATCATTCCCAGCATTGTTCACACGCCGAGGCAGGAAGCTGCGTTCGGAACAACAGGAATTGGGAAAGGTTAGGCCTGTAGCATTGGAAAGCTGCAGCACCATTAATTTATTCAGTCTGAGTCTGACTTGCATCGTAATCTATCCCCATACTGCAGTAAATACCACAGCTGCCGTGCTGCTTTGGGGATACCCTCGGTGTTTCACGTTCTGCCTTCCTACCAGGCCTGCTGGCACTCCAGTGTGCTGCCGGGGCCTCGCGGCAAGCCGGGAGGAGAGGCTGTGGGAGATGTCGGGCTCGTGGCGCCGTCACGCTGCGCCTTTGGTCCAGCGCGAAGAACGCGAGTCAATGCCTCTGCGATGCTTTTCTGACCCACCGGGGCTTGCTTCAGGCTTCCCAAGTCTGAACCTCCTCAGGCTGGAGAAAACTAGCGAGGTCACAGATGGATGCTCAGTGGCAGAGGAATATGCCCCCTCAACCTGTTTCTCGTGGACTGAATCTGCTTTTGTTCATCTGTGGCTTATCACTTACAGAGACTCAGAGGGGCAGGGACCTCCTTGCTGCTGCATGCAGCATCCTGGCTGTCAAATTCTCAGTCCTTAGGAGAGGGAGGAAAACCTTGGAGCTTTTGTCTCCATCCTCTGTAAGGCAGCATGTGAAACTAATGTTCTCGTCTCTAAAATATTTTGTTGATACAAAAATGGAAAAGTATTTAAAGACCATCACCAGCTCAGTGAAAGAGAAAGGACATGCAACTTTCCAAAGGCAAATATATTTACCTTGCTAGAGTATCAGTACAGTAGCTAAATACGTTTTAGAAGTAGACAGAGAATTTGCAAGGAGTGAAGTGCTGCGGCGGTGATGAGGGAGCTTGGCAGGCACTTGCTGACAACATCGGCAGGAGCTGTGTGCTCCCGCAGTGCCCTCTCTCCTGTAGAGCACAGAGGGCAGCTCAGACTTAATTTTCAGTCACTCTGTGGAGATCATTCAGAGGTAATTACTTCAATTTGGTTTATATCACTTGGTCTGCTGGTGATAATCTAGGTTTATTTTCTCATTGCTAAAGGTCAGTTTCTATTATATGGCTTTAGTGATGTATATGAAGGTGTGATATGAAAGCTTTTATAAATATACGGAACAGATTAGAGCAAGCAGGATATAAATAGCTAACTACTGATTACTCTTCTGCACACCTGCCTCCCAGAGTACCGCAACAATATTTGAGACAGTTTGTGAACGGCCATTTCCTCCAGCTCCTTTTTTAATACATAAACATGTGTGTACACACACACACACACACACTTACTATTTACTTCATTACTGCAAAACCTCACTGCTCTACACAGGAAAAGCACCATTTGGGAACGATGAAACAGATTTCCAACTGTAGCAAAGGTCAGAAGTGAGAAATGCCACTTACCTGAAGGAGCCAAGAAGTATGTGGCTTTTGTTGTCCCTTCTCACAGGAAGTAAGCCAGTAAGTAGCATCTTGAAATATATTTCTTAAGTATTTATGAAAAACAAGGTACTTTCTGAAAGTTTACCTAAGTTTCTGTGGGTACTGGATAGCTAGCTTTTCTCTCTCTCTCTCTCTCTCATTTATTTATTTATTTATTTATTTATTTTTTTAAGAATAAGAAGAACATTGAGCACTTTCAGCCGATTCTGCTGAAACAGCAGATGAAGACTGGTGTAAGAGGGGACACTAAGAAATACCAAGCTCTGGTCCCTGGTATCAATCCTTCATGTTTATACAAAATGGTAACAAAACAAAAACAAAATACTAAACAAACAAAAAAGACCACAGCATCAAGAGACAAGCATGGAGGAAAGCGGTAAGAGAAATCATAGCTTGTTGAGCATGAAATGCTCATTGAATAGGAGAATGTAATTGCAAGACTGTTTTTGAAAAGTTGTATTTATTATATTTATGCCTTGGAAGACAAACATTTTCCTAAAAGCAAAGGAAAAAAAGAACCCAAAACAAAATAGAAATCCACAAGGGGCCCGTGAGCATGTTGGCATGCTAAGAGAATTAACATTTATCTAAGCAATTTCATAATGAGCATAAAAATACCCTCATCACAGAAGGCCAGTGATTTTCAGCATGAAAACCATTACCCGCTCTCTGGTCCTTTTATGTTTTTGGCCCGGGCTGGGGTCTCCCTGGTGGCCCCCCACCTCCACCTCCACCTCCCATCACCCCTGCACCCGCTGGTCCCCGGCCGCCCCGCTGTGCCCCGCCAGGCGCTGGGGCAGCCCCGCGGCTGCAGCTTTCCAGGTCTCACCAGGAAACAACTCAGGCGGGGCCTTGCAAGGAAACAATTCATGCATAATTTATGCCACTTCATGTTTCTGAGAAGTTGATTTCTTTCAGATGGGGAATATGATGTGGTTTGGGTGAGTGTGCATGTGATGAGGCCAGTTCTGCTGTTTCCATGGGGCTCCTGACCCTTCTGTGCCTGAGACGAACCTCCAGATACACCTGATATCAGGTACTTTTCTTTTACTGTGCCTTTTTTTTTTTTTCCTAGTAAAGTTTTTCCTCAAATAACCTCCTGAGGTTAAGCAAACCTCAAACACTGAGTTATAAAAAAGTGATGGGATCTTGTGGTAGAGGACACAGCGGCAGGCTGTGCATCATCCTTGCGTGTTGAAATCATCCCAAAGGAGGCCAGATCCCAGGATGTGCTTCCCCACAGCTCCTGCAGAAGACGAAGCTGGACAGAGCCACAAAACCTTGGCCCATTACAGAAGTGGGTTGGCAAAGTGTGGGCTGTTCCTTACAAATCCGTCAGTCTCCATTCCACTGTGAGCTGTCCGTGAGGTCTTCCTGGTTGGTATCAAAATGTAAATGTGATGTGTCCTGACATAGTTCAAGGCAGGGACTCTCTTTAGGGTACACCCCACAGATTACACAGCCACTTGCATTTACACTCTTTTCATGGGTCTGAGGTGGAGAAGGCTTTGAGGGACAGAATACTTTATAACTCAATCACACAAAGAGTATTAGTGTCAATATCATCTGAGCAAAATCTCTATTACCTAATCACCTAGCATTAAAAAAAAAAAAAATAGATTAATACGGTGTCTGTTCTCACAGGACCATAGATATTTTTATGGGATATGGCATTATAATAAAAATTCCCCAGACTTCAGCTTAATCTAGAAAACTCATTAAATAGGTTCAATACACTATGGAATTCTATATAGAAATGTTATTGTTAAATGTGTACCATATTTCTCTCCAATCTGTGCCCAAACATTATTTTGTGGCGTATTTTACAGTGTAGTCATGAACAACACAGAAAGACGGCTCAGAATTGATGCAGGCTTTAAAGACCATTGACCTCTGTGCATTACTGTGTGGGACGGTGGGAGCAAAGGGGTCAGAATTTATAAATTACTTCACCACTGGAGATGAGTTTAGCATGAAAAGAAAACCAGGACCGATATCCATATATGCTCATTACTGCCTAAGCGTAACTTGTTGAGGTTTCAGATTTCCAGCCAAAAATGTGTTGCAAAAGACAAACGGAACACTAACATCTCATGCCCTGCCTGTGAATCACCAACACTCGGGTAATCCCTGGTTTTGGAGCTGCCGAAATCATTGCAATAGTTGCTGTGCAGAAAAGGCCAAACAGAGCTTCCTCTGCATGCTGCTAATTACAGCCTTCGGCGCACTGAGGGGCTGTCTCCACGGGTGTTTTCTGCACTGGAGCAACCCCAGCACCTCCCCTCTTGGCCCACAGCAAAAAGAAGCTCACAGGCCCTCCTCCGCCTCGGAGGCACCGTGCCCAAAGCCCAGAGCCCGCATGCAGCTCGGACCTCCTCCTTCCCACGCATGCCCCACGTCACCGCCGCCCGTCCGGCAGAGCCTGCCAGGGAGGAGAGTGCTGCCTATCCCAGCCCTGCCTGCACGGGTGGCAGAGGGGAGGGAGGCGAGGGAAATCACTTTGGGAAAGCTCTCAACCCTTTGGTATCTCCAGATCTGTGCTACAGCAGCCAGTAGATGTGGTCTGTATCTAGGGCTTTGCCTGGCTGCCCAGCAGGTTGATGCAGGCATTGCTCAGCAAGGCAAGTTGTGCCCGCTCAGTAGCCCCTTCTCCCAGGGCTGTTTCTTCTGGCTACTTCTGCCACAGACAAACTGATACCCACTGTTATACACAGGCCTGCTGCTCACCTTCGCTGCAGCGATGTGACATACCTGAGCATGGGGCCATCAGCCCGCAGGAAACTTCAGCCAGAGCCGAGCCGTGCGGCACGTCCCACCTGGGTGGCAGGAGCACGTCCCACCCAGCCTCCGGGGAGCTCCTGTCCAGCCACGCTCAGCATCTCCAGTCATCTCACAAGGCCCTCCACTACCCAGCGTCTACATATCCACCAGATTAACTCACATGAGGTGAAGATCATGATCAGCAGCTGTGCTGCTCTGGCAAAATAGATTGTCTGTAGCATGTGCAAAGCTTTAAATTAAGAGCAGAAAGCATAATTTTGGGGGCCAGCTTGAGACTCTTGAAGAAATTCCTACATGATCTAAGGCTCATCACAAATCTCATCATCTTTCTGCAGGAGGTGTATTTCTGAAGTGGCGTCTTGCTCATTTTATATTGTTGTATCACATGAGGATGTTAAAATAGTGCACACAAGAAGAAAATGCTTCATAACATGCATTTTTCCACTAGAAAGCAAACAAAATGACAGCAGTTAATCCCTTCATTAACTGTAAGTTAAGCACTGGCAGGGAACCAGTCCTGAAACAACAGGGACCATAGCATGACAACTCTTTAGAAGATGCTTTGATTTCTTGTTCTTAAAACTAGTGATGAAAACTTACTCCTTTTTCAGCAGTCCAGCTTAAAGGCATTGCATATGGTAGGATTCAGCTAACCAGAGGTGTGCCTGTGTTGGAAATGTTTTCAAGCTATTCCTCAAAGTACTGGAAATACTTAAATACCATATGAAGTACCAAGTTCAGTGTATGGAGGTTTTTGTGGTTGTACCCAGCAGAATTCTTCTGTGGGAAAATAAAATTGTCCTGCAAGGCAACACACTTCTTTTCAAGCAATGCACAAAGCTAATAGCTTCAAAAATGCATTAGAATAAACTTTTAGTTTTGTTTTGCTTGCAGATAAACAACAGCGCATTGTATGAAGTGACTCCAGGACTCCTTCACTCTCCTTGGACACCACTCATGTTTAAATATAAAATGTTTGGTTAACATGCCTCTGCACCACTAGTGAAAGTAAAACACATTCTTGCTGCAGGCTCCTCTTCCAGAGGAGCTGGTTCCCCGCTCCAAGGAGGGAGGAAGGGAGAGCAGCAAGCGCCTGGGGTGCAGCGAGAGGGATGGGAGAGAGAGGAGAAGAAAAGAGGGAGCTGAAAGGCCAAGGCTCCTCCTTCTGAACCAAGTAATGGAAAAACGATGTAAGAATTCCAGCGCCTGAATAAATACGTGCCCTCTGACCTTAATCCCCTAGGAACCAAAAACATCCAGAGTCAGATAAAAATAGTAAACCCTTTACATTGCTGAGGGAGAACAGCACTGCTTGCGGCTAATTAGCCAAATCCTGTTAATAGCAAGGGGGCTGGGCAGCCACTAGGAAGTGAGTGTTTGCCAGAAGGCTTAACCATGCACGTACCAGAGAGCGAAGGCATCGCAGGCACTTGCAGACGTTGAACCATGTGAAGCTGAGAAGGGGCACGGCAGCAGCGAGCCACGCTAGGAGAGGTGACCAGGAAGTTTCCCTGTGTGGGGAATCGAACCCATCTGTTTCTCTGTGTGACACACGCTTCAAAGGAGACCCACCAGAATGACTCATGGTTTACTGCTATTCTAGCTCTGAAAACTCCTCCCAGCAAGTTTACAGACCTTGCCTGCTTGCTAGCTTGTGCTGGAAACCTCAGCTTTGCAGTGGGATCTGTTGAAAATAAATAAATTACAGCAATCCTGACAGCAAATGTCAATGAACTGTTCAGGTTCACTTGTGTAATTTTATTTAAAGCACTATAGCTTAACAATATGCTGAGGATAAACTATTTATTCAAGCCATAGTGGAGACAATAGATTGCTTCAAACAGCATTCTCAAATGTTTGCTCTAGTTCTGAGTGACTGTTTCCTTAGTCAGCATTGGTTTTCTTTATTGCTCCCTATTTGCAAACATTCACACCAGCTGGGTCTTGCATGGTGACTGTTCTGTTCACACGGTGCCCATGCAGGCATGTGCAGGTTAGCAGCTGTGCGCAGCCAGGAGTGCTCTGTATTGTGTCATTGCTGTAGAATACTTAAGCTTTCTCCAACCAAAGAGTAACTTGCATGTCAGAGAGCAGCAACGATACCAGCTGGTTTCATCAGCCCATGGAGCTCCACAGCAGAGAATTCAGGAGCTGGCCCAAACCTGGAGCCTTCGTTTCCAATGGGACAGCTGGGGAGGTGACCGCCTCGCGGGCCGACCTTTGCTCACCCACTGGCAGCCCAGCGGCGATGGCGCTGCCCAGCTGTGGGTGCCACAGGCTGCGTGCTGCTGGCGTCTGCACGGCGGGGCTGGGGCTGGGGATGCCACGGACTGCCCTCACCCAGGTGGGTGATGCCGGCTGGCCGCCGACCTCAGGTTGCTGCTGCAATGCATTGGAGGCAGCTCTGTCCTTGCTGTTTATGGCAGCCTGAGGCAGACCAGAGTTTCTTGTGCTCTGACATCTTCATCTATCAAGCGTGATGCAGTGTTTTTTTCCATGGGCATTGCCCTCCAGCAGTTTGGGCTTGAATTTTAGCTGAAGTATTTACATATCAATGCGCCAGGGTGAGAAATTACTTTGTGTCACAGATCTCACTTCTGGTGCATTTACATTGGGTTTCTGCAGAACCTCTGCCGACACTTGTTTCTGAAATGATCTGGCAACCCATTACGGCAATTTGCTTCCATCAGAGGAAAGGTTGCTGTGTTCAGTCTGCACTTTGGGAGGCTGGATGTGTTTACTTTCTGAAAAATCATACCAAATTTCACCTGGAGCTCCAAACCAGAGCTGTAATGGCACTGGCCTTGCTCAAGAGACTGCAGGAGGGAAACACTGCAGCTGGGAAGCAGAGGGCAACGTGCTGCAGCCCACGTCCATAGCACCTGCCATGCTCAGCGGCACTTTTCAGCACATGCTGCTCAGAGACACTCTGAGATTTGGTGGCCCATACTCTGTTCTGGCTCTGCCGTGCCTCCCTCCTACTTCTCTTTTCCACTGTGAAGGAAGAGCACACCTTGAGCAGCAAGGAAAAGTCAGCCCTTGCCTCGCAGCTTGGTGTGTTAATGGCAGCACTGGAGCGGTTGCGATGGCCTCGGTGCAGACCCCAACTGGCCAGCAGCAGGGGCCCTCAGGCGGTGCCACGCCACCAGAGACCAGGCTTCTGAGCACTGCGCTGCTGCAGCCCCAGGATGCGTGCTCCTCCCTGGGCCTGGTGCAGGCACGTTGGGAGGAAAGCTGGGCAGAGCAGCGAATGCTCCGTGGGCTTGTCCCGTCCCAGGTCAGAACCACATTTCCTTGCCAAAACTGATGGCCAGGGCAAGAGCTCTTCAGCCTGGCTCCATCTCCGGCCTGCCCAGGGCGCTGCCGCAGGAGGTGGCCCCATCTCTGCCCCTCTCTGCCTGGATCTCCTGCCCCTGACTCCCAGGGCCACACGCAGCCGGGCACCTCGCTGCGTCCCCCCGGCCAGCTCCACCTCTGTGCTCATCTGCTCTTCTTGGCCTTTCTCTGCCTCCCACGCTTCAGTAACATCTGCTACCTGCCTCCCTCAGGGCACCCTCTGCAGATGGGTCTCCTTCCAGCTACTCGTTAATTAGCACCCAGATTAACCTCTTTTCTGCCACACTGGTCCTGCAGCATCTGCTCTGTGTCTCCCACGGCGTGGGGAAGCCTACCAGGCCCTGCAGGATAAGAGCACTCATATGGGTACTAGCAAGCACCCTATCCCTTTGCAATTTAATTTTTGTGCTCCTTCAGCAGCTGATGTGAACCCAACCTGGATGTAGCAGCTGTATGTTCAGATTTAAGCTAGGCAGCATGAGATCTGAGAACAGCTATCCCACACCAGCTCCTGGGCAGGTGTACAACACACACCAGGTACGTGCTTTGTATTGAAACTTTCTGTATAGATATATGGATAGAGAATGAGGGAACATGCCAAAGAGAAAACATCTCTTATTGAGTCTGAAATCTTCCAAAGAGTTAACTTTGTCTTCCTCCGTCTCTCATGCTCTGGAACATGTTTATATAGAGTAAGAACATTTTTCCTAGAAGCTGGCGTAGTAACTGGGAATCGCGTTGTCAGTAAGACGAGTCCTGGAGCAAAGTGGGTGATCCTTATTCATGCATACAATCTGGCCAAGAATATGCAATAAAAGCTAAATATAGTTGTTTGGTGAGGTACAAGTGCAAAAGCAGCTGTCTGCCAACAGGATTTTCCACCTCAGACTACTTCAAATACTATAGCAGCAATAAAATTGACAACTATAAAACCTTGCAAATTGCTTTTAAATGTTTATTCATCCTCACTGGGAGAACTTTGCACAGCGCTTGCCTGCACAGCACCCTGAGAAGAAGCTGGGCAGCAGACTGGCTTGCTCTGACTTCCAACAGCTCCCAGGGCGGAGATGGAGACTGCCTGGGGGAGGCATAGGCAGAACCAGCAGCAGCAGCCACTGCTCTTCCCTGCCCTCTGTTCTGGGACATGAGAGCAGCAACTGGAGAGAATAGGAAATGGAGTAATTCAAGGTGCAGGTTATTTTCAAAGAGTATTTCACTACTCCTGTTCCCTCTCAAGAAGCTGTCGGAAGAGTTGTCTTAATGTAAGCTCATTTGCAGAGATGTATTTCAATTCCTATATGAAATATTATTGCTCACTGCCCTTCTTGTAGCTGAAATTGTGTTTTCATTTTGAAAGAAGCACCTGCAGTATTCGTCTATTTCAGTAGCTGTCAAAAGATAGATAACCAGATGAAAAATATTCCCATAAGCCCATTCTTGCTTTGTCCAAGAAGCCTGGCAGATGAAAATTAATCTGACAATAATATTCAACACTTCACTGCACGTGGAAGATCTACGAGAAGCTATATTCATAGCCTAAGTGTTGGGCTAGTATCTATGGCATCAGCTTTATGCATGGGATCGTTGTACCTAGGTGGTACAATGGAGAACTATGGCAATGGCTAAGATCAGGACATGATTAAGTGCAAAGTTCCTCTTCCTATATGGAGCTTTCCAAAGGGAAGTTGTTACAAGGACACAACTCCTAAATTGTGAAAACAGAAAATTAAGCTTAGCACCCTTGGCAACACTCAGAAGGGCTAGGTTTCCAGTCCTGCACAGCCAACGTGACCACATATGTCCCTGGCTAGGCGGTGTCACCATTTCTATCGGACTACGAGACGCTGCTGGCCCTGGCCCTGCACAGGTGCATCAGGGATCCATCGGGAGTCGTTTGGCTTCCGAGAGCTCAGCACCTGCGGCACTGTGGTCCCATGTTTGGAACTGAAGCACAAGTGATGGAAGGGCATCTGCTGTGCTGGTTTGTTTGTTTGTTTCTCTGACAGGTGTGACTTCTTGGCCTCATTTTAACTAACTTCATTTTCTTCCTTCAGGGGTTGTTTGAAACCAAGGAAAAGAGGAGATGGAGACCACCCACTGGATCTCATTCTCCTCTTATGTAAGCCTGTTAAAAACAGTAATAGTCCCAGTAAAATGAATAGATTTGTATCAGTATAAAAACTGTGTGAGCAGCAAGAGAATTGGCTGCCTTGGGTATAAATTCATGAAAGTCATTTGAAAGCTCTCTGGGAGCATAATTAGAAACATGAAGTCCTGGGATGATGTCTTCCTTCCTTTTTAATCCAAGACTACTTTTAAGAGCTGCTGTCAGCTTGAAAAGTGGTTATTAATACAGAAACAACTCCAGACAGTATGTGGAACAATACATCTTAGCAAGTTTCTCTGTAAACCTATAGTATTTGGGCTCTTTTTTTTTTTTTTTTTTTTTTTTCTTTTTTAATTTCCTGAGAATAATTGCTGGGAAAAGAAAAAAAAATAATAAAAAAAAAGCTTTTTAATCCTTCTCATGGTAATTGCATGCAAAGCAAAAGACAATTTTGCTTTTTCTGCAGCAATGGTAACTACAAGGTTTTCAGACAGAGGTATTCTTTTAAGTTCACACAATCCCTTTCAGCACTGGCTATAGTTAAGACTATACGAAAGAGCCTGACAAGAGCTTGTTCCCATCACATTATCTAGGGACAATAAATCAAGCACAGAGAGGAAACCTAAGTCATCCGAGACATTATTTACAGAGGCTTCTATGCCTCAATAAATAATATTTTCCTTTGGGAAGAGCAATAGGGAAGGAAGTATGAAAAGCAGATACTGGTCATGTGTTAAGTCACTGGAGGGTGCTCAGAGAGAAGAGTGATGGACACGCTGAAAGCCATTAGAAGATATCTAGGATCAATATTTGTCCATGTCTGAATGCTGACTTTTCCTTCCCTTCCTGCTGCAAAGCTCTTACAGTGTTATGTAAGTGGACCTGATCTACTTTAGGTGCTGTCTTCAAGTGTAATACCCCCCTTCTCGTTTTCCTATCCCAGAAACATTAATTTTGATGTTTCAGAGAAATTCTCTAAGTTAGAGAGAGAATAAAAAATAAATAAAAAAATAAAAATAAAAATCTTTTACTCTGAGGTTGCTCAGGACTGGAGATGGCACCTTTGGATTTTGGGCACCCAGTGCAGGATCAGAAATATCATGTTTGGGGACTTTATTATTCAGCAATGGTATGGGCAAAGTGTGACCAGATGTGTCCTGCAGCTGCCATAAACCATACAGCCACGTGTTCCCACTCCATCAAGCACTTAGTTATGACTTGAATCAAGTCTCAGTGGTCTGTGTAATGAGCATAGGAGCTACAGCATCACCAATTCACATCAACTCTTGGCTGCAGACTCTCAGGAATCTCAGTCACGGCCCACAGTCAGTAACCAATGTGTAAATTCTGCATTATACCAGCCATAATAGACAATATACAATGGGGGAAAATACAAGATGAAAAGAGGGGAAATGTTTCAAGACACTGAAAGCAACTATCACTCATACCATGAAGAGCTACAAAAAGAAGTCTCTTCTGTAGCTTTTTCTGCCACGCTGCATCTTCTCGGTGTGTTCGTTCACTCCAAATCTATGCGTGGATCCTTGCAGGTTCACAGACACAGGCAGTGTCTCTCCTTCCCTGGTGTGGCAGTCATGAGTAGCATGAAGTTTTTGGGGACGGGAGCACTTCTTTTGGTCTCCTTAAGGACTGGCCTCCAAGAAACAAAAAACTAAAAGTGCCAAGTGCCAGTGCAGTCGGCCCCTTCATCCAGAACCGAGGGCAGCTGAGGGCAGCAGTGTCACCCCGTGTACTGGGGGAGTGAGAGAGTGGTTGTGGGGTTTAGCTGCCCAGCACAGTAAAACCACCACACCCCGAGGCACTCCCTGCTGCAGTGATGTGCGTGGCTGTGGGGCTGCTCCAGCGCCTGATCGGCACAGCGGCACGGTGCAGCACTGCCAGAGGCATGCGGGCAGCGTGCTGGGGTGCTGGCAGCTCACCGCTGAGGCAACGAGGGCACAGCCTGGAAAGACAGCGGGAATTCATTCTGGGTTCCCTTGCCATGAAATCAGCCCCAGTGGCTCATGGCCACAGCAGGGAGCACAGCAGGGAGCGGGCAGAGCAGAGCTGCACGCATCATGGTTTGCAGTGGTGGTCACTTGAGCGGGTGAACCAGAGAATAAGGGCTTTAAAAACAAGTTTAATGTTTTCAAGTATTTGATAATGCACAACGTGTCCCGGGGATGTGCAGCCAGCAGCGTCAGTGTCAAAGCTGAGCAGCTTTGCAGCCTCTCCCTGGGATGCACAGGAAATGTCAAGCTGTCCTTAGCTTGGAAACAAAAAGGTTACAATGAATTAGGAAATTAGCACTGAAGGAATGACTTTTCCCTCCCTCAGGCCCAACAAAATGCCAAGAGCCTTTCCAGCTTGCAGCACAAGGATGGGGGCTGGCTCCTGGGGGGCCAAGCGGCCCCGGGGTCTGGGTGCCGTGGAGCACCGGGCCGGCACACAGCCCCCCGCCCGGCAGCCCCGCTGCCCCAGAACAAGCAGGAGCCGAGCACGGCTCCCCCGTGCTGTGACTGGGAGCCGCCTGCCCCGGGGAGGAGCGGGTGGCAGCCCCGTGACCTGGTGGCGGTCTCCAGCTGATAAATGGAGCAGCATAACTGAAGGAAACAGTTACTCAGTAAGGAAAGCCAAAGGAAATAGTTACTCATAACTTGGCAGCCGAGAAAGTGCCATCCAAACCTTTGTTTCTCTGCAGAACCAGCCGTGGCCGTGCAAATGCCAGCTCCTTCGTCCCGGAGCTCCCTGCCCTGCAGAGCTTCAGCCCGGAGAGGGCCCGGGGCAGCTCCACGCCACTGCACAGCATCCAGGCTCAGGGCAGACTCTCACTGTGCTGTGAGCTGCACCGATTTCAGCCTTAATATGATTTCTAGTAAGACAGAAATTAATGCCAGCCTCTAGTTACCTGGACAGGGTGATCTGGCATTTTGTTGTGAATCTGCCTGGCTTAGGACTAGCGTCAGACTGCACGCCATTGTAAAGCCTAACAAAATACCCTTTTGCAGCCATACTAACATACCACAGAGCTGGCTGATGTTGGGAAACAGGAACAGGATAACCTGTCCCAAAGTCATGTTTCACTGGGTGAAAGCCCTTCCACAGCCATGCCCATCGTCCCACAGCAGAAGCTCTGTGACGAGGCACCAACCTCACGGCAGCTCATTGACACCGGCGGTGTCACTGGTCTTTAACACGGTCAGTTTTTAGTGCCAAATATTTGTAACTTCAGAAAAAGATATTTTTAGTGATACTATGATTTTTTTTGGCTTTTTCTATAATTGAGGTAAATTAAGTGTAATTGGAAGCATCTGTTCCTATTTTAGTGACCACAATGGCGTGGTATTCTGCGTCTCCTGGAAGACACTCTCTTTCTTCAACTCCCACTAGATCCAGCTAAAAATAGTTAATCTAAATCAAATTCTCTCAGGCAACAGTGCTCTTCAGCTCTCAGGATTTGCCCTTCCATGCTAAACAATAGCTCTCCAACTCCTTTCCCTGGAAGGGTGGGGGATGGATTCAGGGGCCCAGGAGGTGCAGCAGAGACCCCCACTCTGTGAGGCTTTGTCAGAGCCATGGGTGCTGCCAGCCCACCCCACCCCACTCCACTAGTGAACCTGGGACAATAAGGACAGGCAAGAGGGAAGGGCACATGTCCTGGCAGTGCTGCAGGGCCCCCGTACTGCAGATATTGCTGTGCCTGGGGCACCACGCGAAAGAAAAGAGGGAAACTTGAGCAGAAGGGTTCGCATAGGTGTTTTGGCACAAGTGCGGAAGGTTGTGTGAGTGGTTGCTTTGTAGGCAGAAAGCATTTATTGTGAGGTCAGTACGTTTCCCAAATAATAGCATTTTAACAGGGAAATCTCTTTTCACGCCACTTTGACTGCTATTTACTCACAGAACCAGCAGCCCAAGCAGGGCCCGTGCCCCAATGCTCCAGCCCTGCCAGCAGCCTTTCCCCAGGCTGATCCTCAGTGTCCCTGCGACACACTTTGCAGCTGTGAGCTGTGTCCGTGCAGCCTCAGAACGGTTTCTGAAGGGTGTCTATGGAAAAGCTCTGGCTGAACAGGGTTCAGAGTCAGGTCTAAAACCCGGTCCCTCAAACAATAGCTTACATAAATAGTATGCCACAGGAACATTTTCCTATGCGTACATTTGTTCCTATGTTTGGTGCTGTCCATTTACAAGTAAGTGCACGTTTCAGGAAAGGCTTTTCAGTTCTTAGTTAGTCCTCTGGTTCTCAACTTGATACTGAGCAATACACTCTGTGGCACAGCAAGATTCACTCCCTATTTTGTTTAAAAAATATCATACTAGAACCACCATCCTAACTTTAATATTATGGGTAATTTTGCTTGTGGCATTTTTCTGTAAGGGGTTACAGCCCTCAGAGCATGGAGGTTTTAAACGGAAACTCTGCTAATTGACATGGTAATCCGAGGGAGAAAATAACACTATGACTGAGCCAACATTGAGAATACATGGAGAAATAAAAATGAATAACCCAAGATGTATGTTACAGTTACATTAGCATGATCACTGGAAACCCAGAAAAGCAAAATAAATCTAAAAGCTAAAAATAATTTTGAAAGTGTGAAAAAGTCAGGGTATTCCCAAAGATTTCTTTGTCTTATCCCATGTTAACACCAGTGGTCTGTGAAAGGTAAGGTTGCCAAATTAATTTATTTCAGAAAGTGCTCCAAGATAGGAAACAGTTAAATGACGAAAAACCTAAATCATGAAATGGTGACATCTAAAGACATCTAAAAGATGACAACAGCCCAAATACTAAAGCCACTTTTTTTTTTTTTTCTTTTTCTGCTTAGTGGGAATGAAACAGCTTTAATATTTTGTCTTTGGCACCCTGCTGATGCCGTCCCTCTCCTATTTTCAGCAGGGTGGTGCATGAGCTGCGTACTTGGCAGTCAGGGGGGAGGAAGGCTGGGAAGCATCTGGTTAAGAGGCGAGCCTGAGCAGAGGGGCACGACACTGGGGGTGACAAGAAAAGCACTCGCTGGGTGCTAGGAGGAGCACTTTGTCCCCCCAAAGGAGCGGGTGCTAGGAGCAGAGCAGCACTTTGTCCCCCGATGGAGCACTGCCTGTCCGCCCGCCCGCTGCCTCCCAGCCCCACACAGGGCCCACACGGCCCCGGGGTGATGCAGACCCCACTGTCAGTTCTGCCATGTGGTGGGACCAGGACCTGAGGCGGGGAGAAGCCCCTCGGCCCTCCCCAGAGCCCCATGAAACCACCGCGCAGATCACCGAGCGCTCCTGCGCTCTCAGGCACAGCTCTCTCTTGACCCATGTCCATCCCGCACTCAGAAGGGCTATAAATACACGTTGTATTCTATACAAATAAGGCGTGCACAGGAAATATTTATGCGCTGCATTCATTGCACAGTCCTCTGGATTCCAGCCTTGATGACAGTGAAAACTATCATTACTCCATTGCCAGGGCGGAAGAAATTTCCAGTGCAAATGTAGGTTTGTCTTTCAGAGCACTGGAGGCAACTGCACCTCTGCTGCAGTGCCGAAAGCTGAAGCTGGCCCTTTAAGGAAATGTCCTCCAAAAGACTGCAAGGTTTTTTGGTTTTCATGCTGTTGCACTTTTAGAGGGCTCAAAACTCTCCCAGGAATCCTTTTAATATTCCCATCAAATTGAAATATGAGTTATGTAATTATAATTAGAGCACCATACTCTTGATAACATTCGCTTCATTTCTTTAAAGACTGTTTACTTCCTAACTTGTACCTAGAAGAAATGTTAAAAAACAAACAAACATTTCCCTTCTTCCCTATTAAAGCACAAAACAAAACAAGCAGCTAATTGCTTAAAACTTATTAAAGCAGCCTTTACAGTAGTTATGCTCCTGTAGACTTTCTTCTGTGTAACTGTGGCCATATTAGAAGATTTGTCACAGGACGTTCCCTACATTAAGTGTAAATGACACCCTTGTGGTAAAAAAAGCTAAAAGGCACAACGAAACGTGCAGTTATTCTCTCCTGTAAAAGCAGGGCATAGGAAGCTTTGCAAGAGCTAGACATGGCAGCCCTCTCATGCTTTGGCCTCCTTCTCTGGGCCTTTCACTGTAAAAAGGAGAAAAGCTGGCCCTCATGCCAACACGTACACATTAGGCAGTCAGCAGCACTGGAGGGAAGCTGTGCTGGCTCCTGCACCACAGGTCCTGGTGCCGAGCAGCCGGGTCCTGCTGTGGGGCCATGGAGCTGGAGCCACGCTCGTCCTGCTGGCGCAGGGCAGCACGGCAGCAATGGGCAGAAACGGGAGCAGAAGAGGCTCGGCGTGGATCCGAAGAAAAGCTTTTCCCCCATGAGGCTGGTCAAGCAGAGCTGCTGCAGCTGTGTAGCCTCCATCCTTGGCTGTAAGGTCCTGAGCTGAGCCCGGAGCTGACTGGCATCACATCTCCTGAGGCCCCACCCTTCCAGAATTGCTCTACAATCCTTGTATCGACCCAGTGCGAGTTGGGATGTTGATGGCACAACCTGGAGAGGGGAATTTCTATTTTCTCACGTGCTGCTGTGGTCTTCAGGCAGGCTGTGATGCTTCGGGGCTGCCGACAGTGGCCCAGCGCACATGGCCGTACAGCCTGGCTGCCCGCCCCGCAGGGACAAGCGGCCTCACAGCCTTAACACAGCCTAAAAGCACAGACACCAAAGGCTGTGTTAAAGCAAGCACTAAAACATGGGTGGCACTGTGAATTGCAGGCAGCTTTGCGTGGTCTTTGAGGACCTGGCTAAATTACAGCTGGGTCACCATGCATTGTGCCCATGTCCCATCATTGTGCAGCCCTGGCAGCTCCTCCAGAAGAGGTGTTTGGGGTGCTGAGTGTCCTGAGGTGTCTTAGATAACTCAATGAAAAGCGTGAAATACATGCTCAGAGGGTCCATTCTTCTCCATTTTAGTTTCACTTTGAAAGTAGAAATTACAAAGGCCAAGTTTTTTATCCTGAGGTTTTGACATCTATTAGAGCCCAATAAAAGCATCACTGGGTAATTTCCTTTCCTTCACTTTGATTTTAGCACTCTTGATACTAGTTTGAGCTGCCACCTTTAATTATTAGGCAGTAATATCCATAGCATAATTCTTGGAATTTAAACCATGCAGGCTAATGGGAAGCACAGGTTTTATTTTATTCTAGAGGAGTTCACATGTTTAAGCATGTTAATTACTCTGGAGTTTTAAAATAATATTTATACTGAATACTTTTGTACTCACTTCACACGCATTCATAAGGCTTGTACACATCTTTGCCAATAGCTGTAACATTCAATCAAAGCATTGCCTCATACATAAAATGAATTTGACCTAAATGTAGCTGGCCAATATAAGTGTGTAAGGGTACAAAGCCTGCTGTGGCAGAGCTGGGAGCTGCATGTTGCTGGAGTCCTCATCCCAGTCCCCATCTCCTGCCCTTTTCAAACCAGCCAGGAACAGCATGATAGATGTATTCTTAACCTTTGCAAGGGAAGAAAGAGCACCGAGACCAATATTTGCATTTCAAAGCTGGAACCCGTACCATACTCAGAGAGAGAAAAAAATAGAGGAGAAATACGGCAATTTGGCAGATAAATATTTTTGTAATCAGGCAATATCAAATTAAAAGATTGTTAACATTCTGCTAGCTTGCTCGAGTCAGAATAATATTATTATGGGTTCAGATAGCACGCGTTGCCCAGAGGTAATGGAGCCCTGCCCAGAGAGCCCTCAGAGAGGCAGCTCTGCGTGCCCCCCGGCTCCCGACGCATGCTCGGTGCCCCCTGGGTGCCCTGCTCACAGGCGGCCGCCAGCCCAGCCTGCGGCACAGAGCCGAGCTCCAGAGACATCCCAAGCTGAGTGACGCCTGGCACTGACATCGAACCGCGTTAGAAAAGCAAGAGAGCAAATAGCTTAACAGGGAGCCATTTCTGGTGGTTGGCAGATAAGATTTAAAGAAGTTGTTTCATCTAAACTTGACCTAAATGGAGTGGAAAATTACCGTGACTACATTTATCTGAAATCGCAAAGTGTGTTCTGATTAGACCGTGATAAAAAGGATGGTAGAAATTGATCTGAAGATAAAGAAAGGGCAGGGAAAATGAGATGAGATCAAGAAAAGAAGCAGACTCTAAAAAGGAAAGAAGAGGATAATACAGCAAGTCTCTAAAGCTGTATTAAAAATAGCCGTCCTAACTGGAACATAAATAGTTCGGTGCTCAGTCTCTACTCGTCGGGCCGAAGCTCGGCCGCAGAACCCGGGCTCCTGGCGGCCATCCCACCAGCCCCACGTCCCCGCAGACCCTCGGCGGAGCAGTGGGACCATGCCCCACAGACGTCCTTGCTAGGGCCTGCGCTGCGGCCAGCAGCAGCCTCCTGCGGGACCTCCGGGTGAACCCGCTGCTGCCGATACGCTTCGGTCCCATCAAAGCACGCTGGATTGGCCAACAGATTAAAAAAGTAGTGCAATGGGTGTGGAAAAAAACACCCACAGAGTGATTGGATGAACCTCATTTCCTAGAAATATTGCATCTGCCTCTGGCAGAAAGTTTGATAGTCATGGAAACAGATATCTTCTCTGATAAAGACTGTCTTTCAACTTCCTAGAAGCAAATGAAGACAAGTGAAATAATTTGTTTTCTTAATTTTCTTTCTGAGCCCCACTTGGGCTGTCTGAGGGCTTGCTGTTTGCAGAATAGTTATGACACTGATGAGGGAGGAAAACCACAAGCTGTGAGCTCACAGGAGGCTTATGAGAAGAATTAATGGCAGCTCTGCCAGCAGATCCCTGCTGCACGGCTGGGCCCTGTGCACCCAGTGCCCACACTGTGCTGGCTGCAGCCCTGGGGAGGCTCGGGGCAGGTGCCCCCGGCCTCCGGCCACGGCGTCCCGCATGCCCCCGCTCTCCAGGGCATTCCTTCGTCTGCGGAGCAGCACACTGGTGCTTGCAGTAATTTGCTCTTAAGATCATCTCTCTCAGAAAATATATTCTTGATAGCCTGGAAATGTAGTTCCTACTCTGTTTTTTAAACATGGGTCAGAAATGGATAAATGACTGACACAACCTTCCTTTTCAGCTATTCTTTTTTTTCCTTTTCAGCCTAATGACTGGAACATCCAGCCTTTCTCTAGAGCAGGAAAACAGTTTATTTATCTAATCCCTTATGACTCTGATCTCAATCATTTTTATCTGAGTGCAGTGCTGAAATCCTCCACGTCTGGCGAATACATGCTCGCACAGTGCTCCCTCCCCAGACCTTTCTCGGATGGCCAAGTGTGGCTGGTTAATTTAGATAAGGCTCAGCAAACAGCGTATTTGGAAAACTGTCTACTCTTTCCATTTAGTATAAACTTCCTTTTCCACTCTCTGTTTATTTTAGCGTAGATGTATGTAAATGCTTCCATCAGAAATTTCCTTCAAGGAGGAGGTCAAGGCGTGGAGTGAGAGAAAGCCGTTCTGGCTGTGCCGTTCAAATGGCTCCCACAAGGACGGCTCTCCCTGATGTCCACCATGGTGTCCCCAGCCCGGTTCCCTTCATGACACTCCAGGAGCAACCTGGAACTTTTTTCTGTTGAAGAAACAGCCTGGTATTCATATCTGTCCTCTTGCAGCCCTGGTGGGTGCCACAAGCCCACAGCAACATTTTAGTTCTCTCACTGGAGAGCTCTCTGCAGTATCTGTGATTCTGTGATTCTGTGATCACTAGCGAGTCCAAGCTAATTTAGTTCCCCAGATTTGGTATGGTTTTAATTTCTGCTTGGAAGCAATGTTTTGCCTGCTGGGCAGCAGCCCTGGCACCAGCCAGCCTCCCACCTCCCATCATAGGCACAGGGTGCCCACGGGACCAAATTCCTCCCAGCCTCTGGTGGCCTCAGGCAGGGCTGGTGGCTGCTGCCCATCTTCGCTCATCCCAGCCCTGCTCGTGGCCTCCCCCTGGGACTGGGGGCACTGCGTCAGGAGCCTCTGTTGGGCTGCGGACGAGGATTCTCGAGGAGCCCCACAGGCTATGGGGCCGTGCTGCCAGGCAAAGGGATGGTGCAGCTCACCCGGGCCCACAGTGAGAGGCGAAACAGACTGAGCTTAATTGTGAGTGAGAAAGAAAAAATGCCTAATAAAATTAATAATATGCATGCAAAACCGAGAGCAGCAGCAAGCAGAAAGTCTGAGTTCAGTGCACCAGTAAGACAAATGGCAGCCCTGACTGGTAAGCATGCAGGCAGAAGGGCTGCTCGATCTCAAGCCAAAGTCACCTCGGAAACTAATTTATAAAAAGAGTTATTCAAACCAGAGTGTTACCACTGTGACTACATTAGACAACGCTGTCGTGCTGCTGGTTTCTTTCGTTCTTCAGTAATGCCAAAGCCACAGAAGGCTCCAGAGCCCTGTACTTAGATGGATGCCTTCAATCACTGTTGGTGCGATGTGGCTCTCACATGATGGTCCTTAGACATTAAAAGAACTGTCCCCATAAAGAACTCACACCAGAGGGTTTTGTAGTTGTGCAGGGCATTTCTCATACATGAAGCAGGTTGCTCGGTCATTCTCTTACATTCACTGGGCAGAGAGGGCTATGAGAGCTGCAGAGTCATACAGCAATACAGAAAGTAGTCTGGGTAACACAGTAACATAACAATAAACTTTACAAGCAGAAGGTTATAAACATACTGCTGAGCATGTCATAGCAAATGCTTGTTCCCTCTTTTGAGTGCAGAGATGCAGGCAGGCAGCATCACTTTGTAGCTCTACCCTTAAATTAAATTGTGGCTTTATTAAGGCACAGCAGGAAATGGAGACACTGAATTTAGGAGCACACAGTGAGAGGGGTCACTTATTTCTTACACATTTGTAGACAAAACAAACAAAGCAGGTGCTTTGTATGGCCATGGGAGCCACATTTACCTGTGTTGATTGGCCACAGAGGAAAATGTGGGGAGATGGCAACAGGGTTGTCCCTTTTCCCTGGCCAGCACATTGGGTCTGGGCCCTGAGCTCAGCTCAGTGGGCAGCGCACGGCCGTGTCCCCGGGGAGGCAAGCCCAGCGAGCCAGAGGGTGCTCCGCTGCCCGCGCCTTGCAGCCAGCCCTTGGCTGAGGAACGCGCTCCCCTGGGAACCGGCGCGTCCAAGACCAACAGAGACAGCAAGAACAACAGCCAGCTGCGCTCCAGCCTCGTCTCTGCTAATTTCTATTTTCATTCATGTCAGTCTGCCATTGCTGCCATGGTGACCAACTTAGAAATTAATTATATAAAGACATTAAAGGCACATTTAAACAGGAAAGTTCAACCCACAGTTCTGGAAAAAAAAAAAAAAAAAAAAAAAAGATTCAAATATTCCTAGATCACAGCCCTCCTATTTCCCCATTGAATCCTTCAAATACCATGACTTAACTACATTTTTCTCTGCACTTACTTCTGGGCTGATGTTGACAAATAAACTTGGTGTTCTGCTTTTCCCTCGTTTTTCTGACTCATACAAAACAGGTGCTCTTCCAATAGCTGTAGTACTCAGAACAGAAAGCCTCTGTCACTCTTCTGGCAAGTCAGCACAGTTGCTGACAGGCGCAGCAGGTACATTTCGGGCAGTTCTGACTGCGGTGCCCTGCCCTTGGTGGCCACATCCCCACGCCCCCCGGCTGCACCAACCCTGCGTGGGCACAGCCGGGGGGTGCTCTGCACGGCCTGGCCCCTGCCCGATGGGGGCTGCTGCCTTGCTCTGCTCCTGTGCCCGACAGCAGCGTCACTGGGCACAAGCACAGTCCCCAGCCAGCATACGAGACCTGGCATTTTAATCCACAGCCATCGGAAACAGGGAGCACCAAACCCAGTGTCAGGCAGTGAGCAGGCACAGCACGGTGCAGGACAGGCTCTGGCGTTTCATTTGTTGGGGTTTTCCCATGGCAGATATGCAAGTACTGGAAAATATGCTGCCACAGCTAAACCACAGGCACAGCTGTGGCAGAGGGGACAAGGAAAGCCTACGGACTGAGCTACTCTTATATCCTACTGCCAGGCCTCTTTTCCAAGAAAAATGGTGGGTGGGTTAGGAATGCTTGTTTTTCTGCTTCAACTATTTTCTAAGTCGATGGGGATTTTCAGTCTGTGGAGTCAACTCCACACCTGCTGTGACCATGCTCTTCTGTTTTCTCTTTTCTCCCTCTCCCCCAGATATGCTTTTATCTGTGTCTAATTTCCCTCTCTATCACCTCTCTCTCGTCAAATACTGCCTTTGATGTTCTGTGCTGTTATGGGGATTATTTTTATGCTCTTTTCTGTGACTACTTTAGTGTAGACTCATGTCATCTCTGCTTTGTGTTTTGTTGTTGTTGTAGATGTTTGCTTTATTTTTTTTATTATTATTTTTTTTTTTACTTATTCTCTTAGGTGAAGACCAACTGATGATGACAAGCAAGAGGGGTTTTAACTGCACCTGAATATCAGGGAATTTGGCTTTTCAGAACATCCATTTAAATAAATGTAAAGCAAAAATTATGTTGCCATGAAAGCTTGCTGCCTGGAAAGGGTTCAGCAAGGGAAGGGCTCACCCCTGGAATGCAGCCCCATGCTTTCCCACCGTAGGAGCACATTTGTTTTGGCACGGGCACTCTGTAAAAGGCTGGTTTGCATGTCTCCAGTCCCACAGCTGCTGATCTGCTGTAGTACTTTCGTTCAAAAAGCTGCTGGGAATGAGTCCTAAAAAAACTTTCCTGTGATGCCTTCATTACTTCTGCTGAAAAGGATGCTAAAAAAAGGTTTGTGGCAGACATTGCCTTTCTGCAGAAACAGCCTGTCATGAGCAGGGTAACTACAGCAGACATCTGGATGCTACGACTTCGTAGTTTTATTTCAGAAACAAACCAGCCCTCTGGCAATTTGTTGCTCAGGGAATTATTTTTGCAATTATCAGCTCTTATTGACAATCAATAGCAAAGGAAGCAAACAAACAAACAAATCATGAAGAATCAATATGTGTAAAGGAAGATGATAACATATCTTCAGATGGAACTTGCTGGACTAGCCTGCACTGATGATGGTTGCGTTTCACACACAGGCAGTGCTTTTCACGAAAGATGAACTAAAAGTGCTGATGGGCAATACGTTCTCACAGACATTTATTCATAACTACATGTACACAGGTTTAATCTGCTCTTACAACACAGCCCCTATGGGAGAGAAATGTAAAGGATGGTGAGAGATTGTGGAGGGTACAAGAAGATAACAGAGGACAATAGAAAAATGCTGCTCAAATTAGCACTTGAGCAGGATTACCAAGCCAGGTTGCTGGATTTCTAAAGATCAGCACTCCAGTGTCCTTTAGCTGGAAGAAGGGATTCCAGATTCTGTTTAGTAGTTACAGGAGGAAATGTTTCCCCTCTTGAATCACTGATGAATCTTGATCTCTAGAGAGACCCGCTCAAGAAAGAGCAAGACCCAATCCTATTTAATTTGTCATGATTTTAACTTAACTAGTATGGCTGGAGGTGTCAGAAGAGAGGATGGACACGGGACAGCCAGAGGTCTCCATCTCACCTCAGAGAGGTACTGAGGGAAGATCTTTGGGGCAGCGGTGCCTTGGGATGGTGAGGCAGGGCGGCTGTGGGCTGGGCGCACAATGCCTGGCCTGTCAGCCAGATGGGCTCCCGGGAAAGCAGGCGTTTGGTGGGCACACAGACTAGGCATGGGAGGGCCAAACCCATCGGCTTTCATTCTCAGCATCAGGCAGGGAACACACAAAGCAGGGCGAGAACAAAGTGTACCTGCAAGAGATGAGCATAGACCAGCATCAAGGAAACCAGACGGGGCCTGAAGGCAACGAATGCCCACAGCTTGAGCACTGCAATCAGTGGTTGTTGCTGAAGATAGGTTCACCCTTGGGATGCTCCAGGGGGCGGAGGACACCGTGGCCATACACATTGTAGTGAGATTAAAATGCTTTTCTTTGACAAAATGCTATGTGTTGATGTTTAAGCAAAATTAACATTTTGTTAAACAAAGGAGAAGAAAGCAAGCTCTTTGACAATTTTTGTGAGCAAAGAAAGTGTTGGTTTACCTTCTGAACAAATTAATCTCACTTTTCTTGGATCTCAACCCAGATGCAAAACTGAGTCCAGGGGTGATCACAAGGGAAATGAGTAAGAAACTGAGCAAGCGTTCTCCTTTTGGGTTGGTTCATGAGTCAAAAGATAAGGAACATTTCTGGTGTTGCTAATTACTCAAGCTCCTCAAAACTTGTGGCTTCACACAGCTTTGAAAAAGGCATACAAATATTCTATTATTCCCTAAAATTACACTGTATAAGCCATTAACCCCCCAATAAACTGCAGTAATCACGTGTGTTATCTCTTATCCTCTGTGATGTGAATAGTCTTACTGGTTTTAGTGGGACTGTCAGGATGGTCAAAGGTTGTCAGCGTTAGCTTCAGTATAAGAACCATGGATGTTAAGGTTAAAAGCAAATAATTGTCCAGCCAACTCACATTCACATTGGCAATATTTATTTTTTTTTAACATCTCAAATATTACTATTTTTTAACTACAGGAGGTCTGCAGGAAAAAATCAAATGCTATTCTGCACAGATATAAGCATGTAGAGCAATAGGCCACCAAGAACTAAAAAACCAGATGGTCTACTTCTTATATCTCATCACTGTAATCCACAGATAACACGCGTATTTGTGGGCACGTGTACCCAAATCCAGCACTTCACCAAGATTAATCTGGCATTCAGAGCATTTTCAAAAACCCAGTGGGCACTCTAAAACACAGAGCTGTGCTCAGGCACTGCAGTGCAGCCTGGTTGTGCTGTCCCGGGGCCGCTCCAGCCGCCAGTGCCCGTGACAGCGCCGCGGGGTGGGACAGACCCTGAGGCAGGGATCGGCTTCCAGATTCAACACTCCTCAGCCTCTGGCACACTTTCAGGGAAATGACATTTCACTGAAATGTGATCAAAGTCAAAATATTTCACTGCGATTTCTCTCTTTCAAGTGTATCTTCACCATGTGGGATGCTCGGTCTGAATCACTCTCCTCAGAGAGATAGATGGGAATGCCCAAGTGGAAAAACCGAGCTGTCAGACTGAAAATGTTTCTTTTGATCAAATTCCATTTTTATGGAAACTTAGAGTTTATGTCACCTCTCAGCAAAGGGAGAATCTTAATTTTAGTGGTCTTCATGGAATGGAACTACGTCATTTGATAAAAATGAGAAGAAAAAAATAAACTTGAATAATTGTTTTCTCCAGCTGGAGATTTTGTTCTTGTTTTTTACCTTTCAAATCAGGAAAGTGACTGTACTGTAGGCCCTGAGCAGCTGTAAAGAATCTCCTGCGGGGTTATATGGGAATTACTTTTTCTTTTGGCATCAGTTCCTGAGCGGCCAAGGGAGTGCCATGACTCTTTGCGGCAGAGCCTTCTCCAGCACAAGACCTTATTCCTGAGGACTTTCAGAGCAGACCTTGGAGTTGGGAATGTGCAGATTAAGGCATTATTTTGACTACAACCTAAAGACCTTGTAGAAAAGTTGAAAAAATTCCAAGGTGCTGCCAGTGGTTTTGCCAGGGACAAGATTAATGTTTGCTTTGTTTGCTGCATCCTTTTAACTGCTGCTTTCCTCCTCCTTCCAGTAAATAAATCTGCCTATTAGTTAAACAAACTGACTCTGAGAGAAACCAAACATAAGAAATATATTAACAATAATGCCCTGTTCTTAAAATAGAATGGCAATAGTAAAAGAGAGCCCTTGGCTTCTGGCTTACCGCTGAGTGCTGCTCACGTGAGTGCTGTTGCTTTGAACTCCTACAATAAAGAAATAGAGGGCCCAGGGGAAAAAATAAAAATAATCTACCTACATGTTGGAGTGTTTCAGCTAAATATTTGTTATTCCACTGTGCCATTCAGAGGTAAGCCAGTCTCACCTGTGTGAAGCTTATGGTCCAAATACGGACAAGGCAGGAGAAAGGTGAATGAAGTGATTTAGCTGATGATCCGGCATCCAGACCTTCAGCAGGAGCCTGGTTACCTCGCAATATGGGTGTTTTTCCCATTTTTTTTCCTGTGTCTTTGTGGGTACTTTGTGACACACTGGGTATTACAAAGTGAGCACGCATTGACCAGTCAGCACTGAAGCACAGCTATCGAGGATTGTCCCCTTGTGGGTCGCTCATCACCTTGGTCATTCCTTAAGAAAAAGAAGGAGGTTTCTGAAGCACAGATGATTTGTTGCTTGGGAACTACCAAGAGAAACTGGCACATAGCTTTGCAGAAGGGCCCCTGCTCAGAAGCAGACAGTGTGCTTCTAGATGGTGTGTGTTGTGCACTCCAGCACGTCCTTTGGAGGCACTGGTGATCAGGGACACCCTGCTTTGGCACTTTGCTCACCTGTGCCCATCTGGAGGGCCAGTTTCTGAAGCTAGGTAGTACCCTGACATCCTTGTCCGCACTGTTTTCAAAAAGCAGGAGCAGTGATTTCTGGGCAGCCTTTGGGAATGCTCCCTGCACCCTGAGCCCTGGGAGCCAGCCCTAATTTTAACTGCATTGGTATTATGATAACAGATGTTTTGTGCTGACTTTTTCTGCGTGCTTCAGATTGTAGGACCTTGCTCTGAAGGAGCCTCCAGGGGATATTTCCTCAGCCTTGCTGCACACTGGCAGCAGCTGCTGCGGACAAGATGCTCCCTCAGTAAACACTCCTTTCTGGGACATGGCAAGCTCTCAGTGATCAATCACTTAGCCTCCATTTACCTTTTCCGGGTGAGTGTTCCATTAATATTCAACAACATTACCAAAAATAAAATAAAATCCACAAGGGCCCTGAGGTGCCTCACCCCTCTCCCTCCCAAACATTTAAAGTGGAGTTTGAATTTTAACTCTGGAATTCCTTTCTCACTGCCAGAGAAGTCACTTTTCTGTTTCACAGCAGACACCTGCCCCACATCTGCCCGAAGTATCCCGGTTTGGTTACGGCGGTGAGCATGAAGCAACCTCCTCTGTGCCGAGAGCTGTTTGTCTCCTTTTTCGGAAGAGCTGGAACGAGCTCCGTGCTACGCAGCACACGCTGCAGGGCGCTGCAAAGGCAAGGCAGGGCTCATCCGTCCCACATTCCTTGCTAATTTTAAACAGCTCCCTTGAGCGGCTCAGAGCAAAGGCCCAGAGAAGCACGGTCTTGATTTATTAGCCTTTCCCTTCTGAAAACTTTTGTTCAAGTGTCTTGGGACACAAGTAAAACCAGAAGGGGATTTTCAGCCTGGAGCCATGGAGACATTTATCTGCATGAGGATGTATGGCAAGTTTTTTTTTGCAGCATCAGCAGTTTTTCTCCCAAAGGCATCCCAGCTCTGACCCACCAGGTGAGGCTGCATCAGTGGCAGTGCCGAGCGGGGAAGCCTTAACACCACGGCTCAGCCCATGCCCAGCCACAGCAGGCACATGCCTCGGAGGCGCAGGAGCCGCCCCATCCAGCAGTGCTGACACAGGATTTCCTCATGCACCCTTCCCAGGCCACCCAGTGGCACAGCACCCATGCCCATGCAGAGGCCATGCTTGCCCAGGGTACCTGGCAGCCACCCCTGCTCCTGCCCAGAGGAGCTCGGGCACTGCACAGCGCAGCTCAGCTCCTGGGACAGCCGGGCACCTCGGGGCACAGTGATGAGAAGGTGGCAACGTGCGGGGTCAGGAAGAGGTGACAGAAAGACCTAAACACAGCCCCGGAGGTAGAACGGACAGGTGGCATGGCTTGGGCCGTAGGCTAGAGGCTCAGAGGGAGACACAACAGCCCTCAGGCATGCCAACAGAAATTGCAGAGGGACGGTCTGCTCCCTCCAGCAGGAAGAACAGAGCATGGCCTGGCACGAGGAAGGTTCAGCTCAGACTCTAGGGAAGTGGCTGGGTGGTGAGTTGAGAGAAGTGCCAGAACAGACTGCGCAGGGCCTGGTAGCATCGTTAGGGCTTTCCAAGAACATGCAGGGCTGGCCAGGGAGAGCTGATCCTGCCCTGGGGCAGAAGTAGGAGCTGGACGACCTCCTGCCTGCCTCCAGGCACATTTCCTACCACACAGCGACTTCCTAACCATGCAGGAGCAGCAGCAGAGCTGCCATTGTGAGAAACACTCCGTAGCCAATAACTTAGGCTCAGGCGAGGATCTCAGTGAAGTAGTAATTTATTCGCGATTGCAATGGCGGGCGCCCCACAAGCAGGAGAGAGCGCATCTACTAGTTCCAAAACACAGTTTATATACCTTTTTATGGCAGGACCCTCCCCTGTTTCCCCACTGAGTGGGTAATCCAGATTCACAATCTATCTGATGCTTCACAAACAATGCATGGCCTTCAGTCGCCGGCCTGTTAAATTTCAAATTTCTTTTGACATTTTTACTGCTTGAAGTGGTAATGTTTCTTCACTTATCTGACTTGACTTGACACCGTGATTTTCACCTAATTGTCCTAAGGAGTCTGATTGTCTGCATTTTACAAGGTTGCCTGCTAAACTTTTCTTATCACTGTAAGCATATCTCAGTACCACATTCCCTCCTTCTAAACAATGTAACTCTGCAAAAACAACATTTCTATTCCTACAATTCCCCCCTTTTCTTTTTTTTTATAAACTGTTGATTTTTGCAAAAACTCTTTTTATTTTTATTTATTTATTTATTTTAAGTGTAATTTGGTAAATATCTTCCTGTTCTTCACTTTCTTTGCTCTCCATTTCCTCTAATATCATTTTATCTGAGTAGGGTGGTGGATCTATGGTCATTTGTTTCAATAATGTGGTTTCAATTAACCGCTGGACAAGTCCCCTTACACAGGGGATAACGCAACAGCCAATAGCTGTCAAAACTCCTGCTACTATAATCAAGGATGTAAATATGGACATTACCATCCCTTTCCATTTACCAAACCAAGATTTCAACCATCCTGTGATGGAAGTGTCTGCTCCCGAATTTTCTGCTAATTCATTGGCAAGGGTGGTAAGCCCTTGCAATGCTCTTGTTACTGTGCCATCCGGGGCAGTATTGTTACGGATAAAAGTACAATGGTTGCCCAGCATCACGCATACACCACCCTTCTCCACAAGCATCATATCTAATGCTATCCTGTTTTCCCAAGCCATTTTGCTGATGGCATCTAGTTGTTCAGCGATTCCTCTCATCGCATCCTTGGTATAATTGATGAATCTCTGCTGATTATAATAGAAATAATTAATCCAATCCACATTTTTATTGATTGTTACCCACCAGAACAGTAACTCAAACCCTGCAGCAATTTAATTTCTGGCTTTATATTCATCCCGAACTCCTCTAGGTACCCCAACAGAATCTATGTATACTCTATCATCAAATGATATTCCTAAGCCTCCTTTACTTCTTCTGGGTATTTGTGATGTTTCTCTTTCAAATGCCAGGGTGAAGGGTATAGCTGATTGAACAAGTGCACAAGTGCCTTCCCAATTAGATGGTAGGGTGGACCGTAAGATCTTCCCTCCACTGTACCACCAGAGATCTGCCCTGGGGATCTCTAGCCTTGAACAGTTTCCCATCAAGTCCTTGGTAGCACAAGGCAAATTCTCCAAGATGCCAGGTAGCACTCACACCCTGCCGTGAGAGGCAAGCTGTATGGTTACCTATGGCTGTAGAGAATGCAGGGGGAACTGTGATATTGTTATCATGCAAGAAACAGCAAAGAGAGACTTACAGGCCTCATTTCCCCAGGCAGTCTTTTCTTGGTACAATGCAATCATACATCGCATCCCTTGGGAGTCTTTGGTCCACCCCCATGGGAAGGGCACTATCTGGGCAATCGGTCATCCCGAGGCACAAGCATAGCAGTAGCTACGATTGAGACTCTGGACAGTATATTTGACCCATTCTATCCAGGCATTCACGTCCCCATACCCTGTTTGAATCTCAAATGTTTGAACTGCCACATTTCAGAGGGCCTCCTGTTTACTCTCCTGTTTTCTCCTTGAGTTTCTCCCTTTCTCTGATGGCAATAGAGGATTGTTTCCATACAGCTATTCTCAATCTGGCTGTTGTGTCTCTCCCAGTTATTTGTTCTTTCTGCTCAATTGTCATTGGGCATTTAAATCTCCACAAGCTAACACCTCACAAGCATCAAACGTGACGGCTTGTGGTACATAACCCTCTGTCACAGTCACCCATATTTTGATGGGGTATCCTGTTTTTGCTATTATCTGGTCATGCCTTTTCCAAGTTACCAATTGACCAAGGCCTTCTCTGAGGCCTAGAATCACTAAAAACAAAATTAGTAATCGATTTTTCCCTGTCATTATTTTTAAACCTTAGGTTTCCAAATAATTATCGATACAAAAATAAGATGTACACTACTACTATAACAACCCCCCCCCTTGGGAGCACTGCAGTTCGCTATAGGTCTGTCCTTTCTCTCAATCACAAGTCACACTCGTTAGTTACCTGTGAAAATAAAAGGTTAGTTTACAATTGTAATCTCTTATCCTGCTCAGAGTCCACTACGAGATTTTTCTCTTCAATTTCAACTTCCAACAAGTCTTTTGTAGGAACAGCTTCCCAGGTACTAGCGTCGACAGATGCCTTCACTCGAGTATAGTGAGTCCAACCTTTTTCCGCAGTTCTTACGGCTGTTTCAGTGGTCAGTAATTGTCCTTCCCATTCAGGCCGGAGTTGACTCTTTCCAGGTCCGAATCAGGACCCAGTTTCCTGGATGATGGTGGTGAATGGGGAATTCCAAAGGTGGGGTTTGAGCCAACAACCCTCAGGTCCTGAGAGATGACAAAGAAGAAGACAACCCCAGAATACAGTTCTTAAGGAAACTCTCTTATTTTGAATTGTGGTATCTCATCCCTTCTGCCCAGATAGGGCAATCTGAACAGCATCTCATATGGTGAAATTCCTATATCCTTTCTTGGTGCTGTTTAAACCTGTAGGAGTAAGCATTTTACCAAAGGAAGTTGGGTTTCTAACACTAGTTTAGTTAATTGCTTCTTTAATGTCTGATTCATTCGCTCCACCTTCCCAGAAGAGGAGGGGTGCCAGGGGCTGTGAAAATCCCACTCAATCTCTAAGGCCTGCTTTAACCCTTGCAGTAAAGCTTACACCCATCTAGTCACGTGGTCAATTAGGACAAACAAGTAACTCAGTAAAGTTTACCTGTATACTTTGGAAAGGTCAAACCCCTGGCTCCCGTCCCCCTCTAGATGGGTTACAGAACACCTTTTTATTTACCTTTTGACATATGGTACATCCTCTACATATGTGCTTCCCTAAAGTGTATATTCCTACACAGACATACTTTCTTAGCACAACATCACACATTGCTTGCACCTCCTAATGACTCTTCTGATGTAAAACAGTTAATATTTGCCTCATTATCACTTTATTCAGCATTTCTCTCCCATCAGGGAGTATCGATTTTCCTTCAGACTTCATGGCTCCTGATTCCTTAAAAAAATCTTTCTTTTAAAACTTTTTAGTTCTTTCTTAATTTTCAACAATTCCCTGAATCCTCTCTGCATTTATTCTGTTTTCCTTCAGACATTAGATGCCTTAAATACCTGACTTCTCTTTCTCCATATTGTAATTTATTTATTTATTTATTTATTAATACTCCCAAGCCCTGCTTTCCCAGAAAGTTGAATAGCTTGTTAGTAGCTTTCTTCACAACTCTTTTCTCCTGTCCTGACAATAGAAAACGATCCACATATTTGTTAACATTAATACCTCCTTGGGAGGTTGTAATTGCTCCAAAATCTTTTGTTATTTAAACTGACCCAAATAGATAGGTGGCCCTGTAAACCCCTGAGGTAAAATTGTCCACCTATATTGTTGCTTCCGCCCCCATTTAAGGGTCTTTCCAGTCAGAGGTGAATATACATGTATGTTTGCTCTCAGGGCCAGAGAGCACTCCATTAATAACACTGTTATTCCAGTCTAACAATTTACTATTTGAATGCCCAATTTAATCATCAAATCCCTTCCCAACAAATTAGTCCTTGCCTTGGGTACATACAATAATTACCCAGTGATCATTTTATCCCCTAGTCTCAGCTTGGTATCCCCCCCAAAGTGGCACTGTTATCCCAGCCCCACTTTTTAGGGTTTCATTAGTTAATTTAATCCCTGATACTTTACAGGTCAGTAATGACCTAGCTGTTCCCCAGTGTATTGGGTTTGATGGCAAGGTTCGGGGGCTGTGAGTAGGGGGGTGGGAAACTGCAGTGGCAGCCCCCGTGAGAAAAAAAACCCGGAAGCCTCCCCGTGGCAGATAAGGGACAATTTCATCTGGCCCTAAGGGGCCCACTGCTGCCCAGAGCCAAGCCATGAGCAATACAGTCCGTGCCTCTGTGAGAGCACATCCACGAAAACAAACAAACAAAGAAACAAACAAAAACCTGCTTCTCTACAGCAGTTGAGAGAGCGAGAAACCCCCCCGCAGACACCAAAGTCAGTGCAGAAGGAGGGGGAGGAGGCGCTCCAGGCGCTGGAGCCGAAACCCCCCTGCGGCCGCTGGAGAGGCCCCTGGTGGAGCAGGCTGTTCCCCCCTCCCGGATGCTTGGGAAACTGAACAAACACCACAGCAAATATGCAAATATACCAAAACTTCTAGACTGTTACTTAGATAACGCCTACATCACCTTTCCCTGCTCATTCAATTTCAAACAGCTCTGTTAAATATTACATGCCACACCTTTAACACCTTCGGCAAGACTTTTAACACTTCCTTTATCTTTCTCCAGCCCGCACTTTTCTAATACCAGCACCAAAGGCTCAGTCAGAGTCCAACTTAATTCCATACCTTTTCCCTCCAAGATACTGAAACAACATATCAATATAGCATATTTCATCCCATTTTCCTTCTTTCCTCCTTCTTCCACTCCAGATATTCCTATTCGAAGTGGCCAGCCTGGCCACACTTAAAACATCTTATCAAAGCCTGTCTCTGCTAGGACTCGGGCCACAATACAGGCAGCCCTCTTTGCCTGCCATTCCTTCATCTCTCTTCCTCTCCTTTCCATCCTGGCCCTGACTCCCCCTGAAGATTTTCTTCATCTTTCTCCAACCCTCTGCCTCACTACCCGCTGCACTGTCAATACCATTAGTTTCGATCTTTTTTTTTTTTTTTTTTTTTTTTTCCCTTCTTATCTCCCCTCCAGACACACCCCTCCAGGGCCTCCCGCAGGAGGGTCCCCCAGTGACTGTTCACTACATTCCCCCCACCTTCTGAAGCATTTTCTGCGTATTTTGCCAGGCTTTAATCACACAATGAACTTTCAAGAGCCCTTGGGATACTGGGTCCTCAGGTCTCATCCCCAAGTACTTTCTCATTCTGACACTAAGTCTCTCATATAATTTCTGTGTTGCACACTATTATTATTCCAGCCAGGATTGGCAAGTGGGTATTTCTGCCCTGCCGGTATTACCCCTGGTCCTGGAGGATGAGCTCTTTCCCATTCTTGTATAGCAGCTCTCCTCCTGATCATTCCCATTTCTTTCCCTGTAAACAACATACTTATAGACATAATTCCCTCCCCCAAGAGTATAAATCAGGTCGTAGGAACTGGTCTAATTGTTCAGCTAGGCTGTTGGGGTCCTTGAATAAAGACTTCCTCTCCTTCTTAAAAAGTCCTAACCTCTCTGCTGGTAAGGAGGAGGGGGTAGTTCACCTAAGAGGATACACAGTTAGTGTTAGTACTGTTAGTATCAGGGAAGGCAAAATTCTCAACATATCTTCTACCTTGTTCTAATTCTTGCCAGAGCGTAGAGTACGATCCTTCTTTAGGGACAGTGTTAATTACAGTCCCTGTCTCCCTTCCTGGAGTGACTGCTGCTGCCACCAGTTCAATATTAAGATTATAGGGAGCATAACTTGGCTCCTTCTCTGAAAAAGGAATCTTATTGTTTACACATAAATTTAAAGCCTGAATTTTCATCAGACCCGTATTTTGGCCAAAATACTGCTGTTTCCTTAATTGATTGTTTTGTCCAGACTGATACACAATGTTTAACCTTTTTTTTTTTTTTTTTTTTTTTTAATTACTTTTCTTTTACAATCCCTCTAATTTTGGGATTATGTTTCCAATTTCTTATCATTTTTCAGGAAGAACTATTAGTAGGCACTCCCCCAGGGATATCTCCCTGTCCCCTGGAACTCATATTTTCCCATTTTTCCTAACCCTCGCCAGTATGTGCTACAGAAATTTCCCTTCTGCAGTGCACCACACACCAACGTACTGAAAAATGGGGGTGTACCGCCAAGCACTTCCCCGTGCCAGCGTTACCGCACACCTATGAGTTTACCAGATTCCCTGGAACTCGTACTTCCCATCTTTCCTAACCCTCGCCAGTATGTGCTACAGAAATTTCCCTTCTGCAGTGTACCACACACCAACGTACTGAAAGATGGGGGTGTACCGCCAAGCACTTCCCCGTGCCAGCGTTACCGCACACCTGAGTTTACCAGATTCCCTGGTGTACTTCCAAGCACTTCCCCGTGCAAGGATTACCGTACACCAGATTCCCCTGGTGTAGTGCCAGCACTTCCCCGTGCAAGGGCTTACCATACACCAGATCACCCGACCCCCAAGGCAATACTTAATATTTCTTACCTTGGTCTGTGCACAGAGTTACCGGATCGATTCTTAAAAACCCGGAGTGCCTACCTTCTTCCTTTCCCCACTACTTCACGGATCCTGCCTCTTTAACCAGTCTCGGGCCCTCTGTCAGCTTTCCGCAGAACCGCCACCGTCGATGCACAGGACCGCTGAAATCAGCGGGGCATGCCTTCCTGCTGCTGCGGCGGTGGGGCTCCCCAGTAGGTGACTGGCTCCCGGACGAGCCCCCAAATTGTGAGAAACACTCCGTAGCCAATAACTTAGGCTCAGGCGAGGATCTCAGTGAAGTAGTAATTTATTCGCGATTGCAATGGCGGGCGCCCCACAAGCAGGAGAGAGCGCATCTACTAGTTCCAAAACACAGTTTATATACCTTTTTATGGCAGGACCCTCCCCTGTTTCCCCACTGAGTGGGTAATCCAGATTCACAATCTATCTGATGCTTCACAAACAATGCATGGCCTTCAGTCGCCGGCCTGTTAAATTTCAAATTTCTTTTGACATTTTTACTGCTTGAAGTGGTAATGTTTCTTCACTTATCTGACTTGACTTGACACCGTGATTTTCACCTAATTGTCCTAAGGAGTCTGATTGTCTGCATTTTACAAGGTTGCCTGCTAAACTTTTCTTATCACTGTAAGCATATCTCAGTACCACATTCCCTCCTTCTAAACAATGTAACTCTGCAAAAACAACATTTCTATTCCTACACCATGCTGTGGTTATACAAACACCAGCTGGGACATTGCTCCTGGGGAGCAAAAAGCTCCGCTGTCTTGCTGAACACCTCAGCCCCTCCTAGTACCTCAGTACACAGATAAAGAGTTTAGGTAAATCAGCATGAAACTCACAAAGGACTGCATTTATCTTTTAGCTGTTTTCTACATAAACATTTAACATTTTCTTTCATCTATTTTCTGGCCTTTTCCACACTTATATTTTGTATGCATATAGATTTTAGATCTATATCTAAAATAATACAATGTTCTTTAAATGGAGATTAAAGCTCTGGTTATACTTTCTCTTGTCTTGTAGTTGTTTTTAATACAGAGGCAAAGATGGTCAGTGGTTGCTGCTCAGATACCCTGCCTTTTAACAAATACCACGAGGACCACATCCAAGGATCCTTGGCACTCCGTTTCAGTGAAGGCATAAGCTCAACGCCAAATATAGAGCAATAACCATGAAAAAAAAAAAACAAACTGAATCTAAGACTATAGTCTGGGAATGAAACAACTTTTGCCTCATTACACTTACAGAACTAATGATTTCTCTCAGGTGTTTTTGTGCTTAAAGCTGAAGAATTAATCAATGCTTTACAGTTTAAGGTTTGTTGGTTTTGTTTTGTTTTTAGATTTTCCCATCCAGCTGCCAAATACTTTCTGGCTGAGCATTCAAAATAAATTAATTCCGCTATGATCAACTAATTTAAATAAATAGTGGTCGAACATCTGATGCATGATCTGGTGAGGAAAGTGAGGCTGGGAAACCTCCAGCCACCTCCCTGCTGCTGGGCTGAGGCACGCAGCCCTGCCCAGAGCACAGCCCCCAGGCAGCCAGCAGCGAGGACAGCAGACCAGAGCCAACCAAACAGTGCCATGGAAAAGCCTAAAAACAGCATCGTTACTGCAGCAAGTTCTTCAACTTTCTGCTGGAAAGTGATTTATTTCTGCCAGCCCTCCGCAGAGCGTGCTCAGTCCCACGGACATGCTGTGAGAGGCTGGTACCGCAGCGGTCCTGTTTGAGGTCCTTGGAGAGGGCAGGGTCCTGCCGCTTGTTTCCAGGGCTGGTGCTGGGAGTGGGTGCTTCTCTTGGCTTACCTGGGTTTCTTTCCTAGTTCATGTAATAACCCCCTGGTTTGCATTACTGTAGGCAACAAATGATGCATGGAAGTTGCAGAATAGAAATGAGTAGAAAATTTTCATCCTCACTGTTATTGGCAGTATTTCTGCTGGGTAGCTGAGAGCTCAGATCTTGAGATGCACGATGTAGAGTTCAAGCAGGAGTCTATCAAATACCATACCAGCAACAGCCTCTGGAATTGACATAAGTAAACCTGTAGACTCTTAGGACACATGCATAAAGGTAATGTTTCAGCCTCATTGCTCTCTCTTGCCCTTCCCTCTTTTTCCCTTCCAAACCTGAGAGCTGCTTTCTCCTCTGATGTTCTCCATACCCCTCACAGAGCCCATCAGGATGCTGAATCCTGGGTCCCACTAGCATACAGCTCTGGCCCCAACATCTGTCTGTTTCAGAATTTAAGAAGGACTACTCTACTTTCTCCCACTCTGCCCCGTGTACTGAGACATCGGAGACACCCTGGGGCTGCCAAATCCATAGCAAAGCAGTCCCAGCACTGGGCTGTGTGCTCAGAGCACGCTGCCCCACTTGCCCCTGATGGGCACTCTTGTGCCATTCGTGCAGTTGTCAGCTTCTCCCCTCCCTGATGCAGAGCATGCATTTCTATTTCCTCAGGTAATGGAGATCCGTCACCTTCCCTGATGCTCTTCTATGTACTGCCCACCTGCTCAACTTTTTTTTTTTTTTTTTCCTGTGCAGCTTGTTCCTGCTTAAGCAAGTAACATTATTTTTAGACTTTTGTTTTCCACCAGGTATTTTACACCCTCTTCTTACAGGCACTAATCTCACTGATGGCTAACTGCTTGCCCTTTCAGTCCCCTCAAATGGGCATTTTGATCAATATTTCAACGCTTTCCATGTTTCTGTTGAGCTATTTCTTTGTCTCTTGAAATGGACTCTAATTGCCTCCAGCTCAATGCCTTCACTTGCATTTAGAGTTGGAAAACATCAGAATAAAGCTCTTTCTCATGTTTCAGTGGTTATTTCACTACAGGAAGGTGAAATTAGGTGGGTTTTGATTGTTTTTGTTTCTCCAATTTTTACCAGGGCTTCTGTAAGAGAATAGCTTTATTACATCTCCATTTTCCCATTATTTCTGTTAGACTATCAGATTGTGGTTAATATCCAACTTCACTGAATTTATGGGCATTGTGGACTCCTGAGTAATTCCCTATATGGGAAACAAGACCCTGCTATCATTCAATAACTTAATTCTTAAAGTACACTAGAATCTAGTTTAAGTTTGTGCATTTCCCTGCCACACTTTAAAGCTTTAAATAAAACTAAAATTAATGGAAGATATTGGGAGAGGTGTTTTTATAATTTTTCTTATTTATGTATTTATTTTGTGAGGAAATCTGCTTACCTGACAGAAAGGCAGACTTACAACTTCACTATGTGTTTACTAGAAACTAGACTAACCCAGAGCAGTCTGTAAATAGGAGTTATTCCACAAATCACTGCACCATATGTCTCTTTGCATAATTTGCTTTCATCTCCTGCTCTGAATCTCTTCAAAATGGTAAAAGAAAGCTATATCTGGGTAACAGCAGAAGATGAGGCAAATAGATTTAAAAAGACAAGAAGTTTTGGCTAACGTTCTTCACATCAGACCATTAAATGGCTCTTACAAATCTCAGGCGCATTAGCTTTCAGTACTATAAATTGAAATTTGTAATCTTTCCTGGTTTCCTACAGCCTTAACACTTTAATCCAGCTTGTTTTCTCTCCCAGATAGTTCAGTTCTCTCCTGATCCTGTTGCTGCCTGATTAAAAGTAGATCAAAATAATCGAACAGTGAAGGAATCAGGATGAAGAGTGTCCTAGTAAGAAGCAATTCCAGAAAATGAGATTAAATTTAAAAAGATTTCATATTTAACTGAAATGACAATCTCACAAGTCAGAGAAATAGAGAATGGATTTGCTTTCTTTTGGTGTAAATTGATGTTTCTCCACAATGGCTTGATCATTTTCCATTATTATGGAAACAAGGCAACTCTGAAAAATATATTATATATAATACAAAAACAACCAGCTCTTCACATTTATAAATAGCTCTACTGACAATGATATTTTTAATTAACTTGGCTCAAATGTTTAAGAAAGCTACTTTTGTAAAAACAATGGCAACACTGCTTTTTACCTTGATGGCAGCATTTCAGGCAAGAGGAAGGGCCTGCAAGGCATGGATGTTGCTGCGCAGGGAAGCAGTGGCCGTGCAGTGGCACCAGGCAGCACAGCGGGCACGGAGGCAGCACTGCAGGGCCTGGGGCAGGGCCTCCCGGCTGCAGGAGGCTGCAGGCAGGGCCCCAGGCCTCTGGTCACTGGGTTTGCCTCCCTAAGGCACGCGGTTCAGCTGCCAGCCTCACACCCCCTGCAGAGCTCGAAGGCTCCAGGCCTGATGTTGAAAGGTCTTTGGCACCTACGTCCTGCAGCTCCCCACAGCAATGGTGCAGTGAGCTGCCTGCTGGTCACGGCCCTGTGCAGCGCGAGCAGGCTGTGGGACGCTGGGGCATGCAAACACAACGCGCAGTGCCAAAGCTGTTTCTCTCTGCTGCTGCTCCATGCTGATAGGGTTGCATTTAGATGCATCGGAAGATCTGTCAGCATTGTTTGTTTTTCAAATAGTTGCAACCTTTTAGTGCACGATTACATCATCACATCCCTCGGAAGCTGACAGCCGAGGACCACGCATGGCTCCCAGTGCTTGCTTTCTCCTCTACACATAGAAAAATCAATTAGAGGTTCTCATCGTGCAGTAAATGTCAGTTGTGCTAACATTACAGGATCAGAAACATCTGTAGCTATGGAAACCCTCAAGGCAAGGCTCATTTCAAGAATAAATTATGACAAGAAGCTTTTTATGGTTGTTTTATACTATAAATATAAATTAAACCAGCCTAAATTCTTAGGAATTCTTCAAGTTTTGTCATTTGTTTTTTTTTTTTTTTTACCTTCAGTACTTCCCAAGTAACTTTTATCAATATTGACAGAGAGGAGAAAGATACTTTATCAATGTTTGCATCCAAAGACTCAGATTTGTTACTTGTATCACTTTAAAATTTTCTGCTAAGATGATCTTCACTGCATTTCAAGGGAGAGCATGTTTTCCAGATGAGTAGACCCAACCTTAGAGCTTATCAGCATGGTGCAATTTATGCTTTTTGCTACATTCTAATATTATACAAAACCATCTCAGGTATGTGAAACAAATTCAGTCAGAACTTTCTCCAAGTCACTAGGATTTTGTGAGAAATGAATATGAGGTCTTCCATGCTCAGCCACAGTTTTCAGCAAAAAAATGGAGCTTGTTCTTCCAGTGCTTGCAGCTCAGATTCTGGCTGCCCTCCACCAGGACACCCTGGTGTTGGGGGGCAAACCCCAGCCCATGAGGGGCCTGGAGAGCCATGGGACATCCCAGGACACTGCCAGGTCCATGGGGCTCCCCAGTGACTGTAATGGGCTGTATGCCATAAAAAGGAAAAATTACGTTTCATTCCCCTCTGTCAGTGCTTCCAGGTTACCAACTTCCCTCTGTGTATGGTGACTGCTACAGGAGCTGCAGAACCACTCCTATAAACCTGCTTCACTAGCATGTGTTATTGTGTTAATACACCTAAACTCACTTCAGAATGAACGCAGGAACAATGCAATGCTATTTTTGAAAACAAAAACAAAAGAACTTAAACTTGCCATAAATTCTCACCATTTTTCTGGTCTAAGGGTGCTACGCAGATTAGCAGTAAGGCTCAGTGCTGTACAACAGCATTCCTGGCAGCAGACCTGTGCTAATTTCTGCACTGATATACGCTACTGGATTACTGTGAAACAGAGGGCTAAAACCCGAGTGAAACACCAAGCTGCCAGGGGTGCCCAGTGGCTGTGGGACATGCAAGTTGCTCCCACTGAGCCCCTGCCACAGCCCCCGTGGCGTGAGCTCAAAGGCAACAGCAGCCAGCCTTGGCTTGTTGCTTGCCTGACAGCATGAGGGCAGAAAAAAGCAAATACCAATCTGATGCAGGCTATTTTTGACTCTTTGCTCACCTGCAGAAAATCAAGTGACTTCTCGTGAAAGAGTGTTTCGCTCTCTGTTCTGCCACCTTAGGCAAGACCACTGCCCATTTGCTACACCTCTGCAATCAGGACTGTCTAAATGCTCCAGAAAAAGAAAAAGTTGCCCCACTTGCTGGTAACTTCACATGGTGTCAGTATCAAATATTTCAGAAACATTCTCTAGAAGCCAAATCACTGTGGTCTTCCAGTAGTCTTGGCTCAAACTGTACAAATAATGTAACAAGGTTTTGACCTTACCTTCCAGGATTTTAAGAAGTGAAAGACTTGGGAATTGTTACACAAGTAGCAATCTTGTCATTAGCAGTCTGATAAAGTTTCTTAATGGCTAAAGAGCAGCCATGCAAATAGCATCCATTGGTGTTTGTCATAAATACTGAACACAGTCACAGCAGGAGAGATGTTAAACACACACAGTAAGCGTGCTTCAGTATCAGCCACAACCCTCATGCTCTAAATAGATATTTCCCTGTACAAGAAGCAGTTACAATTTCTCTCCAGATCTTGAGCCATACATATTGCTCAGGACAACTGCAGACAGGAAGGCTTAGTGCTGCCGAGGGCAGCAGTGGGATGGCAGATGTTAAATGCACTTTAAGTGGTACTGACAGTACCTCTGGTTCCTGCAAAAGGTGTGATGCAACTGCATCAACCCATGAGTTGTAGCTGAAATAAGTATCCTATCAGCAGGCTACAGATTTGCAGAGTAATGACAGGAGAACGGTCTAATGCACGAGCTACATAGATTTTATGTAGAATTTACTGAGATGCACGCTTTTAAAAAAAATGAGGCAATGGATGAAAAGAAATTTGTTTCTTAAAACAGTGCAGTTTCCAAAGAACCCAAAGCACTCCTTGTGTGACCAAATGAATGAGCCTGGAATCCACAGCAGAACACCTTCCATGCAGAAAGGGAATACTGAAAGGGAATACTGCACGTTTAATACCATGTCTCGGGCATACCGGCTGCATTAATAAAATCCCTATAATTGGAACTTAGTTACTTAAACAAGCAAAACAAAAGTGCTTAAATGCTTGCTTGAAGTGTAAGAACGCGGTAAGGATGACTAGATCAGGCTTTTTTAATGCAAATGATTACACAAGTACAGCTCAGCCCACTTCCCCATGCTGCTCAGATTTGACCTCTTTATCTGTCAGCAGGTGCTAAGTGCGTTCAGTACCGTGCTCGTGGCTTTCAAAATGTTGCACAGAAGAGAGTAGCGAGCTCTGAAACTGAAGCCAGCACTCGCCTGCTTACATATAAATAGACACGTGTAGTCCCCCCTGCTGCAGCCCCACACCATCATCCCAGACCATTCACCTGTCCACAGTCTGAAGGGTCCCTTCCAATTGGTTGTAAATTTCCAACTGAGTAAATTTCCATCGTATTTAATAATGAAAAGTAACATTCTCTGCCACACAGGTAAGAGCTAGATCAAAAGCAGTAGCATTACACCAGAATTTGTCTCTGTGCAAAGCAATCTGCATGGACCTCACTGGATTTTCCCCTCTGCTGTAACATGGCAGTCAACGTACTCAACACAGAGGGTGTTGAAACCTTCGTAGTGCATGGCTGCATGTGGCTCTTACCTGGAACTGCTGCTCCTGGCCCCTATTTGGTGCCCCCTGCACCCCTTCCTTGCAAAAGCCTATGAATGATCGATAATAATTAAACTGCCAAATGATTGTTTGAGGGACAGCCAAGAGGTGAGGCAATTACAAATGCAGCGCTTGCTCTGCCTGCAATTTTTCCCTGAGTTAACAGCCTGCACCAGTGACAACCTCGACACCTGGATGAAGTGATGGACTCAGCTGCTCACAGTGGCAGGTCTGTGGTGGGAGGAGAAATTATGGCTGCAAAAGGAAGCTTACCGGCACCTATGAATGGCACAAAGCCGCTAGCTAGAGCAGATGATATAAAGCTATGCCCTCAGGATTGATGTTCTGGGACAAAACGTGACATTTTGAAGATTTACCAAATAAAAATCACAGCGATCTACGTGGATTGTGAATAGGTGGAAAACCATCCCTGTATACCTTGCTAGGCCGGAAGAAAAAGGATTTTTTTCTCTTCCGCCCGCCCCCCCCCCCCCCCCCCATTAGCTCACTTTGTGCAGATGACGCCCCACCGCTGTTACCCACCTACTGCACTTGGACAGAGACAGGTACCTGAGCATCCTGTGCTATTTTGAGTACAGCATGCATGCAAGATAAAATACTGATTAAAAGATTGATTTTTAAGGTCTCACGCAATTTTCAGTTTTACTATTACTGGACTGACAGTCACCATCTCATCAAAGCTGTATTTTTCAGGAACATACAGGGCAAGTCATAGTGTGCAGAACATGCCCTTTTCTGTCCAGCAACAAACCAGATGTTAACACCAACCAATGCAACATCACAGCCCTGGCTTAACAGTGCCAAAAGATAAATGCCTGTAAGCTCCAAAACTTAGATTACTTGCCAGAAGCATTTTGACTGGCAGAGGAATGAAGTTCCACTAGAAATGCAAACTTTAAAAATAAAAAGCCAAGATAGTAACTGGGAGATTTTTCAGGAAATAATCCATCCAGGAGATACTACTGTGAAAATTAAAAGGCTGTAGTAAAGCTAGCTGAAAATAATGCAAGTTTCCAGTAATTCTGCAAAGAAAAATGGAATTTTCTCCAGTGCCACAGTGAAATCGGAGTCTGTCCTGCTGTGGGATTATGCCCTGCCTGCTTGTGTTATGGCCAGAAGGACATTAGAATTTCAGGTGAGAAAGAGGGAGAATATGGACATTTCCCTGCCTTTGCAGGCAGAGCTGTGCACACTGCCTGGGCACTGTGGGGGCTTTGCCAACACTGCCCCTGCCCTGCCTGCAGGCAGCACTTCCCTAGCCTTGTGTGACCATGATTCAGCAGCAAGCAGCTCTTTGATGGATGCAGAGATCTCTTCCCTAAGTGGCCGCAGCCAGCCCACAAGCTGACACCATGCATGCACACTGCCTCTCAACCCATCACCCGCTGTCCTCGGGTAACCTGCTGTACCTGCCTTCCTTTCTGCAGAGTCACTTCTCACAGTTCCTCAGCCATTTTTAGTTTTTGGCTACCTAGATACCATGTTGTTGTCAGCAGCTATTGATACCGTGCTCCTTACTCTTTTACAGATTTTGCTTTTATTTACAGTTTTGCTTTTATTACACTAACTCTTCCTGCTGGCAGCTTAATTCATCTACACACATCAGTTGCAAGACCTTTAAGAGCTGTACAAAACTGAGTGCACGCTATCAAGCAGACCCCACCACCTCTCACGGACTCTTTCAGAGACCACTGTCAGACCTACAAGAAATAGCTTCACCCTACAAAACCAAGGTTGTGCCTTTCCCATTACATCACCCAACTGTGTATCTGCTAAGGCTACTCTTTGCCATCCTCCACCACACAAATCACAGACCCATGTGCTGCTGGTCCCCATCCAATACCTTTGGTTGTGGCAGAACTCCCAAACCAGCTGTAGGATGCAGCATGCTGAGAACTGCTGCTTCTGCGGCACCAAAGAGAGACTCAGCTGCACAGCACCGGCCTGGTGGTTTTGGGCTGGTACTCATGGACTACACCCACTTTCGGAGAAATGTTCAAACCATAGACACTTTCATTACCAGTGGGCTCCTCCCTGTACAACAGGGGAAGGGCTTTTAAAAGTTTGCATGTGCCCAAGTGTCCAAGCATCTTCCACTGCCCCATGGGTCTGAAGCCAGTTTTGTGTTTTTTTTTTTTTTTTTTTTTTTTTTTTTTTTAAGTGATCAGTTCCTTGATAGGAGCGTATAAAGTGCTTTATAGTCCCCTACACACTGTTAGGGGGGATCAAGATAAACACCGCAGGCTAGAAAGAAGAGTTCAATATTTCAGTGCTAAACCTGCTTTATTTCTTTCTTGCTGCATCCCTACTATGCTGGCAGAGTATGTATGAGCAATGCTAGCCTTGTCGCCTTCAAACAGGCACCTCCTTTTGGGGCAGAATATCAGAGGAAACATTTCAAGGTCTTTTCTAAAACTACATCTTCCACAGGGGCCTGCCATGTACCATGTTCTCAAATTAAGAGCTAGTAACGCACTTTCAGACTAAAAGAAACATTTCCATTGGAATCTGTACAACCATTACAGCTTTTAACGGCATGACCTGATCTAATAAGTGTTACTAAATTTGGAAAAATTACAGCTAAATGTTTACAGAATACCCCCAAAAGAATGCAGACTCTATGCAAATAAGCTGCACCCTGAGCATCCTCAGCAAACAAATATTGGCTTGCCTGTGGACTATTTGCTCCAAGTAATTGCTTGGAGTAATGCTCCAAGACCTGGGAGCTGGGATTTTGTAACTGTGGGCTGCTGGCACTGCTATGGCTGCTCTTCCCTGAGCAGGCTTTAAGCTTTCCTGTCCACCTGGAGAAATAAGGCTGGCCCACAACTGAACAGGCCTGTTAGCCTCATTTCATGCAGATGAATGCTCACGAAAATCAAATACATGGGAGAGGAAGGCTGTGAGGGCAGACTTGTATTTAGAAGTCAGTGAAGTGGGGGCGAGCAATTTAACATGCTACTTTCCCCACTACATTAGTTTTGTAGAAAGTTTTAAGTGTGGTTCCCAGCCCAGCTGTGTGCTGGCTCCCAGCACAGCCACAACAGAGCAGGAACCAGGCAGCATCCCAGCACAGAGCACAGTGCCACCACGTATCGATGCCTGCTGGCAGCCCGAATGCAACGCTGTTAAATAAACACTGGTGTAATGAAGTCGTTCATTTACATCTGACACAAAGTTAGTTTTAACGATTGCTGCCTTCATTTTACCCAAGTAAATATACTAGCACAGCAGGAGCTGGCACAACTGATTGTTCGATTTGTTAAACCCCCAAGAGCCATTTGCTGGCTCCTTCAGAGCCACCTCCCTGGTGTGAAGGCAGGGGCACCCAGCCTGCAGCCCCTGCCAGCTCTGCTATCCCAGACTGGGCAGGGGTGCAGGGTAGGAGACCCTCCCTGGGCGCAGAGAGACCTCGGAGCTTTGCCCAGTGCCACAATGAAGCCTTGGCTTGAGCTCTGTAAAATGCTGACCAGCATCAGCTATTTACCCTGGCAATGCTGGTGGGGAGCAGCTGCAACAGCAGCTACAAAATAGCAAATGGCAACCAAGATTTTTTTCCAAATATTTCTAAACCAGTAGATGCCCATTTAGCACCTGCATATTTCCAAGCATTTATTTGGAAGCAATATGATATAAAAATAACCTTCCACACTGTGCTCAATGGAAAAAAAATGTTAAAGTCTATAAACTCACATCAGCATCTCAACAAATGCAAGAACCAGGGTACTACAGGTACCATATGAGGGCTTGACTTCAGCTTTATGCTATTACCCATTACACCTGATAACTACTCACTTTCATATTTTTCTTTTGGGATCTGCTCTTATGATTCTGGTTTTGCCCTCTTCCCCAAATCACTGCCTACATGCTTGTATTTTTTCTGAGAACATTTCGTTGTAGTTACCCCCTATTCAGTTAAGAAAACAAATGCAGTTTCTTGCATGCAGCCCATGATATCTTTGTATCATACAGACTATAACAACTGTTATAGTGGATATAAGATGAAATTTTCAAAATTCACTTTATGACTTTTCTGCAGCATCCACTTAAAATTCAGCACACCAGTTAACAGCCCTACCAGTGAATTCATTTACAAGCACGTAGCTAGTGAGGAGTAGTTCTGCTGAGCAAGAGCATCTCAGAGTCAACGTTACGAGAAAACAGAGCTGTTTTTATTAACAGCAAGAGTTCTCACCTCAGCCACAGTCAGCTCAGAGTTGTGGAAGGACCCGGTTCACACCTGCACTCACACATTTAGCAAACAGTGTGACTGATGCTGACAGCCCCTTCTTCCTCACCAAATCCAGCCCACACAGAGGGCAAGGTGGGCACGTCCTGGGGTGCAGGCAGGAGCTGCACAGCAGGAACCGGCTGTGTCAGCCCCACAGCTTCATTCTGTGTTTGCGTGGCCTCACTCCACATCCTCAGCCTACATTTTTCCCTGGACAATAGTCCTTGTCTTTACAGCATGTTTCACTTGGTACTCACGTGGGAATTCACTCGCTTTCCCAGGCGATGATACCAGCCCAGGCCCCCTCATGCAGCTTGCCATGCATAAATGCATCTAGCAAGCAGAGGCGTTTCCTCCCCAAGCTCTGAATGGGGATGCAGACAGAACCCTGCCAGAGCCCAACACAGATCTGAGCCCTGGTATGCGTTTGTCCCTCTGAGGCAAACACAACAATTTGAGAGCAGAGATGATTAAATCTGTTTATGCTTCCAGCAGAAAGCACATCACCAGTACTTCAGCTGTGATCACACTCATGATGGTGCAGTGTAAGGTCTTAGAAATGATTCTGAATTTAAAAGCAAGATTACAGCTCTTAGGTTGCAGAGGAGAGGCTTGAAAAGGTGGTCAAAATCCATCCAAGTTCAGCTATAGCAAAGCGCACAGAAATAAATTCATTTTCTAACAATCTTAAGGCATTAGACCAACTTCAAGACTGGTCTGAGTCACTTTTTGTCCTTTTAGAATGGGCAATATATGAGAATCTGAGTATGCATGCTTTACCACTTTTGCATCTTCCCTTTTTTTGTTTCCAGAGCCATAAAACAGATTTCATTCAGACGCCACATCTTCTTAATGCTCAGATCACCCAGTACTTCCAGAAACAGGCCTAGGGCTCAAGGCAGATGTTTAAGCACTTTCCCCTGTAATTTCTATGTGCTTCTTCTTTGTCTCTGGATGCCCTTTTTTCTGTCTTCCTTTCTGTAATTTTTAAATGATTATAGAGCCTTAAGAAAGGAGGAAGATTTATTTTTTATTTATAATATGGAAGTGCTACCTCCTATGTCAAACTAAAGATACACAGTATGCGATATCACTGACTTTCATTAAGAACTGAACAGACTTACTTTCTAGTACATACTAAAGTTGCCAAAAGCTAATTCAAAAATATCATAGCATTTCAATATTAATCTCCTGCTTGTCAGTTTTCAGATAAAACCAAATGCAACATAAAAGCAAATATTCAGTTTCCTACGCAGATCAGCCCTGCCTCAGGTCAGCACAGGGAGATCTAACCAGCAGCAACATGTCAGGATCATGGAGATGCTGGCACACAGGACCATGTAATGTTGATTGTGCATGACTATCAGTATTGCCTAACCCGAAAAGGAAACAGTGACAGCAGCACCGGATTACTGACATGGAGCTAGCTGTACTCAGGCTCAGTTTTGGGAAGGGAAACACATCAGTATTGGCAGTGGCTGCAGCTGAGTCACCTCTGCCTCAAAGCATTTGTCTTTGCTATCAGGATTCTCCAAACCATCACAAGACAGGGTAACATCCTCCCAAAACGGATTTACTGTTTATGATTTGTTGCTTTACTGCAGAGCAATCAGAGCAACACAGTTGCTTGTCCTGTAAACCGCCAGTTAGGATCACGGAAATCCATGCTTAGATCCTTGAAGTTGGTGTTTGCTTAGCACTCATTGCATCTCTGCCTCTACTGCTGCAATGTGCCACTCTGCCTGTCTCCATTCAGTTGTTTCTTCCTGCTTCAAGCAGAGAGGGAATAGAAACGAATCACCTTTGTCTTTATAGACCCACCTGGCTGTGGCTGGGAGGTGGGAACACACATGTGCTGCTTCTGCAAAGGCCCTTGCTTCTTCCCAGAGGCACTCAGGTGAGCACTAGTGCTGGCAGCACCGTGCTGCAGCCATGTGGTGGTGGCTGGAGGCTTTCCTCTGACCCACGCTCAGCCCCACCAGACTCCATGCCGGGGGCCAAAGGGAAGATTGCCCCCATGAGCCACGTCCCCACACGTTGTGGGACCAGGGAGAGATCAGTTCAGTTCACCTGGCTGTGGCTCTGCCTCTTGTGCCCTTTCTACACGCAGAGTGTGGAGAAGGGGCTTTTCAGAAACCACTGCCCTGGCTGCTGCAGGCCAGGGAGGTGCAAAGCGCAGGGCACTGCACATATCGGCCTTCACAGGCACCAGGGCCACAGGGGCAGGCACCATCAGCTTGAAGCTGAGAGGAAAGCACCCAGTGGAAATAAGTCTTCAGGGAGCAGCAGAAATATCAGCAGGATGCAGCACAGCCCAGCAGGCCCCCAGCCGCTGACACCCAAACACCGCTCTGGAAGCCTAGGGACTGGGTGTAAGGAGCAGCCAGAGTGCTTCTCATGGTGCTACTGGCACCTCTGCACCCGGGGACAGGGCAAGGAGCAGAGGGACCAGCAGGGAGCCCCCGGGCAGCAGTGCTCAGCTGAGGGCTGCCGCATGGAGCATTCCCACCTGTGCTGCCAGAAGCAGAGGAGCTGCCCGCTGCGGAGGTGTCCTGTGGACCCCAAGCACACAGCTTTGTCACCCACAAACACAGCTGTGACTTGCCTTGGGCTGCTTTTTGATTTTTCTACTGCATTCCCATCAACCACTTCGCTGTGTGAGAACTGCAATAAGAAAGCATCAGCTGAGGTTTCCTCTGTTTTCATCTCTGGCCAGCCTAACTTGACAGAGACCCAAATGTCCTGGGCTGGTGCCTGTGGGGAGAGCACGAGGTGGTGCAACACAGAGGAAATAATATTCATTCCTCAAATCCTGCATTAATCCAAGCTGTCAGCTGCTTCTCTCGCAGCATTTAAACACCAGAGATTACATTACAGAATAGCTGCTTATCATACGTGTCCTGGCCAGCACTCGCTGTGGGTAACTGCTCCCGTAGCACTCACATCAGCGTTCTCCTTACAGCAGTGGGGTGACTGGGACCCCCTGCCTGTGCTCCTCTTTCCTGGCACGAGATGACCACCAGCACCACACAGCCCAGCAGCGGGGGGAGGAAGAACCTGCCTGCCCTGCGGCAGCGGGCAGCTCCTCTCATCCAGGGCAATGGAGTTCCTACAATCCCACCAGTTCCTTCTGCTGAGGAAAATGCTATCCTTTAAATGGGGTAATTTACTAGACTAATGAAAGTGCTATAATTTACATTTGCACCAGGCTGTTTTCCCAGTGAGACTGCCTGTTTCACCTCATTATATGGATCATACCCTTTTGTACACAATTTCTCTAAGAAGATTAGAATAGTCGCAGTACCAGTGCTAAATATAAAAACACATTAAGCTCCTCAAATCAAGGATATCCATCAGGACTCCCAAATTAAACCTCTCCATATCTAATGCCCATTTACAGTATGACTTCCAAGCTTACTCCCCTTGAACCTATCAACAAAACAGAGGCAACAAGAGGCGAAGGGGCATTGAAACAATACCATGGACCAGTTACAGAGCTGGGAAAGGAGCCTGTGGGGTAACGTAGCCACAGTCTACAGGTGTTTACATGTTCACAGGTGCATCAGATGGCAGAGAGAGAATTAGCATTGCATGTGGCATCAAGTGGGCAGGTGCTGAAATCAGCAAAAGTTGAAACAGAAGGCAGAGCCAGCCCTTTGGGTGACTGACCACCCACCCCAGCTGCCCAAAGGATTTCATAAACTTCTTCTTAGAGACATGGCACTCAGACTGCTCATCTTGGAGGGAGTGGCTCTGGCCCAGCACCAGGCAGCCTGCTCCGTGCCAGGGGGACTGCGCCCATCCTTACGCAGCTCATGCTGGATATGAGTCTGGAGGCAGCGCTCTCCCTCCAGAAGAGCAGCTGTGCCTCAAGCCATAGGTGCAGGGATCTGAAACAGGAACAGGTCCTCACAGCTCTGGGAAGAGGACACTTCTTTGCTCTCACACCACACAAGAGATACTGCATTGCAAAACAACTTGATCTCACCAGCCAGGGGCACGCAGCACAATGATTCACTGCTTGTGCTCAGTGCCGGCAGGACAGGCTGACTTCCTGCCTCTCCACAAACACGGTTCTTCTCAGCACAGATGATGCTATAGCTGAGCTTGTAAATACCAGGATTTTTTTATTCATTTATTTTTAATATCTGAAGAGCACCTTTGTGGTGCAAAAGCTACTGAGCTGCAGTCTTGTGGCCAAACTAAAGCCAGATTAGCCTTTATTTTCAACAGTCCTGCAGTCTACCAAGTCCTGCTGGTGAACACAAATATTTAGATATTAAATACATTTTCAAAGAGTTTTGTAAACGTGGCAGAACCAAAAGAACCCTAAAGAGCACCCAAGTTACCAAACATCAGACAAAAGCAATGCAAAACCTGTTACTCATTGAGGAGCCACTCTGAATAATCTCCATTTCTGATGGGATTGGTTTGTCACAATACAATCCACACTGTACTGCCTCGGTTTCATGCTCATCATGAAGCACAGGACACGCAATGGTGCCTAGGCAGCACCCCCCAATCTCCATCTCGTGAATTGCAGGGTAAATCGCAGAAGCCCACTGGAACACCTTGTTTGCCAGGATGCTTCACTTGAAGCAGAGGTGAGTCACAGCAGTTGACTTTCTGCTACCCGAAATGAGGCCATAATTCACCTGTTTGAAGTGCACTGATGACAACTTTAAAATGCAAGCCTTGAAAAATAAAACCAGAAGGCTGCTCCAGTATTGTTTAAAAACCTAATAAATTTGCAAACAAACTTGGCAGAGAGAAGGTAAAATGGGATTTTTTGGCACCTACAGTGCAGCCATTTTAAATTAGGTGACTAAATACCTATAAATTGTCTAATTAGGTCAGCTTCCATTGCAACCTCAGCCTGAAATGCCCCAGCAAATAAGCTTTCTTCAGAGGTCTTTTACACCCTTTGTTCTCATGTAGTCATTCAGGACTATAATTCACTTAATCCACATAATTGACTTGAGTTTTTCTAGAAAATTCTATGACTTCAAACAAATACACTTATCAGGAATTTAAGTCTACATATGGAAGAATTTGTTCTGAAAAAAACATGAAATCTGTGTAACAGGGCTCCGTAATACAGTTGCATAATGACAAACAGTGGCTCCAACCGGATATTCATATTTGTTTTTCATAAAGCCCTGAAATAACAATTTAACCAAGGAAAAAATGAATTCTGTTAAAATAAGCCTGCCCTTTCACTCATTCAGGAATTAAAGCAGAGCTGCATGCCAGTTCAGGTTTGCCTGCTCAGACATTTCCCACCTCACCCTCTGCTGCAGCTCCCGCTGCCCTCCCTCCGTGCCAGCACAGCCAAACCAGGCACCCTGCGCCCCTCTGCCTGCCTCAGCCCTGCCGAGCCCCCCCTCCCACTGCCCCTTCCATCCTGCTGGGAGCACCTCGCTGTCCCCATCCCTGCAGCCTCTGCTCCCAGGGCTGCACACTGAGCAAGAGCAGGGAGCAGCTCCAGCTGAATTACAAAACCCAGCAATAACCCAGCTTTTTTTTTTTCCTCCTTCAGGCTGAGTTATTCAAGTGCAACTGGCAGAACAGTTGTATTGTCATGAGTCAAGGGGCAGCGGTGAGCAGCCAAGGACGAGGCAGTGTGGGAGTATTGTAACTGACAGGCTGGCCAAACAAGCATCTGAGAACACAGAGGCTGCGAACTTCTGGTAGCAGATGTCTTTTCCTGTGAATTCCTAAAGCCCCGGGGCTCTCCAGGGGTTGCCTAGGTTCTGCCTACTTCAGCTTGAAAGCTTTTATTTGAAGCACGCTCCCTGTGAGTGCCGTATCTCAGCTCCCCCATTTAGCTGACATTTTCTGAGTACAGCAGCCTGCTTGGGCATTACCTGGCCTTCCTGCTCACTGCAGTTTCTCCCAGCCCTGTAAGTCATTCCTTCACGAAGCACATTCCTAGTGGAGCAGCCCTGGGGGCAAGACTGTTCCTGTGTGAAGGCTTCACACCTGGGCAGCGCTCCTGTGGGCAGGTTGCTGGCTGCCTCACAGCAAGGCAGAAAGTGAAAATGTATTCATAGCAGAGCCCTGAAGCTTCCCACAGTGACTTCCGACCTCCCCTCCTCAGTGCAGCACGTGGAGGAGTCCCGTGCTGAGAAATCCCCCTGCTGAAGGCGCTGGGCCACAGCCAGTGTCGGTGCTGCAGCTTCTGGGGATGCTCACTGGAGGTGCAGGGGACTGGCAGCACCCCTCCATCCCGAGGGTGCTTGAGCAGGACAGCAGTAAGCACGGCACGAAAAGACTTTGGAAAATCCTTTTAAGGGATGGGGAGTTCCAGCCATGCTGGCAGAGCACCCGGCTGCTCCCACTTGAGGAGCTCCCCACAGCCAGCACCAGCCCCAGCCATGCTCAGCTCCCAGGGCCCAGCCACCCGGGGGGACCATGAATGCAGCAGCCACCTCTGTGAACAGCATGGCCACAGGAAAGTGGGAAGTGCTGGAGAAAAGGGGGACAGAGGAGCTTTGTGCATAAAGATGAGAAAAGTACCCCCAGCACCTCCGCCAGGGACAGCCCAGGGGCCCTGGAGCCACAGGGAAACAAATGTGTGTGACAGCACCCCTGTCTGGGAGGCAGGCTCCTGGTGCCCCGCGAGGTGGGAGGGTAATGGCATCCTCCCCGAGCGAGACACTAATTGAGCAAAAACTTATTGAAATCAATACTCTGCAGGACATTTCTGCACAGTGATCTGAGCTAATTAACTCTCCCGTGCAGTCAGAAATCCTGCAATGATCATGAACCTTCCTGCCATGTCCAGCCTCACTCCTCTCTTCTCTCAAAACAATGCCTTTGTAAACTACAGTAAAAACAGGAATTAAATGCACCCTGGGGTCACGCTGACACACATATAGAGGCCACTGTAGTGCTTGGACCTGTCTTCCTCCTTACATGGGAAAAAAACCTATTGAGACCTCCTAACAGAGAGCAGCAACCATTTGTGATTAGTGCCCGTACAGGAGAACCTGCTGTGAGGAAAGCCCCGGCCACAGAAACCCCACTCCCACAGCTGACAAGGCATGCTTCCCTGGGAAGATGCAGCATGGGAGAAAACCATCATTTGACACAGGTATACTGCAAAAAATGACCATAAGGAATGGAGACTGGGAAACAAGGACAAACAGGAGGACAAAGTCTCATTTTGAAGTGATGCATTTACCTCCTTGATGAGGCAGCAGGGTCCAACATGCCAGGCGATACCTGCACATTGCACACACTCAGCTCTGTCCAGCTCAGATTAAAAAAACAAGTTTGCTGCCCTGGGATTTGAGAATGCAAAGCAGCAAGTTCCCAAATGATAATTTAAATTTTCAAATCTGCAAGAGGCTTGAACAAAGCCAGGAGCCTCAGAGCCAGGAGCACGGAGGAAGATGTTACAGGGCAGGGCAGCTCATGTCCTGGGAGGGAGGTGGCTGTCTGGGTGCCCTGTAAGGGACTGACTCCAGTGCTGGTTTTGTAGTCCTTGATTAGCCATCTTCTGTTCACTTCTATTTCATCTGCCACTGCTCTGCAGTTCTGTAAGATTATTGATGACAGCACTGTTTAAGGAGCTTTTGCAGGGCTCATTTCAGTTAGCTAAGTCACCAGGTATGGGCAAACACTTCAGGGATGGCGGAAGTCACCACCCCATCACCTTTACAATGAATTTCCAAAACGCAAGCAGCACACGCAGAGCACCAGTACCCGAAAGCCCCCCTGCCACACCACCACCGGGGCGGATGGAGGCGTTTTGGTTTTGCATAGTGCAAAACACCCCCATGAGAAGCACAGCACCGCACACGGCAGAAGGGGGATTGGAAGCGGGTATGCTCACAGCACCAGGTGCCCACGGGCTGCGGGACCCCCGCACCCCCCCGGCCCCGCGCACCACCCCGGGGCGGGTTTCCCTCGCCGGCAGCGCCCCCTGCAGGCCGCGGGGGGCTCCGGAGCGCGGCCGCAGCCCGCGGCCCCTCGGCGGCTGCCCTGCCCTGCCCTGAGCCGCTGCTGCCCCGCGGGGAACAGAGCCTTGCGCCCTGCACCCAGGGGACCCCGGTCTGCCGCTCACACAGCAGGGGACAAGCAAAGACTTTGCTCTCCGTAGAGTTACACACCTCCATCACAAGCTGGTTGATACAAAAATAAAAAGCCAAATCTACCTGAAACTGCCCACCTGAAAGCAGAGTCTCCCCTGCAGCCTTGAGGGCAGTGCTCGTGGGGCTGCTTTTATGGCCCTCTGGCAAGCTGAGGCCCTTGCTACTGGTTAACGGTGGGCAGCTGGGGGCTAATGGGGGGCAGCTGTGGGCTTGGCAGGGGCTGTGCTGTGCTGGGCAGTGCAGTGCAGTGCAGTGCATGGGTGCCCAGTGAAGGGGATGGGGTCTGCATGCCGCAGAGGTGATGTGGGCACCGCGGAGTCTGCATTTCTTGTCCAACACAGGCACTGAAAAGCCACGTGCTGCTCTAACACATGCTGGTCCTTAATTAGGCCTGCACTTGGGTTTCTGTCACATTTTCTAAACCAAACTTTAAAGCAGGCTTTTGCTTATTTTTGCATAAGATGCTGAAGCGCAGGTACTGCATCTCTCCCAAACTCACTGTGGTTCCTCCGCGAGGATCAGCTCCTCACCTTTATTGTTTATCTGCTCAAAAACAGATCACCACCTCCTAAAATAGGGCGACTGTTCAATTAGTTCTTAATTGCTATTATTTTTTTCCCTGTCACTCAAACTAATTAGAATTAGATGGAAATGTCTTGCTTGCTCATTTTAATGAGGGTTTTGATTTACGTAACCGGCAGCAGACCCCGGGTGCCCGTGTGCGTGCCACGTTCTGACGCACCCCAAGGCTCCCGCGGGTCTGGCGGCTGCCCGGCTCCCACCGCCTCACCCTCCCACAGCTCCACCGGGGTGGCTGGACCCGAGGGGGGCCACCGGCTCTGTGCCCTTGCTGTCTGGTCCTTGTGCCCCGGGTGCCGACCCCACAGCCATGTCAGAAGTAAGGGGTGCCCCGCAGAGCTCCCTGCCTGGGGGGACACCCAGCCCCACCTCTCGGTTCTGCCTTCGTGGGGTGGCAGGGAGGCTGCTAGCTCGCTGCGGGTGTTAGCCCAGAAATGAGACTAAACATGGAAACTGCACATGGACATGAAATCATCTCAATATTCTAAATATGCAAAAGTGGTGCACAGCCCTGGGGCAGGCTGTCTGGGTGGCGTCTGTGGGCCCTGCATGTACGTGGGCCCAGCTGCCGGGTGGCACGGGGGGACGGAGGGACGGCTGCTTTACCAGGCTGCAGTCACACACCGATTGCCTGTATTACCCCAGGCCCGAACCAGCTGCCTTTGGAAATCCCAGGCAGCCTTGCTACTGGCTTTAATCTCCACTTTAATTTCAGCAATTGAGCTGTTCGTCTACATTTCACTATCTTATTCCGCTGGGGGAAAAAATATTGCAGAAAGGGCAGTTCTGATGATTGTGTTTGTTCTTCATCCAAAATCAGAAATCAATGAACATCCCGCAGCATTTCCTAAGAGAGTAAAAATACTTTCTGACCAGCTGCCTTGCACCATCTACTCCAGCTGTAGTTTACTGGTGGGTTTTGGCTTTCCTTTCTGCTCCAGTTCCTATTACTGCACTCCGAATCTGCCAGATGCCTGAGGCAGCTGCAATTGCAAAACAACGGGAAAAATTGACAAAAACTGTGCTCTGCTTGTGATGCTTAAAAGGTAGCAGTGGGTGTGACTGGGAACATGCTCAGCACTTAGAGAGAGGCCCACCACAGCCTGGGCTTTCTCTTTAATGGCACAAGCATCCTGCACACATGGCCGTTCTCAGTGCTCCTCTCCTCCCTCCCCTAGGAGGAAGAAATCCCAGGCCAGCCCCCCCCGGCCGGGTGTTGTGAACAGCCCAGCACAGCAGCCCCAGCATCGCCTGGGGACCATATGGCTGTGTGCTGGCCAGAGCCTTGCCCCGGGTGCTGCTCGCAGTACCTGTGCCACCCATGTTGCTCCTTCCCGGTGTGAGCAGCACCTCGCTTTGCCAGACCTGTAACCCTGCGGCCACCTCCAAGCCCTTTGGAGCAGCTTGGTGGAGGTGCTCCCCAGCCTGGGCGCCGCAGGGTCCCTCCGGCACCAAGCCCAGAAGGACCTTTGTGACCAAATGCCCCTTCCCTGCCGGCAGGGGAGGGATGCAGCGAGCCAGGGAGCCAGAGATTTGGGGCGCCTGGGTCACACAGAGCTGGGGCTAAGGCCATGAGGGCTTGGGGCCGAGCTGAGAGCTGCAGCAGGATCTGCTGCAATGGAGCCGAGCAACCCCACAGGGAAAGCACGTTCCCAGCACTTGGCTTTGCTCTTCCCAGCACCAGAACTGAAATGGTGCAGGAGCATTTAAAAATAATGTGCTCCAAACAAGCGGGAGAAAGGGTAGTCATCATATATCATAGAGGGGCTGAATGGATGCACGGACCACTTGCATTAACCTGCAAGAGAATTAGCATTTGTAATTTTCCTCTTAGGAATCCTAGTTTACCTTCGCCCTCTGTCTTAGTTCACTGACATCATAGTTACGAGATAGATCATTTTTATGGATTACATCTCACAAGGGCAACATTTTAATGAATAGTAGAATTAAATGTTTGCCAGGATTTTTTTAAAATAAATGATCAATTACCGCTGAGCACATCCATCATATTTATTAGCTCCCTTCTAGAAACATTTTTCATAACTTGCAAATTGAAATGAGGTTGAAGCTGAATTTTATTTCTTCTTCATTTGTCCGTAGTAAATATAGTACTTACAGGTAAAACACCAAGATGAGCAGGCTTTTTTGTGTAAGTCATTTTCTGACACTGGATAAATTTTTGTGTGCACAGAACAATGTTGTTTTTTTTTTTTTTTTTTAATTTTATTTTCCAAAAAACAGTTAATCAAAGTAAGGATTTCCTTTTCTAAAATGCCTGGGGAACTGTGACCTGGTAGACAAGATTTCTTACTTGCTCTCAAGGTCATCACAAAACCACCTGATATGCATTTACTATTAATAATGTCTGACTAGGAGGCTAGATTGAACTTTGAGGTTTTGTCATGTCATGCATGTTATTAGCTCTTTATCTTTTGCAAAACGGAGTCAGAAATATACATTTCATCTCCCTAACATTGGAAAGTCAGCTTTATATAATGCCAGAAATTAAAGCTTGTGGTGGGTAGTGCAAACTTTTCCTGAAGAGCAGACACTTTCTGTCGGAAGTGATGTTAAAGCCACGGGTGCTCCGGCAGGAGATTGCTTTGGGGCCGAGGGAAGGAACAAAGCATGAAATAACCAAGCACCATGAATGTCCCCTGTCTGCCTTCCAGAACCGAATTTCTCTGCAGCGATTGGTGGCTGTGGCTACACAATGTTTTTTCTAAATGGCTAAGCTGAAATGAGCAGTGCCTGGTATTCGGTAGTCTGCTGTTTGTCCAGGGATCTCGTGGAATTACATTACAACACCTAAAGTAGGATGAGGGTGCGGACTGAGCTTCTGAAAGGCTTTCTTTGGCTGGCACAAGGCAGGGTTAACAGCAGGAATAACTGTGAGGCCACGAGTGGCTGTGAGAAAAGGCTTTGGGCACGTGCAGATGCTGGAGGCACATACGGGCAGCACGCACCAGAGGCTCCCGAGCAGAGGCTGGGGTGAGGAGCAAGGAGCCTGGCGCTGCCTCCCAGCCCCTCCTGGCCATGGGCAGGGGGGGAAAACCACAGAAAAAATGGGGCAGCCTACACTTCTTTTCCCCCATTTTAACGAATCAAGCCTGTCAAACAAGGCAGCCTGCAGCGGGTTTGCTTTTCATTGATGATTTTTGTTTTGGGGCAAGCTAAATATGACAGGCATAAAAGGATAGCATGCAACTGGAGATGAATTTCTTTGCTCAGAAGCAAACTGTGGGAAAGGGTTGTAAAACCAAGCTCTGATTCATTTTGAGCTTGACCACATTTTAGGTGCTGAAAATGTCCTGCTCAGATACCAGCCTACCCGTGAGTGTTGCTTAGTACACACTGTCACAAAGTGATACCTGTGTGTTTTAAATAATACTTTCCACACTGAAACATCTGCATGCTCCTAACCTCTCCCCTGCCTGCATCAAAGCCTTTTCTCAACAGCTTTGCTCTTAGCAGTGGAAAATTACAATTGGGAGGTTTTAGTACCAAACAGCAGAGGATATGACCTTAAATAGCATGCTGTGGAATGTGTTGCAATGTTACTGGAAATGTTAAGGAGAAAAACGTTACCACTGTGAGTCAATGAAGCGCGGTCTCTGAGGGCTGGGTCCCTGCACCCTGATGGCCATGTTCGCTTGGCGGCGGTGTCGGGAGCTGCACCGCCAGGTCCTGGCCTCGAGCTCCCCACGGCCCCTGCCAGAGCCACAAGCTGCCCCACACAGCGGTGTGGGGGCTTTCCCGGGCACCAGCGAGTCACCTGGAACCGGCCCGTGAGCCGTGACAATTTGCTGCAGGGGGTCTCCTTGCATGGGATTACTTTTACGGCTTCTCTAACCACCCTGCATGGTCCTGTGTGCAAAGAAACAGACTTATTAGCGCATGCCAATAAATCACAGCAGCCTCTCATAGTGCTGTATATAGAAAGCTGCATACGTATATCACGTCACAGCTGTGGAAGCAGCTACTCAACTGCAGGAAGTGTTACCTGATTTGGTAAGTTATTCACATGCTCTGGTGAGTCCCCTTATTCCAGCAGAGTTTATGTGAAACTATTTCAGTATACTTTGTATTGGCTTTGCAGCATGGTGTGGTGGCCCTGGCACTTGCCTGCTCTGTTCCGCGTGTGAGAAGTCTGCATTTCTGCTGTCACTCTCCGTCCTATCCAGAAACAGATTTTTTCAACAGGGTTGCATTTCATAAAAAGAATCTGAAAAATTTAGGTTCGCATCTGCTTTACCATGTGGTGCTAATAAACCCCCGAGTTTTGTAATCACAGAAATGAGGAAAAACATGATAATGAATGGAAAAGATCACATCTACCAGAGGCTGGAGGAGGTTTTTTTTTTTTAGACAGATGTTTCCAGACTGATTGGTTGTGAAAGGAGATTAAATGAAAAGTCAACAGTGTGATAAATTATTCTATAAAATGGGGACAGTCAACAATGATGATAGGAAACATGGCTCAAAAGCACGTAGCTCCATCCCCGAATTGCTTTGTCATGTGCAAGCAATTGCCACGCTTGCCACAAGAAAGTCACACTTTGAAGTGCGGGAGGGAGCTAAGAGCCAACAGCTGCTGGGAGCTGCTTGACTCAGAGCTGAGCACTGAGCTAGGGAGAAGAAACTGGGGGACTTTCAGGGGTCAAGTTTCAGCTATTATTTGATTAGTGTTAGCCGTATGACTGGGGAGCAGCAGCTGGAGTTTGGCACCACGCTACAGCAGCGCGTAGCAAATGCACCCCGACCCCCAAGCTCACAGCTGAAGCATGCACGAACCCTGCTGGTGCTGCAGCCAGGCCGATGGGGAGGCTGGGGAGGCTGGGCAGGCTGGGAAGCTGCCTGCTTCCCACTCTGTGTGCAAGAAGAAGGTAATGATGTAAGTGGGTAATCTGAAATAACAGGAGAGGTTTATGGCAAAACAATTTAATCCAGGTTCTTTGAGTCTCAAGCCTAATATCTCAAAGCTCAACAATTTTCTCTTTTGTGAGATTGAGCTATTTCTATGGAGAAGGTTCTCACCATGTGTAGAGCTCTTTTTATGCCATTATTTTATTATGCTATTCATAATTAACAGAAGCAGCTATTATTCTCCAGTTTACTCGGTGAGCAGATGCTGGCTCCAGGTAGCAGATGCTGCCCCCGCAGCACATTGCTGCGGGCTGCTAGGGAGCACCAGGAGGAATTAATCTGAAGAAGGGAGCACACACCAGGGGAAGGTGATGCACACTGTTTTACAGGGAGGGGTTTTCCATCATCAAAAATGCTGCAGGCCCTTGAAATACAGAAAAATAATGGTGTACAGAGTGGCAGGAGAGCAAGCCCTGATCTCTGCTGCTTCTCTTTCAAATCTGCTGAGCACCAGGAGCAAGCCTCCTGCTTCCTTCCCCAGAGGAGCTCGTGTTTCTGACCGCTAGCTGCTCATTTTGTTTGGCAAAAGCACTGAGGAACATGTTGGCTGTTTCTACCTGTGGGCAGCTAGCTTATGCTAGCTTATTGCCAGCCAGAATCTGAGTTTTTCCTTGCTATATTGGTCTCTAATGGGTAGTGTTATTTCAATAAATTACGTTTCTGCGCAAGTAGACCTTCCTGGAAGGCTGCTCCCTGATCAGCACGGCACAGCATGCTCACATTATGGGCCATTTACAACTTCTGCATCATTAATGGTATTACAGGAATCCCATTTACATGTGCCTGTGTGTGCTCTGAGAGCAGAGAACCTGCAGTGTGCTGCCACAATTAAGGAAGAAAAAGCTGCCTGGATTCAGAGGCTGCCACTTGGAAATCTGCTCACCCTCTCTGGGTGCGAGGTCGTTCCTGCGGTTCAAGTTGTTAAAATTAGCTCTAGACCTTGCTCAAGGCTGTTTCTTTCCAACATCACTTAACAGCGGCTCCAAAGAAGACATTTTGGAAGTGTTTGAGATAATGCTGGCAGCTGTGGGACCACTGGAGAGGGTGGAAATGGTCTTTTAGTTCACACCTGATAAAGAACTTAATATGGAAAATGGAAATCAGGCAAAAATGAAGGCTGGAGGCAGGAGCTGGGCCTGGCCTCAGCTTTCTGAAGGACTAGGCAGCACCCTACAAGCCCAGGCAGAAAAGCAGAAAATGAACTTTCCACCCCATTTTGGGCTCTCTTGCAGCCACTGGGTCTGTGGGCGCCGGGTGCTGGGTGTGAGCGTGGCCCCAGGGTGCTGCAGCACGGCCAGCCCGGCTCCAGCCTGCACTGCCCGCCTGGCTAGGGGCTGCTCCGTGCCGACGGCCTGAGTTCAGCCCAGCTGAGGCAAAAGCCTGTCAGCTCGGCTAAAAGAGCCCTTTGCTAAAGTCTGATCTTTATATGCAAGCGTGCAGCTGCAGTGCTTGTTTTCATTTCAGTTGTTACATGGAATTTTGCCAAAACTCGGCAGATCTGTGTGTCACAGGAGTGTCAGATAATTCATGGGCCTTTAAAACTGAGTGTACGGTGACCAGAAAATGACTGGTCACCTGTGATGCCATTCAGGTGGCTGAAGGAGCCTGTGCAGTAGGAGGACCTCTTTCCCAGAAGTCGTCCTCGCAGCAGAAACAGCTGTGGATGTAAATCTCCCCATTCCTGCTTTCAAATGCTTTGAAGTCTGTTTTTGTTCCTCTGGGTTTCCCAAAACAGGACACACCTCTTACAAACCAGCTGCGGTACGTGGGCAGAGAGGGGGCTGTGCAGCACAGGGTGGTTGTCCTGGGGCACGTGGCACAATTGGACTTCAGACTGCACGGTGGGCTGTGGGACAGAGAGGTGTAATTGGTAGGTCTCCAGCCTCCTGCTCTCCTGCAGATGCTCATTTTTAATTATCTGCACTGCCTTGTGGTTGCTAGAGTCGTGCTTGAGGAAGGGAAAGAGGAGGTCTCCTGAGGGACTTGTTCCTGCTCCTACTTCATGGACCGGAACAAACAAAATGATTGATGAAGACACGGCTGGGTAAAAGGCAGTTTTACTTCCAGCCCCAGACTGAGCTGCTGCAGACAAGATGCAGCCTCCAGACGCTTTTGGGAAGTTTTGCATGGACAAAGTGCTGAGCTGGGAAGCGCAGCTATCGGCACCGCTTCCTCAGCACTTTCCACGTGCTTTTTGTGTGGAGGATGCCTGAGGCAGAGTAGAAGGGGAATCCCAGCCAGCAGCTCTGTCTCCCACTAATTTCACATTTTGGAAGCACTGCGTGTGGCTGGGGGTTGCCATGAGCCCCGCAGGGCCTGCAGCAGGATCCTGCGCTGCCTGGGCACCGTGGCCGCTGCAACGTGCCGGGGTTTGAGAGCACCGTGCCCTCTGAATGTGGGGATGTTATTAGCTTTAGCCTTCGGCGCAGTGCACCAGCAGTAATTACAGTTATTAGGAACTGCTGAAGGATTAATACGTTATGGCTGCTGAGTGATGCTCCTGGAGCCACGGCCGAGCCTCGCCCTGAGCTGGCGGAGCAGTGCCACATCCCTTCAGAGCTGTCCCGGGCCGTGGAGGTTTTGGGAGACATGACTGGCAGCACCGTGGTGCTGGAACAGCCTCGGGCTCCTCCCAGATCAGAGCGCTTCTCTTTGTCTCCTCAGTGCTAATTGTAAGCTAGTTAAGGAGGGTGTTTGCTGCCTTCAGCGTTGCTACACCGAGTCTCCTGGCAGGGCAAGCAGCCCGTTGCTGCCGTGACCCCAAAGCACAGCTCTTTGCTGCAAGCTCCTGGAGGCCAGCAGCCACAGGCTGCAGGAACTGCTCTGGCGTGACCCAGCACCTCACGCCCGACCAGCTGCCCGCAGCAACCTGAGACGAAGGAGGCTAAGCAGACGGGAAAGGCGCTGGGAGCTTTGTTTTCCCAAGGGATTTTAGGCATCGCTGCGCGAGGGCAGTGAACGGCCGTGTGGTCCCCAAGCCAGCCCTTCCACAGGCACCCAGCCCTGCCGATGTCTGGGCAGGATCGATGCTGCCTGCCAGGCCCTGGGCGCCTGCTGCCCCTGCACACACGTGGGCTTCCCGTCAGGTTCCTGGGGGCGAAGCCCTTGGTGGCCTTGCTCCCACAGCATGCTGCCCACGGAGGGACTGAGAGGACGGTGTGGCTTTTATGAGCCTGGAGCACAGCAGCTCTGTAAACACACAAAGCAAAAGAAAGAAAAGTGATTAATTTTTTTTTTCAATTTTCCTTGCATCCCAGCAGCTTGATCTCACCTCCCCCTGAGTACATACATTACCAGTGTTCAGACTCCAGGAACAAAATGTTTTCAGCTCTAAAGCTGATGTTTTCTCTTGCTTCAGTGTGATGTGCTTCATTGTATAAACCATTTTCTCATTTTGAAAATTTCCTCTGTATTTTTAGAATCTTTTAATCAGTCCTCAGGCAGAAAATGACCCCATGGCAGAAGCCACGCTCCCATTTAAGCTGGTACCTGCAATTTTCAAAGCAGGCTGTGCAGCCCGACCCTGCCTCAGAAGGTGGCACTCAGGCGGTGCAGCTGCCCCGTGCTGCCAGGTACCAGCACACCTGGGGCAGGAGCTGCTCCCCCTCGCCTCCCCATCCCACCCCACGGCAGGGAGGGAGCTCCCCCGCCTGTGCTCCGTCACTGCCCCGCGGGGCGAGCTGCTCCCCACGGGTGTGCCAGACAAGACCCAGGATTTCCTGCCCAAAGTTTGCCGCCATCCTGCAGCTCATAAATGGCAATCTGCATGCAACAAAACCCAAAAACCTTCTAGGCATCTCCACCCTCCTCAGCCACAGCCTCAACAACAGGTTCCAGCTAGCCAAGATCATCTGAGGGAAAAGATTAAAAGCTTTTCCTTCCTGGCTTAACTCTGTCCCTGCCGCTCGCGGGGAAGGGGCCATCCCGCGTCCTGTGTGGGGACGGACACCTGCAAGTGCTCTGCCTGTGAGCTCCTCTGTGGGGCCGGCAGCCCGTGCCCCTGCTTCGGGACAGCTTATGCTAGTCCAAGGTGCTTTTCCTAATTGGAAAATGTTTCTCTTGGGCTGGCAAAAATACTGAGTTTTGGAACTTGCTGCCACCACCTTCCCCTATGAAGCACCACAGCTTTTGCCGCAAATGTGCAAGGATTTGTGGTTTGCAGGAGCTCAGTCACAGAAGAGTGGTTTAGCCATACTGATTTGCCGATAATTTAAGAGGTTCCCAGATAAAAGGTCTGATAAAAGATAAAAGTGCTGATGAAATTCCCTTTGTCTCAGGCTGTGTACATGGGGGGAATCTTTCAATCTACTTTCCAGTCCCTGGCTCTGCTCTGAGAGACAAAGACGATGTTGTTAAGACCGAAGGATAAGCCACGGTCTGGAACTTGTATTTTAAAGGTCACGAAAAACTATCTCCTAATTTCTGAAAAGCTATTTGCCTGAAGTGAATGCCGTTGTAATGCTTCAGAAAAAAACATGGTAGAAAAAAATAATGTTTTTATTGGCCTCTTAAATTGGTGCATTGCCATGGGACTTACCAACATTCACTTTTAACAGGGTAAATATTTGATTTACTGAGTTATTAAGAATTTAAGCAGCAATCATGTTTTACCAGCCGTGCCTGCTAATTAAATGATTCTGTTAGTAACACTGGTGACTGTGAATAACACCGGTGATTCATTTCAATCACAAAACTGCCTTTTTCTTTCAAAAGTTTAATAATAAGAAAATGGACATGCATGTGCGATAGCGCGAGCTCTTGAGAAGAAATAACTATAAATAAAATATAAATAACTGTTGTGGGTTAGTGCTGATCTTTATGTCTCTCCGAGCTCTAGCAAGGGCCCAGCACACAGCAGGCGCCACACACTGCCAGCCCCTGGGCTCCCCTCTGGGGTGTGCAGCTGGAGCCTGTGCCACCACCTTCAGTGGTGGAAGGATGTGGAGCAGCCACATCCTTCACATAAGTGCCCACGGGTGGGCACAGCACGGGCTGCCCCAGAATGGGACGTGCCCTGCAGGAGAGGAGCCCCTGTCATGCCGCGGCAGAGCAGGGGCTGCAGCGGGGCACGCGCTCCTCATCCGCCAGCCTGGAGGCCTCGGTGCTGCCCCTGGATCTGGTGAGCAGACAGAACCCAGCTGGCTGCCAGCAGCTCTAAAGGTCAAGGTGTGCTTATCTAAATAGCACGTCTTGCCTTTGTGTACACATTCTTCTGTTCTTTTTAAAGATCTTCAGCATTTGTCCTAGATTATTAAAATGTAGCGCTGTAAATCGTATGTTTGCATTCACACAGCACAGCGTCACAGCTCTGGTAGCACACGTTGTGCCTTCTGCTGCTGAGCTGCTCCTTCCAATGTCCTCTGCACCTATTTTCTCCTTCCAACACAAAAATTTATTGGTTTCACATACTGAGAGTCGCTTTTTCAAAATACATATCATCTCAATTGGAATTAGTCTTTGTGGCATGTTACTCACCGAAGACACAAGGCTCTGAATAGTCAGTCCTGTTTCCTATAGAGGAGCCATGAGTTAGTACTGCCAGAATGACAGCCGGGGGCTTGGCTTTGACATCAGCACACAGGTCTCCAGCTCCCTGTAAATCAAAGCAACAGATAGCGAGCTATCCACTGCTCCGTTCTTCTGTAGGTCTCTGTGGCAGAATCATTCACATACCAAGCAGTCTTGGACGTTTATCCATGATTTTTTAATTCAACAGATTGCATATGCTGTTTGATCAAGTGTAAGAAAAGCCAACCAGTTTCAACAAAAGACAGAGCTGCTGCTGGCAGCCTCTGGCTGCTGTAAGCCTAACATGGGAAATGACCCCAGCGAGCAGAGCAGAGCCCTGTTTCGGTTGTTGCCAGGTGCTTTACGTTTGACAGCTGTATGCCTGCCCTCTATCTTTTTGATATATCCAGTGTTTCCTGTTATACTCAAGTGTAACAATTCTGCAGCCTTGAGAGTAGGAACCCTATGCGACTCTCCTATAGGGACAAAATGAAACACAGCCTGGATTTCCTACTTGGAAACTCACCAAACGTTAAAACTGCCTTTCAAAATGTTGCCTGAACATATTAAACCATCACTTGAGCTAGGCCATGCCTTTAATACCAACATGAGGTCAGAGACCCGGGGTGGATGAAGCATTCTCCATCACCCCACGTTGCTTCGTATAATGGGAGCTGTGCCCTGCTCACTTGCATGGTCTTCTGTCCCCATCCACCCTGCAGTGAGGACCACCAGTGATGCTCTCTCTTCGTAACCCTATGGCTCCCAGTGTCAGCTTCCTGGTTTCGTGCATCTCCTCCCCGGAGATGGGGCAGGAGGAGGGCAGGGCTTCTAAGCCCAGTCTCTCTTTGCCTCCATGTTTGCTGAATGCATGCAGTCTAATCCACTGAAAGGACCCACCCAGCACGCCTGTGGGGAACGCAGGGAAATCTGGGGGAGGTGGGCAGCTCACTGGGAAGCGTCAGGCTGCAGGGATGGGAAGGAAAGAGGTGCCTTGCGCCCTGCCGCAGGTAGCCACTCTGCTTCCACGCTGGCAGGTTCCTCAGACCCAGGAACAGGCTGCTTTGCAGCACCACCACTGACTGAGGAAATTCAGTGTGCCAAAATTGAAGCTCAATACACTTGGCCTTGCAGCACGAGAGGAACTTTATAAAGCACTAATTGGCAGGTGAGCAGGAGTTGAGCGCTGCCCAGGGTGGTGCTGTCCCTGCGGTCCCTGGGGTACAGCATGACCCCACCGTTGTGTCCCAGCCCCAGACTGCACAGGCCAGCCTTGAAACCCACTGCTTGCCACGGCACCTCCCTACCTGGCATGGACACTCACGGCTTGGTCTTTTCCCCTCAGGACGCAGCCACATCCCAGTAAAGCTCCCAGCCATCTCTTCCTCGACATGCTGATTCCCCAGCTAAAGCCCCAGCCCCAGCGGTGCACAGGAGGTGCAGGGTGCCTCCAAAAGGTGCAGGGTGCCTCCAAAACCACTCCAGGGGGAGGCAGAGGGAAGATGTCCGGTCTGGGGCTGGCTGCCCACCACCCCGATGTGCTGGCAGGGGGGTCTGTGCTTGGATTTCAGCTGCAAATGGACTTTTAGTCAGTAATCCCCTAAACCAGGAATCATTGTGAAATGCACTGACTGACCTTTCCAACTTGGAAAAGGCCAGAACAAAAGGTTTTGACAACTCCCAAGTTCTTCCTCAACATCTTTGTGTGTGAGACGATGAAGCAAACCCGCTCTTTCTCCTGCGCAAAATTTCAGTGTTGAGCAAGTGACATGTTCCCGAGAAATAAAATTATACGGAAGCTAAAAAAAAAAAAAAAAAAAAAAAAAAAAAAAAAAAAAAAGAGAGAGAGAGAGAAAGAAAGAAAGAAAGAAAGAAAGAAAGAAAGAAAGAAAGAAAGAAAGAAAGAAAGAAAGAAAGAAAGAAAGAAAGAAAGAAAGAAAAAAGTGCCTTTCGGCAGTCCTTTCGGTCTGCGCGGCTGGTGGTGCTGCTGTGACGCCGTCCTGCCAGGAGAGGGGCTCGCACCGCGCGGAGCGCAGCTCCCGGCCGCACGGAGCGCTTGGCGCACGGGGGCTGCCCCGGCTGCACGTGTGCCCCCGGCCTGCCACACGGGCCGCACGTTTCAGGGTTTGTGAATCCCGGCCGAGTTGTAAGAAAAGTTTACGAGCCTCAGTGCCAGTTCTTGGCTTCAGCCTGGAGCCAAGCAGTATGCAGCGGTTATCCCCCTTTGCTGCTTGAATTACTCTCTTGTTTTAGAAGAGCTTAGAATAATGCTGGGTTTTAATCTCAAAGCACATACACATCTTAAACAATACCTTGGGTTTTTAACCAGCTTGTTCGTTTGGAATCCGTTTTGATTATCTGTAAGAGAACAACATTTTTCAGGGCTTTTGAGCAACAGTTACAGCTTTAATCTCAATGCTGTCCACCACCCATGAAAAATTTCTTTTTAGTCCTTTTGAAAAAGCTCCTCTACATTTCTGTCACTGCCCGATTCCCCACGAATTTCCCCAGCTTACTGGTGTTATTTCAGGTTAAACAATACCCTCACATGCACTACCAAATAGCTCTGCTTGCTGTCCTGGTGTGTTTTCAGAACAGGAGATGCTACTACTTGGAATCTCATAGAAAGGATTTATAGCGGTTAATAATTAGCGCATTGATGCACCAGGCTGCAGTGAAATTAACTCCGGCTTTGTCTGCTTGGACTTGGTTCATTGCTATGCACCAAAGCAGTGGCAGAGTCAGGCCCAAAAGCAGTGATGGGTTTGCCTGACCCAGGCCATCCCCTTCCACCCGCACTGGCATTAGATCAGTGCCACTGTGTTGGCTCGTGACCCAACACATTCGCCAGGCCCGTTACGTGTTGGAGTGCTGCTGCCTGTGGCTTCAAGGTGTTTTATGGGCACTGCAGCAGGAGCCAGGCGCACTCAGAGCCGCTGAGCACAGCGCCAGCCTCCGACTTTCAGCCTCCTGCCACCGACCCCGCGGTGCTGCACAGCCCCAGGGCCGCAGGAAACGCTGCCCTGTGTGGGCAGGGAACCAAAGGAAGAACACCTTAACTTCCTTGACTTAAACCCGCAGGACACACTGAATTAAACCTGGGGCTGGTCAGCCTCCCCTGGCTCTAGTGCCATGGAAGGGCAGAAGCAGCATAAAATCACCTTTTCATGTTCTGGTCCAGCTCAAGGGCAGGCTGGAAAACCCCTGACCAGGCTGAAAGAAAACAGGATGTTTTCCTGCACCAGCATCAGAATCCTCTTATTAATCCAAGTCAGTCCTTGGAAATTGTGACAATGATGGAGAGGCTGATGGGACTGAAGAAGTGTGTAATGCATTTCACGATTGCGTGACAGTTCATATATTTAGCATCCTACTATGCCAAAATGCAGAGGCAGCACATTTTGATCTGGGCTTTCATCCTGAGGGCTGACCCTGCCTTCCCCCTGCATGACAGATACTGCAGCAAATTTAGTAATAGAACTTCTTCCTCTACAGATTTTTTACTAGTGATGAAAATCCTGTCACAGTTAGCTTCTTTCTTTTATCACAGTTGCATGATTTCCGATCTCTTAAAAAAATGAATACTAACAGAAAATGTAGTAAAGAATTAGGGTTCCTTGCACTGCTATAAAAATACAGCCTGGTATCATTCCCTTATACCCTTTACAGAATCTGGCACGTAGTCCTTATTTGCCAACAGCTGCTCACTGATTTTGTCTCCAGAGCATCTCCAAATCCTCATGAGAGCCATAATGTGAAGACCTTTACCCATGGTCAGGACACGGGCAGCTGCAGTTCACCATTGGTGAGAATAGAAGCTATGTGCTCATAACACAAAGCCATGCTTTAGAAAGGTACCCCTGAAATTCGGGGTATTTTTAATCCAGCAATGGTTACTATCAGCATTTCTCAGTAAGGAGGTATTGTTGCTGTTCTAAGGGGAAACGATGCTTGGTGTTCATGAGCTGTGAGCTGAGCAGGGGACATTTGGGTTCCAAGAGTCACACAGAGGCACGCAGCCACTGGCTGGGAAACAGGCCAAAATCTTCTGATCCAGTGTGCTCCAGCTTGTCAGCACATTTTGATTTGTTCTCTAGCAGGACCGATGCAGCAGCACTCAGCAAGGCATTGCTGCAATAGGTGCTGTGTGGGGGAAGTGGTGCTGGCAGCAACTGCTGTGGTGGCGGGGCAGCAGAGGTGCCGGGGTGCTGAGGGGTGCGCACCGCGCCTGTCCCACGTGCAGGGCTGGCAATGAGGCACTGCTAGTGGGCAGGAAACACCAGTCTGCCTCCCAGTCGTGGGCACTGCTCTGGGCAGCTTCAGGCCATTTTAGGCCACAGGCACAGTCCCAGAGCCAGACTCCTCGCCGTTCCCTACCCCCGTACCTGAGTGACAGGGACAGTCCAGGGGAGCAGAACAGGCAGGTCCCAGCGGGGTGGATCAGCTCCCGGGCAGCGAATCTGGGGCTTGGCATTTTGGACCCCGACACAAAGGAGATGCGAAGCAGGGATGCCCTGTGGAGCTGTGCTCACACACTCCTGGGGACGCTCACAGCCATGCATCACCGGTGGCATGAGGGTGGCACAGCACCCAGGACACAAGCTTTCCAGATCACTTACCTCTTCTTCAACGTCCTGCATTTGGTAAGCCAGACTTCTGCCCTTTTTCCATTTGCAGAGTCCTGTGCTGTGTCCAGCCTCCACGCAGCAGGCCTGCTCTTCGACATTTTCCAAGGGCTTTTGTTCTGCAGAGGAGGGAGAGCTAACAAAATAAAGGACAGGATGCAAAAGGGATCCAGCTGTCCTCATAAGAACTGACACTGAACAGTGACAAGGGGAGCTATTACAACTGCATTGTTGGAAACAATATTTATTAGGCAAACTCAGTCTTTCAGTGGAAAAATAGTGACAGAAACATACAGAAATATAAAGTAAAATGTAATGAACTCATTTGCAAAAGCTGCCTACCATCTCTATCAAAGTCTACCTGTGCAGATCCCAGCATCCTGCCTATTTGCTTTCCTATTTTTAGGAACTAGTTTTGGTTTTATGAAGTAATTTTCAGAAATCAGTACAGCCATTCATACAGAGATTCAGTATGTTAATAAATAAGGCAGGCTGAGGAAATCCAGTAACAAGTCTCCCCCATGTTATAAATTCATCTACAGTAGAGCTCACAGGTTAAAGCATTTCATCCAAATCACAGAACACACACACACTTTATAACTTAGCTCTGAGCCTTGTTTTAAGAGGTGGCCTCAATTACCAGGACTCCCCTGAGATGAATCTCTGGAAAGCCTTCCCTGTTTTTGAAACAGAAACATGCTGCATAAGGTCTCCCTTATAATCTTTACAAAAGGTACTTGATTCCATCACTTCCTCGCTGAAAGCAAGAGGAGACTTTTCTTGGGGGGTTCTGTGGAACATGCAATTCCTACACCTTCATTTTTCAGATCTGATATTTGTATTGCTGTCGTTATGAGTTAACCCAATGACAGGAAAAGGAGAATCTTCTGGCAGCATTACCTCCTGCACTTTGGTTTTCTGAAAGCATTTAAAACAGACTTCGAGAGCTGCGGGACACGGATTCACCAGTGCTCTCACACGCAGGTGTCGCACATCCTAAAGCCAGCACTCATTCTCCCCCAGTGAACCTGCCTGTCTTTGTGCAGGTAGCAGCGAACACTGTAACGGTGTAGGACAAACCAGCTCGGACACGTTTAGATACGCAGATGGGAGCAGCAGGACACAGACTACAAAACTTGCAGTTTGGCATGGTCATGCCTGACTTACCCAGGAGAAAACTGGATGTAAATAGGTCCTTGCAGAAACCTCTCTGTGACCTGGAGGTTACCGAGTGGGGTCCTTCACACCTCAGTGGGTATGAGGTGTGCCTGGGGACCAGCATCCTGCAGGATCACTGGGCTGGGTGAAATGGGGTCCTGCTGGTGGGCAGGGGCTGCGTGGGGAGAGGTGGGGCTGGGCAGGGACGTCAGGGATCATTAGTGCCATTAAGGCCCTGGCAAAACTAACCAGTTGCCAAAGGCACAGTTTTAATAGATTTTTAAAAATATATCCTATTTTTTTTCCTGCAAAATGAGTTGGCATCAGTGATAGCTATGGCTCAGCAGTAGCTGGCCAGGGCAGCGTGGCTGTACCCTAACAGTGTTCCTGCAGCTAGCACAGGCGGGCACAGGCGAATGCAGCCCACACCAGCTGCTGGCGTGTAAATGCAGCACGTTCAAATAGCTCAACAAAATAGGACTTCTGTCCTCTGTTTTTAAATATTGGACATTTTGAAACAGCTTATTTATTTGCTTCAGTAAACACGATTCTGCTGTGTCCCATCTAGCAGCCATGAAGCTTTAGCTTTCTGGGCATTATTTGCAGCAGATTTGTCCTTTCCTTTGTGCAGCATTCATTGTCTAGCCTGACAGCTGCTCCTCTGTCTCTGCTCACTCCTTTTTATCAGTAATCTCTTCTTTGATTTCTGCTTGGTTTTGGTTTTTTTGCTAAATGTCATAGCTTATTTCTCAAGTCCTGAGCATACACAAAAAGACGAGCAATGTGATGGGAATGCACATACGGCCGGGATTCTGGAGGTAACTTCAGTCTGGCCTGCACGTCCGTACCTGCAGAGACAGCCATGCCAATGCTTCCTGTGTTTCTGACCTGAGGACAGCAATACGCCAGAGCTGCCAGCCTGCCTTGCAGCCTCAATGTTTTATTTCCCAAATGTGAGCGCAGCCCCACGCACGACTCTGCAAGAGACTGACCCAGGGGCAGCCAAACCTCAGCACTGCTGCCTGCTGCAGCCCAGCCCGCGGCTGGCCACTGGTGCTGACCCTGCAAGAGCCCTTCCCTTCAGCCCCAAATTTCCACTGCTGCTACAGTCAGCACCCTCGCCAGCCGGTCAGGAGCAGGGCATCCATCAGGGCAGGGCAGTTCCCCAGCCTCGCTGCTGCAGGGGACAGAAGGACGGCACCCTGCCCCGTTCCCACGTGGTCTGCCAGCAGTGGGTGCCCTGCAGGACAGCCCTTGGCACTTGCAGCTCATGGTCCGAAACGTGTCTGCAGAAGTCAGTGGTGCAGCCCACAACAGTAAGAACATTTACACCAGATGCCTCCCTGACTGAAATCACCTCAGCTCCTCTTTTCTGGGATCACAAGAGAAAAATGCTTCTGAGTACCACAGTATTTCCAGGCTGAATATAATGTAACTACAGCAGACTTTTTTCAAGAACAGATTTTGTCATTTCTGACAGAGCCCTGATAGTTAAGGGATTAGAAAACAAGAGCATAAAAGATGGCCATTGCCTTGTTAGATCTCCAATTTTTGTCTAGACTTGAATACTTTGGGATGGATGAAGAACGGGAAGTTTGGGTCGCTTCCTGTCTGAGTCATTAGAAATCAAAAAAGCCACACAAGAGTTAAAAATGCAGCAAAGCTACAATAAATATTATGCAGGTGTTTATTACGGTGACGTTTCAACAAGGAAATCCTCCTGACTCTGCAGGACGGGAAGCAGGCCTCCCCTGGAATAAGCACATACAATAAATGCAGACAGCGACCTTTTGGCACCAGGAGGATGGTTTCTGCTCTTGGTGAGGGCTCGCCGACCTGCTGCAGTGCCTGGAGGGGACGCAGGAGCACGGTGCCGCCCGCGCCGGCCGGCTGCACGTCCCAGGAGCTGCTGTGTCATAAATGCATCAGCTGCGTGACAGGCGCTGTGGGGGCGTTACTAACTGGCAGACTAATCGCTATTCTGACCATGCCATTGTCTGCTCTGCACACTTCAGGCTGGAGGAGACATTCATGCCCTCAGAGGAACTGCTAGATTGCTCGGATATAGCAGCCAGGGCACTGCCTGTCCCCTCGCTGAGTTGGCACAGGATGGGTATCAAAAGCCTTCATGACACTGCGTGGCATTTCCACAGCCGGACACACGGTGCCAGACATTGTCACTGAACTCATCAGCTGTTGTCACTCTGTGCCCTCCATAAACCCCGAGGTGGGGCAGATAACCGCAGCACTGCCTCTCTGCAGTCACCTGCACGGCCGCCTCCCCTCCGCGCACACAACCCGTGAAGGTGGCCCATAAACCAGCTCCCGTCTGCTGCCAGGAGAGAGAGAGCACTGCCGTGTGCTGGGTCAGCACCAGCACAGCCGAGGTCCCAATGGAGGAAGGAAGGGCTGAGGAGCCGGGCAAGGCAGGAGCTCAGCAAGCCACGGGCTGGTCTCGTTACAGCACCACGGGCGTGCAGCAGGGCAGCACGGCTGCAGCAGTGCCCGGCACAGAGCATCCTGCCCTGCTCTGCCCGAGGCTGCACAGACAACACCCAAACGCTAACACCTGTGTGTGATCTTCACTGCATCTTGTCACAATGTAGCATTTCATCCAAATTCTTTATCTGCCTTTTGTCAAGTGAGGGATCCCTTTCTTAGGCTTGGTGAGCAGTTACTGACCCAAATCAGGAAGAACCACCGTTATGATTATGTGTTACTCTTATTTTAGCTACTGCAGCTACTGGTGCCGTTCTTTTCCTTTTTGTAAAGCACTATGATAAACTTGTTCCATACGAAATGCAATCCTTACTTCCCCTTTATATTGCTAACTTTAACAAGCTGGCTAATATTTTAGGGAAAAAGTTCCTTCTTGCAGACTTAGTTTAGCAACTCAGCATTTGAACAGATCTGGTCGTATGGTGCAGTGCAAATTAGCCAAGCTGCAAGTGAGCTTTTTTCCTTGAGTCTCTTCACAGGCAGCCACACAGAGAGGACCAGGGACAAGGGGTGCGAGTCGCACCAGCAGGGGTTTGCTCCCACCATGCAGAAGGAATGCTTTCCAGCGAGGGCAGCCGGTGGTCTCCCATGGCCCCTCCACGCTGGGTGCCCTGTGAGTGTGTGAGGCGCTCTGTGGTGCTGTCCCATGCACATTCTTACATGCTGAGGAAGAAAGGTAGGAAGGTCAGGCAGGAGAAGGGCTGTGCCTGCACTGCAGCACAGGGTGCGTGGTGCCCGTGCCTCTGCCTGACACTGGCCCCAGGCATTGCTGTGACCCCAGGCACTGCCGTGACCCCGGTGGCTGCCGTGGCCCCACAGCTCAGTGCTGGCCCCGTGAGGCTTCCAGCCAGTGGCTGCATCTGCCCTGGAATTGCTGCTGGTATTTTTCGCACTGGCACGTAGGGACCTGCTTTTGGCATCAGCTAATGTATGGCAGGAGATGAATTAATCTGTCCAGAGAAAGGAATTTGCTGTGGGAAATGTTGTCATTTTGACGTTTGATTTATCCAAAGTCAGGGTGAGAAGCTGAGGCACCGAGTAGTTCTGCGAGGTTTCAGCTCAAACAATAGCTAAGTGAGCTGTCCTGCCACTCTGAAATCTCAGGCTGAACTACTGACTTGAAATCTTTCAATTCAAAGTACCACTTTGGAGGAACAATTTAGGGAAAGCTATGCCCTCCAGCTGAAACAATTTCAGGGAGAAATGTTTCAGCTGACATGCACAGTGAATACACGAGAGCTAAACAGGAGAGAATGAATTTGGTTATGCACAAGTGTGCTGCTCGGCGTCTGAAAAGCAGCTAATTCACAGCTCTCTTCCATGAAGTCCTGTGCAGAAAAAGGAAACTGGGGGAAATACGGGTGGATGCTACGACAGTAAACACAATCTGAAATTCAGATGAATGCTCACAAATGCTGACTGTGTCCTGTTTAATCAACTCCCATTGCGAACTTAATTTGTATTGATTGTGAACATCTAAAGCTGGAGATTAGTACCAGCCATGACTACAAACCGCACCACACTTGTTTGCAAACAGTGGCTTTCCACATACAAATTGGTATGTTGTCATGTCCCAGAGGGAAAAAATATTCTGGAATAAAGTGTTCCACATGTGGAATATTCCAGAATACGCTGGAACAAAGCATTGGAGCACAGTGTCAGCTTCTGGCATTTACTAATGTTCTAAGTTACTATTTTGTACAAGTTGACACAGTAAGGAAGCCACTAACCCCCTCAGATAAGCTTCTCTTCCACTCTGCACAATACCTGGTAACAGAACTCTGCTTCAGCATCCTCTCTGTGTCTGCTGGAGGATGCACAGCAGACAGAGATCACCGAGAAGGGAAGGTTGGAGACGCTGAGCGCACAGCGGGCTGGGTGCCATGCGCTGGGCGATGCTGGCAGCCCTGGGCTGCCCTGCACCCCGAGCAGCCGGCAGCCTCTGGGCAAGCAGGGGCTGGCAGGGGCTGGCAGGGGCTGGCAGGGGCTGGCTCTCCCCACCCAGCAGATTTGCAACTCGCACAGCCGGCTGGTTAAAGCTTTCCTGCAAGTGAGCTCATCTTGCTTCTCTTGAATAAACAGCGTTAAAGGCTTTGATGTTTCTCTTCTCACTCTCTTTGCTTTCTTTATGCTCAAACCCAGAAGAAACAAGAACACTGGAGCAGAAAAGCCCCCAGACAAACAGACCTGCATGAGGTGCATGATGTTCGCAGTGCTGTCCAGCACCTCCTTTCACAGGGTGCCCGCTCTGGGGTACGGGGGAGCTGGGGCAGGTCCTGCAGGGTCTGCACACCAGGGCTGGAGCCGCGACAACCCAGGTCATCCATAGGGCTCCTGTCCTCCCCAGAGGGGAGCATTTGTGTTTTCCATTTTTGCAGCTCACAGTCACTAAATGGGGGAAGTTGTCTGGGATGCTATCAGTACGTTTTTTCTTGAATACCAGCATGAGACTTTCCAAAGGGAAGAGGTGAAGGTTTGCTGAAGAAACTACCCAATGCTTACTCAAATGGGAGAGGAACCTTTGGGGATGCAGAAGTGTGTGGGAAATGTCACACGAATGCCTGTCACAGGTGAGAGACCTTTGAAACACGGCACTTTGGACACCGAGCTGCCATGCTGCAGGCAGTGCTGTGGGCACAGGGACACAGGGCTCCTCTGAACGGCATCCTCCTGTGGCACACGGGCTGACAGATGGACAAGGGGAAGCCACTGAAAACGTCACCGGCCACAAGGATTTTATGCGTTACACTCTGCTTTATCTCACCCATTATTATGTCACTACGTAAGTAAAGGTGATGTTTCCCTGCACTTGTTTGTTTGTTGTTTGCTCAGAATCCATCTTTGCAGTCTGCACATGAACAAAGGCAAGCGGACAGGAATCAGAGCTGTTATGATGTATGACTACAATGCTGATAAGGAGATCACCACAGCCCATGGCATACACAGGATGAGAACACAACCCAGCCATCAGCACGGTGCTACAATACATGAGCTCCGTGCAGGAAATCACAGCCAGCTGGCCAAGAACGGGCCCAGTTGCCGGCCCCCTTGTTGTGCTGTCTGCCACACACGGAGCAGAAGCGCAGGGCCTGGCAGCAGCAGCGGTTCCTGTGGCGGGTGGTGGTGGGCGAGTCATGAGCACGACGTGCGGCACCTCGTGGCCACCACTGCCATGGCCAGGGATGAGGCCGGACCCTGATACGGGTGAGCACTGCTGATGCTGCCAACCACCCTCCAAATACACCTCTTCTGGCAAGAGGCGTCTGAATAATTCTGTAGTTGCCATAAAGGAAGGGGAAAAAAAAAAAAGGAAAAGAAAAAAAAAAGAATTTGTTGCTATTCTCATTCTGTTCAGCTGTTTCACTGCACTCTTTACAGAGAAGAAAAAAAACTAAACTGCTATTTTAATTTCAAACACAATCCCTATGAAATATCAGCCTGTACACACCAAGGTTCATTGCTTTCAGGCAACGACTCATAAATATTCATTAGAGAATTAAAGAGCTATTAACAAGGGTAAGTGTTGAGGAGCATTCATTAGCTGTCTTCCACAAAAAATGAAATTTGCATTTTCCCGTGTGGAAACCCACTTTGTGAAACAGCACCTTGATTGACAATAAGGCATGGTATGAGACTTGATGTAAGGCAATAAACACCCACCTCTGATACAAAGGATGCTTTGGATTCTGCGGCTGAGACTTTTCATGGAGATGATACAGTTTTTGTAAATGTTAACGACTCAGCTCTGGCCCAAACTCGCTGTCCCAGGCGCATTTGCCGGACCAAGCACCTGAGCACACTTCTCCCAAAGTCACGGGGACACTGAAACTCATCTCTTTTTAGCAGCTGTGATTCACCCTGATTTGTGCATCTTGGCCCCTGCCTGCACGTTTCCTGTAATGAACTCCCCAGAGGACGCTTGGCCCTGCAGCGTGGCACAGCTCTGGGTTCTGTGTGTGCTTCTCACAGCGCCCATGGCCGGGTGCCGCTGCACCTCGCCGGCCACATGTCGCCCAGGGACGGAGGTGCCCTGCGGGGACGGCGCAGGGAGTATCTAAGGGAATAGGATATGGCAGGGGCTGCAGCGGAGCAGGGGGAAAGCGATCGCTCTGGGGCCAGTGCAAGCAAGGTGGCACGGCACTCACTGCCGGGGGTCTGCCCCACAGCCCTGGCCACAGGGGCTCCCCAGGCAGGGCTTCGTGTGCGTGGCGGCCCTACAGCACTGCCAGGGGAATGGGCCCCTCTGCCGCCGGTGATTTTCCTACATCTGCAGCTAATGGGAATGCATAGGAGAATCCCAGGGGAGTGTCTATTAGGCAAAGCAATTATTTCTCAGCCTGAAAGGCAAGATGGGAACCACATCCCCTAATGTCTCTCCTGAAGCATAATTCAGTAATTGATATTTGCTCTTCTGCCCTTGTATGGTGAAGTAACGGCATCTGGAAAGGGGAACCTGGAGCAGAACAAGGTTCCCCTCTGTGGGGATCATACATAGCAGAGGACTTTTTACCCAAGACACGAGTAGCTACTGGACTGCAGCTTTGGATTCACAGCGACAGCCTGGGGTGTGTAAGGGGCAGCCAAAACCTCTGGTCTGTTCCCATAGACAGGATTTCACCTGCTCCTGATGGAAAGCTTCCAGGGACCTGTAACTGGAAAGAAAATACTAGAAACCAGTACAAGAGGTGATGCCTTGTTTTAAAGGTTATCTGACGCTGCAAACCAGTGCCCTGGGCAGGGGTTGGGGGGGGGGGTGGCTGGGTGCAGACACTCCCAGCCCTGAGCACTGTCCCCTCGGTCTGTGGCTGCAGCAGGCACTGCTGGGGAAACACAACATCTACTGAGTGGGGCCTGGCAGCCAAAGCCCTGTGGTGAACTGAAGTCCAGCTCTGCTGCCATCAAATTAGCCATAAATTATTTCCTGAAGTCTCTGAATAGAGGTATTTGAAACTGCAGACTGACCATGGCCAGAAGTTCTCATAATATATTTCTCTGTAAAACCATAGCAAGTTAGATGTAAATATTTGCACATATACAGGGACACACACACTCAAACTTCTTTTTTCTATTTTTTTTTTTTTTTATTTTTTAATAATGCCTGCTTCTGTTGAACAGCGTGCATGCTGTCAGTGTTTGACGTTCTGTATGCACAGGGCGTGGGACTGACAGAGCAGCAGGCACATGGGGGCAATTTTCTCATCTTTCTATACTCCCTCCAGTGAGTATCTACTGCTCTGCGCTCTCTTGGCTCTCTATAAATACAAACCAATCCCACAGCGGGGCCCTGTGAAACGAGTAAATGAAGGTATTCCTCCTGCTCATAGGCGAATGCTAGAGAAGTATCAATATGCACACATACATACATTTGGGGTCAAAATTGCATCTTGCTTTGCCCAGATTTTCCAAAGATTGTTTTCAAGCCTGCCTGAGTTAGGGGTAAACCTCACTGGTCAGCGAGTGTGGGTCATAGCCTTAGAACAAAAGCAGGGATGCAAACAGGGTGCTGAAAGTTTGTCCTAAAATCATTAAAGTTAGAAAACATTTTCTGACTTTCAGGAAAGATTCACGATTTCTGCCTTTTTGGGGCAGGCTGTGTTTACAAGCAGGGTGCACCCGCTCCCTGAGCCTCTGCCCCCGTTCCAGAGGCGATGCAGCCGACCGAGCCCCGGCCCTGTTCCACCCATGGCCAGGAGCTCGTGGTGGCTGCAGCTCGGTGGCTGTGGGACTGTTTGGGCACCCAGCACCCAGAGGAAATACGGGGCGCACTCAGCTGCCAGGTCTTCAGAGGGAGAAGCAGCCAGGCTTTCAGTCCCAAACGCCTCCTCATGGCTGCCACCACCCCGATGCTCGCACTGGCAGTACAAGTGTGATCGAACTGAGGAATCAATGTTCATACTGAAGGACCACTTTTATCGTGCAGTATCTACACACAACTCCTGCCACAGGCTCTCAGCAGGCAGTGATAGCACGGGCTCGTGAGCTGGTTCCCCCTCCCGGGGCACAGCCCCGCTGCAGTGAGGCTCAGGGCTGGGAGGCAGCGGGGGGTGCGGGGCTGGCGGTGCCGCAGCACCAACACCCGGCAAATGAAATGCATCTCTGCTGTCACAGGAGAGGAGGCAATGCCAACACACAGCAGCTGTTTACATAACAGAGCAGGGAGGGGAATATCTCCATTATCAGCTAGCAATTTTTCCAGACAAAGAAGTCTTCTTCTGTAACCCAGTAATCCTCTTATGCGCCCGCCGCGCCTCGTTCAAACACCTACAGGAGCACGGGGCCGTTTCGTGCTCAGCTGGTTTTCAAGCCAGCGTGCCAGCTCCCCACATTTTCCATTACTCCACACCTCTCGCCCTGCCGGTGCCGTGGGTAGGGTCTGGCACACACTCCTGCTGGGCCCGTCACCCCGCCCCGCTGCTGTCACCACGCAGAGCCCGGCATCAGCTGAAATTCCTCTGCTTTATCCAGGCATGACCTTCCTATTTGGAAACCAGGTTTCGTCTCCCTTGATCTGTGATTTTCCACTTCCTCCTTGTGCGGGTCTTGCACAATGACCCCGAGCGGCTCTGCCTTTGCCACTTGCCCCAAAAATCCCTCTTGCCAGAGGAGGGGCAGGCAGACCACCCTAACCCCGGCAGCGCAGCGTGCTCTCCCCAGCCCGTGCAGGGCTCCCGCAGCAGCACCCCCAGCACAGGCCGCTGCCTGAGCCCAGGTGTCCCTGGCCAGGAAGGCAAAAAAGGCAGAACAGAAACCATGACAGCCTCAACACCTGGGTTTCTTACAGCCTCCAGCCTGCTGATAGGAGTTTTGCATCTCGCTTACATCTCTTACATGAGAGGGGGTTAAAAAAAGCTTTGAATTCGTCACTACAGAACTGCCAGTGACTGGTGAAGTCCCCAAAGCCTGGGGGTTTGGGTCCTGCAGCATCCCCTCCCACACAGCATCCTGTCCCTACCACATGGGTGCGGGGCTCCCTGCCCTGCCGGTGCCCTAGGGGGGCCAGGAGCTGCTGCAGAGCTGGGGAAGAGCCTGCACCCACCTGGCATTGTCTGCCCCCAGGTTTGGGGGTGGCACCACGGGCAGCACCCGGTGATGGTGGCAGTGAGCCCCAGCGGGACGCCTCAGCCAGCCCCCAGCCCCCAGCTCCAGCCCCCAGCCCCCAGCAGAGCAGGACCAGGGCAGAGCAGCCGCTCAGCAAAGCGCCAGCGTGTGCGTGTGGCAGGGGGTGACACACACATGCACACACGCACACAGCCAAGCGTGGCTTTCCCCAGGTGCACGTTTCCTCGTGCACGTTGCTGCTATCGCCACCAGAAATCAAGGGGCTCGTTGCTTGGAAGGGAGCTGAGCTGCACGATGTGCAACTGACTCACGTGGGCCTCAGGAGCCCGGGGTTTATTTTTAGACCCATTTATTTTCCTCTCACTTTAATCTCTCCTGGTTTAATCTGTTTTTGCACTCCACTCTGACACCGGTGATAGGCAAAAAAATAATCAGTTAAACAAGTAAAAACCCCAAACCCCAGCACAGCGTGTTATTGACCACAGCAAGAGAGAAAGCAGGCACAGAGGAAACTATTTATAGCAGAGATAAACAAGGTAAAAGGTTTTGCTGAGCGAAAGGAAATGGAAAAATAGAGCTAAGGCATAGACCTTGAACACACTGCCCTTGCCCAGGCCCAGGAAGGCTGGCTGGCTCCTGCCCTGCCCGCCAGCCCTGTGCCTGCACCGCCGGCACAGCACGGCATGGGGACAGGGACGGGGACAGGGACAAGGATGCTGCAGTCACTGCTGGGAGCAAGCGGGGCTCTTGCTGCTGGGGGTGGGTGCAGCCGAGGCTTTTCTGGGCTTCACACAAATGCTGAGTGGATTTTTTTTTTCCTGCTCTAAAAATTTAATGGGAGAAGAAAGCATTTCCTGCCCCACCCTGCAGAGAATTGCTGCTGTGTGACGCAGAGGGGCTGGCGGGCTTTAACCTGCTTTCAGCAAGAGCTAGGGAGAGGATGCTTTGGGCACTATTCGGGCAGATTTTAACAGGAGCAAAGGTATTTATTCAGAAATACGCACAGCATAGACCTGTGCCACACTAACTTTGAGAAACCCTGACGCATTAAGTAGGACTAATCCACCTGAGCTTTCCAGTGAGAAGAAAGACAGCAAATGCGTCTTAAACAGGGATTTCCCTCAGCTTCTGGCAAGGCAGCCTGCCCCTTTGTGCCCTTGGTCTGTGCATTGAAGAGGCCTGGCAGGGGCTGGCTGCCGCAGCAGAGCGGGGTCTGCCAGGCAAGGGGTCCACAAGGGAGCATGGCCCCATGCAGCCCCACAACAAGCTGCACAGCCCCATGCAGCCCCACACAGCCCCACAACAAGCTGCACAGCCCCACACAGCCCCACGCCGAGCTGCAGAGGAACTCCTCGCAGGTAACACAGTTGTAGCCGAAGATAAGCTTCTGCGTTCGTATTTTCTTAGCCTGTTTGAAACTCGCCTAAATCAAATCAGAAGGTTAATCCCTACATTTTAGACACGGGGAACAATGCTGTGTTAATTCTTTCCTGTAGATTTGCTAATTTGACTTTCTTTTTCCAGAAGCATCAAAGCAGAACCCTCCAGAAGAGAACTTCCTAATCAGCAAAGCTAAAAAGGAAATCACTTATTTAGTGGAAAGGATGTAGACATACCAAAGGGAAACATTGCCATATTCTTTTTATAGCTCTGAAAAACAACTTTAAAGAGCGTGTTCCCTAAATCTATTTTTATTGCAAAGAAATGGAGCTTTGGGGCCCTTCCATGCAGTCATCTTGTTCTCTGGGCCTATAAATAAGAACATCAATAAGATGAATTGGAACATCTTTTCGTTGTTCAAAATATTGTACTTTATTGATTGAAAGGAGGAAGAAAGTTAGGAAGAAACAACAAGCAAGTGAAGATCCCATAGCAAAGGCTTAGATGAGACGTCCCAAACCTTGAGTCAATCCTGCAGTTTCTACATGGGCTGTGAAATGTTTTTGGACTCTCTGAGTCCAAAGAAGTCCAAGCTGAGCCCAGCAGGAACACATAATTATACACGAGAACTAGTCTGCAGAATTTTCGCCAGATGCATCTCCAGTGGAAACCTCAAGTTAATTGTATTAATAACGGCAAAAAATGTGTGTTAAATAAATCTGCATTCAAATCTGTCCCTGCTAACATCTGCCTCTTGCTATGGAAATAGCAGTCCAGCTCCTTGCTGTGGGGCCTTTCCACAATTATCCAATAAATTTTGCCTAAATATACTGTGACTCTGGGAACTGCCAGAAGGTTTTGGATGCATTCCAAACCTGAATTTTAGCACCAACTAAAGCTCTCATCATAGCTACAGGAATGACAAAAAAAAGTCCTCAGGCCTATCCGAGGACAGAAGAAGTAAAGCCAAGCAATTCATTTACTTTATTAAATCTGCAAAGGAGCCAGCGAGGAATCTGGAACTGCACTAGGGCTTCTCATTCCCCAGCTGGTGATGGCACAAAGCAGTAAAAAGAATCCAATCTGGCTCCATTTTCTAGAGTTCAGAACAAGCCCATTTTCCATGGAGCTTTCTGTAGCTTTTCCTACACTCTGATCTTAACTGATCCACTTAAAAAACTGTGGCTTCTTGAACAGCTGGGCTGCCGGTGGGGCAGCTCCTGCCCTCTCTGGCACTGGCATGGGGCCTTCTGTGGGTTGCCACCCCCTGGGGATGCCCAGCCCCAGCCTGCGCCCTGTGGCTGGGTGCCTTGTGTGGGGCAGGGGCTGCTCTGTGGGGCAGCAGCGGCCCTGCTGGGAGCTGCGGGTCAGGGCCTCCCCCAAACACAGGCTGAGCTCGCAGCAAGGTGATCTCTTGGATTTACTCCCGCATTTGTTGTCTCAAGACCCCTGCAGCTACAGTTCGGTAAGATGCTCAGCAAGCACCATCTCAAACTCCCGGTGGCTTTCAGCAGCACTGCTCCGGCTGGTGAGCCCCGTGCCCCCGCCTGCCACGCTGCAGCCTCCAGCCCCCCACCAACTGCAGCTTGCCCTTTGTCTTGGCTTTGGCAGGCTGCAGGGATCTGGCAGTGGGTAACAGCTCCTGGGCTGTGGCGGGGCTGGTACAGTCTGAAAGCCTGTGGGACACATTTTCACCTTGGACAAAAGCCCGCAACACCCATCGATTTAAGATGGAGTTTGAAACTGGACTTTTCTCCTGGCAGTTCTGGCCAGCCCCAGTCCCTGCCAGCTTTTCTCATTGCAAGGTGACTGTGTACAGCCACGGAGGGAGGTGATGAACCTCAGCACAGTGTGAACGCTGACTGAAGATCATCCCTGACTACAATCCCAAGCCGCTTCCCCTGTGCCCAGTTGCTTATTTTGCCTCCCATGCCATGCTGCCTTGCATCCTCGCCCCCAGGCTCCGCCACCTGCCTCAGCCCCTCACTGCCACGGGCTCTGCCAGTGGGGTGGGCTCTTAGGCTTTCATCACTCAGATGATGTTCGTACTTCACGTGCATGTTAAATAGAAGATCGAGAGGACCTGGTACATGCAGTAGGAACCCACCAGCTCCAGGCGTGGTGCTGAGCGTGCGCGGCGACAGTGATCCCCTCTGCTCCCGGCAGCGGCAGGAGTTGCAGGGGGTGATGGTGATGGAGAGCTCTGATCAGACATGCCTTCCTTTCAGATTGCTCACCCTGTGCCAGCAACCTAAGTTGCTGCTTGCAGTCTGGAATGCAGGAATAGCATGGGACTCTGCTTGCAGGAAAATCATACTGAATTTAATGGAGAATTAAAGCCTTTCTAAAGCAGGAAGCTCACCCACATGGCACTGCATATTTACAAAAAGATGGCACTCATTCTGCTTATTTTACAGCAATATCATCTCTGTTGCTTTAATGTTGCTTTTTAAGACTTATTTCTACAAAAATCCTAAACTTTCTTTGTCATGCTTGCTACACCAAATGCCTATTCCAAACACTAAATACAGATGTGTAAATTACACGTTACAGAGTGACTCATAAGAAAAACCATTAACAGCGAGGGGTGGCTGAGAAGACAAAGACACGAGAAATGCTGCGAGTGGGAAGCCAGGAGGGACGCTCCCGGCACGAACCTGAATTGCCTGGGGCGAGCTGCAGCTCCCATGCTTTTGGTGAGGCCGGGGCCGGGGCTGGGGGCTGGGGCAGGGGCAGCCCTGCCGGGGGCAGCCCTGACACAGGTCTCAGTTTTGCCATCCCGCAGTCACTGAGCCCCCAGAGGCACAGACCAAGACTCCTGTCTGGGGGCTTGCGGAGCACTTCACAGTTTGAAGCCTGATGCGTGTTTAATTTAGAAAGTTTCATGACATTCGCCCTAATCTGCAAAAATTGCAGTGCTTTGGAAGCATCACACAGCTCTAAGCAACGAGGCGTGCAGGTGGCAGTATAATTTCAGTCGTGTTTGCTTTAGCCTGACAGTTGGGGCAGGGCTGCTCTGGCCGCCAGCCACCCGAGGAGTCAGTGAATTCCCACCCTCGGATTTACCCAAATGTCTCCAGGCACTACGTGAGCTGGAGCCGTCCCAGGTGTGCCCGGGTGTCTCTCGCCCATCATACGGGACAGTGACCACGTGGTGCTAAAAAAGGGGAAGCCAAAGAACTGTCAGGGTGCACGATACCCTGTAAACAGCCTGCTCTGCACCACTGCTGTCACAGCGACCACGCCATGCCGAGAAGCCTGCCCTGCCACACGGCCACCTCCACCTCCAGCCCCTTCTGCCCCAGCCTGGGCACAGCTCCCGCTGCCTGCTGCAGCTCCGGCCCCTCGCAGCAGAGGGGCACCACTCAGGGCACCAGAGCCTGGCCCTGGTCGCTGCTCTCACCGTCCCACACCTCGGCAAAGGCCTGGCCCCTGCAGCCTGGGCACTGCGCTGACAGCTGCCCCTGCGCTGGCACCCGCGGTGCCGGTGCCTCTGTGCACATGCAGGTGAGCACGCTCCTTCCCAGCAGTGCTGCCTCTTCCAGACTCGGTTAGTTAGAAGAAAAGCAGCGGTACCAAAGACTAGAAATGCACATCTGGTTTGTTTCACCTCAACGTACTTTTCCAAAAGGTGGCTTTGATGTGCCACCAAGTTTTGGACACGCGAAGCTGTAATTTCCTACGTACCAGCTGCAAATTTCTGTAGCAGCACAGGGAACAGGATAGGCTGTGGACAAAAAAAGAAAGCAAATTCATTCTGTTTTTGACGCAAAAACTGGCAACTTCGCTAAAAATATAACATTCCGTGTCAGGAAAGTATCATTTAGACTTGAGCTACTTTCCGAGCAAATAAAACCAAAAGAGCCCGGCGCAGCAGCAGCCGGGGCGGAAGCGGGGCAGAAGAGAGGAAGGATTGCACCCCGCAGCAGACCTCAGCCAGAGGTGAGCACAGCAGGAACAACAGAGCCTTTTTCCTTTTCCTTTTTCTCATTTCACCCGTGAAAGCAGCAGACCACCTACTCTCCTGTCCATCAACCCAGGCCACCACCGAGGTTCGGCTGCGTCTCCCCATGCACCCCCTGCCTGAGCAGGCAGCGGGGCTCAGCCCCGTCCCCTTTGCCCCCAGCAGTGCCCATGTCACAGCTGGCCGTGAGGCAGGGAGCCGGACAGCCACACGCTGCTGGCCGGGCCTGCACACTGCATCTTTAAGAAAACTGCCAGCTGTTCCCTGTTACACGGGCTGACAGCCTTTAGCAATAACACGAAGTGAGCAGTACACTGTGCAGAGCCACCTGCAGGGCCTGGAGCAGGGGGAGCAGCCCCCACGCCTCAGGCACTGCAGCCAGGGGACTGGGGCACTGTGGTTGCTGCTGGCATTGGTCACAGCTCACAGTGACCCTGTGGTCCCACTGTCCTCACCATGGCACAGGTCTGACCCAGCACCTGAGCAGTCTCTGCATAGAATCACAGAGTCACAGAACAGCTCGGGTTGGAAGGGACCTTGGAGGTCACCCAGTTCTGCCCCCGGCCATAGGCAGGGACACCTCCCACTGGGTCAGGCTGCCCAGAGCCTTCTCCAACCTGGTCCTGAACACCTCCAGGGATGGGGTATCTGCAAGCTCTCTGGCCAGTGCCTCACCACCCTCTGAGCACCGTCCTGGTCTCCAGATTGGAGAGAGGACCACTCCGTGGACAGGGATTTGGCATGAAGGTCACACCCCGAGAGTGGTGGTCGATGGCTCTGTGTCCAAGTGGTGCTGGTGAGGAGTGGCTTTTTTTCATAAGCTCTTTTTCATTATTGAAAAGCATCAACGAGGCCACCCTGGAGCCTTCTCCAGGCCGAACAGCCCCAGCTCTCTCAGCCTTTCTTCATAGGAGAGGTGCTCCAGCCCCCTGAGCATCCTCGTGGCCCTCCCCTGGCCCCGCTCTAACAGCCCCACATCCTTCTGGTGCTGGGGGCCCAGAGCTGGACGCAGGGCTCCAGGTGGGGCCTCAGGAGGGCAGAGCAGAGGGGCACAATCCCCTCCCTCCCCTGCTGCCTACCCCTCTGGTGATGCAGCCCAGGATGCAGTTGGCCTGCTGGGCTGCAAGTGATAGCTGAAATACTTCCTCCCTAAAGCAAAATGATGCATTTTGATTTTTCCCACCAGAAATTTCATTGCAATTAAACAATCAATCATTCAAACAACAACAAAAGCAATTCACAAAAATGGATTTAATTGAAACTGCTTTTTTCTAAAAAGCCCCAATCACATATATCTCACAGCAAAAATAAATAAATAAACAAACAAATAAATAAATAAAATAAAAAATCAATGAGCTCCAATTCAGCTTCATTAGTCAAAATACCTGTTTTACACTTTGCAGACAGCAGAAGATGGTTAGCATTTCCAGACTCTCAGCTTTGTTAATAGTTTATTATTATTATTACCATTTCCTTTTCTTTCAGTGTTTAAGTTCACCTCCTAGCTGATAATATATGAGCTCTGGGGCCAGCAATTAAGATAAAAAGGGGAAATTACAGCAAGTAGCCTGGATAAAAACGCACTTGCTCTGCATGAAGTAAATGTTCACCTTTTCCTATTCCAGTTGAAATGCATGTGAAGAATACGGTGCTAATCAGTCTTCCACTTTGTTCGGTAGGAGCCGCACTCCTCCAGACACACAAGGAGCCGCTCACGCATAGCATTGCAAGGACAGTTTAATTGCACTTCTTCTGGCATATGTTTTGATAAGTAGCTGCACGCATGAGGCACCCTGGCCAGGCTGCTTTGTGGCTGGATAAGAAGATAAGCTGCTAGTGCACAGCATCCTTCCCGCACCCACAGCTGTGCTGGGCATCCCGCAGGGAGCGTCCCCGTCCCCAGCCCTATCCCCGTCCCCGTCCCCGAGCAAGGCAGGGGCTGCCGGGGCGATGCTGTGCGGCCATGCCTGTGCCGGAGGAGCCGGCAGCACTGTGGTGGGCACAGCTGCCCTGTGCCCTGGGGAATTGTGCATTCGTGTCCACGCTGCCTCGGAGCCCACATCCCCTCGTGGTCGGGGTGCCGGGGCACACACCAGCGGGGCAGCTGGCAGAGCAGGAGCCTGCAGCGGCCGTGGTGCTGCCCCGTGCCTGCTCCCTGCCCCGGAGAGAGCAGAGGGTAATATGCAGTGCATCCCGCTGCCCTCCTGCACCCCGAGGCAGCACGCCCCATCAGCTGTATAGAACTGGCTGGGGCCTGCGCAGCCACAGATGTTATGCATGGGCACAAAATGATCCAGCCAAAGGTTTTCTTTTTATTCCAGCCAAACTATTTGTTTAAATCTTCTGCATAAGTGAATTCCAGAGAGATACAATACTCTGTGGGAACATTTCATTTATTGGTTCCGCATGTACTGACCTTCCAATTTGTACGTGGCCTCTTGAAAAATACTTTGGTTAATTATTATTATTACTACTGGATCACTGAAAATGTGTTGAATTTTAACCATTGGGTTTAACTGAGAATGAAGAGTAACGCAAAACCTTGAAAAATTACATGGATCTTCAGCGTGAGTCTTTCAAAGAATTATTTGAAAATCAACTTAAAAACATATTATGCTGTCTTAGCTTGCTTTGATCTTTTAATTCAATTGATTTGTCCTTGGAAATCAATAGACCACTAAGAAAAAAGATCAATATGCCATATACAGTTATATTTTCCTCATCTAGTGCAGAATATGTGAATAAAAATAACTATCAAGACCACCAGCCATGTGGAAAATTCGGTTCATTTTATCTCTGCAGTGAAAGCTGAAGTTTCAAACACATTCAGAAATATGAAAAATTCACCTCTGTTATGTTTAATCTTCTTCAGCGGTAATATCATGTACAAGAAAAATATAAAAGGCAGCTTCAGTGTAATTGACTCCCTAGCTGGCAGAGCATGGGCTTGCTGACTTCACTGAAACAAGGTTCATTCTTTGTCTGCATTGCACTCACAGCACAGTAATAAAACCTGTCCTTGAGATCTATCATCAACCAACATCTGATGACACACGTACTGTAGGGGGAAAAAAAAAAAAAAAAAAGCACAACCAAAGAAAACACACACACACACAAAAACTAACAACAACAATGACAGAAACCACACCACAACTGGTGCTGAATACTCCAAGTGCAAGTGAGAACAGCAGTGCACGGGGCTGGGTTTTGAGCACAGACTATGTATAAAATTATGAGTCTAATGGCCATGATGAGTCAGGTGAGCTCCAGCCCATGCAGAGCAATGCCACGGTGACAGAAATGAGACAAGGCAGCAGCAGGAGGCCGTGGAGCTGGCAGCTTCCCCAGAAACAGACCCGTCACCGACCTCTGCCGAGAGCCTTGAGCAGCGACGCAGTCCCGTGCTCTGGAAAAGAAGGCAGAAAGGAAGAGCCTAAAATGTAACTGCCACATAGCAAGGTACAGCAGTAACGAGCCTCATCTGCAGCCCCTTGGCCAGCACGTCTGCTGAGCAATGCCCTGCCGTGCTCAGCAAGTGTGCAGGGGGGGCGCAGGGGCGACCTTTGGGGAAGGTTCATGGAAATCCTCTGTGGCGCACGTGCTGTCCATGACCACTGTAACACAGCCGGGGCACCGCATGTGGGGGAGCAGGGTCAGGGCTCAAAACTGCTAATTTTCCGTTCTTTTTGCATTGTTCTGAAACTGTATGTATGTTTTTGTACCTTGGCACTAAGATGCTCTCGCTCCAAGCTCACACAAACACGTATGTGGCCGAGCGTGGTGGGAGTGATTGCGTGCATTTCTAGTGCGTGGACCTGGTGCCTTTTATGTTTAGTTTACACGTATTGCCATTAGCAAAAATTAATCATAATGCAAGCAAATACTGTAGCCTCACAGTCCCTGTGCTGCCGGCTGTGTTGGCTACTCTGACTGTTCTTGCCAGAAAATCTTTCTTTTGATGTCCTTTGAAGCCACATCCTTTAAACAGCAGTATTTTTGTTAGAGCTATAGGTCACATCACACTCCAACAGCTGAGACATTTAAAATTTAATTTCAGGCTTCAAGAGAAACTTTAATTGCATATGCGTGTTCTTTAATCAAGATATACCTGGAAACTATCTTGTAAAAAACAAGATCTGCAGTTTTCTCCCCAGGCTTTCAATACTCGCTGTACGTGTCCGCAAATATGTAGTGTTTAGGAATAGTTGTTGCTACCACTGAAAATAAAAACCACAGCGTATTTGGCCACCACATACCCGTAGCTAAATATAACACCTGACGGAGAACTGCAACAAACAAGGTGGGTTATGGCATAGGATAACCAAGAGACAAATCAACCTTATCTATAAATAAACAAACAAACAAAGGTAGCCACTGTCCTTTCCCAAGTTCCCACAGAGTATTTCAAGACAGGCATTTCTTTGAGTGGCTGCAGAACCTGCAGAGAACATAAAAATGGTTTCAAGCTGCCCATTATGCAGGGGCACGGGCAAAGCCGTGTGCCCCGGGGCCAAGCCCCTGGCGGGTCCTGGCTGTGCCCAGGCGGGCACCCAGCGCTGCTCCCCGCTGCACGGGCTCAGGAAATGGGAGCAAAGCCAGGACAGGACAGGCCCCAGGGGTGGCTGCCAGCACCTGGGGGTGCCCAGGGACCCCCATCTCTCCCCCAAGTGTGGCAGCTCCCAGCAGCATTGTGTCTGGGGCCGGTGGCAGGGAAGGGATGGGAACGGGGCTGTAGGACCATGCTGCCCGATGGGGCGCCTCCATCCCTGCTCAGCAGCCAGCAGGCAGGAGGTCTTCTGGGGAGCTGATGACAGGGTATTTTCCCCCTCCTGGCAGTCGCCAAGCACTTACTTGACTGATAGGGCCAGCTGCTGCCAGATAACAGAGGCGCAGGCCAGGAGTGAAGCCGTGTCCTGTCCAGCCGCAGGGGCAGAGGTGGGGACACGGGGCAGGGTCGGAGCTCACCTCCGCAGGCACCAGGGGAAGCTTTTCCCTGAGGGCTTGGTTCTTGAGCACAAGCTGAAGGCAGCGTGAGTGAAAACCAACAGAATGTAAATCTCTGATCTGGATGGTAGAGCTTGTTTTGTCTGCTCATGGGAAGGCAGGGAAATCATTTCGTCTGCTGCCACAGAGGCAATGCTCACCCTGGGTGCATCGGGAGCACTTTTCCCATGAGAGCCTTTGAACTCAGGCTGCTTTAGGCACCCAAAGCATTCCCCATTCTGGAAGCAGTTGCCAGAGCTGGCATTTATCTTGCAGCCCCAGAGATGCAATTTCTAACGCCGTCTGCTTCTCTGGGGCAATGCCCAGCAGTGCCCAGCAAAGCAGGCTGCGGGGTCCCACGGCGACCAGGGCAGGCCTGGGTGGGGGCAGCCTGTGCCCAGCACGCCCCCTGAATATCCCAGCACCTGCTCCATGCCTGGAGCTCCAGCCACCAGCCAGAAAGGTGACACCAGCAAACGAACTATCTCCTCTTGTTTCAAAGTGCTCATTAGGAAGGTTTGAGGTGGCACACTGGAAGTCCTACCTGCTGGATGTGGTACCTAAATACCACAAGTATATCACATACACACACACAAAGAACTGGGGGGAAAATAACCAAGAAACTTACCATGAACAAGCACCTGACTGAGGGAGCTCACATCTGTGGAAAAAAGAAACCAGCCATGGAAAATATCACTGCTAAGCTTCCACAAAGCTTTAGATGTTTGGTTCAGCCCCTCACACACACACCCACACACACCCCAGTTTCTGCAGCAGCTCGCTCTCACTTCAGAGATGCCCTCAGGTGAACAAAGAAGAAACAGAAAGGGCCCAGCTTCACCCTGGAAGCTGCAGCATCCCTCGGGACATCAGGAAGCTGGGACAGGGCTGCTCACACGAGCACCAGGCACCATCACCAGCCCTGCAGTGTGACCCAGGGACAGGGACATCATGGGGCGTGCATAGACCTGCCGCTGCCCTGGATCACCTGCCTAGGTGGGGGGGAGAAAACCTTCTGCAGCTGCTCCGATGGAGAGAGAGCCTTGGAGGCTGCTAGAGCTGATGTTGTGCTCTGGGGAACAACCCTCTGCATGTTGAAGGCTTCCCCACTGCCTCCTCTGAGTCAGCCGAGTCATCTGATGGCAGTCAGATGCTACCAATATTTTTAGATGGACCAATTATGCATTAGTTCAGGACTTCAGCAATGGCAAAGCATTAGCATGTGCTTTAAATGCCCATTACTCTCCAAACCCTCCATTTCAATTACTCTAACAAGAACAAAAGCTTTAAATTCCCAAGGCAGATGAGAACTTGCAGTGCTCTCAGGTGCCTGTGCCTCGCGCTCATCTTCCTTATGGGGCATTAACAGCATCGGGCATATCCCGAGGCACAAATATGGGGACTCTCTCAGGCCCGTGCCTTGATCGGTGCTTTTTACTCCATTTCTAAGAAGTAAATACTTGCTTTCCCTGTGCTCGTTCCCCAGCTGTAGCCAGGTCTGTGGTGCACATCGAAGGGACAAGGAAGGCAGCTGTGGGTGCCTCCCAGGGCCGCTGCTGCAGAGCAAGGACGTGGAGACGGAGAGCAGCACCCTCTGCCCTGCACCTGCACGGTGGCTCCTCTGCTCACAGCCACCCTGTGCTGCCCCTGGCAGCTCCTGCCTGCCCCCGGACGCGCCCTGCAGACCCTCTGGCTGTGCCCCGCACCCTGCCACGTCCCCCTGCCAGCAAGCAGCCCAGGCACAGAGATTGCTGGCCTACTGCCAAAGAGCACAAACTCCAGAAGCAAAATGAGATGGCAAAGCCTCCTTCTCCTTCTGATGAGAGTACTGGGAATCATGGCCTGTCACCCCCTCCCATCCCTGGAAGGAGACGGAGCACACCCTGAAACAATAGGTTATTTCTGAACGGTGCTTTCAGGGCTGTCAAATCCTGCACCAAATGCTTACTTATCCCACGTGCTTTTATGGCACTGAAGTATAATAGGTGCTAACAAAAAGCAAAGTGCTAAAACAATTTGACTATAAATCTCTTCTGCTTTCAGTTGCTCAGCTTTTGTCCCCTGTCATAATTATTTATAGTTTTCTGCACTAAGTTCCTGGACAGATGAAACCTCAACATCTAAAGAGGGGAAAAAAATAGCAGAAAATAAAATAGAAGCAAAAAGTAAAAATTCCATGGATTTTCTATATGCATCATAAAGAGACAAAACAAGCATATGCCCATATTCATCACCCTGGCAAGTTGTCCTGCCCTGCCTGCTCACCTCTCACGCCCCGTGCCACCCACCAGCTGGGCTCCCAGCTCCTGCCTGCCCCGCACCCTTCAGCTCTGCCATCTACTTAAAGTCAACAGTGACTCAGTCCGGGGGTGGACACCGTGCTGGGAGGGAGCCCCGAGACCAAACTGTGGTGCAGAGCGGTGAAGGCAGCCCAGGGCTCCCTGTTCCATGGTGCAGGTTACGCCAGAACCGACCCCCGGGCCCCGACCCCCCGTGGTAGCGCTGCGCTGGGGGCTCCTGCCGCGGGAGCCGACCCTGTGAGAACCGCAGCCCACCGAGGAAGCGAAACGCTTGTATGATTACAGACCACGAATAAACCATCCCTTGTCTGGAGATAATTATTTCTGGTGGTTTAAGCGTGAGCGCTGCACAGACTGAGGTTTTGCTGTGCCAGTGTACTGCCTAGCCGTCAGAGGGTGGAACAGACCCGAGCTGCTTGCTGCAGGCACCGTGCCCTTCTGTGCATGCACAAACTGAAAGCATCAGGCATCGCAGCAGGTCTCTGTTATTAGTCTGACCATATATATATTTCAAAGGGAACGTCCAAGAAAAATAAAGTCCTAATACTGTGAATATTTATGCATGATTTAGCTACCAAGACCAGAGCCTGGGACTACCTTTATTAACAAAAGCTAAAGACTTGCACCGTGCTGTGACAACCAGACCTGGAAGCGTTAGGGATCCAATTCCAGGATCGGTTCAGTGAAAGGGGCTACTCCAGCTCCCTTGGGCCTGCTGAAATCCCCCCTTCAATTTACTGCACCCCATAACAAGGCAATGGCTAATTACAAGGGCCCGGGGCACATTTCTGTTCGCCCCTGCAGCTGTTTCGATGCGCTGTGCAGCACGGCGAGTCAAAGCCGGGAACAGCGCACAGGAGGATGTGTGCTCACTGACAGAGGGAAGCCCAGACCTTGCAGAAGGCTGTTATGCTGGTCACTGATGAAGTTTATCATTTGATTTATTACTAAAATGTCGTCTGTCATCGGTTGGGCTCGTGGGGGGACAGGGCTTGGGACTGGCCCTGCCTGCAGGGAGGTGCTGTGGGTGGCTGCAGCAGGGACAAAGCCACCGAGCCCACCAGCACCCTGCAAGAGCTGGACTCTGATGTTTTCCATCATCTTCTGTACCGTCTAGTGTGAACACAAAACATGACATAAAACGATCAAGAAAAGCAAGCGAGGGAAGGAGTTTGGTTGCTCTGTCAGGAGGCTAAAATGCACTTCTAAATCTCTGTGGTCAGCAGACTTTGTCCAGCTGGAAGTGCAAATGTTTTTTTGCAACATGCCTTGCTAATAAAGGAAATGCTCTTTGTGTGTCTAGAAAGCTGTGCAACCTTTTATTTATTTATTTATTTAAGGTATTAAAGGTGTTGAAATATCAAAGTCACCTGTAACCCGTAAGCCTAAATATCATATTCAGGAGCAATGGGGTTTTACTGAAAGAGAGCCTTCTTTTAGACGGAAGGACAGGCTCTCCCACAAAAGTCCTGTTGCCTGTTCTGATTAAATTTGTCCCCCCCGGAGGCCCAGTGGGTATTGATATGCCAACCTGTGGCTCTGTAGGCGTGTGGCACTACCCGACTTGCCTGCTTGCATTCCCACCTGACCTCTCAGTGTATTGCCTGCGGTGCCCTTCTGCTTCCATTTCAGGATTTAAGAAGTGGGGAATGAAGGTGTCCTGTGCAGCGCACAGCGTGGTGACAAACAGCCGCACACAGAGCACATGCCCAAGCCCCGTGCTGGAAGGGGAGCAGTGCCAGCCTGCCTTCGTCCTGTCGGGGTGAGCGGTGACGAGAGCCAGCCCCATGCGGCCAGGGCCTTGCTCCTGCTGGAGGCTGCTCCTCGCCCCGGGACAGCCCCAGGCTGCAGCCCTGCGCCCACCCAGCACCTCGCCCACTCGCCGAGCTCCTGCCTGGGTGGCACAGCCCCTCGGTACCCGTGTGCCCGGCTCACCTAGCAGCTGTCCCCAACACAGGGATGGGGATCAGTGCCCATGATCCCCTGTGCTGCTTGGCCAGCGGCTGCCTAAAAGCCCACGTGTGATCATACCTTGGGATTTTTAATTCTTACCAGCTCTGGGAACTTAAATATTTGTTCCCTTTAACCCAGAAAATGTTGGCAGAGGAAAGTCTGTGAAAGCTTGAGGCGCTAGCAGGGCTGCCACGCAGACACCTGATGGATGGGCGACTCCAGCTGATCGGGAGGGAAGAAAAGCTCATTTCATTAGCCTTCAGGCTGGAACCCAACACGAGTGTCAGAGAACTTGGCCCTCCTCCACATTCCTGCTTGGCACAATGGCTGTGCCAACCCGCGCACGTCCACGAGCTGTGACGATCTCCTCTGAATAGCTTTCCTGTCACGCTGCCAGCCTGTAAACCCCACTGCAGCTACCCCTCAGCTGCAGTCAGTCCCAGAACAGTGTGCATTGAACACTGCTATCGGGGCTAACAAAGGGGCGCCTGGGCAGTCTGCAGCCCGTCTGCAGGTGCACTGGTGGAGCAGGGCAGGGCCAGCAGCCCCCCGGAATCACCAGCAACCTCCCGGCATCACCAGCAGCCCCCCGGTCTCACCAGCAGCCGGTGCCTGCGTCTCCATGCGCTCCTGGGGGTGCCTCACACTTCGCTTCTGTAGTGGAAGAAAGATCAAAATGAGAAAACCCCTAAAGCTGCCTGCAGGGCCACCTGCCTCTCGAGGTGCCGTTTGTCACTGCTTAGCAAGGGCAGGGCCCTAAGTGCTGGCAGCCAGGTAAAAACAACATAGGTCTTTAAAATAAAGAACAAAACCCAACAAAATTGCACAGCTGCACCTGCAGGGATCATCACAGGTACAAATGCCCACACCAGCCCCATCACCTGTTAACGGAGCTCCTTCATGGGATCAGAGGAAGCCTTGGGTGCTCACGAAGCCAGAGTACACCAAAGCAAGAGGCTTTCTGATCGAGGCGCAGCACAAGAGGTGCCCTGCCAGCAGCTTATGTGCATGTAATCTGCCTCGCTTGTCAGCACGCCCCACCTAATTACAGGCAGGGCAATCCCAGAACAGGCAGGAGCTGGAAGAGGGCCCTTTTTCCTGTTTAAACACAATTACTTCTGCATTCAGGGCATTCATTCAGAGATGTAACATGCAGACACCTCTGGGACAACAACACGGCCACACCACCAGGACTGCCAACTGCAGCATCCCTTGTGTCCAGAAAGCAAAATATGGAGAACATTCTGTTGGTGAAATCAGATCTTGTGCATGCTTCAGCTGACTTGCTTTTTGAGTTACAAAAACCAAGCCCAGGTCCAACCCAGATCAGCCTCTCCAGGAGCGGCCAAGTTCCCTTCGGCAGGTCTCACGGCACTGCCCCGCTCCCGAGACCTCTCACCTGGAGCTGCTGCAGAGGCGAGGCTGCCCCGCAGGAGGAAGGGTAGCCGAGGGGTGCTGCACACGGGTGGATTTACAGCATCCACTGCCACCGGCTTCATTCTGCCCCAGGCAGGATTTGGGGAGCTCCAGCCACCAGCATCCCTGTGCAGACGAGGGTGCAGTTATGGGCTGAGGGAATGAGGGGTGGGCAAGGGTAGAAAAAAGCGAATAGGGAAAAAACAGAAACAGAAGCAAAAGAAGAAGGGAAAGGAGCTTTTTGCTTGAGGTTACAAAGCTTTCTGACTGGGACCTCCACGTGTTCTGGGACTACGGTGCAGCTTCTGGGTGGGCTGGTGGGCAGCCAGCTGCCACTGCCTCGTTCATTAACTCCTGGAGCGACACGTGTCTATGTGGTCTATGCATATTGCGTGGGTTAGCAGAAAATCGCCCTAAAATCTATGCCATGCCTTCCTGGTCAGGACCCGCTGCCTGCAGAGGCACGTGTGAGTCACTGCAGATCGCCGTGGCCAGGCTGACATTTGGGGCTGCTTGGCAGCTACCCTGCAACGGGAAGCGGGCGGCTTCCAGCTTGCTTCTGCTGGTGATTGATCACAGGCGGCTGTTCCTTTCAGGAGCCGTGACTTTAAAAACCTGTGATTTATGAAAACCCTGTGTGCTCTTGCTCCCATCACCCAGGGATCACGTCCGAGCGTGTTTCCCGGCCGCCAGCCCCGGTCCCACAGCAGCTCCCGCACGCTGCCGCAGTGCAGGAGCCACTGCGGGGAGGGCCGGGGGCAGGCAGCATGCAGCCCCGCATGGACCATGCCAGCCAAGCAGCAGTGTCTAATTTTAGCTCTCCATCTGATGCCCGCTTTGGAGGAAGCGTCAATTTGCCATAGATCACCAGCGGGCTGACTGCTCGCCTGGGGGATGATGGCAGTTGTCGGCCCCCCCGGCCCCCACCCCAGTGCTTCGTTGCTCTTCACGTCCCCTCACCAGCCCTCTGCTAAGATGGGTTCGTTGTGGCTGTTGCTTAAATATCACAAAAAGAAGTGCAACGAGAACCCACCCAGAGCACTGCGAAGCACCCTGCCTACCAGCAGGTATGCCTGTAAGAGCAGAATGCAAAGCTCCTCCACCACGCCGCCCTTCAGTGGGGCCGCCAGCCGTGGGGCAGGGATGCCCCAGCTCGGCCCCGACCCCTCCGTGGGGCAGGAGGCAGCCTGGGGCGCTGGGCTGTGGGCATGCAGAGCGCCTGGGCCCACCGTGCCGGCCTCCAGCAGCTGTCAGTGAAGCTCCGTGGGGCAGCCCAGCCCGGAGGGACAGCCTGCGGGGCCTCACTGCCCCTGTGGTGGCTGGGGCTGCTGTGAGGGGGGAGACACACGGCTCCTTCAGGAACAGATTGCTCCATGGCTGAAACGTGAAATAATGGCAAGGCTCATCGCTAGCCCCGCTGCTGGCACCTCCAGCATCCTGCACTCAGAATATTTTCCTCTTGAGCCTCCCAGGACTGTGCAACTGTCCCAGCTCCCAGGAAACTGCCTTGAAAAGGACTTTATGGTCTTTTATACATATGAGAGGAAAACTTGACATCTGAAACATGCCAAGGCTCTGACTTTGTACCGCTTTATGATGGCTTTGTACCACCTTAAAAAGAGTAAATCACTTAGTTTTACCACTGTGGTCAAAGTTAGAGCATTTTCTCCAGTGCAAACTGTTTAACCAATGATTTAACTAAGAAGCCTGCAGTTGTTTAGGCCAGGGTTAAGCTGGATGAAACACGGACTGTTCGCTTTTATCTTTAAGTTACCTGAAGGACATTGATTCTGTGCCCCTTTACAGTGGCACAGGCTGATGGCAGGGCTCGTTGCCCGTGGCATCAGCTGGCTCCAGGGCAGCAAAACAAGCGCCCGCCCAGCACAAAGTGTGCTGCAGCACAGAGAAGCCCTGGGCCAGCTGCTGCAGGACAGACAGACACGATGTGGCCGTGCAGGAGCAGGGTGCCCCGTTAGCACAATGTGTGGTGCTGTAAATTGGGACGGTCGTGATTGCAGAACAAAGTAGCTCTGCTCAGCGCTCCCACTGCTAGCAGCTCAGGGAAACAAACCAAAGCGGCGAATGCCTGGTGTCTCTCCCCTGTAGAGGAAGGCAAGGATAAACCTAAAGTACTTCCTCAGCCCCGCGGTGTTTCCTGTTTGCCCTTCTGAAGTCAGCCCTGTTACCTTATTAACTCACCATGTGACGGCAGGACTGGCAAATCTTTAATTTCAGAGAAATCATCATAACTAATTTCCTGATGACGTCTCTCTTCTATTCTGACAGGCTGAAAAATAAACACAAGTAGCCGGGAAGGCCGCTTCCGCTCGCAGCGGGCAGCAGCACTGCCGGCACTGCTCCCTGGGCCCCAGCTGCCGGGGGGCTCTCGCCTGGTCACAGGGGGCGGCGGGCAGGGGACGGGCAGGGGAAGGAAGCACCAGGGAGGAAAGAAGTGCGCCTCAGACATAGCTAGGGAGCTTCCATTGCAGCTCAAGCAAACTGCACAGATGCATCACCTGCTATGGAACAGCAGGCAGCATCTCCCACATTTGGGACATGCACGGTCCCCTCCGCATGGCCTGACTGGCCGCATGCAGCACCGCACCCAGCAGGCCGGCACATGGCCCTGCCCTGCTCCCCGTGCCTCGTTGCAGCAGGAGGGCAGCCTCACCAGCCCCAATTTCCTGCACCTCTGCCTTTTTCTACCCCCTTCCACCACCACCTTCTCCCCTTGGGGGTGACTCTGCCCTGTGAGCGCCTGTCCCCACCTCAGCCCAAGGTTACCAATTGCTAAAGCATGTTGAAAGCATTTTAAGCCAAAAAAATTTGTCACGGCCCCAGACTGATGTCCCACCCTGATAAAGGGGCATGGGAACGGGTACAGGAGCCAAGTGAGAGGGCGATGGAGTCCTCCTGGGCATCCAAGGCCCCGGCCGCTGCAGGACAGGACCTCATGGCAACGTGCCCATCTTCACCAGGGGCATATTTTGACCTGTGCCACAGCAGTATCAGGACATGTCACTGCTTTCAGCTCCTGGACTAGCAGGGTACAGAAGGAAGCTTTCAGAGGCACAAAGGACACTTTGCAGTCTTACTCCTACCGAGGACTTTAGAAGTACCTTGGATCCCACCCAAAGTGGCAGGTAGGAACGGAGTCACCACACAAGCCTCTCCCATCACTACTGCTTCCAACATCCAAAATGCCAGGCTCCACACACCACTCTGCTGACATTAATTAAGGGCTGACACGGAATGAGACGGCGAGGGGAGGGCACCCAGCGGCTGCACTGATGTGGCCAGTGCATTGCCAGGTGACGTCGCTCCCAGTCTGCAGAGCTGGCTGTAAATGTGCGAGGTTACATGAGCCTGTGCAATCGGGAGTTCATCGAGGAGTGATTTATTCCTCCTAGTAATAAATGGGGCTATTGCTGCAGCGGGAGACAATTTCATTTTCCTTTTCTGAGATTGTCACTGGCAGGATCACAGCTCACAACTGTGCTCAGGTTGTCTGAGGGATGAGGCCGTAGATTGGCTTGCAGAGGAGATGACTGGCTTAATTTTTCAGGTGTCATACTGGGACAAATGCTGGCCAAAGGTGTTTGCTCTCCTACAACACAAGCTGAGCAGGTATCCCATTAAAGTCCTGGGGTTTTGCACCAGATGGGTTTTCTGGTGCTCAGCTGCACCTCTTGGGGCCTGGCCAGTTGCTCCCCCAGGGCAATAGCAGCATTTCCATCTTCATTCCTGGTCTTAATTTCCCTTTTAACAGAAATTTGTTGCTCATGGGCTGATGGAAGTGATGTAGGGAGCTGTGGAAACATGATTTGGGGAGACACAGAAACACCCTTGCTGGCTGCCCACATCAGCTCCACAGGTGCTCCAGAGGGGACCAAGAAGAAATTGTCAATATCCCTACGTGGCTGAACCTAAAGGCCTCTTAGTAATGTAATTTAAATACTCAGGCATGTGAAATCATGGGTGTCTAAATGGCTTTTAAAGTTATCTCCCTAAATGGCTGTAAGAACTGTAATCATATCCACACATTTTATATGATACATACATAAATGCACAGATATATCTGAAGACATGCTCCTCCCTCGTAGGCTGCCTGTGCTCGAGCATCCAATGCCTTAGGTGCAGGTATTAAAGCTCTGCAGATGTAGGTCTGAGAGCAGGGACCCTTCCCGTGAAGGGTTAACTCTGTGTGAGTGACCCATCCTCCCGCTCCTCTTGGCTGGTGCTAATTAGGATGCTGCTGACGGCTGCCTTCTTCCCCTTGTGGTAATCACCTGCTTCTAGCTGATTAAAAAAAAAAAATCTCAGCTGATACACAGAGGAGCACAGCAAGCGCAGGGCAGCGGTGCATTAGCAGCGCCCTTGCTGCTTTGGAAAGGTCACCAGAAGCCCCTGCACACAGCCACCACGTTTAACCTCCCCGCGGTGCTGCACAATTGTGGCAAGAATCAGAACCGTCTGCAGCCAAGGGAAAATGGCAAGTGAAAATTTGGGGAGGTCCAAAAAAGCATCGCAGCAAAACAATTTGTGTGCGTTTCCCCACAGCTGCAGCAAGGCAGGGTCTCTGCAGGCAGGAGGTGATGAGGCACTGAGGTGCATTTGGGACTGACCCCGTGTTTGCTCTGAAAAAGCTGAAGGCACACGTCAGCGAGCAGCCAGGAGGCAGGAGCGCTGGAACGGGCAGCTCTGAGCCTGGCCGCAGCGGCAGGGTTACTTGAGATGAGATGGGGATGACTGCAAAGCCCTCCTTGAATTTCACTTTGGCAGCCCGGCACGCTGAACCAAAATTAAACAGCAACAAGAGGCTGAACAGCTCTGCAGCCTCTCCAGGCACTGTGCTGGGTCTGGAACAGGTACAGCACTCACCTGGCACCAACAAGCCCCGTGAGCGGGGAGGAGCAGCTGAAGGGCAGCACAAAGGCGCTGCAAATCGCACGTTTTGACTTTGTCTTGTTCACGTCTAGGTCAGCTGCAAAGGCCTTTCACTGCCACAGCTCCCCCTCGTATTCTGCAGGTCACAAAGCAGGGCTCACAGTTTGGGGAAGAAACAGATGGTACAAAAAGGCTGGAAATTACATTTCAGCAAGACACAAGCATAGCCCCTCTGCTGGAAGGAAAAAATGAGAGGAAAGAAAAGGGCAAGGACAAGGGTTTTGTGCAAAACGTGCCCCGTGGGGAGCCCCACACCCTCCCTGAGCTGCAGGCTGGCATCGCTCGGGGCTGCGGCTACAGGCAAGGGTCCTGCCTGAAGGAAAGCTCCACTGCTCCTGAGGCAGGTCCTGCCATATGAACATTATTCATAGGTCCCGTAACTGCTTCTGTCCACACAGAAAGGTTCAGAGCAGCCTCCCAGGCCAGCAGCAGAGGGGTTCATCACTCCATGCGATTCCCTGAGCTACCGGCCCTTCTGCCCTGGCACTGGCAGGCTCGGGACCCCCACCGAAGGGCTGCAGGAACCACGGGAGCAGAGCAAAGAGACCCCACAGGAGAAACTGGGACCAGGGACATGTGGGCATGGCCCTCATCGTCCCTGGGCTCAGCCCAGAGGAAACAGTGACTACGTGGAGACAGGAGCGTCTCAGGAGACCCGCTGGAGGGAAGAGCTTCTGGTGAACACTCCCGAGCCTCTCTGCACCTTGGTGTTTACTTTTCTGAATCACTTCAAGTGGTCTCGAGTTGCACCAGGGGAGGTTTCGATTGGATATCGGGAAGAATTTCCTCACAGAGGGCGGCCAAGCGCTGGGACGGGCTGCCCGGGGCGGTGGTGCAGTCCCCGTCCCGTCCCTGGGGTGTTTTAATTCGCAACCCCGCTCTGCAGGGCTGCCTGCACTGCACGTCTACACTTACAGGTATTAAAGGGGTCAGAGATCACAGTCCTTGCAATTTCTGGGTTTGGCCTCCATCTCTAATGCCCTCATGTTTATTAAGCTGGAAAAGCAGACACCACCGCCTGCTTTGTGAGCAGGGCAGCTCTTCACACGGCAGGCTTGGCTCACCCCGCCCTGGAGACGGCCGATTTCCATGAACTTTTGAAGGACTCTGCTAAGAGGGTTGGGTCTGAAAACTCCATTTATTTCAAAAAGTCTTCTGTATAATGCATCGATTTGCTGTTCTGCCTTCAAGCCTGCCTGTTTTATTACTTAAGGAGCCTTGAACACATTACAAGTAGCTGCCTAATAAAGAAGTATATGCAATTATCAGCAGCTAAGGAGCAACTAATGATGCAGCATGGAACCCAGCTGGGGCTTGTACATTGGATGCAGCAAGGCAAAAGGCTCCCCAGATTACACTGGTGTCACCTACGCTGAGAAAAATGCCATGAATGCCTTCTGCTGTTGCTGGGCTGCCATATGTGCCTTGTGTCAGGACAGAGAAAAACCCATAAATGCACTAAGACAAAATGCAGGATCTCCTCTGGACTCAGCTGAGTTCCTGTCCCATGGGGGACGAGCCGAACCGTGCCATGACAAGCATGGGACTCTGCTGTGAGGCTGTGCCGGGGCAGTGCCACAGTGCCACCCTCCCATGGGCCCTGCCACCCTCCCATCCTTTGCTCAAACCCCTCAGGGGAAATGCCAGCAAGCACCTTCCTAGATCAATTTGTGTCTGTGAAGGAGGGAAGAAAGGGAAGAATGAATTGTAAACACCGACGATGATTATTCGAGGATGCATATCAGCACATCCTGACTGCTAAGGGAAGGAGAAGAGGATGCTGCACCCCCTGTGTGCTTTGTGCTCCGGCCTCCCCACCTTTCTGTCTCTTCCTAGTGAGAACCCACTCATTTCCTCCTGCTTCTCCACCCCTCCAGCCCCTTTCCCCACGCCTTTGCTTTCTGGTGTCTCCTCTTGGCTGCTCAGTGCCCCCAGGGATGCACCCAGGCTCGGTGCTGCTGCTGCCTGCCCTGAGCAAGGGCAGAGGCAATTGCTGCCAGGCTGATGTGCTGCTCCATCGCCTCCCAAATCCCACCGCTGACGATGCTGCCTCAGTGCAAGGAGTGAAACCAGAGCAGGGCAGCTCTGCCTGGGCGCTGTGGGATCGATTTGGGATCTGCTGCCTCGACCAGCCTAGCATGTATATTGCAGACTTGTAGCTGAAAAGAGAGAAATGTGTCCATTTTGTGTCCATGCTGGCCTGGTGGGCTGAGCTCCCGGCACCTTTCCCTCTTCCCCTGCAGCAAAGCACCGAGGGCACCTCCTCGAGGGCAGCACGCTGAACCGGGGGGCACTGGAGCCCCCCCATCTGGAATGCTCTGCAAGGTACCTTCGTCACTGTTGCTTGTAATTAAGTTAGCAAGAACTAATAAATGTAATTAAAAAGCCAAAACAAATGCCTGAGATGAGATCCCAAATTTCTAATTGATTGCTTATCTCCTTTAAACAGAAGATCTGAATTCCTGGAGCATCAGGCTTCCTCCTTGTCTGGCTTTCAAATTCTGCTGAAAAAAATCTTATTGACATAAAAGGCACCTTCTTCTTTAAGCATTTCTGCAGCATTGCGTTAGTGATTTGATTACACAGGGCTGTACTTGAAGTCAATGGAGTGGAGCGAGTTACTGCAGTAGACTAATACAATTTTTGCAAGACTGCAGAGCTGTTTTCAAATCTCTTAGGGACAAGTAATTAATTAGCGATATCCCTTACAAACTTTGGCAGAGCTTTGCCCTAGGTGTGAGGGCAATGCAGCTTCTGTGGAGCTTGTGACTGTCTGGCTAATGGGAACCAGCGTCTTCTCCGTATATTTTTGTATGCTCACCTCTGCATTTGTTGTGCTGGCTTCCCACAAGTGGCAAAGCCTGAGCTTCAAGCGACACTTTGGAGCTTTATGTTCTCCCCCCAGCATGACAGAGGAGCAGATTTAGTACAATTCCACCATGTGGTAGCACAGAAATGGCCTTTTACTGAAACAGGGGACTCGCAGGAAGATGAGGATCGCAGCACCCACTGCCCACAAGCAGCCCAGGAGGCAGCCGCCGACATGGGGAGGACGGCTGGGCAGGGAGCGCGAGGCACCCACCTCGATCCTCCAGCCCTCTGTTAATCTGCTCCTGCCTTTGGGAGCCATGTTTGCTCCTGAAAAGGCTCAAGTCTTTTGAAAAATAGGTTATTTTTTCTGTTAGTTCTTTTTTTAAAGAAATTTAGATGTTTTTTCAAATTTTTTTCAAGGTTTGTTATATTCACCAGGCTCTACAATAGCGGTACACCTAAGTATTCGTGCACCCACTGCTTTAACAGCAAAACCAGTCATGCACATCACGTTGTGCCCTGACCCCACAGGACCCGTGCCCCAGTGCCCTGCAGGGCCTCAAGCAGCCGCTGGCTTTGTGTCACGTCCCGCTGGGTGCCGGGCAGGGCCCCCGCCAGCAGCTGGCCTCCACCCAGCGCTGCCCCTGGGCCAGGGCTTGGGGGTCCCGAGCACAGCCGCCCTTCTTGCTGCCTGAGGGACGAGCACAGTGCTCTTCTGCCTTGAATTTCAGTCCTGCTCTGGCCTCTCCATCGCTGCTTTCACCATCTGGTTTCACACCATTTTTGGCATCACAACGGGGAAGCCACGCGTTGTTTTGTTGGCCCCGACTGATTCCTTGCCCTGTGGTTACCGACCGCCTCCAGCTCAGCCACGTGGGGACCGGAGGAAGCCTGAGTCAGTAGGTGCTTCTGCCACCTCACCAAAGGGTTTCCTAGATTTAATGAAGGCAGCAGGAGCGCCAGCTGCCGCTGTTTAGAAGCAGGCTGTCCTGCCCCTCCTCGCCGCACTGTGCCGGGTTTGCAGCAGCGCAGGTCGGGGTGCAGGCCCAGGGCCCCTGCTCCCGGGGCACTGAGCCCAGGCACCGCGCGAGCACGGCCGGGGGGCACGGCTGGCACCAGGGGCACGCTGCCCCACTGCCAGCATCGGACGTGAGCGTTCAGAACATGTTTTCTAGACAGGAAGAAAAACAATTGGACAGGAACGTGTTTCTATTTTGTTCGCTCTGCATGACCTCACCCCTCTTTATTTTCAGTTTCTCCAGGCCATTGTGCACCTCCAGTCACCGCAGGCCACCAGCCCTTTCTGCCTCCGGTAACGTCAGCTTCTCAACTTTCCCTCCTGCACTCTGCTCCTGTGAAGCCTAAACCTTTCTCTTTGGGCTTGCTCCACCCATAAGCTATTTTTTTTTCTCCCTAACACTGAAGAGCAGGTGATGGGGTTGGCAAGGTCAGCACTAGAGAAGGTGGCCCCGGTTATGTCAGCTTCCTGGTGTTTCTCTTGCTTCCCACCGAAGACCACCATTGCTCTGCCAAAGGACGACCCTGTTGGTGCTTGCCTGGGGGCAGGCTGAGGCTGAGGGAGCTCGGGGGAAGCTCCTTCACTCATGCCCCCAGTCCCACTGCTCTCCGTCCTGGCTGCAGTTTGCGGCCCCCACTGCAAGCAGACCTGCAAAACCCGCACCGCATGCCCCTGGGGATGGGCATGTGCCAGCGCTCGGCAGGGCTGACAGAGGTCACCGGCTGCTGGCACCTGCCAGGTCCAGCCTAAACTGAGACCATCAAAAACAAAATCTGCACGATCAGTTTCAGGGTGAAATGTGTCTGGTTGTTCTTCTGCAGAAGATGCAAATGCTTCCAAAATGAATGATTGTTGTACCCATCAAATCCCAGGGGATGGAAGCCCACACTGCTGGCCACGGCCACTGGCTCCCACAGGTAGAGGACCAGCGTTGCAGTGCTGATGTGTGTGGGCAGTGCTGGTAAGCAAGAGTTTAGTTTGCTGACTTGTAGCCAAGGGAAAAACACAGATCCCTGCACAAAAATTGCTATTCTAAACAGAATGCCTGCCCGTGCTTCCCAGGGAGACAACAGTGACTCATGGCAAAGGAAACGGTAAGCACAGCACCCCGAAGTGCATGCCACATCCTTCAGTGCAAGCAACTGATCGTAACTGGCTGAGAGCAACTAATCCCCATATCTGTGATGGGAGGAGGACAAAGCATTAATTACAGCTGGTAATTAACATCTGTGGTGGGAAGAACCGTTTAACCTTGAAATAAGGATGAATTAAATTTAGGCACGGAGCTGCCCGCAGTGAGAGCAGCAGCACCAAGCTCCCAGGTGGGGCTGGAGGCCGGGAACAGCGAACAGCAAGGCTAACAGAGAACAGCCTTAATTAAGCCCGGCAAGCATTAGCTTGCCTCCAAAGTTTTCTACAGTGCGTACAGGGAGGCGATACCACTCAGCGTGTCAGGGAGCTGCTGATCCTGCCCATGGTGCGGTGGCAAAGGGAGATGATGCCGGCAGCTCCCGAGGAGCACTGTGTGAGTGCAGGGGTTGCGTGCGGGAGCTCGGCCCCAGCCCCGTGGTGTCCTGTGCCTCACGCTCCCCCTTCGCTGTGCTAAACAGAGCCAAATTCAGCTCCTTTGGAGAACCCAGTTCTGCCCAGCACGGCAGTCTGAGCCAAAGCCAGCAGAAGCTTGCAGGCAGAGCAAAGTCAGGCCCGTCCTATCTGACAGCCCCCTTTCTGCTGTGGGGTTCCTGCATTTTGGGCCCCTGAGTGTAACAGGGCTGTGGGTCTGGCACCAGACCCAGGCTCTTCCAGGCGAGAAACCCGCTCCATCCACAGGCTGGGGTGGGCTGCTCCGTGCTGCTGGGCTTACCGCTCCCTTCCCGTTGTGCCTGAGGAGCGGCACCCACCCTTCCTACTCCGCAGGCTACCAGCACAAAGGCATTCTCACCACACAATGCCCTACCTGACGGCTCCTTCCCCAGCCCATCCTGCCTGCAGACATCCCATCCCCCAGCCCCCTCCAGCCCCGGGGGCACAGGCATGGCTATGGCTCCATAGCAAAGCCCAGCTCAGTGCTTTGGGGTCCTGGGGAGGTCTGCACCCCGTCACCTCGCACAGCCACAGCACCAGTGCCCCACTGGGGACACATCCTGGCGTGGGGATGGACACAGCTCCCAGTCCTGGCCATCGCCCCGAGCTTGGCAGCGCTGAGCAGGCGATGGTCAGGGACAGGCAGTGCCTTCGGCTGCTTTACTCCACGGACACACCAGCACATCTCAGCAGCCGCTGCTCCTGTGGTGCAGTGCAGGGATGTTCAGCCAAGGCTTTGGGGCACAAAGCACCTTTGCAACCTCTCTTGTGTCTGTGTTCACGGATCCCACACAGAGCAGAGAATTAGGCAATGAATTACGCTCATTTGGCAGGAGCGCTGTGGTTGCATTCCTGGTTTTCCAGTCTCAAACAGGCAGTGAAACTGAGCGAAAATAAGAACTCTATTTGCCACCTAGAAGCTAAGTGTGCAGGGCAGCAAGGAGACGTTTCTGAACGACACATGGGCACTCTTCAGAGTTACAAATGCGTAACTGAAGCAGGTGGGAACGCTTCAGACTCGGCATTTCCTCAGTTTATTACCTGCTCCAGTCGCCTGCACAGCACGTCCCGTTCCTCACCAGGAGTGCATCCTCCCTGTAGGCGTGCAGAGCCAGCACTGACGGGGACATCAGACAGCGCTCAGCTGGGGCAGCTCTTGTGAGAGAACCCAGTGCCACTGCTCCGTGCTCACCTTCCTGAACTGTTCCAGTTTGCTGCCCCGCTTTGTGGTTCCTTTCTGAAGCCTCCCCATGGCAGCCCGTGCCACCCGCTCACTGCTGGGTGCCGCAGTCCCGGCCACACGGCACTGCCCGGGGTCTGCCTGAGGCAACCGCACACCGACCTGCCCCGTGCAAGCCCCTTGCTCCTGGCAGCGTCACCCAGAGCAGGTGGTTGTCTCGGAAGTGCTCCTCATTCACCTGCAGCCCCGTGCCTCCCAGCAGCCACCCACATTGTCCGCAGCACTGTCCCAAATGCTGTCCCAGAAGAGCTGCTGGGGCATTTCCTCACCGTGACCACAGCCCTGCTCAGCCCGTGCCGAATGGAGACACCCCTCCTCGTACAGGGCAGCACCCTGGCTGCACTACAGGCTAGATAAACACCGCCAGAGGAAAACACAGCATCAGGAAAGGAGAAACTCGGAAAAACTTGTGTTACAAAGCTGAGTTGCTGGAGGACAGTGTTTGCACATGGAGGACCTGGAGTTTTCTTCCCATTGGGCATCAGTTTGTAAGCATGAAGCTGCATTAACGTAACTTTTACAGTCACTTGTAACTCTAGCGTCTGTATTACACACTGAGTAAACTTTAAAAAAAAAAGATTTTTATTTTATTTTATTTATTTATTTTTTAAGGAAAGGGGTCATACAGATAGAAAGGCAAAACAGATGTTTCTAATGGCAGTTCCTGTCCAGATCCCTACTCCCATTTCGTGAAATTGAGGCAATTTTCATACCAAGAAGTGTTTCATATGTCAGGGACAAACCACAAGGGCTGAGTCTGACAGCATTTATTAGGAGCTGACCATGGCTAGGATGAGAAAAAGAAACTTCTACATTAAAATAAACTTCTTCATTAGTTCCAGTCACAACGGAAACTGCTGCTTGGGAAACTCGCTGATACAATTCTTGGTGCTCACGCAAGCCCTACTAAGGGGAAAGATAAGAAGCACAACACTAAAATAAACTCCTCAGCTCCCCCGGGAGTTCCCCCACTGCCCAGGAAGCACCCACGTGGAGGGGACCCGTGCCATGGCCGAGTGCTGCTGGTGGTGTCCCCTCCAAGGCTGCCCCAGCTCTGGGTGCACATGCAGGGAACAGACATGGATAGAGGTTTGGGGTGAAACCTGAACCAACAAACATCAGACGAAGAACCTGATGACACAGTCTGTATGGCAACATCATCTTTTTACAAAATCCGTCGCATTAATCTATTAAGCAACCAAGATTAGAAACCAGCTGAGACAAGGGAGTAATGAACTGTTCAACTTTACTGTATTTATTTAAATACTGAAAACAGAGGAAACGAAGGCCATAAAATCCTTCTCAAAATGCTTTAGTCTTGTGGAACTCCACATTGCAAGATATTCTGTTGAAAAGAAAACTTTCAGAAAACAGGGTAAACATTTCTACAGCTAAAAGCAGCAATCGCTGCGCAGAACAACTTGTCGATCCTTGTGCTTCAGGCTGTAGATTAGCCATGAAATGTTTGGGCAGCCCCTTTAGCAGTCAGGGCACTTTGTGGTGGTCCATGAGAATAGTTTCTGCATTTTCCTGTATATTTTCTCATTTTCCTTTAAAAGCAGACGGATGCTGTGTCAGCAGCTCTTCATTCTGACACGGGCTGACTCTGGCAGCCGAGCCCTCGGCAGCATGGCACCCAGGGCGATGCATTCAGGATTTAGGACTCTTCACATTTTCCAAATGCGGACATGTGTGATCTTGCTTTATCACTCATCTTTTGAGGGTATCCAGAAACCAGTAATGTCTGTGGAGTTAGAGCTAAAAACCAGTGAATTCCAAACAAAACCTTCTTGTGGTCCCTCCCACCAGATTTTAGCACTTCATTTTGGTAATACAAGCCCCCTTCTTCCCACTCTCTAGCCCAACTACATAATCCATCTAATTAAATGCATCCTTAATTACACACGTTTATTCCTGGATTTAAAAGTACCTTCACATAACCGAAGTTCACGCATGGATCTAGCTTGAGAAAACCACGCATACTCTAACATCTGCCTGTGCTCCCAGGCCCGCCGGTGGAGCTGCACACACCGACACGGGTGGCTCTGAGCCCACAGGCGCTCACACCCTCCCTGCTGGGGAAGAGACCCAAATTCTAAAATTAAACGACTCAAACCAAGCATTTTCTCAGCTCACTTTGTATCAGCAGCCACTGAGTAATTCACAGCAGATCTAAGATTAGCTAACAAAGTGCGGTGATTCACCAACCAAGCCTCCACGCCGCTGGGAAAATTCATTTTTTCTGTAGCAACTGAACTTCAGCAGTGGAAATTATAAATGAGGAGAGGCTACAGCGACATGAGGAATCTTACTTAAATCTCACTGATACTGATGTCAGTGTTGGACACTGGCAGCGGTGCGGGCGCGTGCCCGGGTGCTCTGCAGCAGGGAGCTGCCTGGCCCCGCTGCTCCCCGCTGCTCCCCGCGCCCGGCCGGGCAGAGGCACTCGGCGACACAGCGCCAGCCCGCCAAGCCTGATCCCAAACCCTTCATTAGCTCACACCCATAAGCAAATTAAAACCATACTGATTCATTACAGGCTTCTGCAAGCAATATTGCTGAGCAAAATTATGGGGTGGAGGAAAGTCATAAAGAGAATCAAAGCAGAAAGATCCCCCACCCCCAAACCAGGAATAAGATGAAAAACAAGACCAAATTTCAGGGACGGGGTAGATGTACGGCTGCAGACCCAGGTCCAGCTTGCTCACAAGCCGCCCGAGCACAGGGGGCTGCAGCTCCCCCATCCTGGTCCCTGTGCCACAGCCCCACGCCTGCCCCCCTGGAAGCAGGAGCCCCCCAGCAGCACCAGGTGCCGTCCTGCTCTGCCCTCACCTCCCGCCTCCTGCAAACCTGCCTCTGCATCCCAGCCCATGCTCACCCACGGGCACCCTGTGGGGAAGCTGTTTCAGGGGCTCGGCCCCTGTTCCCTTCCCCTTCCCCCAGGCTGTGGGTGAGGCTGTGCCATGGGGCTGGCAGAGGCAGGGGGGCAGCTGCTGGCCTGGCCAGACCCCTAGTGCCAGGAAGGAGGAGCCCCCCGTGCCCTACAGTGCTAATGCTTCGTGTTCACCCGCCTCGGGTTCGTCACCATCTCCATCAGGAAAAGTAACCACAGCCTTCAGCTCAGAAACCCTCAGGTGGGTCAGTTCAGCTGCACTTTAGAATATATTTGAAATAGAAAATCTCTTTAGCCCACACTAGGTTTTTGTTACCAAAGCCAAATGTTCTAGCCTTTAATATCTATTTCAAAGGAACTCACAATTTGTGTTCCCCCCACGCAAAAAAAATAATAATTTTAAAAACATCTTGCCTAAATTTGTGTTCTATAATATGCACTTACATAAAAAAAAAAAAAAAAAAAATCAGGGGAAAGAAAATATTTTCTGTACAAGACTGGCATTGGATTGGATTGGATTGGATTGGAGCAGCTCCCTCTTTAACTGGGAGGGCTGGAGCAGGGCTGGAGCAGGGCTGGAGGGCCAGGCTGTGTGGCTGAGCCCCCTGCCCTGTACTAACACAGGCAGACCCCATCCCGAACAGCCCCACACCTTACCCAGCCTCCTGCTGCACCTGAGCCCAGGCTGAAAGCCCAGAGGTTCTGCAGCTGGATGCAGCCCTGCCCGCTGCAGGGCTGATGAACGGGGGCCGTGTGAGCCGGGCACTGCAGCCCCCACAGACACCCCAAGGGACAGGGCAGGGGCAGCCCAGGCCCCATCTGTGTCCCACACAGCCACCAGGTCTCGCAAAATAACCATTAATCCCTAGACACAGGAAAGAACTCATCAATGCTGCTTAGAAATCCTCTGCTGCAAGTAGGAATAAAAATGGATAGTAATAATAATCTTAAAACCCAGCAAAATAAGAAAATTACTGTGTACCAGAATAGCTGCCATGCCTTTGGCCATCATAAGGCTGCTTTCACCTTTAAGGATGGCTGCTCAGGTTCCCAATTTCTCCTGCCTATGAAGAGAAGCTGCAGCCCCAGAAAGGGTTTCTGTTTTGAGGCTGCAGCCGAGCCAGCAGGATATATAAACACGAAACAACTATTGCTGAAGTGCAGTGAATTCAGCCATAAAGATAGTTGTATTTTTTTCCCCGAGGGAGTGGTAGAAAACCCCACAAGAACAAGACCGGTGCCAGGAGCGACTAAACCAAACTAGCAAGGACAAATGCGGTGCTGCCCTACCAGGCTAGCCACGACTGGAGCTCTGGTGCTGATTTTCACCAAGGCCTGACCCCACGGGCTCGTTCCGCACTTCCAGCAGCCCCCTCAGCACCAGCCCCCCCCAGCTGGGGTTGCTTTGTCCCCCCAGCAGCTCGGGCAGCCTGGTCCCACACCAGCGGTGGCGAAGGGCGCGTCTCAGAGGCCTGGGCACATCCCCGGGGCCGCCATGTGCAGGCAAGCGGCCTGCTGG